>NW_027272028.1:0-643625 GCF_040938485.1 Diadema antillarum | reverse complement strand
AATGCTCTATTACATTATATTCATGAGAAATTCCACTATCACAGCTACTCTTTATTCATCCTAAAATGTAGTGTATGCAAGCACATAAAAACATGTGCGTATTTGTTCCATGTGCATGCATTTTACCCTTTACCATGAATTCAGACTAGCAGTGCCCAGGGCAATCCATCATGTATCATTAATAAAGCATTCATGTGCCTCGGAGCAAGAGTCCAGAAGCCTACTCAGCAGAGCTCTGGAAAGGTGGTATTCGTGGTTTTCATGTCTATTGATCAGGGTCATTGTAAGCACACACTCACATACACATCAGTTCTTGTGCAAAGTTCAATTTTGTACAGAGGGTTCAAATTTGACCAATATCTGGAACTTATCTTTAAAATCAATCATGGATTTAATAAAACTGATTAAAAGAAAACTGTACTGACATTTTCTAATTGTCTGATAATTCTAATGTACATTTTTTGATGCCTACTACTGGAAAGAGAGGATTGTAAAACCCAGGATAAGCCTGTAATGATTTTTTGAAAAAAATGAAAACGAGCAAGCCATGGAACGATCCACACAATTTGGCCTACGTCACAGGTGCTCTTGGTGCACAACTCCCGACATTAGCAAGACGAACTACATAATGCCAATTTACTGATGAAATCTCACACGAAGTACTGCAAAAGCTGTTATTTAGTATAATTGCAATATGGAGCTATAATAAACATGTTAAACAATATCTATTAATCTTTAAAAGCAATCTCTTCAACAGCTTTTTATTTAGATAAAACTTGTGGGGAAATTCCAGATATGCAAAATGAAATTGGCATCATTATCCGAACGTGCTGCCCATAGAAGACTGTGTGTAAGTAACATACGTTACGCATTGATGATCATGATCGAGCGATGGTTCGCCAGTTCAAACTATCTAACGTAGATGAGGGCTGAGTGAATCTAAATCCAAATGTAGATAGACTCTCTTCAACGGCACGCACGATTTACGCTTAGTAAGATGAAAACGGTACCCAGTACACATACACTCTGAAATACTAGAACTAGGACTAGGACTACTGAGCAGTCAAGGAATAGGTTCTACGTGGCAGTCCAAGTTTTGATGAGTAGGCCCTACACTCACTCACCGTCAACATTGCAGCTGTAGGCCCTATGTGCACAGCGCTAATAAGGCACAGCATAACGTTACATACCCCTGCTGCCAGAACTTGAAGAAAGTCCAGACGAAAATCCAGACTCCAGATCTAGATCTGGACCCTTGTCCTGCAGGCACTGTTGTTCCTGTGCTGGATTTTTCAGGTAAGGTATCTGCTTTATGGATTTCCGATGTTTTGTAGTGGAGATAAATCTCATAGTGGTGTTATTTACACCAAGGACTAATGTTAGATCTAACAGTTTGTTTCAGTAGGCCTACTAGGACCCATATCTCGGAAGAGTGACCTGACCACGTAGATTCTAACACAGTGTCGCCGCTTCGCGATCCCAGCGCTGGTGTAGGTATAGTGCTAGCGTACCTCGCTATCTATAAAGTAGATACCTCAAAATTCACCTTGCCAAATGGCACCAAACTTACAGGAAATACTTCATGATTCATATCCAACAGCTCACGTTAATTGGAAACAAATCACATGTCGGGAGGCGTAAGTGTAGATGTCGACTTTCCTGTCGGCGTCGCTAAAAATAATCTGCTCTACGACTAACACGAGTGATTGCGGCCAGGCCCTACCTACCTGCTGCTCACGCACAGACTGAAGTTAGCCATTCAATATCATGAGACAAATCTTTCAAGTAATCGGGGGCAATAAATAAATTTACAAATTATTTGTGGTAAGTTGAATGAAAAATGTAGTTCCTATATCACACAAGTCGCAAAAATCATTACACCTTTGAGTTTAGTTCTCGCGTAAATTCTCCGTTCGCACAGTACTAGTCGGCTAACTTCAGTTCTAGATTGTGCATCTTGCGTTCGCCAAGATCTCTCGTGAAGAGTGAGTTTTTTTTTGAGTGACGACTTGAAAGTCGACGTCAATATTGATACTTCTCGATTACTGATTTCGTTCAAATATAAGAGAATACTTTAAATATGCTATGAAGTATATCCTGTAATTTTGGTGCGATTTGGTTTAGTGAAATTTGAGATATCTACATGGATAGAACAGTATACAAGCGCCGCCTGCTAGCTAAATTAGGCCTAAGCGTCGTCTGCTACTCGATACGAATTAACGCACGCGTATGCAAGCACTTGTAATCAGTAATAGTGAGAGCACCTGTGACATCATAACACGGGCTCGTCAGCTCATTAGCATAATCCTCACCTAAAAAGTTCCATTTTTAACATTAAATTACGGACTTAATCGTTATGAAATTTTGATTCTGTTGCACCACTGGGTCTTTTAGAATTAAATGAACAACATATAAAAAAATAAAAAACCGGTACAATGCCCTTTTAATGCTCTCATATTCAAATCACTTCCAACTAAATTGTACACTATTCTGCTATCACTCATATCAATGCCAGTTATCTGATGTATAGTTTTCAAACTACTAGGGATCAAAAGTGGGAAATGTTTTTTGTAACACCTAGTACAAACCTTTTCATCAGTACTACACACACTACCAAAGCTACTGTACACAGACAGTGACACAGGTGTTAATCCCTCCAATATCTAGCTAGCTCTTGAGAAAAGCGAAGTATAAGCTACAGCTGAGCCGCGGCCAAGCCCGGCCTCAATTGTGGGGCCCCGGGCTTTTAATTCAAACCTTTCAATATTTTGTCGTAGTGGTGTTCTGCTTGTAAACAAACGAAATTTGGTATAGTCTGGTTTTTAGACCCTTTGCCAACTGGAGTCCATGGCAACGAAGTCGCCGTTCAGCAAAGGCCTTTGCCGAAGGAAAATCCTTTGCAGGACAAAACCACCTTAAACTATACTAGTTTTCGACGTTGAGGGGTTTAATATCCTGGATAGCGAAATAGTACGAGCAGAGGGTCTGGAAGCCAGTCTAAATTTGGTACCGCATTTGGCCAAATTTGCGTTTACAGTGAGAAAAGGCCGGGCTCGGCCGCAGCTCAAGCCGCGGCCGAGACCACCTCCAGAGCGCGGCCAAATGCGCGGCCAATTTTGGCCCTGCATATGGCCATTTGCGCGTTTACACTGAAATGAAGGCCAGGCTCAGCCGAGCCCTGCCTTTCGCTCACTGTAAACGAGGTCTAACTTTCATTCAGATGTGCTGTGGCTGTAGTGAAATACTGTAAAACACAATATATTTGTGGCATGAAAATTTTGCGACTTGGAGCCGACGGCCTTTCTTGCAGCATGAAATTTTCGCGACTTGCCACTGGCATCCAATGCATATTGCGTAGGCAAGAACTTTCGCATGCATTTTAATTTTGCAAATGTTGCAGCTCACGAAATTCGCGAAATTAAAATGCACGTGAACATTCCTTGTTTTGCAGTACTGTGCTGTGTATGTGGTACAGATCTAGATGCATAATAATGTATGTTGTGGTTGTGACGTGAATAAAATATGCTTTCTGGTTAACTGGGTACAGTAATCGGGTAAGAAAAGTTCTGCCCCACACTATCACATAAGCCAAGGTGGCGGTATTCCAAAAAGTGCATCAGATTGTCACATTTCAATTCTGAAATGCAAATGCTCCATGTGTGGGAGGGAAGGTCTTCCACATTTTCCCCTTGCTTGGACCATTAGTACACAGTGATGACACAGGGTGGGAGTGTGGTATCCCATGCGAGGGAGATTTTATATTTTCAGAATTGTACAATTCTGAAAATATGTCATATGAGTAATGTCATAACACATTGACGACAAATGTCATAACGACCTCTAATGTCATAACACGTCGACGACAAATGTCATAATGACCACCAATGCCATAACACGTCGACCACAAATGTCAAAATTTACTGCAAATGTCTTAAGGCATCACAGGGGTGGATCCAGGAATTCCGTAAAGGGGAGGTGCTTTTACAAAATCAAAGGCTGGCGCAACCCCCTCCCCCTTTTTTTCATTTTATTTCTTTTGTTTGAACAAAAATAGAGACGGGGAGGGGGCACCAAGTCCCCCTCTAGAACCGCGACTGTGTCAACCAGAAGTTAATGTCAAAACCCATTGCTTGCATCCAAGCAATGGGCAGATCCAGGAATTCCGTAAAAGGGAAGCGCCTTTACAAAATTAAAGGCTGCCACAACCCCCCACCCATTTTTTTCTTTTTATTTCTGTTGTTTTAACAAAAAAAACCTAGAAATATCACTTAAGGTGATTAATACCCCCGCCCCGTGACGACAGTCTTACCCAAGGAATGATCTTTCCTTGATCTTCTGCCATTTAAATGCCGTTACCATGGCAACGCAGCTTCCGACACGTCCGAAAAATATGTCTTGCACATCTTCCCACCAAGACTATTGTGTGTGCCACATTTCATAAGCTTTTGTCAAAAACTGAGGAAGTAGTTCAATCCACAAGATCTTTCCTTGATCTTCCGCCATTAATATGCCGTTACCATGGCAACGCAGCTTCCGACACGTCCAAAAAATATGTCTTGCACATCTTCCCACCAAGACCAATGTGTGTGCCACATTTCATGAGCTTCAGTCGAATACAGAGGAAGTAGTTCAATCCGCAAGATCTTTCCTTGATCTTCTGCCATTTATATGCCGTTACCATGGCAACGCAGCTTCCTACACGTCCAAAAAATATGTCTTCCACATCTTCCCACCAAGATCAAGGTGTGTGCCACATTTCATAAGCTTTGGTCAAAAAACTGAGGAAGTAGTTAAATCCGCAAGATCTTTCCTTGATCTTCTGCCATTAATATGCCGTTACCATGGCAACGTACTTTCGGGTACTGTCAAAAAATGCGTCTTGCACATCTACAACCAAAGGCACACATCTGTACCAAGTTTCATGGAAATTGGGCAAAAACTGAGGAAGTAGTTTGCAACACAAAATTTTCCATCATTTTGGCTCATAATATGTGAGCTGTTACCATGGCAACATACTTTTTGTCACTGTCAAGAAATGTGTCATGCTGACCTATATCCTAAGACAAACATTCAATATGAATTCCATGAGAACTGGAAGAACACTGATGAAGCAGTTTTGCCATGAAGCATTTTGCCCTATATTTTACCAATAACATGCCGTTACCATGGTAACGCACTTTTTGCCACTGCGGAAATATGTGTCTTGCACATTAACATATTCAGACGAACATCTGTACCTAATTTCATAAAAATTGATCAAAAACTGTGGGAGGAGTTCGCGACGCAAGATTTGTACCCATTTTTGCCCATAATATGCCGTTACCATGGCAACGTACTTTTGGGTACTGTCAAAAAATACGTCTTGCACATCTACAACCCAAGGCACACATCTGTGCCAAGTTTTATGGGAATCGGTTGAAAACTGGGGAAGTAGTTCGCGACGCAAGATTTGCAACGGACTGACAGCCCGACCGACCGCCCGACCGCCCGACCGTCAGCTGATTCCTATATACCCCCTTCAAACTTCGTTTGGCGGGGGTATAAAAAATAGAAAGGGGGGGGGGGGAGGGGCACCACAGAGGGATGCGCCCCCTCTCGATCCATGATTGCGTCAACCAAAAATGTCCAAGCTCATTGCTTGCATTACAGGGGTGGATCCAGGAATTCTGTAAGGGGAGGTGCCTTTACAAAATTAAAGCTACTGCAATCCCCCCCCCCACCATTTTTTTTTCATTTCATTTGTTTCTTTAACAAAAAAAAGGGGGCACCAGAGGGGGATGCGCCCCCCCTCTTGATCAGCGATTACATCAACCACAAATGTCAAAACTCATTGCTTGCCTTACAAGGGTGGGTCCAGGAATTCTATAAAGGGGAGACAGTGCCTTTACAAAATTAAAGCTACCACAACACTACCCCATTTTTTCTTTTTATTTCTGTTGTTTAGCAAAAAGTAGAGAGGGGACACCAGAGGGGGGTGCCGCCCCTCCCCTTGATCCGCGATTGCATCAACTACAAGTGTCAAAACTCATTGCTTACATTACAGGGGTGGATCCAGAAATTCTGTAAAGGGGAGGCGCCTTTACAAAATTGAAGCTACCGCACTCCCTTTTTTTTTCCATTTTATTTCTGCTGTTTTAACAAAAACAAAAAAAAAGAGAGAGGGGAGGCACCAGAGGGGGATGCGCCCCCCCCCTTTGATCCGCGATTGTGTCAACCCCAAATATCATTACACGTCGACCACAAATGTCAAAATTTCCAAATTTACTGCAAATGTCATAACACGTCACAGGGGCGGATCCGGGTATTCCGTAAAGGGGAGCTGCAAAATCAAAGGCTTGCACAACCCCTCCCCTTTTTTTCATTTTATTTCTTTTGTTTTAACAAAAATAGAGATGGGGAGGGGGCGCCGCGGCCCCTCTAGATCCGCGACTGTGTCAACCACAAGTTAATGTCAAGACCCATTGCTTGCATTACAAGGGAGGATCCAGGAATTCTGTAAAGGGAAGGCCCCTGTACAATATTAAAGACTGCCGCACCCCCCATATTTTTCTTTATTTTTTTTTGTTTAAACAAAAGAAATAAAAAGAAAAAAATAAGGGGGAGGGGGGTTGCGCCAGCCTTTCATTTTAGACATTCATGGTTGACGCAATAATGGACCGAGAGGGGGCGCATCCCTCTTTGGTGCCCCCCTTTCAAATTTTTTTTTTTGTGAAAACAAAAAATATAAAGAACTAGAAATGTCGCTATGGCGACTGATGCCTCCGCCATAATGCATGATTCTCCCAATAGGGGTATAGTACAATGTCTTCACAATGTGTGATCCATGACATTTTCACATAACTGGCAAAATATTGAAATGACAGGTTTGTCAGAAATGTCTTGAACTGGGTTTGCCATAATTTTCTAAGTTGAGTGCAGGTATACATATTTGGGGAATTTGGGGGAAGTTTATGCATGGAGTAATTTCAGAAGTATGAAGAAAGAGTGTGATAATGGTACAAAATATATATATATTTTTTTTTTGGGGGGGGGGCATTGAAACCTGGCTTTTGACCCTTAACCTTTGACCTTTGACCTTCAGGCTGGAAATTTCCTGGAGAATCTCCATTAGGTAATGCATGTGCTAAGTTTTGAAACTAATAATGCAAGCATTGCATAGTTACTGAGTAGTATATGAGGGAAATAGTAAAATTTTGAGGAGTTGACCTTGACCTTTGACCCCTGACTATTGACCCATGACCCCTAAATTCCCTAGAGAATCCCTGCCAGACAGTACATGCGTATGTACCAAGTTCCATGAAAATACAAGTTTGGTAAAATTCCAGTAAATATTACTCAAGTTATCGCGTAAACGAAAGCGGACGGACGGACAACCCGAAAACATAATGCCTCCGGCACCACTTCGTGGCGGAGGCATAAAAAACAGGAGGGGGGGGGGGGTGCACCAGCCTTTAATTTTTTGAAGGGGCCTCTCCTTTACGGAATTCCTGGATCCGCCCCTGTAATGCAAGCAATGAGTTTTGACATTTGTGGTTGATGCAGTCGCGGATCCATAGGAGGCGCACTCCCCTCCTGTGTACCCCTCTCTATTTTTTGTTTAAACAAAAGATACCGGGTATACAAAGATTTTTTAAAAAGGGATGCGCCAGGCTTTAATTTTGTAAAGGTGTCCCCCTCCCCCCCCTTTATGAAATTTCTGGATCCGCCCCTATAACACAAGCAACGAGTTTTGACATTTGTGGCTGATGTAATCGTGAATCGAGAGGGGGGCGTATGCCTCTCTGGTGACCCCTTTCTATTTTTTTTTTGTTGCTAAAACAACAGAAATAAAATGAAACTAGATTCGAGAATTTGTCATGACTGACAAATTAGGTTATCCGATATATAAATGATTTCTTAGATTCTCATTGAATAAAAGGGAATCACCCCTGTCACAGGGCTGCCAACCTTGAGTGAGAGTTTGGCGTGAGACACTGCCAGCAGAGCGACCTCCTAGCTAGCGCCTGGCGGCCTGCTGTGCGGCCATAGGTATATACGTACGTACTACGTACACAGTCAGTGTATGTAAAGCGATGTAAAGCACACGTCATAGCCATACATGTACTGTACACTCGTAATCCAATAGCTCGTCTTTGCGCGCGTACCGAAAACTATTATTATTGGTTAAGCTTTACACCCGCGCGGGAAAATCTCGAAATTTTGGGCTTGGGCATATCGATATTGGGAATATCAGAGAATTTAGAGATATATTTATTTTTGAAATCATGTACATTCCATTTTGGGGGTTTAGCGTGAGATTTCGTTTATCAGAGTGAGACAGTCAAAATTGGTTGAATTGCATGAGTCTCACGCTCAATGCGTGAGAGTTGGCAGCCCTGCTGTTCATGCCTACAGATTTAAAATGGAAAGGGCATATTATGTTAACAAAGAAACAAAATGAGCCTCATTTTGACATACAAGATGGCGTCTGAGGAAAAAGCAATTATCTTATGAAATGATCCTCTTGACAAGGTCTACATCTGTGCAAAATATGGGGTAATATGCCATGTATTTACCAAAATACAAGACAAAATTTGTTTGATCCTTGACTCTTCTTTACACAGCCGAGATGGCGTCTGATGAGAAAGTTGTGATCTCATAAAACAATCCATACATGGGCTAAATGTGTGCAAAATATGGGAGTGATTGGGCATGTAATTACCAAGATACAGGACAAAGTAGTCTTGACCTTTGACCCTTCCTCGCACAGCCAAGATGGCATCTGAGTCAAAAGTTGTTGTTTTGTGAAATGATCCAAGTAACATATGGTCCATAAATGTACACAATCTGGCCCCGATTGAGTATTTACTATACTATAAGCAAGATACAAAATAAAGAATATTTGACCTTTGAGCCTCATTTGCACAACCAAAATGGCGACTGACCAAAGTGTCATTTTACAAAATTATCCATCTATTGAGGCCCATGTGTGTGTAAAATATGAAAAAGTGATACCATGTACACTCATGGGGATACAGAATGAAGTATATTTGACCTTTGACCCCACTTTACACAGCCAAGATGGCATCTGAGCAAAAAGTTGTCATTTTGTGAAATGATTCTGGCAACATGGTCCTTACATGTACGTGTGTAAAATGTGGGGAAGATTGGACATGTATTCACGGAGATACAGGATTAAACACTTTTGACCTTTGACCCTAATTTACCTACCCAAGATAGTGTCGGAGGAAGTAGTTGTTATTTTATGAAATGATGCTCCTGACATGAACTAAACATGTGCAAAATATGGGGTTGATAGGACTTGCTGTTCTTGATCTATTGCACAGAAAGTGGAAGAAAGAAAGAAAAATAAAGAACGAGACATGAAACTCGTCACTGAAGACGAGTTAGGTGATACACTGGGGGGGGGGGGGGGGGGGGTCATCAGATATCATTTCCCTGTGATCGACAACTAAAACAATGTAATATAGCGACCTGAAGTTATATTGCGATAATATGTTTGTGAAGTCAAATTTTTTGTACCTTCCTAATTCAGATCAAATTGTTTCTATCATGCAAAGCATATGGAGATCCCGTGCGTGTGTCTGCGTACATGCAAGTACAATTGTACAGTGTATCTGTACCACATCGTCCTTGACACGAACAAATTGAAACACGACAATAAAGTGTTTCAAAGATCATCTTGACTTTAATATTGGTCTTTTCAAATATGAACTTTGACCCTTATTTGCATAACCAAATTGCTATATTTAATCTTGTCATTATATAATATGATCAGTTGGGAGAGCTCTTACAGCTACATGTACAAGCCTGTAACATTTTCCAGCAGTAAAAGCAATGAAGCGTCTAATACAAAACAAAGGGAAATAGAGTGAGTGTGTGTGTTTACATGACAATGTGATTTATACCTGGACCAAGTGGCATTACCTCAATTTAAGAAAAAAAAAAAATCAAAAGAAAAACAGTTTTCACTTTGCATCCTATGAGGTTTGAAACTTCACAGGCCCAACGTACAGCTCCCTCAAAAGAGATATCGCCTCTAACCACGTAACTATAGGTCTCCTCAAACCAAGAATGTGGAACGTAAACTTATACATGAAAGATAAATCATGACGATCACCCGTGACCGACACATCTTCAAAGGAGACAGTTAGAAGTGGAAGGAGTACCAGTATATATTTATTGTCTCAGTAATTCCAAAGCCATAACACCCTTACATATAATAGGCATACCATAATTTCGCTTCTGAAATCAATGGTATTACGCATGCACCATTGCTTGCATAGTGCATAAACTTTGCTTTATAAACTTTCAGTGACACGTGTCATTGACTGTCAGTGATTGACTTCATAAAGAAGAAAAATATCAAATTGAACGCTTGGCACGTATAACTTAGGGGGATTATAGCCTGATACTCGGTTCTTTATTGCCCAGATGCCAACAACACGCATCACCTATGGCTACGCATAGAGAAACAGCCATGACGAAAATAAAAGTTTTGTCTTTTCTTAGGCAGAACGACACACAACCCCTTCAAACACTCTATACTTGGCAGGGAGTGACATGTAAAAGCCCTTTACTAATACTAAACAGTGATACCTCCCACTCATGTGGCACGAGATACCTCTATAGCAACATAAAGCCTGTCTACAACTCCGTTATTGGGTAGAACAATAACAACCTGAAATTTCAAAGAAATGAGCGAGACGTTATATACCTGGCCTAGAGTTAACTACAGCACTCGCAATCGAGCACATGTGTCCCCCGAACCCATCTCCCATACCCCATCTGGATTACTTTTTAGGCCAGAATGATGTATAATATGGCAACTGTCGCAGGATACAATAAAATCCGATGAGAAATGAGGCTAGTATATAGAGCACATACAAGGAATATGACATGTCATCCTATAAAAGTTTGAACAATGAGAGCGCTGGCAATGAAAACTTTTGTTACCTAGAATAACTTCCCATAAACCTCCACAGCAAGTTTGAATAAAATCCGACAAGAAATGTGGCTTATACAGCATATGGGTATGTTAAAAAAGTTGGGACCCCAAGAGGTGTCATAAAGGCAGAGACTCCAACTATCCCGCTTTCGACGGGAGATCTCCCTCCGAAAGCCCATTTTTGCACAATCTCCCGTTCTCCCGCTTGAGATTTGATTTCTCCCGCCCTGGCTCTTGTCTCCCGTTGGAAAGGATTTCTTACTTATTGCTATATCGTATGTTGAAAAATAAGCCTTGGATAGCACGAGAGAGCATCTAGAACCCTAGACTGGACCCCCGCCGCAAGGAATTTCGCGTTTCGCGCACATCAACTTGGAATCTCCCGTTTGCTAAGGGGTTTCAGGCCGGAGAATCTCCAGATCAGAAGGTGCTTGGGGTTGGAGTCTCTGTAAAGGTGAAAATTCAAGATGTGCCATTAAAGAAAAAAATAATGTAAAAAGTAAGACATGGTACTATATGCAGTGTTAAACATGATTACATGTCCTCTGTCCCAATAGTAAAATGATACATGTACAAAATTGTACTTGCATGTGTTATCAAGGGGTGTACAAGAGTGCAAACTTAATGCACATGTACTAAATAACTTTGATTTTCAAAATGTTTTATTCAAATACTGAATATTAATTCATTTCAATATCACATTCCAAAAACACTGGAAATTTCACAACAGAATTAACAAGAGCCATCAATTTCAGAAGAGTTTCATTTTAAAGACCTAATAAAATGGTTGCAAAATGTTTTAATATGCAAAAGAAATGTAAAATATATGTCATGATTATCAATGTAAATATGTTTTCAGTGTCGTTCCGGTTTTTATCACTTCTAGAAACTCCCCCAAATGTCACATTTTTGGAGGACCTCGTTGCAGTTTTTGCGAAAACATATGTCACATGACCAACACCCCTGAACCGACTGATGACGTATAAGCACGGAGTTGTGCTCAGTTAGCAGACGCCGCTCAGCAGCGCTAGCACTTAGATTACTAGCTTGGTACACGCGCGTACACGTTAGCTAGCCCGGCCAGGCCCGGCGCCCGGGCCCGGGATGTGCGCTCCCGATCGACCCACTGACTTTCGACTGTCGACATGTACGCATTTATAGTACCACGTACATTATCACTAAGTTAGCTTGCACAAATACCTGGTACCTCGAGCATAATGTCTTCCCCTATATGGGTAAACTTCGACATTGATGATGATGATGATGATGAAGATTGCAGCTCTGACAATAGGGGAAAAAAAAGAAGAGTCACATGAAGTTGAAGGGGAAGATGGGGAGGGAGAGGCAGCAGCGATGAACTAGAACGTTATCGTGGGGCTGTACCTTACCGATATGAACCAGCTGCATCTCCCGCTGCCAGTGCAAGAGCGAATGAACAAGGCACCAAGTCCGAGAATATAAGACCTCATGGAAACGATCGCCTGGGAAATACAGAGTGGTATGTGTGGTATGCCCCCATAGTTTAACGTTAGAAAAGATGTACTGTATTCTACATGATTGACACTGTAAGTTGTAACTGTCTAGTAAGTAGTAGAAGAACAGACCCAGCTCGCTCACAAAGTGAGCGGCTACTCCGGCCACCGCAAGCGGGAGCGTCCCGGCCGTGGCCTGGCCTGTCGGCCGGCGCTAGCAAGTTAAACTAACACGTAGATCTAACGTTAGTAGTAGTCTACTAATGTTACAATATGAAAACAGTAATGATTTGACCAAAGACTTTGCCGTAACTCATGATAAAGTGAAATTGGCACTGTCACTGAAATGTGATGGTCACTAGAATGGTTACTAGAGTAGTCAGATACACTAACTGTCACTAACCCGTGAAGATCTAACGTTAGGTCTAACTCTAAGATGTATACTCTGTTGTGTGGTCTGGAGGTCTAGTAGATCCAGTACCTGGTACTTAATTAAGTAACAGGGTTAGGCCTAGGTACTAGACCTATCAATGATTAGATCTGGGTGTCTAACATTAGACCCCTATAACATTAGCCTGACCAGACGCTGTGCAACAGTGACTGTGCTGTGTATAGACTTTAACAATGTTAGTTACTAGACGTCAGATGTCTAACTAGTAACAGTAAGTGAGGTGCTCGCACCTCGCCAGGGTCTCTAATACCGCCACCCTGTTTAAAATTGTTACAAGTGCACTGAATCAAAATTTATGCCCGGGACTGTGTTCAGTATCATATTTTCCATCGTCGGAGCGTCTTGCAATTTTATTTCGAGAGTGCATAGTTACTAGGTAGTACTACGGGACTACAGCTTCGGGAGTCTGTGCATCAAAGAGTATAGAAGCTAAGAGGGCTTACTCCCGCGATTTCGCGTAGTACGCTCATGGGTGAAATACGGATGCCACTGCGCCATTGAAAGCAACAGACCGATAGAGGGCGTATATTATGTGATCATAATATCAGTGCCGTGTCACTGGGTCCTCGTATTTCTGTCTCCCTTTCATTTTCCCCCCTTTTTAGGAGGCATACAGGGGAAGAGATGTACTTAGGATCTCGTTTTGTCGTACAGAAGTATCATTCCTGTCTAATCCTGAAATGTATTTGAAGAAATGTCATTCATTTTCCAATCTGCAGTCCCACAAAGTTTGAGCTAAAGTAGCCCAAACTATGTTTCGGGAGGGGGAGGGAGAGAGAAAGAGATAGACGGCGTTTGTCATCTCAAACACAAACTTTGAGGGACTACAAATTGAAAAGTAACTAGAACCGGAATTTGTCAACACTGACAAATTAGGTGATCCGATCTCTTCCAAAATCAATGATTTGAGTCCTGATCCAAATATTCATGACCATACAGGTTTCATCTGTGTTGACGGGACATTGGCCGTGTGATGTTTGGATTCTCATTTAGAAAAGGGAGTGAGACCTGCCATCTTTGGTACCGAATTCCGTATACACTAACGGAAATACAGAATGAAGTATATTTGACCTTTGACCTCACTTTGCACACCCAAGATGGCCTCTAAGCAAAAAGTGATTATTTTATGAAATGATTCTTGTAACATGGTCTTTGCGTGTGCAAAATATGGGAAAGATAGGACATGTATTCACCAAGATACAGGATGAAACATTTATGACCTTTGACCCTAATTTACATACCCAAGATGGTGTCCGATCAAGTAGTTGTTATTTTATGAAATAATGTACGTGACATGTACAAACATGTGCAAAATATGGGATTGATAGCCATTGTTGTTGTTCATCTATTGCACAGAAAGTAGTAGAAAGAAAGTAAAATAAAGAAAAAAATTATGTTATTTTATAGAAATTTGAAGGAGAAGCATAAAAAAATCAGAAAAAGATAAAGTGAGGAAAGGGAGATTAAGATTAACTAAAGAAAAAGAAGAAAAAAGTGTTTATAAAAAAAATAAAACTAGAAATGTCGCTATGGCGACTGTTATGCCTCCGCCATAATGCATGATTCTCCTAATAGGTCTAGATAGTACATGTGGACAATGTGTGATTACATTTTCACAAAACTGGCAAAATATTGAAATGACAAGTTTGTCACAAATGTGTTGAATGTTCACCTTCCTTGACCTTGGTTTAATTGGATGAATAGGAGAGCATGTATTTGGGGATTTAAGGACTTTAACTTGACTTTGACCCATTCATACATTTATGCATTGAGTGATTTTCATGGTACCGGTATGGAGAAAAAGTGCAATTTCTGTACTGAATAGTAAATTGTTACCATGTTCATCTGGCCTTTGACCCTAAAATTCATAAGATAATCACTTTCAGGTAGAACATGCATAGATATGCAGTAAGTTTCACGATAAATTGAGCCACTTCCGAGATATGGAGGAAAAAGTTAGTTCAGCACTTTCACTTGATCTTTGACCTTTTGACCTTTGAGGCAATAAAAAAGAAAAAGAAAAAAAACTCTCCAGAGAATTTCTATTAGGTTACACATGCATACACCAAGTGTAAAAAAAAAAAAAAAATACTAATCCTGCTGGCATTGCATGAACATGAGGGAAAGAGTAAAATTTTGAAGTGTTGCACTTGACCTTTGACCCCTGACCTTTGACCCCATGAACCCTACATTCTCTAGATAATCACTGCCAGTCAGTACATGTATATATACTATGTTCCATGAAGATACCTTGAACAATTTTCCAATTTACAGAGAAAAAAAAGAAGTTTTAATACTTTTACTCGACCTTTTGACCTTTGACCTTTGACCTCATGACCCAAACTTTCACCAGAGAATCTAAATTGGGTAATACATGCATACACTAAGTTTCAAGAAAATATCTTCAGGCATTGCATAGATATGGTGGAAATAGTGAAATTTTATGTATTTGACCTTGACCTTATGACCTTTGACCTTGAGCACATGCACCCAAAAGTTGATAGGCACAACTTCACCCCCTAATACACATACATGCCAAGTTTCATTAGGATACCTCAACAGCTTTTGATAGTTACCTTGTCCACAAAATTCATTACGGACGGACGGAAAGATAGACGGACGGACGGAAGGACGGACGGACGGACGGACGGACGGACGGACGGACGGACGGACGGACGGACAACCCGAAAACATAATGCCTCCGGCACCACTTCGTGGCGGAGGCATAAAAAAAATATTGGCAGGGGTGAGCCTCGAACCAGGGACCTTAGGTGTGATGAAAGTATCATAGTTTAAAGTTGGATTGGCTCATATGAATTATTTTATGCAAAATTGTTTGAGGATATTAAAATTGGCAACATTTAGAATTAATTAGATCAGTAAATTGGTTGCAAATTGGCAACTGTTTCGAATGAAAATTGTGATCAAAATATATATGTTTTATTTTGCTTAAATGAAATATGGTGAAAGTACACCTGAAATTGTTCCCACCCAGCCTGTTGCCAATTTGACCCTTGTACAGAGTGACATACTTTATGTAGTAGCACATTCTTAGACAATGCACCTGACATAGCACCATGCATGTGTAGGCACAGCTAAATGTACAGCTGCTACACACACACATGCACACACGGTAGAAGCCAGTATGGACTGGACCACATGTAGGTTGTAGTGAGCAACATGGATCCTCTTTCCGCCGGAATACTGAAGAATTGGATCCAAAGTACCTTGCAAAAAGCAGGCAAAGAGGTTAGTTTTTGTTTTGTTAAAGTAAAACCATGATTTGTTGAAGCATAAAGTTAGAAACAGTTAATAAAATTTAACTTACTATTGTTGATGTGAGTGTAATGTACACTGCAGTTGCTGTGTAGTAGGGCATGTATATTTGTACACACCCATAAAACTTCTGAAAAGTTATGTTGTTATTTGCATTTATGTATATGTATGTATACACATTTGATGTTGAATTTAGAATTTAGAATTACAAAACAAAATGAATAAGTAAGAAAATATTGATAATTATTTCAATTGAAGGTTTGACAGTTCAAGTAAGAATCCATTTTTGATTGTGAAGGTTCTTAGATTTGAGTCAGTTCATCTACATGTACATCATTATGTTAAATGAGGTAGTAGAATTGAGATGCCTATGGTATTGGTCTGCATTTTCATTTGTCAATTCATATGTAATTTGGATTGCAAAAATGTTATAGTGAAGTGAATAGACTAAGTCTATAAAGGTATTCACTAGATTTTTCATCTGAGAAACTCTGTTTATATAATTATGAATCTGATAATTGGTTTGATGTACATGTACTTATGATTCTTTATTATACATTATTACTCAACAGTTTTCACGGAATTATGCACCGAATTATGCAAGAAATCATGAATGGAACTAAGAATGGAGTTACACATATGGAAATAATTATGGAATCAAGTGAAACGAAAATGCGAAACTACGAATAAAGCATAATTCCCGTAGAAACCTTTGTTGGTGTTTTTGTACTGTCGACCACTACAGCCACATTAGGATTACGAGTCGGATGCGCTACGCAATGACCTATTTCATTCTCCATAGGCCCTGTGTATTAAGCAAAATGACGCTGCATCGAAGCCTCGTGCCATTTTCAACCAAGTTTTTCGACGTGATGCCGACGTCGTATGAAAAAATGGAGGGCACACTTACGATAGCCCAAAGTCTCAGCTACAACATACTAAAATCTGGGAGAAATTCACCGAAGCATAAGTGAGCTAGTGCTCGAAAAAGAGAGTCATGTCAATTTTCACTGCCAGAAAAACTGCTCTCCCATAGAGATAACACGTAAACTGGTCAAATTTGACAATATTACTTTCAATCCATTTTTACGAGGTGATGCCATCATCCAATCAAAATGTTGTAATTATATTAATGAAAGAGTATTTAATAAGCTACATCATACTGAAATCTGGGTGAAAATTGGCAAAGGATAAGTGAGATACGCTCGAGTGAACTTGAAACTTGATGACGTCATTTTGAAAATTTACTTTTTTAATTTTATTAAGAAATTTGATATCTTTTCATCATTTTTCCAGCATCGCCAACCCATGGAATGACATGTACAATTCATCAGCTTTCAAAATATGTAAAGAAAATGGGGGGTCATCGTCCATCCTGGCGAGTAAATTCGGATTTAAAATTGGCAGTTTTTTGGCATTGTTGCACTGTATATCGCCATTGACGCGAGCGCGGATTTTCAACTTTGACGGGCCCGTATGACGTCATATTGAGTCGGATTGACTTGAAACTTGGTAGAAATATTCCTTGACATTTCAGGCATCCGATCTGTGTAAAAAAGTGGAAATTTCTATTGCATATGAGCTGTACGTGCGTATATGCGCGCGCGTACGCGTCCGTCCAATTTTTTCAATTTTTCAAAAAATGCTCCAAATGGTCTGAAATGAGTGCAAAAAAAATTTGAGCTCGATTTGAGCATACAAATATTTCAACGCGCACGTACGCGCACGTTTCAAGAGAAAATGTGAATTTTGAGAACATGAGTAGAATGCGCATCAGTTGAAATACATGTGACGTAAATTTCATTGAAAAACTCTATTCCATTAATGAGATATGATTGAGAATGTGTTTTCATATAATGACGTCATAGTGACGTCACGATCGACCAATCACAATGATACATTAGATTTGTCGTCTTTGGGACATGATACATATATGGTATGAGTTTGAAGTTGATATTCTTGAGTACTTTCTGAGTACGTAGATACACAACTTTTGTCCAGAAATAAAGAAAGAAGAAGAAGAAGAAGAAGAAGAAGAAGAACAAAGAATCCGTACAGATACAGAAGGTTATCCGATAGGATACTCGGATCACCTAATGACATTACCTCAAACCTTTCTTAATGTATCACCAGAAAATATACTTCTTGTGATATTCTGTGGTCTGAAACACAATTCTACCGCTGTGTGTCTCCTTAAAATGAAGAAAATGAAGGGAAGGCAGGGTTTGCTCCATAGGCTTACGTGTTAAAGGGTGTGTACAGTTCTGGTCGAGGTGTAGATTTAGCTTTTAACATTTTGCGAGATATTCAGAAACCACTCCATGAGATGTCAAAGAGCATGCAGTTCTAAGGGGTATCAAAAGTTTATTCGATGAAAATCGGTTTTGAAATGGCTCAGATATCCAAAAACAAGGTGAAACAAAGAGATCCTAATAAAGTTGTGGCATGTCGCCTTTTATTATTAGCACTTTTTTGGATATCTCAGCCATTTGAAAACCAATTTTCATCAAATAAATGTTGAATCCTTCTTAGAATTACATGCTCTTTCATATTTCATAAGAGGCTTTTCATTATCTCACTTAGGAATGTTCGAAACATGAATCCCTACCTCAACCAGTACTGTACAGTCCCTTTAAGAAGCTTGTGATATTATTACTAAAACTAGCAGCACCCGTGGAAATCCACGGGTCTGAGGGGTTTAATTTTTTTTCTCATAATACGATTTTGCACATTTTTATTGAAGAAATAAAAAGAAAAGTCTTCTCATTCTTTCGTTAATTGTGCTGTCTTCTAAATGACCACCCTTCCCAGAAATTTTATGATACATTTTTGTAGTATATGCCAGGCGATCCGGTCCATTGGTAGGGATCATTCCCGCCACTACTTGCTTTTATTATAGAACTTGAGTTTCGAGGGGTTATTTGCACCCGTTGAAGTCCAACAGTTGTCTTGTTGCCCCTCACCCCTCCCCCCCCCCTCACGCACACACACATTTCCACCTCTGCAGGGCAAAAAACAAAAACATTCAGGGAAAAATTACCAAAAACGTAAATGAGATTCCCCGAAAGTTCTGCCCACAGGTTGTTCCCGTCGAAACGGGAAGATATTAACACTATGACTTTGATTACCCCCTGCTCTTGCATCCACGCGGGCACCCGCGGGAATCCACGGCTGGTCTCAAGGCCTCGGTTTGTTTTGTGTTTTTTTTTTCATGTTTCTTTTCCCCACGTTATGAGAGAAAAATAAGATATATCTTCATAATTTTGCTCCCTCCTTTTTGTTTTTAATCACCAAAACTTGGCTTGATATATCATATTAATATAGAACTACATCTGCTTCAGATTGTACATTATCATAATTAGTATTAGGCCTACAATTATTGCTCCTATTATTGTTATTATTATATCATTATTATCATTATCCTTATCATTATTATTATTATTATTATTATTATCATTATTATCATCATTGTTATTATTTGGGGAGGGGGAGATCATAGTCATCAGGTTTAATAGGCACCCGTGTGAGTAGGTTCTCACGACCTCGTATTTTTTTTCTTTAATATTTTTCCCATGTTATGGAAGAAAGAAGAATATATACATCACTGCATTCGTCTTCATTTGCTCCCTCTTTTTTTTGTCACCAAAACTTGGTTTGATAGACCATAGAACCACACATTCTATTTCCACTTGCAATTTTAAAAATAGGCGGTCGGCAAAGCGAGGTTTTCCTCTACGTCCGCTCATCTTATGAATATGTATGATTACAGCAGCTCTGCAGTAAACGAATGGACACAGCTGCGCGTGTAATCTGATATGTAAGGGTACGATCGGCAAATATATTTAGCCGCGTCCTAAACAGTCTGCGTACAATGACACCGGACTTGAGAGCAAACGGCGAGCAAACTAAATGACGTACCTGAGCTGCATATAGTATTCTGCAGTTGTGCAAAATACAATTACATAACCAACGTTCGTTGTTTTCATTTGGGGACGCCAATAATGGCGAACTGTACGTAAATGCCCTTGTAGTCCATATCACGCACACACAGATTCGTGTAACCATCGTCAATACATTCAGTACACGTAACAGGCGGAGGCAAAGGTACATCACAGAACTATATACACACAGTGTAGAGTGTGTATAGAGTTCTGCGAGGTACATTGTGTGTGTGCGTGCGCGTCCGCCGGAAGATGTCAGAGATTTCGCTGCACCATCATCTTTAGTATCCCCCAGTGTCTCTGCAAGCTAAAAGATGGAAGATCGAGAAAGCAGGAGGCCAGCGCAGGTTCCGTGAATATTGAAACGCTCGGCTCTTTCGTCACGCACAAAAATGCATTATGCATGTAGCTAATTAATTTTTCTTTTTCGTCCTCGACGTCGACACGGAGGCGGAGAGGGGACGAAACCCGCGCCATTCGATGTAGGATACTCTCCTGCGGCCGACGGCACCGGTCGCAACTGCCCGGAGCCGACGGCTCGGGAGGAGATAGAGAAACCAGCAACGCCGAAATAAAACAGGAAATACATAAGGCCGCGACAACAACAACAACTTCGAGTATTATAGTATAGGATTGACCGATTCGGGTTCGTTGAGGGCAGCAGACATTTTACGGCACAGGGCGCAGCCATGGTGTGTATCAGCCGACCCCCCCTGCTCTCCCCCACCCCCGGGCAACATGTTTATCACGCACTTGTAACAAAGGTTCGCGCACTAGCAAGCATTCGCGCACTCAGTACGAGACGCCCATTGGCTAAAGCAGTTTTTCATTCTGCGCGCGTGCTAATGTAGGGAGAGGGGTGGGGGAGTGTGGAGGGGGGGTCGGATGATACACCCAGTATGGCTGCGCGCATGCCAAAAATACACATAGCGCGTCACAATATCGGTCAATAGGATGGCCGCCATTGGGCTCCATGTGGGGCTCCATGACATACAGTCAAACTCGGATACCTCGAAGTCGTCGGGACTGAAGAAATTGGTTCGAGGTACGCGAATTTCGAGGTACGCGTACGTCGAATTTTCTTCGACTTATCCGATTTTTGTCGATGTTCAACATGGTATCTGTTACAGTGCCTACCGATTGTTTGTATGCTTGTCAATTGGATTTGAATCAACTTTAATATGAATGAATTGAATGAAAATCGATGTTCTTCTTTCATCAGTGTTTTCTGGTGAACAATTAAATGACTTAAATCACCATAAAAACAAAAAGAAAATACCGGTACGTAATCGAGCGCAAGACAGGGTTGCAGAACATGCGTGCTGAATGTACATTGTCGCGTCGGCGTAGGTACCCCCTCGATCACTATTCGTTTTTCCTCCTTTTCTCTCTCTAAGTCATCATCTCGTACACAATATCCAACACAAGAATCAGTCTTAGCTTTGCAAACTATTAAAATTTCGCACAACTATGGGTGTACATGTAGCTCACCAAGACTGTGTAGAGCTACAGGGAGCGACGGCAATGTCGCACCGCTACGCACCGGTCTTCCATGTGTCTACCAGCAGCACTCACAGTCAGCAGGCGATACCGTTAATCATTTCCAAATGTAAAAGCAACGATCAGTTATTTATTTTAGTATCATACGGAGCAGAATATTACTGATATTCATTTCTAAATTTCCAAGCAAACATCCGACATTCGTTTTACTACCATACGGAGCCCAATATTACTGCTGTCCACTTCCAAAAGTGAAATGAATTATCTGACAATCATTTTATCATCGAATGGAGCTGAATGTTACTGTTATTAATTTCGAAATGTATAATAGCAAATATCCGACATTTATTTTAGCATCGTATGGAGCAGAATGTTACTGCTATTCACTTCCAAATGTAAAAGCAATCATGACTGTGATATTTATTTTGGAATCTTCCGCAGCCGAATGTTCTTGCTATTTACTTTCGAAAGTAAAAGCAAACATCCGACATTTATTTAATCATCGTACGGAGTTGAATGTTATTGTTATTCATTTCCGAACGTAAAAGGGATCATTCGACATTCATTTTAGCCTATCCCGGAGCCCAATGTTATCGCTATGTACTTTCGAACGTAAAAGCAAACATCCGGCATTCATATATTATCATCGTACGGAGTTGAATATTATTATTTATTTCCGAACGTCAAAGCAAACATTCGAAATTTATTTTAGCATCTTCCGGAGCCGAATGTCATTGCTATTTATTTTCGAATATAAAAGCAAACATCATACGGAGTTGAATACTATTGTTATTCATTTCCGAACGTCTAAGGGATCGTTCGACATTTATTTTTGTATCTTTCGGAGCCGAATGTTATCCTTGTTTATTTCCAAACGCAAAATCAAATATCTGACATTAATTTAAGCACCGTACAGAGCTGAATCTTACCGTTATTCATTTCCAAAAGTATAAGCAAACATCCGACATTTATTTTAGTATCGTATGGAGTCGAATATTACTGTTATTCATTTCCAAAATCAAAAGCAATCATCCGACATTCATTGTAGCAACTTTCGGGGCCGATTGTTACCGCTGTTCATCTCCAAAAGTAAAGGCAAACATCCGACTTTTTTTTTTTGGTGGCCCGACGTGCGTTTTGGTGGCCTCGGGCCACTGTAAGTGTCGAGCCCTGAATAAGTGCAGCACAGTACATTAAGGATGGGCTACTAGTGAGTGATATCGCTAGATCAGATTCCGGCTATGGCTTCTGAGGACAGTGCTATTGCTGTAATCATAAACATTTACTGAAGAGGATTGTTCGCATTAAAAAAAAAAAAGAAGCGAAACAATCTTAGGGGGCCTTGACGATTGTGTTAGAAAAGAAAAGAAAAAAAAAATACCGAAAACTCGAAAAAGATTCAATTCAAAACAGGGGTAAAATACATGATGATTTCTTTCTTTTTTTTTTTGTCTGAAAATCGTAAAGCGTATTATTCCGTTACTTCGAAATTTATCAAAATAAACTGTTGTTAAATCATATCTATACTATTCTTTATTATGCTAGGCCTATACTTCCAGATCATATACCACACTATTATGCTTCATAATCGCATTGCTGGAAAAAAAATATTCAGAGCTTGCGTTCTCGGGGAGGATTAATGAAACAAACTTCGTGAAAGGAAAAAAAAAACTAGCGGGAGATTGATGTTTGGACAGTGGACCTTGATTAATGCCAAAGATATAACTGTTAACACCTAAGCAGGTGCGCCACGACGGTTAAGAAATGTACGCGCACGGCATGACTATCACGATCGCAAATCAAAACAGAGCGTAGTGCTATTGTAAGCTCTCCATTTGCACGGCTGCTACAAGTATGCATTCCGGGTACGTGTGTAGGTACAGTAGGTGTTGGGGATTTTCCTTGTCAGCTGTGTATCGGGTATTTGAGCGCACGATCGTTCTGGGGCTCAGAATATTTACAATCGAGTGTGAAAAGATTTGTGACATGTCTTCGCTGTCCACGCGCGCTTCATCGGAAATGCTGAGTGATGTTTGCAATTTCAATTCGAGCAACATGCTGGGAAAAACAATAAGTTAATTAAGATCGGGACATGAGATTTCCCTTCGAGGTAACCGAACTTCGAGTTAGTTTTTTTCGAGCTACGCGAATTTTAACACACGAAAACTCCATAGGAACAATCGGGACTTTCATTTTGCCTTCGAGGTAAGCGATATTCGGCTTATCCGAGTTCGAGGTATCCGAGTTTGACTGTATTATACTACACCCATTTGAGTGTGAAATCGCGAGAGTATGCCCTCTTAGCTTCTACACTCTTTGCTGTGCATAGACGCTGGGCCGGTCCACTGCAGGCATGCTATACAGTGTATATGCTGCACGGTTGCACCGGCCTCTCACGCGCTGGTTCTCTTTCGAGCCGGATATGCATCCGCATGAGTAGATGCTGCCGCGGCTGATGCTGCCGCGCTTAGTGGTCCGGCGCGGCGGCGTGGCGCGGCAGCATCAACCTAGCTGAGTACCGTACGTGAACATTGGCGTGCGTTTGTGTGTTTTGAGAGCACTAGTATCGTAGTACACTGATCGTACAAAAAATTATCGAACTTTGCAATCGAATGCAGACGATAAGGCTAGGCGACTACTCTTAGATCAAGGCGCATGTAATTTTTGGCATTTTAGAGATTGCTCTATTTCTCTTCATATATTGCTATATCTCTGTATGTGAGTAACTTTGCACTCTAATATTTGGTAGGGATATTACCAGTACAACAACCTACAATGTCAGAAAAATAAATTTCAGGGTGCAGATACACTTTAAGTTTGCACATATAGTGGTCACATGTGCAAAATTTCAAGCCAAATGCTCAAATACTGTCAAGAGAGTTAAAAGAAAACTGTACTAACATTTTCTAATTGTCTGATAATTCTAATGTACATTTTTTGATGCCTACTACTGGAAAGAGAGGATTGTAAAACCCAGGATAAGCCGGTAATGATTTTTTGAAAAAAATGAAAACGAGCAAGCCATGGAACGATCCACACAATTTGGCCTACGTCACAGGTGCTCTTGGTGCACAACTCCGACATTAGCAAGACGAACTACATAATGCCAATTTACTGATGAAATCTCACACGAAGTACTGCAAAAGCTGTTATTTAGTATAACTGCAATATGGAGCTATAATAAACATGTCAAACAATATCTATTAATCTTTAAAAGCAATCTCTTCAACAGCTTTTTATGTAGATAAAACTTGTGGGGAAATTCCAGATATGCAAAATGAAATTGGCATCGTTATCCGAACGTGCTGCCCATAGAAGACTGTGTGTAAGTAACGTTACGTATTGATGATCATGATCGAGCGATGGTTCGCCAGTTCAAACTATCTAACGTAGATGAGGGCTGAGTGAATCTAATTAAATCCAAATGTAGATAGACTCTCTTCAACGGCACGCACGATTTACGCTTAGTAAGATGAAAACGGTACCCAGTACACATAGACTCTCAAAATACTAGAACTAGGACTAGGACTACTGAGCAGTCAAGGAGTAGGTTCTACGTGGCAGTCCAAGTTTTGATGAGTAGGCCCTACACCCACTCACCGTCGACATTGCAGCTGTAGGCCCTATGTGCACAGCGCTAATAAGGCACAGCGTAACGTTACATACCGGTACCCCTGCTGCCAGAACTTGAAGAAAGTCCAGACTCCAGATCTAGATCTGGACCCTTGTCCTGCGGGCACTGTTGTTCCTGTGCTGGATTTTTCAGGTAAGGTATCTGCTTTATGGATTTCCGATGTTTTGTAGTGGAGATAAATCTCATAGTGGTGTTATTTACACCAAGGACTAATGTTAGATCTAACAGTTTGTTTCAGTAGGCCTACAATAGGACCCATATCTCGGAAGAGTGGCCTGACCACGTAGATTCTAACACAGTGTCGCCGCTTCGCGATCCCAGCGCTGGTGTAGGTATAGTGCTAGCGTACTTCTGTATCCATGTAACGTTAGATATCTCAAAATTCACCTTGCCAAATGGCACCAAACTCACAGGAAATACTTTATGATTCATATCCAACAGCTCACGTTAATTGGAAACAAATCACATGTCGGGAAGCGTAAGTGTAGATGTCGACTTTCCTGTCGGCGACGCTAAAAATAATCTGCTCTACGACTAAAATATAACACGAGTGATTGCGGCCAGGCCCTACCTACATGCTGCGCACGCACAGACTGAAGTTAGCCATTTAATATCATGAGACAAATCTTTCAAGTAATCGGGGACAATAAATAAATTTACAAATTATTTGTGGTAAGTTGAATGAAAAATGTAGTTCCTATATCACACAAGTCGCAAAAATCATTACACTTTTGAGTTTAGTTCTCGCGTAAATTACCCATTCACACAGTACTAGTCTGCTAACTTCAGTTCTAGATTGTGTATCTTGCCTTCGCCAAGATCTCTCGCGAAGAGTGAGTTTTTTTTGAGTGATGACTTGAAAGTCGACATCAATATTGATACTTCTCGATTACTGATTTCGTTCAAATATAAGAGAATACTTTGAAATATGCTATGAAGTATATCCTGTAATTTTGGTGCGATTTGGTTTAGTGAAATTTGAGATATCTACATGGATAGAACAGTACACAAGCGCCGCCTGCTAGCTAAATTAGGCCTAAGCGTCGTCTGCTACTCGATACGAATTAACGCACGCGTATGCCAGCACTTGTAATCAGTAATAGTGAGAGCACCTGTGACATCATAACATCCGGGCTCGTCAGCTCATTAGCATAATTCTCACCAAAAAAGTTCCATTTTTAACATTAAATTACGGACTTAATCATTATGAAATTTTGATTCTGTTTGCACCGCTGGGTCTTTTAGAATTAAAAGAACAACATATAAACAAGAGACCCGCGGGTCTAGCGCTCACCTGAGTATCGCAAGTTCACCTTTCACACAGTCACTAATCTAAATTATTCACAGCTCTACCAAATTTTGACCAGGCATTCTCAAGTGAAGGGGAATGGGACCCCCTGGGTGGGGCATGGTGCCCATTTTTACAAATTGAGATCCTGACCCCCTAGGGATGCTACCTGCCAAGTTTGACGAAAATACATCATGAGGTTTTCAGGAAGAAGATGAAAATGTACAATTCAGGCCCCCATTCATGGACCTTCCCAACCACCCCCCCCCCCCCCCCCGCCCCCAAGAGGGGCATCCCTAGATCTTCTATGAACAAACTTGAAACTACAGTCATTAATGTACTCACTCATAGTACTATCTTAGCTCTATAACTTCTGATTCTAGGGAAGATTTTCAAAGATTCCTTCATTTTGGGGGTTTGGGCCCCCTGGGGGCCCCCTGGGTGGGGCAGGGTGCCCATTTTAACAAATTGAGTTCCTAACCCCCTAGGGATGCTACCTGCCAAGTTTGGTGAAAATGGGTCATGGGGTTCTCAAGAAGAAGATGAAAATGTACAATTTAGGCCCCATTAGAACCCCTCCCCACCCCCCTCCCCTGGGTCCCAAGGGGGGCATCCCTGATTCTGCCATGAACAAACTTGAAACTACAGTCATCAATGTACTAACTCATAGTATTAACTTAGCTCTATCACTTCTGGTTCTAGAGAAGAAGATTTTTACAGATTCCTTAATTTTGGGGGGTTTGGGCCCCCCCTGGGGGCCCCCTGGGTGGGGCATGGTGCCCATTTTAACAAATTGAGTTCCTAACCCCCTAGGGATGCTACCTGCCAAGTTTGATGAAAATCGGTCCTGGGGTTTTCAAGAAGAAGATGAAAATGTAAAAAGTTTACGCACGACGCACGACGCACGACGCACGACGGACGACGCACGACGGACGCCGGACGAAGGGCGATTGCAATAGCTCACTTGAGCCTTTGGCTCAGGTGAGCTAAAAAACAGAAAACCGGTACAATGCCCTTTTAACTGAATCCACAATATTTTTGTATGATTTTCATTCAAAATATGCCGTTACCATGACAATGCATTGATCAACAATTACAACAGATTACATTTGCACATCAATGAACCACAGTGGTCATGTGTGCCAAATTTCAAGCTAAATTCTCAAAGACTGAGGGAGTTAGCTGAATCCACAATATTTTTGTAGTTTTTAGTAAAAAAAAACCTGTTACCATGGCAACGCATTGTTCAACACTGATGAAAGATCAAGTTTGCACATCTATATACTTTAATGGTCATGTGTGCCAAATTTTAAGCCAAATGCTCAAAGACTGAGGGAGTTAAGTGAATCCACAATATTTTTGCATGATTTTTCATTCAAAATATGCTGTTAAGGGGGGGGGGGGTTGCTAGAGAAGGAGACAACTACTGCTCTCCTTTGAAGTCATGCGCAGCACCGCCGAGAAGTTATGCGTTCAACTACATGTGTTACCCACGTGCTTTGACAAAAGAGAGCATCAATAATCGGGACTAGCGCTCTCACATCTAGAAATACTTGCCCCTACTGCAATTAGCTCTCTCTTTCAATGTGATGGCAACAATGAATTTGTGTGTACCTTGAATTGGAGCAGCGAATCAAGATACAGTGTAAAACTGACAATTTTAACAGCAAATAGTTGAAAAGCACGCTGGAACACGCTATAGCGGAGTACTTTATTTGAAAGATAAAAATATACCAGATTAAAAGATAGAAAACTAACATGCGGAAATGTGCGCATTATAGAAAAATATTAGGTTTTTAAGAGGGCCTAATTTTCATTTCATTTCGATTTACGCATTACGAAGAAAGTAGAAATACATCGTCGCCGGTCACATGAACCGACAAATCACTCGATTTTGGGTCAAATTTTCGATTTTGAGATTTTCAATCATTTCGATAGTAGATATTCCATACTACATACATGTATTCTGAAATTCTCAGTGTGTAATTCGGTGTAATTTTTACGTAGTTATCACTTTTGTAGAAGTATGTAATTCCATTTGTGAAAATTATTTGTTTTCCCCATAGACGCGTGTGTTAAAACAATCAGGCGATTCGACGGTTCGGTGACCGCGCGTACGCGCGGTCAGGATGACTTCAAAGCATAGTGGCATGCTAGACATCCCATTGTAACGCCTTGAACCCAAACATGTGTTTGCATGAATTAAGAAGAGTTGCCACTCCATCTCTGTAACACCTCCCTGCTGATACCATGGCAACGCATTGATCAACAATGACAAAAGAGTAAGTATGCACATCTACGTACCATAGTGGTCACATGTGCCAATTTTCAAGCTAAATGCTTAAAAACTGAAAGAGTTAGGTTAATCCACACATTTTTGTATGATTGGTAAAAGAAACTGCTGTTGCCATGGCAACAGATTTATCAACACAGACAACAAAGGTGTCTTGCACAACTACACATTACATTGATCGCATATCCCATATTCAAACTGAATTGCTACATAACTGAGAGTAGTTTGATCCACAACATTTTGTAAGATTTTTATGAAAATCTTCCGTTGCCATGGCAATGCATTATGAAACACTAATGAAAAAGATGTCTTGCACATCTGCCCGTGATAGTGGTCACACATGCCAAATTTGGAGTTAATTGCTCAAAAAAATGAGAAAGTACTTTGATCCACAGGTTTTTACAAAAATTTGCCGTTGCCATGGCAACGCATTATGTGATATTAACGAAAATGGCGTCTTCAACATTTATCTTTAATAGCGGTCACCCATGCCAGATCTGGGGTCAATTGCTGAAAAAATGAGAGAGTAGTTCGATGCACAAGATTTTTACAAAATTTGCTGTTGCCATGGCAACGCATAATAAGATATTAACAAAAGAGGTATCTTGCACATTTTTCTTTGACAGTGGTCACACATGCCAAATCTGGGGTGAATTGCTCCAAAAAAGTGAGAGAATAGTTCAATCCACAATTTTTATGAAAATCTTCCGTTGCCATGGCAACGCAAGATTTGATACTGACGAAAAAGGTGTCTTGCACATCTACCTTTGATAGCAGTCACACATGCCAAATTTGGGGTCAATTGCTCAAAAAATGAGAGAGTAGTTCGATCCACAAGATTTTTTGCAACAGACCGACCGCCCGACCGACCGACCGACCAACCGACCACCCCCCATCCAAGTGACTCCTATATAACCCCTTACACACTATGTGCGGGCAGGGTAATAATTAAAAAAACAAAACAAAACCAAAAAACTAGAAATGTCGCTTTGGCAACTGGTATGCCTCCGCCATAATGTATGATTCTCCTAATAGTACGTCTTGAGAATGTGTAGTCAAGACGCAGGGACCCAGAAAAAATGACTTCGTTCAATCCACCCTGCAGAAAAGGTTTGACTGCATGGGGTGGTTGGTTGGACCCTCTGGAACACCCTTAGGTAGTATGTGATTCCAAATTGTGGTATCAATTAATTTTTACAGGCCACTTTAGTTGCGACAAGACCTTATTGTTCGAAAAAGAGCCTTCAAGCACCAAGACTACTACACGCACCACTAGCACTGCTACAGGCGCCAGTGCCAGTGGTGCCTGTAGTAGTCTTAGCGCATGCAGACTTTTTCTTCGACAAACAAGGGTTTTTGTCTGCGAACTAACTTTTTATGTCATGCTGGGGTAGGTGACGCTTGTCGCTATTATTTCAAGGGGGCACTGAAAATGACGAAATAATCACAGTTTTTGCATTTATTTCATGAAGAATTCATCAAAACTCCATAAAACTATATATGTACATGTTGCTAGAGATGTCAGCAATACAATGGGATACATTGTAAGGTACAATATTGTGCATGGTTACCATGGTAACCAAATGCTTACAGGTGATTGGTAACCCCAAAAATGCCTCCTACTGCTGCAAACTTTGGTAATTTTTGCTCATTTTTGAAGATAGATGCAATTAATAAAAACAAAAATTTTTACTGATTATTGTAAAAAAGTTTTCTGTTGACATGGCAACCAGTATTATCCAATCAGGATTCAGTTGTCAATAACTTAAAAACTAAAGCCCATAATTTCAAAAAGCTCAATAAGCATGTCCTTCTGCATAAGTGTACCATATTTGGGAAGAAAATATTGAAGCATCAAGTTACAGCAAAATTTGTAAACAAAGGCATATAAAAATACATTTTGAGAAAACGGCCATTGAAAGGAAGATATCATTTTCGAATAGCAAAATGCACGAAAGAGTTGCATCCGTCGTACTTTCAAAACAAATTTGACTTCAAAGTACAGGCAAATGTAGTTTTTAGCAATGTATGGACACAAATTTCCCTTAAAAATATATGTGAATACAGAGAGCAAAGACAATGATATTCTAATGTTAGTTCTTTTGAGTATTCACAGAGCGATGGTCATTCGAAACAACCTTGGAAAAGAGCAGAGGAAAGCAGTTGATTGTTCGTGTTCTTAAGGCTGCGTTCACATAGAACAGGGCTCGACCTTAGCGGGAGCCCGGGGACCATTGGCTCCCCAGAATCGCTACGGGCTCCCTAGAAATGTATGAAAAAAGCCCGGCTGGCTCCTTAAGTTTTTTTGCCGTAATCGTATAGCCTCACGTTTCAAGACAGAATTTAGTTTATGTACACACTCACACTATTGATGAGCGCGAGAGGCCCCGAACTTTCTTTCCCGAGTATCGTGGAAACTCGATGTATTTCTAGGCCTACTAAAGGAGATCTCATATAACAGAATACTTATAACAAACTATTTTCCGGTCAAAATGGATTAATTTCCTTTGTTTTGTATCGTTTATTGACGATCCCAAGGATCTCGTCGCAATAACGAGTTTCCAATGTGTATTAATTTTTGCGTAGCTTTCGGTGCTGCAAACTTTTGCTAGGGCCTAATCCTACTACTAAACTTATCGTTCTATTTCTGTCGTTTCTCACACCTCGTTTGGTACGATTTCTTCCATTTTATATCACTTTATCTGTTCCCTTTATACTTTGAAATATTAAAACGTAATTCTTTTAAGTGTCTCGCACTGTTATTTTCCTAACGGCGATTTCTCCGCTTTGCTGCAATACATTTTCAAATCGAAGCGACGTGTGTTGTCTTTTCTAAATATTTGTGTTGTCGGGAGGTGTTGATACTTTGTATTTGTTATTTATTTTCCCCGGTTTTTATCTCGAGGGACAGTGCGTGTTTCTTAATGTTGATAGGAAAAGGCTAAAATGATCTGAGTGATGTCTGATGGTGATGATGAAAACTATGCTGGTATAAAAAGACGGCTTACTCTGAATGCTGAGTGCGTGCCGTTCGTTTTATTTCACTTTCCCTCTTATTCTTCTTTCCCCCTTACTCTTCTTTCCCCTCCAAAGAATGATAAAAAAAGAAATTACATACACCTCACAACAAAAAGATCCACGATCTACCAACCTTCGTAAAGTTAAATCTAAATGTTCAATATCAGCAAAGAATAAGGGGAAAGCATGAATTACAATAATTTAGAGCGAAGAGATTGTGAAATACTGAATACATGCAGTCTCTTCGGCTCGAAGAAACTTGACACCCACCCCTCTCCCCTTGTGGAAATTTCCACAAAAGCAGGTGCCACACCCAGGTGCGTGCCAGACGAAAGAATGCGCGCGCTGGAATAAACAGCGTGTAAATATCCTGGAAATACCGATCGAAGAACTAGCTCATTAGTTGAATTAAAGGAATCATTGCAAAGATATTGTGATTCTATAGCCTTTCTTTTGGCGCATAGCAGGAAACATCAAACAGTCGAATATAGTAGTGTACTTAATCGAATATCTTATGTTCCCTGAACAATAAAAAAAAAAGGATCGATTAATCAGTCAATTAAAAAGGCAATCACAGAAATACTTAAAAGGTCTCGTATGCCCAGAAAAATTCACTACGAGTAGGTCCAATGAGATGCAGTCATCACCTGGTTAGACAGCAAAATCATGACAATTTCAGTTCATGCTCATCATAACTGCTTATTACTTTTCAAAGTTTTGGCTATCAACATTCGTTCGTAGGTGTTTTTTGTTTGTTTTGTATGTTTTTCCTCGTGAAAGACGTAATGACTTCTTCGTATTGAATGTAAACTGCATGTTTACCGTAAACAAGTCATCAGCTCAGCTGTGGCGCATTCGATCCATCGAACTTGCAGTAACCTCTTAGGCAGGAGCACCAACCACGTGTTTGCACATTGGCGCAACCACACACAGCGCGGCATTTTGCGATCATCGTTATAGCAGACTTTCCGATTCCAGTCAGGGTAAAAAAAAAAATTGGAATACCGGTACTTTTGGAAAATACTGATGTTTAAAATCCAGTAAAATTAAAAAGCCTGAAAACAACGCATGATTATGTTTTATAGTAAACAATAGTTGGAAACACCGAACAGAGTTTTGCATTCGCTCACACAGAAGCTTTCTTGAGAAGATGAAGGCATTCCCCCTCCCCTGCTAGATAGTGGAAGCTTCCATAACCAGCCCAGCAAGTTTCTGGAGGTACATACATGCACTTGTAGTATTGTACACATGCATTGCGAGAAAGCAATCAATCAACGCTGAACATTGCGGAGTTCGGACTCTTTATCGTGCTGGTGACCAGTGGGGGTGTTTCATCAACGTTTGTCAGCGCTGACAATTTCAGCAAAATCCTTGGTTTTGATTGGATGAGATGCTCTGGTCACTGACTGTTACCATGGTGATTGTCAGCGATGACAACTTTTTGCGCTGACAAACGTTGATGAAACACCCCCAGCTCGATACTTCGGCATGTGTCGTAATGTTATGTTAAGAGCCTGTAGGCCTTATTAGTCGACGAGTTTAATTTAAAATGGTAAAAAGAGGGAGATGGAAAAAATACAGATTCTGGTGGAAAATACCGATTTTGGAGCTGCTGAGTACGGATTTGTGCTTCCAAAGGTTGGCAGCTCTGCTGATCAATCAACATGTGGCGTTACATAATTGTTTCTAACCCAGACCTTGCAGCTAAAAAAAGAAGAACCGAGAAAGAAAGACAATATGAACAGACCAGGGTAAGAAATTACACAAGGGAATGGGAGAGGGACCACACAAAACACCTACACACACAGACGCAGGTGCACGGCAGGCACAGGCACACACACACACGCACGCACGCACACGTACACACACTGTGACTGCTAAAACCTGTTATAGTAGAGCAATAAGCCCTCAAAATCACGTGAATTGTGCAAAATTTGACTAAAGCATGAAACTTTCACCAGTGTTAGTACATACCATAAGATTTATTTTAAGATCGGGAGGTCTGATTTGACCTCTGATGACCTCTAGAGGTCAATGTACTTTAGATATCAGAAAATCGATGTTTTTAGACATTTGCGAATGATACATGTGTATATGTGGTTATGTTGAACTAAACATGCATTTATACTACAGAGAAATCATTTCCAGATTCAACAGAGCACTGACAGGTTTTTACCTTTGACCTCTGATGACCGCCAGAGGTCAATGAACTTTAAATATCAAAATATCGATGTTTTTAGACATTTGTGAATGATATATGTGGTTATGATTCACTAAACATGCATCTATACTTCAGGGAAACCATTTTCTGATTCCACAGAGCATTGACAGGTTTTAACCTTTGACCTCTGATGACCTTTGGAGGTCAATGACCTCAAAATATTATATTGATCTGTGATGTCATTGGTTAATGGTAACCATTGTTAAGATGTACAAAACAAGCATACCTGTCTTACAATGAAATTGTCTTCATATTCTAAAGAGCAGACAGGTTTCTACCTTTGACCTCTGATGACCTTGAGAGGTCAATGACCTCAGAATATCAGAATATTGAAGTATGACATCATTGGTGAAAGGTCAAACATGGTAAAGATGTGCAAAACAAGCAAATCTGTGTACAATGACATCGTCTTCATATTCCAAGGCACACAGACGAGTTTCTGCCTTTGACCTCTGATGATCTCGAGAGGTCAATGACCTCAAAATATCAGAATAGTTTGGCATCATCAATGGTAAACATGATGATGTTCTAGAGAGCACTCGTAGGCCCTGTTTATTAACGAGCCATTACCGTTCACCTATGAAAATCACACAAGGTCAAATACCTCGAATGAAATGTGAGGATGTTAATATTGATATTGCGATAGTTAATAGTTAATAATTGTTTATAATGTAGGGCTTACAAAGCATGCATTTCTGTTACCAAAAAAGTGACTACTCATTCCGCAGAACTTTTCAGGTAATTATCTAAGTCGGGTATGTGCACAGAGCAAGGGGTGTCGATCTGTTTTCACGTGGGGGGGAACTTGGAAAATATGTTAAGAGCATAAGTTCATGGTGCAAAGGAATGAAGCGGAGGGGGAGGGGGAGGATGTGGGTGGGGGATTGGATTTTTGCAGGTTTAGACCTGAAATCAGTGATTCAGTGTAGCTCTTGTTTAATGTGTGCGTTATCACTTATACGGAAGTTGATGGGATGTGGGCGCATATCACCTACCCTCTTCCAAAGACGAAGTTTTTTTTTTTTTTTTTTAAAGAATCTGATGCATAGATTTTTGGGAATATTTGGAAAATTATAGATCACCAAGGTGTACCAAGTCTATATGGATGGGAACCCAGCAAGCGCAGCATTGGCGAGGGTAGTGTATTCCACTCCCATTCGAGAGAGCTCTTGTATTTTGAGAAATGAGATTCAACGACCTGGCACACAGGCACTTTTGAAGGAATACCTCGAAATTTCGAGAGAAGGATGTGGGTGGAGGTATCCCCCTCCCACATTATGGAGCTTTTGCATTCTTCTGTTTGCAATTCAATGATCTCGTGCCACTTTTGGTTGAACTACCATTTTGAAAAAAAAAGTCCAAACCCAAATGTGTAGCCATAATCAATGCATGGAGGAGAGGTTGATACAGCGAGAGGAGGGTATGAAAGGGGCTGTCCCCCAATCCTTCCAATGCGAGGGAGCCTTTGCAGTAAGAATAGAAATGTAAAAAAAAAATCTAGTATACACATTTATGATGGAATATTTGGGAAATTATCAGTAAAAGGAGTGTACCAAATCTAAGAGTAGAAACCAAGGAGGGATTGTTAATGGAAAGATACACTACCCCCTCCAACAAGAGGGATTTTCTTTAATATGTCGGAACTGAAATTAAAGATCTAGTACATACTTTGTGATGATATAGAACAAAAATGGGACAAAAGCACTGAGCATATATGGAAGGGGACATAACGAAAGATAGTGTGGGGGAGGGGGTATGCAAAAGAGATTCTGCCTTTTAATCTGGTGCATACTATAGCTGAAATGTTCAGTGACAATTCATTTTCTGTCAAAAAAGTGAAGAAAAAAATCTCCATTTCAGGAAATACTTGGAGGCAAAGTTTTATGTCCCCACCATTCCCCCTCCCATATTTTCTCGGGAGGCGGGGCAAATGCCTCTTGCCCTCCAAAATGAACAATCGTGCATGTATAGGAAAGCCTTTTCATCTTTGGAATTCTAATAAAAATATCTCTTAAAAACATTTTTCATAGAATAAGGGAAATTATCATTCCCCAAAGTATGTTATATCTGTGGAAGGAACCAAGCAGGGGGAAGGAGTCTATCGAAAGGAGATATCCCCTCTCACAGAAGGGAGATTTTGCATTTCAGAATTAAATTTTAACAATCCGATGCACACTTAAAGTGAAAAACTTGGGCAGTTTTCTGTCTAAAAAGCAAAAAAAAACAACAACAACAACAACAACAAAAATAACAACAAAACATAGTCCACATCTCAGAATTTAATGGGGTGGGGGTCAACTATCCCTGCCACCACCCCACCCCTCCTCCAAACTGATGCCCCGGTATGTGCATGTGTTTTATTCCACTTGTTGAAAAGAAGAGTTTTAACCCTAAAAAGACCGGGGGGGGGGGGGGGGGGGGCCTAAAAGGCCCCCCCTCGACATTTCGCGCGATTACTCTGCAACACGCAATGCTCTCGCCGCGATACTCTATGACTTTTTTCTTTCAAGTTTCCCGCACATTTTGACACCAAATTTGCGACGCCCGGGGTACGGTTCTGAAGTTACATAACATTTTGTACATGCATGTGAGGCCGAAAATCGCTCAAAAATGTGATTTTGTGTACAAAGTCAATGCAAATTGAGTTTTTTCACATGGTTCATATAAATATGCTTATTTTTACTCTCAATGGCTAAAATTAATTTGTTTTAGGAGTATTATGCTTCAAAAAGTGTCTGCCACAAATTTTGTAAAAAAACAACAAAAACAAAAGGTCGAAAAAACAAGGAAATACATAAGAAATTCATGAAACAATAAAATAAATAAGAAATTAATTTTGATACCAAATTTTTTTTCAAGTGCATTTGCTAAGAATGCCACAAAGAATAATTAGACAAAAAATGAGCACTTTTGGAGCTTTATTTACTGATTTAGATCAAAGAGTCTGATTTCTCGCATAAATTAGCATAATTAATCAAAATAGAATAAAAGAAGACTATTTTGGAAAATTGAAACAAACGATCTTGTAAATTACATCGCACACTACCATTGTGCAAATTTTCGCAGCGTTTGCACGATCCACGGCCGAGATCTTAAGGGGGGGGGGGCCTTTAGGCCCCCCCCTCCCCAGTCTTTCGAGCTACCAAAATAGCCCAGTCTTTTTAGGGTTAAGAAACAATATTGTTCAGTGGTCGCTATCCCAGTCAAGTAAATTGTTAATCAATAAGGTGATTTCCTTCACCTGTATACCTTAAGATGATGTAGGCCTGATATTTGCCTTGCACGTTATTACATCTATTTCTTTTTTAGTATTCTCGTTTATATTTTGATGTGAAAGTTGTTTACTTTGCCACGATTTTATTTGTACATAGAAACAATAATCCAAGACTGAAAATGAAACTGATACAATATTTAATGATTGACATGGTGCACATATTGTGTATTTCCATAGCAATAAAAGTGAGCAATTCAAAAGGCGTGTACTCATTTCACATGAACATTAGCGATGATCCTCTGACCTCTGGAGGATATTGAAAGATATGCATCAAAATGTAAGAATATTGATGTCTGGTCTCATTGGTTTGTAATGGCCAGCTGGTTATGAAATAATAATCATATTAAAAAATGCATTTTGTGTGTGTGTGTGTGTGTGTGTGTGTCCAAAATTGTATGCAGAGTATTCCACACACAGTTCAATTTTGACTTCCATCTAGGACAATGAGCGGTTACTTTTTTCTCAACTACACTGTAATATCAAAATCTATTGAAAAAACACGGTGGCGGCTGGGTCTAACACATTATCATTCCTTTTCGTTCGAGATCCATGCGGGATGGTCAAAACAAACATTAAAAACAGATATCTCAGACCTAATTGTTATAACAAAGCATCATATCCTCATATACCCAACCCAACCCTCTATGCCCAGACAATGTAAACCACCCCATGGACTTACTTGGAGCTTTAGAATATCCTTTGTCAACAGAGAGAGACATCCAAACCTTTGCAGTGCCGACTAAGATCTGCCGTGGAACTGATTGGTATTGGCTCTGCATCATTGACAGCAGATCTCGTTTCCTATTCTCCTTCTTCTTCTTCTTCTTCTTCATTATACTGTGTAATCTTGTAATATTCTGCCATGGAGCCTTTTCTTAATTGGTTAAAGAAGGTATCCAAAGAGCTATATGAAGCAAAAAAACAACAAACAAATGCAAAAACAAAAAGAGAGACATATGTATCTTGAATATTGAGTATCTCTCTCCTGAAGTGTTTCAAAGAGATACAAGAGACAGTGGCCGAGAGTAGCCGCCACCTTTTTTGGGAGTAGGCCTACTTTGTGTTCTTGCAAATGATGCCTCACATGTTTGGTCATTTGCCCTTTTTGAAGAATGCAGCAATAGAGCCACAACTTCCTGCGGAGTGGATATTGTGGGGTTCTTGATGCAGAACATCATCGCTGAATTTGCCTGTGCTGTACTTTCTTACAGGGATTGCCATTGTAGTTTTGTTTTGTTTTGTTTTGTTTTTCAAGTGTGGCTGTAACACTGCTTGTTTTGCATATGATGGTCATTGCAGCTAAAGAGTGCATATCTTCTCTGGATCATTCCAAACTTCATGATGTTTCACCTGGGTGAATGGATCCCAGATGATGCATGCATATTCCAGGACAGTCCTGAGCGGCATGGAGTAGCAAAACACCTGAACTTTATGATACTCGTATCTTCGTCTGGAGAGAGTCTTTGGTTGAAGTATAACCTTTTTAAGCTGCTGTGGCGATTTGATTCCAGCTGAGCCTCCTATTGGAACTCCAAAATATTTTGCACAATCCGCTTTCTCCATGGTTTGCCATGAATGCTTATCTATTCCCTGGGTAGGTCTCGGATGGCAATAGCTAGTTGCAATACACAGGATTGCTTCATGTGGAATGCATGTTGGGCCTCACAGTATGTCGAAGTTTTCAAGATGGTCCATGATGTCACAGCTGTGGACTGTATACTCCAGGACCATGAGTCATTCATCGCAGTCATACTGTAACAACCCACCAGCTTTACACTGGCCAATACAGGCCCACCAGCTGAAAACTATGCAAATATTGCCCATGAGCTTGACACTTAGGCAAACCAGTCCCATAATGAGTCCGACAAATGGGGGAAAAGATCTATGAGACTTCCACTGAATAGATTAAACACTCTGCATATCAGTCTCGTGGGCCTTGTTTTCCTTGAGTGTCGAGATAATGGCCATATTTGCCTATATTTGCTAGTCTACATAACTAACCCAAACATAACAGTTATATTTGAGGTCACTGCCATCACTCAAGAAACTTAAGCTTTATTTCTAAAGTAATTGACCTGTCACATTTCAGAGACCTGTTACTATAAACCAATGCTCTGTGTAATATGCATACATACTATGACCAAAACGTCAATGCGTGATTTGTACATGATTAAGCATTTATGATTACACCAATGAAGCCAAACATCAATACAGGTAAGCCTACACATGTGACCTCAGTGACCTCTCATTGTCCTGAGAGGTCAAAGTTGGATATAATGCACAGGCTAATGACCAATGTTCCATGGAATGAAAAGATTCTTCTATTATAGCATAAATGATTGTACATCGGGTATTACAAAGTTAACCATTGACTATACATAGAATATCAATATTGTGATATTTTGAGGTCATTGACCTGTCACCTTCCTCAGAGGTCAAAGGTAGAGACACGTGAGTAATTTCTCTTGCTCTGTGGAATAGGAAAACAATTCAATTGTAATACAAATGAATATAACATCTAAATCATGTTTGTCATCAACCAATTGCACCAAATATCAATGTTCTGACATTTTGAGGTCATTGGCCTCATCATAGGTCATCTGAGGTCATCAGAGGTCAAAGGTAGAAATCTGACTCGAAAGGCTCAGTGGAACATTGAGGCAATTCCTCTTACAAAAATTAGTTTTTAGTACATAATTATCGTGTTTCAGTTATGAGTGATGCATTAAAATATCAATTTTCTGACATTCTGAGGTCATTGACCTCTGGAGGTCATCAGAGGTCAAAGATATAAACCTGTCAGGGCTCTGTGGAATATAAGGACAATTTCACTGTGACAAAAATTAAGTTTTAGTACATCATTACTGTGTTTTATCATTAACCAATGATGCAAAATATCAATTTTCTGACATTTTGAGGTCATTGACCTCTGGAGGTCATCAGAGGTCAAAGGTAGAAACCTGTCAGGGCTCTGTGGAACATAAAGACAATTTCACTGTGACAAAAATTAAGTTTTAGTACATCATTACTGTGTTTATCATTAACCAATGACGCAAAATATCAATTTTCTTAGATTTTGAGGTCATTGACCTCTAGAGGTCATCAGAGGTCAATTCAGACTTACCTCCCGATCTTAAAATTAATCTTATAGCATGTACTAACAATGGTGAAAGTTTCATGCTTTAGTCAAATTTTGCACAATTCTTCGGCTTATCTGCTCTACTATTAGAGACTAATAAGAACAAGGTATCTCAGGCTTGTGTCTGTAGAGAAATGCATGTTATATCTAAATGAAATCTTCCCCACCAGGTTAATACATGTAATAGACCTCTACTGCTGATTGTGACTGAGGGAAACGTGGCTCCCTAAAACTCAATTTGGCTCCCTAAAAAGGTCCCAGAGGAGCCCGGCTGGCTTCCTAGAAAAAAAACGTTAAGGTCGAGCCCTGTAGAAGTATACTATTCGGGTATTTGGGGCTCGTTTTCAAGGGCACGCGAATAGCTTGAATCGAACGATAGGATTTCCTCACACCGGTTCACATAAGAGGGCACTATTCGAAAGTACCAAATAGCTGCGAATAGTATAGCAAAGTGGGAATCAAGCTTGTTTGATTTTCTTGCAGCGTATACCGTTTCTCGTTTATGAAATAATGATAATTTTGGTCTGGATTTGCCCTTTAGCAAAAATAAGCATGTAGACTGACATTCTGATGCAGTTTAGAAATTGTTAATAAGATTTGCTGGGATGTAGGAGGAAGAAATCCTCACTGCATGGGATGGTGAGTTGACGGTGCGGGTGATGGTGTACTTGGTGCCCGAATAGCGAAAAGCGAATACTGAATACCAAATACCAAATACTTTATATGTGAACGCAGCCTAAAGGAAGTTAATTCAAGAAAGCAGATAAATTCCTTTCTAAAGAAAGAACGTACGCTGCATTATCCATCAAAGAATTAAAAGCGTACTTTTGTGTTCGTAAGCTATTGTAAAAAAAATAAAAGAATAAAATGAACAAGGCAAGTGCCGTAATGTGTCTCGCCCACAAACATATGACACCTTTTTTTTATATTTTGTTCACAAATGGACCTATGGATCAAAAGTTAGGAGTCATAATTAAATGCACAGTACATTGGGCCCTAAAAGTTCATTGACCCCTGCCTGTGTCCTTTGACCTTGTGGTGACCATCAACTCCCCAAGGTACATCTACCATCCAAGTTTGGTCATAAATAGACTTACAGATCAAAAGTTACAACCCATAATCAACACGCGCCCTAAAAACTTAACATTGGGCCTTAAAAGTTCATTGACCCCTGTCTGTGACCTTTGACCTTGTGGTGACCATCAACTCCCAAAGGTATATCTACCATCCAAGTTTGGCCACAAATAGACTTACGGATCAAAAGTTATGATCCATAATCGAAACGCGCCCTAAAAACTTAACATTGGGCCCTAAAAGTTCATTGACCCCTGCCTGTGACCTTTGACCTTGTGGTGACCATCAACTCCCGGAGTGACATTTACCACCTAAGTTTAGTCACAAACAGACGTATGGATCAAAAGTTATGACCCATAATCGAAACGCGCCCTAAAAACTTAACATTGGGCCCTAAAAGTTCATTGACCCCTGCCTGTGACCTTTGACCTTGCGGTGACCATCAACTCCCCGAGGGACATTTACCACCTAAGTTTAGTCACAAACGGACTTATGGATCAAAAGTTATGACCCATAATCGAAACGTGCCCTAAAAACTACTGGGCCCTAAAAGTTCATTGACTCCGGTCTGTGACCTTTGACCTCGTGGTGACCATTAACTCCCAAGGTACATCTACCATCCAAGTTTGGTCACAAATAGTTTGGTCATCAAAAGTTATGGTCCATAAGACTGCGTTCACATAGAAGTATACTATTCGGGCTCGTTTTTCGAGGGCACGCGAATAGCTTGAATCGAAAAGTATAGCAAAGTGGGAATCAAACTTGTTCGATTTTCTTGCAGCGTATACCGTCTCTCGTTTATGAAATAATGACAATTTTGGTCTGGATTTGCCCTTTAGCAAAAATAAGCATGTAGACTGACATTCTGATGCAGTTTAGAAATTGTAAATAAGATTTGCTAGGATGTAGGAGGAAGAAATCCTCACTGCATGGGATGGTGAGTTGACGGTGCGGGTGATGGTGTATTCGGGGCCCGAATAGCGAATACTGAATAGCGAATACCGAATACTTCTATGTGAACGCAGCCTCATCGAAAAGCGCCCTAAAGGTGCATGGTCCCGGTGTTTTAGTCAAATGTGTATGCGGGCGCATGGCGCAAGTTTCCTATAGGGCCATTCTCACATGAAGTGTTCAATTTCAGTCAGAGTAAAACCCAAAAATCAACCACGAAATATTCGTTCAAATCTTGTCTTTATATAAACAACAACACTTGCTGGATAAGAAACAAAACACAGTAAATTCCCAAAGGAACGCATTTACAATGTATAATGGCACAAAGTTGGGCATACATTTCTCTATATAACTCTATGACAGATACGTTACCGATAGGACACAGCATGGTATAAAACAGGTTTAGATCAATATATCGGACTATTTGAAACCGAATTTCAACCAAGAATGGCGTCTGATCCTGTACAACAACACGAATTGCCTTTTTAAAGTAAGAATAAAGACAAACTCATTATATAATTTGTCTTTTCGCTGCATTGATAAGGAGTTCACGCAAAAATTTGTATATATTTCCTAACTTTTTTTTTCACTTGATTTCAGTTAGACATGCCAATAACAAAAATGCCAATATATTTGATTAAATTGGTTTAAACCACATGGATGGCCAACACGACCAAAACTGACCATCTTCCAAAAGGCTTTATTGTACACTTTTGGAACAACAATCTCGCAAATGACCACATGTCCATGGTAACGTATCTGTTTCTGCATCTTTCGTAACTGTTATTGATATTGATACCTCTTTTAATGAATGTGCTCTATCCGTCTTTGAATTTTGAGCTCAGAGCAGGAAGAGTAACACTTTCTGTCTTCAATTACTATCAAATTTGACGGTATATATCAAAATTCAAAGGTAAATTGTGAGTATCTGTATATCAGAACTGTACATTTATCCAATAATCTAATCGTTAATTTTCCGTAAATTCTCAACCATGTGTTGTGAAGAACTCCAATTGTAAAGGCACACAAATAGATTTAAAACAATGTTACAATTATATTATTTTGCATGGTTACAAACTTTGGTAAATGACTGAATCACCAAAGGAAGTTTTTTGATAATTTCTTATCATGGTAATGTATCTGTTGCAATAGTAACTTGTCGTATATCCGTGTAAATCACATCAGACTTTTTCATGTTTTGTATTACTTACGCTCATTGCAAAAGTGTAAAAAGACTGAATATGCGAATCAGTGAACTCACATGCTTCTTCATTAACATTATTTTCATGGTAAAAGTCATGGTAACGTATCTGACAAAAAGATAATTATCCATTTTCTGCCTAAACTTCTCTGGCACCTGGCAGAATCGAAGCATCATTGTAAGTGTATCTTGTGTAATTCCTGTGTGAAATAAATGATAAAATGCAGTATTTGTGTGGCTGTCGTCATTATTCATATCTAAAGGTGACACATTTTAGTAGCCTGTTCTGATCACATACCATAGAAAATCCCTTTTTGATACGCATTCAATATTAACATTTGAGGAGATCTATCTCCATAAGAAGGATGCATGATAGTATAATGCATATTCGTCGGCTACATTTCAACAGTGCCCGCATGAAGATTCAATTGATATTCAAGCAGGCAGTCTAAGTATTTTCAAGCAATGTCCTAACATACGCTTAAGATATAATTTTTATGATAAAGTTATGTAATTAACACATATTTACAATAGCATTTTACACGATTTGCCATATATGTAAAATCATGTAAATATAATTCCACATCCATAATTACACATGTTAACCCATCAAGGTCAAAAACTTAATTTGAGTTTTAAGGAGAGAATTTTCATATTACAACATTAAATTTGCAACATAGAATTCTTTATTTTACAAAAGATCCCTTTAAAATGCGATATTTGAAAGTTTTTTACGCAGAGTCAAATATTTCAAAGGTCATGCTGCTGGAAACTAAAGGTGCCAGTTTGGATGAGAAAAAGTGAGATTTCAATTTTCAAATGGTTGTCAATTTATTTGAGCAAATTGGAAATGACTTCCATGTACTGCAGTGCAGCACGTACTTGATGGGTTAAAGAAAATGTGAAATAATGCCTTATTGTTTGTACTGTAGCACTCTTTCTCTTTGCCCTGTAATGACAGCACATCATATATCCTATATATATATATATATATATGAGTTTATATATATATATATATATATATATATTCATTTATTTATATATTCATTTATTGAGTTCTAATTCATACAAGTTTATTAATTTAGTCATGACGTATTATCACCATGCAGAAAACGGTTTTCTCTGTATAGTTGCAAATTTTGTAATTTCTATTTATTAGATTATCAAATTGAATAAAATAATTTTGTTGTTATGGACCTTTGTTTTACTTCTAAACAAACAATTAATTTAAGCAAAAATGAAAATATGATCATCATGATGTATACGCCTATACCTGTACTTTCGAGTGTGAATCCTGTTTAATGCCGGTCTTTTGAATTGAGCTGAGTTTGACAAATCTGCTACAGGTTTACGATAATCTCGCCTGGCGATATCTTTCATTTTGTAGGAAGGATGGGTCATTTAATTTCTTCCTTTCCCTGTATAGGCCTTTTGTATTCGTGCTCGTGTTTTCCCCATTTTCCAAAGAAGAAATGAAACCAAGAAAATGATTATCAAAATAATTATGTTCATCATAGTAGTGTAAAAAAGGAATCAACTAGTCATAACTAGCCTATATGTAAGATGAATACTGCCTACATTAAAGAATCTGGAATCAAAAACTTAATGAGATCTAACCTAAATATAAACAATGAGACTAAACAGGTGACAAGTAAACATAAATATACTGTACATTTTAAGGTGAGAGAAGGAGCGCAAAGTGGTAAGTGAAATATCTGAAAATGCAGGGCTCTACTTTAACAAGGAACCTGCATATAAAGAAGATATACAAACATACACGCACACACTGTATGTATGTATGTATGTATGTATATGAAGGACAGAGATGGGTGGATCAGTACTAAGTTTGATGTGATGTCGACCAATAATAATGTATTATTAAAGATAGACCTAGTAATACTACTACTACTGATAATGATAATAATGATAATTATAAGTATCATTATGCTTCATTTCAAAGCAGTTAGGGAAGAAATAATTCGTCTACCGGCACAAAAACTTATTAAAAAATCACCAGATCCTAACCGACAGATACGTTACCGCACCTGTCAGATACGTTACCAGCTTTTTGTGGCACAACACACAATGTTAGATTCATGATCGAGTTACTGACAACTGGATAAATGTATAGCATAGGTGGTGCACTTGTACTAAATTAGCATTAAACGTAAACTATTGATATCATAAACATGCCAAATGTACCGTTATTATCTAAAGATTATTTTGACAAACGCATTTACGAGATGTCTTGCGAAGAACGATGAAAATTTACTGTAAATGCTCCGTCAAAACGACCCCCGAGCGCTCCACACAGGGTAGCCATGAAAAAAGTGACTGCAGCACATGATAAACGAGACGGTCTCTTTGCTAAATTTTCGTAATCATGAGCGGAGAATTACGCTCACAGAGTGCGCATATTTAAGTAACGTATCTGACGTAACGTATCTGACGTAACGTATCTGATCGCACGTTTTTTCAAAGCGCAATAACTGTTAAACATTTGCAAAGAATGGGTAATTATTTTTTGTGATGATGCATAATCTCAAAAGGTCTTAATCAATGTACAATCAAACAATATTACATCAAACACTTTTGTAGGAGGTCGTGATTTATAGGTAACGTATCTGTTGCGAAAAAAATGTGGAAAATGCGTTTTCGGAGATAATGGTCTGATTTTGAAAACCGAAATTTAGAAACAGAAAATCAAACTTAACTGTATTTGATAAAGTATATCCTTCTGATATTAAACATGTATTGTCGTATCTCACGTCTGCTATTTTCACTAATTTATCAATTAAAATGTTTTGGTAACGTATCTGACATGAATTTTGGCGACACACCTTCAGTGAGCTCCGGAGGGATTTCAAATTTTCAAATTTCAAATTTTGGCTTGCTTATGCATAAATATATCAGACGTTAATTATATTTACCAATATCATGTTGGGTTCAAGCTCATTTTATATAATTTTTTAGCATAATACAAAAAGTACATGATTGCGGCGACATTGGGTTTTGGGATACTTCTCCAGCTTTACCAGTGGATATTTCAAAATTTACGCAAGCGACAACAATATTTTTTTTTAAATTTTTCTCCTCAAACCCTCAAGTGTTACATAGACACTTTTGGCAATTCAAACCAGGCCTTTGGCAATGGAAATAATCGTGGGAACCTTGGCGACACATATTTTCAGTTTTTGAACGCTTTAGCAGAGAATGGCCCTATAGAGACCTACGCTATTGACTCCTCTTTCGCACTTACGCTTTGGCCCACTTTCCCGAGTCCGAAGAAGTCTGATTCACTGTAGTCACTGGTCGGATCACAGTTCGGCTCATGATTCGGCTGAGGGGGATGACAGCTTTAGCAAACTTCTTTTGTGATGTCATAATAACAAACACATATGCACGCACCCTGGCATTACTACAGACTGCGTGATGCGCAGAGAAGACAACAAAGGCAACATTACTTAGCAACATCTACGCACTTTACTCTTGATGACAGCTAAATTTCGGTAATCTTCGTATCAATGCTAACGGTGATCGGCAGTATCATCAACAGCGCCCTCTACACTACCGGGACTATGCACCTTTAACATTGGGCCCTAAAAGTTCATTGACCCCTGCCTGTGACCTTTGACCTTGTGGTGACCATCAACTCCCCAAGGTACATCTACCATACAAGTTTGGTCACAAATAGACTTACGGATCAAAAGTTATGGTCCATAATCGAAACGCGCCCTAAAAACTTAAAGGGACACAGTCCTCACGAAATTTAAAAAAATATGTTGTTGTTGGTACCTCCAATGAACTACTTTCGCCAAAAACAAACTTTAAAATCACCAAATAAGCTCGTACATTTTGGTTGAAAAAGTGTGACTCTGCATGGTGAATATGCTAATGAGCAAGTCTTGGCGGAGAGTCATTCGTCGTCGATGCACAACTCTTTCCAGCCGTGTTCTGCTCGTTATCCGTACGCTCCCTAGTTTACCCGGATGCATGAAGACGTCGGTGGCTACTCCGACTCGTATTTGACATTGTTTCTACGTTGTGTGTGTGTGTGTGTGTGTGTTTGTGTGTGTGTGTATGTATTGTGTATTAGATTCGCACGTGTGGACGGTACAACTAGATGATAGATCTACGGTAGATACGCGTACGCATCCCGTACGCGGTTTGCCCTTCGCACTTTTCCAGTCTCAAGCGCAGCTGCAGCCCTACCTGTCGCCGCTCATGCATGTTCTATAGTACGTACAGAGTGTACATATTTGTAGGTAGAAACGATTCTACACAGGCCTGCTAGTACACTACAGGGGCGACCGCATTCAGCGTCGTCTGGTCAGGCTATCTTACATCAGTAGTTTTGCTCGAATCGTGCAGAAAATTTCCCAGGAAAATCCTTTTTTCCGTCCCAGACCAACAAAAGTATCGTGAAAGGTGAGCTGTATGGCTGGGAAATATCGGTACAACGATGCCGAACATAAGAAACTTAGGGCCTACAAAATCTCGAAATCGTGTTGTGACCTACCTGTGCGTGGACAATTTATGAAGCGATGTTTTTACGTGGACCGGCAGGCTGTGGCCCTCGGTTATAAACCAAGAAAACTCCTGAAACCAGATGCAATCCTGACCATTTGCTCACATGAGTTATAAAACAGAAACACCTCGAGCATCGACTTCGAAGAGAACCGAGGGAAAAAAGCGTAGAGAGGTAAGGAAAGTGGCTAGCTATGTTTAATTTACCGTGGGCCTGCAGCCGGGGTTGGACTGCAGTACAGTGCCACTGAGCTAGCTGCTGCCAGTGCCGACTGGACATGCACGGCAAAGTGGAGCGAAATCATATCCCTACGACCCCCTGTGTTTACCCTTCCCGGCTCACGTCATTTTTTTTTTTTCGAGGAAAGGCGATTATCTGACTACTTACAGAAATATTGAGATACAAACAATATTTTCTTTGAAGAATTCGACTCTCTCATGCACAGGTTATCTTCGGTTTGAATGCCAAAATCGACTGGACGGAGTCGAGTGTACTGTGTATGTATACATTGGTATGGTAAGGATTTGCGCGCGAGAGTGGTTTCTACGCTAAGAAGTATGCAACACGGACGGAAGCTAGAAAACGACCGTGCCTATTTGATGTCAAGTTCATGGTATATTTGGTTTAAAAATACATATAAATTTATGTTTACAATATTAATTTTTCGTAAATTATATATATCTAAGCTTGAAATATTTTGTTTGAAATTATAAAACCACAAACTTTCACATTATATGATAAAATTGCAACTAATCATTTGAACACTTAAATTGGTTTTTAGAGGCACGGCTGTCAACTTGGTGAGTAGGGCATGCACTACGTAGCATCTTTTTGCCGGCTCTTTCACGATCGCTTGCAGGAATTATTTTTCAAAAATCGCGTACGGAGACAATTTTTGATGTCCAAGCGTATAAATTGGTGAAAGTTTATATTTTTTACTCTTCTTAATTATCAGTACAGTGAAAATCTCAGGACTGCTTCCCTTTAACATTGGGCCCTAAAAGTTCATTGACCCCTGCCTGTGACCTTTGACCTTGTGGTGACCATAAACTCCCCAAGGTACATCTACCATCCAAGTTTGGTCACAAATACACTTACGGATCACAAGTTATGGCCCATAATCGAAACGCGTTCTAAAAACTTAACATTGGGCCCTAAAAGTTCATTGACCCCTGCCTGTGACCTTTAACCTTGAGGTGACCTTCATACTTGGTAAAAGGTAAAACTTTGTATGACAACTCTTCCCTCCAAGTTTGATTCAAATTGAAGCCCAGAGTACAGAGTTATTCAAGTTTTTACAGCGTTATGGACAGACGACGGACGTGTGCTACGACGGACGGACGGACGGACGGACGACGGACGGACACGCGCAGGCGATCCCTTAGTCTCCCCTCACCTCCGGTGGGCTCAACAAAAATCATGATATATATGTAAATTTGTATCAAAATGTGCAGTAATGAATAAATGTTAAGGAGAGAATGAAGGAAAATCTTGGGCGTCCTTTCCCTTTTATCCAGGCTAATTTTTTAGTGTTGAGGTAGGTAGTTTAAGATCCGATCTACAATGGGTGATGTGCATGAAAGGCAAAAGAAACAAATCTGTCTGGATTCCAGATATTCTTTTTTTCACTTTATCCTACTTTGCTGTGGCAAAGTTATAAACGACTATGGTAAAATAGAAAGTTGTCTGATCCCGAAATTATTGTAAAAGTAACATCATCATTTATGCTTGTACACCAATAGAGTAACATTCAAGAAAACAAAAGGGGACCCTCAACATGGTTTTCATTAGTATATTGTTGTTCGAATGCGTATGAACACAAATGAATAGACAGCAAAACTATTTTCTTAAATGGCAATTCTATCAAATTATAGGTTGAGAATTTAACTTTTACATAACACATTAACGACAACTTTGATAAATGGCTGGTATCTTGAATTTTTGTGTGGATGTTATTTTTGTCTCAAAATAACATGACACATTGGAAAATTGATGCCAAATTTCAAGCTTCATCTCTTTTTGAAAGATACTTTCTGTTCTATCTTCCCATATCTGCTTCTTCACAATCTACTTTAAAATGATAGCAACCAGCGTCACCTACCACTTGGCATGAAAAGGAAATGCCGTACTATCACACATTTCTGGGCAAACCTTGCGTGTGACTTGCGAAGAACAATTTTTGCTACACAGAGGTCCCCGCAGATAACCCGCACATGACAGTACCTATCATAGTATGAATCTCGCCCGTACTTACCCGGAGTTGCGCACGCAAGTCCTATTTACCTGCAGTCAAGTTTAGGCCCTGTCACACCTTTCCAGACAAGCTAAGCGGGCTTGTTACGTGTGGGGATTTTCCTGCATGCAGGTCAGTTTTTGCGCGCGGACAAGGCTTTGGGGCGAGTTTCATATGCGTCCTACATGCTGGACCCGTGCTACTTACGTTCATCTATAAGTGCATTCCATGTAACCTGCGTGTCAGGCGCATGGGTGGCGAATGAGGGCTGACAACGTGGTGAAGGAATTCTTCTAAAGGAATTTGATTTGCATAGATCCACGGGCAACTTACGTACTTCAAGCGGGTCAACTGCTTGCGACTTGCGGCAGCTACGGGCCTCCTACTGGTGTTCTGCGTGGACCTCTGCAGGCAATCTCCGCAACTCACTCGGAAAATGGTTTGGTCATGCTCAAAACTTGGCTGCGAGTAAATATATCGTACTAGCGTGCGCACCTCCGGGCAACTACGGGCGAGATACCAGATAAGTACTGCCAGGTGCGGGCCAACTGCGGGGAGCTCCGGGTAGCTGTTTTTTTTTTCCGCAAGTCAACCCGCAAGGCTTCCCCAGGCACGGTTTGACAAGGCCTTGAGCATGCTCAAAACTTGTTCCAGGTGAGTTGTGGGGGTTTGCCCGCAGAGGTACACGCAGAACTCAAGTAAGAGGCCCTTAGTGGCAGACCTCGCAGGCAACTCCCACGCAGGTACTTCGCAGTCCCCGTATGTCGCTCGTAACTGAAAACGGGTCGGTTTCGAAGCTTTCATGCAGGTCACACGGAATACACGCAAGTAACAGGTAAGTAGCAAGCGTCTAGCAGGTAAGACGCAAGTACGGAACTCGCCAACATCCTTGTCCGCCCGCAGAAAATTCTCCTGCGTGCTGGAAAATCCCTACTCGTTACAAGCCGGCATAGCTTACCCGGAAAGGTGTCGCAGCTCCGTTAGTTTGCAGGCACAAACCCTTTTTTGGTCGAAAAAAAGTCTGCGTCAAGACAACACGCGCCACTGGCACTGTAGGGCTCACACCTGTAAATAAAATGGACTGTCCCAGACCCCTTCACAAATTCGTACCAAAGATACCAAAATAAATGAAGAAAAAAATTAATTAAAAATCAATGATGTAGTTTGGCAAAAAACTGAATAGCTGTAGACATTGAGTATGAATTCCTCTACAAACTGCATCTTGGTTGGAAGATGAAAGCTTCTCTGATGGAATTTGAGGGGACTATATTTCATTGGGTTCGTGTACGGAAAAAAGGCAATTTTTTGAGTGACAAGAACTCGTAGTCCGGCTTTGCGGACCCTTGGACAGAATTAGAGCAGAAGAACCCACCCTGGAAATTTGATGGATGAAAGGGTATATCTCACTTATTCAGGTTAGTGAAGATGAAACACCTCATTTCTCCCAGCTATTTTACAGATAACACACGTCTCTATGGGGAATTATTTACCCGTGTGAGCCCTGTACGTCCCATAGAGCTTCCTGCTATTGTGCCAGTGGTGTGCGTGCAGTAGTCTTCGCGTGCGCAGACTTTTTTACGTTCATTCCAACAAATAATAATGAAAAGTGGGATGTAAAATTTTATTGATACCACAATTTGGAATCATATACTACCTGGGGATGTTCCTGGAGGTCCCATCTACCACCCTGTGTGGTCAAACCTTTTCTGCGGGGCGGGTTGAAAGAACTCCTTATCTAAGCCCCTTACAGGAATTAGCGCCTCGACTAGTGTGATGACAGTCTAATCTAATTGGCAAAATATTCAAATGACATGTTATAATGTGTTGAGTGTTCACTTTCCTTGAACTAGATTTAATTGGATAAATGTCTACATTTTCTAAAAGAGCGTGTACTGCATTTGGGGATTTGAGGATTTTCACTTGACTTTTAACCCTTTTTATGCATTGGGCAATTTCAAGGTATAGGGAAAAAGTGTAATATCTGTATTGAATACTAAATTGTTAGAATTTTGACCAGGCATTTGACCCTTGACCTTTGATCCTATGACCTTGAAATTCCCAAGAGAATCACTGTCAGGCGGAACATGCATAAATATTAGTTCCATGATGATACCTTCAGCCACTTCCGAGATATGGAAGCACATGATCTTTGACCTTTTGGCCTTTGACCTTCTTGGCCAAAAACTTCCCAGAGAACCTCTATTGGGAAATACATACGTATACACCAAGTTTCAGGTGTTGCATAAATATGATGGAAAAAGAGAAATCTAATGAGTTGACATTGACCTTTGACCCCGATCTTTGACCTCATGACTCCAAAACTCCCTAGATAATCACTGCCAGTCAGTATGTGCATATGTACTATGTTCCATGAAGATACCTTGAACCATTTCCAAGATATGGAGAAAAAAGTGAAATTTTAATATTTTCACTTGACCTTTGACCTTTGAACTTTGACCTCATGACCCCAAACTCTCACTAGAGAATCTTTATTTGGTGATACATGTTTACACTAAGTTTCAAGAAAATAACATCTGGCATTGCATAGATATGGGGGAAATAGTGAAATTTTGAGCATTTGACCTTGACCTCTGACCTTTGACCTTGAGCATCTGCACCCAAAAGTTGATAGGCACAACTTCACCCCCGCATACATATACCTGCCAAGTTTCATTATGATACCTCAAACGTTTTTTTTAGTAAGGCTGTCCACAAAATTGATTACGGACGGACGGACGGACAGACGACTTAACATAATGCCTCCGGCGACACTTCGTGGCGGAGGCATGAAAAAATTAGGAGAGGGGTGCAGCAACTTTAATTTTGTAAAGGTGCCTCCCCTTTACGAAGTTCCTGGATCTGTCCCTGTAAGACAAGCAATGAGTTTTGACAGTTGTGGATGCAATCGCAGATCGAGGGGGGTGCACCCCCTCTAGTGCCCCCTCTCTATTTTTTGTTAAAACAACAGAAATAAAATGAAACTAGAAATGTCGCTATGGCGACTGGTATGCCTCCGCCATAATGCATGATTCTCCTAATAGGTCTATAGTACATGTGGACAATGTGTAATTACATTTTCACAAAACTAGCAAAATATTAAAATGACATGTTTATCACAAATGTATCAAATGTTCACCTTCCTTGACCTGTGTTTAATCGGATGAATAGGAGAGCATGTATTTGGGGATTTAAGAACTTTAACTTCGACTTTGACCCTTTCATAAGTTTACGCACTTGAGTAATTTTCAAGGTATGGAAAAAAAGTGCAATTTCTGTATTGAACAGTAAATTGTTATCATTTTCATCTGGCCTTTGATTCATAAGAGAATCACTGTCAGGTAGGTATACATAAATATATACTAAGTTTAAAGATAACTTGAGCCACTTCCGAGATATGGAGAAAGAAGTAAGTTCAGCGCTTTCACTTGATCTTTGACCTTTTGACCTTTGACCTTCTTGGCAAAAAAAAAAAACAATCCCAGAGAATCTCTAGTGGGTTATACATGCATACATCAAGTTTTAAAAAAAATAATCCTGCTAGCATTGCATAAATATAAGGAAAATAGTAAAATTTTAAAGTATTGCCCTTGACCTTTGACCCCTGACCTTTGACCCCATGAACCCCAAATTCCCTAGATAACCACTGCCATTCAGTACATGCATATATATTTTGTTCCATAAAGATATCTTGAACAATTTCCAAGATAAAGAGAAAAAAGTGAAATTTTAACATTTTACTTGACCTTTTGACCTTTGACCTTTTGACCTCATGACCCCAAACTTTCACCAGAGAATCTTAATTGGGTAATACATGTATACACTAAGTTTCAAGAAAATATCTTCAGGCATTGCATAGATATGGGGGAAATAGTGAAATTTTAAGCATTTGACCTTGACCTTTTGACCTTTGACCTTGAGCATGTGCACCCAAAAGTTGATGGGCACAACTTCACCCCCTAATACACATACATACCAAGTTTCATTAGGATACCTCCAATGGTTTTGATAGTTACCCTGTCCACAAAATTCATTACAGACGGACGGAAGGACGGACGGACGGACAACCCGAAAACATAATGCCTCCGGCACCACTTCGTGGCGGAGGCATAAAAATTAGGTAGGGTTGCGGCAGCTTTAGTTTTGTGAAGGCGCCTCCCCTTTACGAAATTCCTGAATCCGCCCCTGTAAGGCAAGCACCTCTCTGGTGCCCCCCCCCCCTCTATTTTTTCTTTTAAAACATCAGAAACAAAAAGAAGAAAAAAAATATGGGGTGTGGTAGCCTTTTATTTCGTAAAGGCACCTCCCTTTTATGGAATTCCTGGATCCGCCCCTGTAATGCAAGCAATGGGTTTTGACATTAACTTCTGGGGGGCATTTCATGAAGGAACTTGTCGGATAAAATATCTGACAAGTCAATTATATCCGACAAGTTTTGAGAAATTCTTTAGTCTGATTGGCTGATTTCTCTGAACTTGTCGGATATAATCGACTTGTCGGACATTTTATCCGACAAGTTCCTTCATGAAATGCCCCCCTGATTGACACAGTCGTGGATCTAGAGGGGCCGCAGCGCCCCCTCCCTGTCTCTATTTTTGTTAAAACAAAAGAAATAAAATGAATAAAAAGGGGAGGGGTTACGCCATCCTTTGATTTTGTAAAGGCGCCTCCCCTTTCAGGAATGCCTGGGTCCGCCCCTGTGACGGGTTATGACATTTGCAGTAAATTTGAAAATTTTGACATTGTGGTCAACGCGATATGACATTTAAGGTTAATCCTGTAGGTATTTTAGTGTATATAGTCCAGCGGATATAGAAAAAATCATGCACTTAATGGTAAAAGCACCATATTTGGTACACATGTACATGATGCCAATACAAGTCATTTCTGATATGGAAGCCACTCTGATTCTCCCTTTGGCGGCCGTGGCGGCCATTTTTCAAAATGGCCGCCATGTGATATAGCAATGCTGTGTATTTTGGAAAGTATAAGTCCGATTGTCGTAATTCATTTACCAAAGTATAGGATTTTAGGGTCAAGGATTCCAATAAAATAATTTTTGAGAGGATAAAACCATGGCAACCTACTTATTGGCGGCCATTTTGAAAAAAATATGGCCACCATGCTAGATATAACATATCCTTAAAACGTATGGACAAAAGGTCATGACTCTGGTACCAACTTATATGTTTCTGGGTCAAGGATTCTGATAAATTCAACTGTAAGTGAATATGAATCGTTTCATCCTACGTTTTGGCGGCCATTTTAATAAATATGGCTGCCATACAACAGATGATGAATATTGTATATCTTCGAACTCAAAAGATATATAATCAAGATTCAAGTGTAAAAGTATAGTTTTTGGGTGAAGGTTTTCAATATAATGATGTTTTAGCAAAGTGAATAGGTTCATCACATCCTTTGTTTTGGCGGCCATTTAATAAATAGCATACGAGTGTTATGAAAGCGGGATGCCCATTGTGGATTGATTCTGGTGTACACGTTTGTTTTAGGGGTCAACAATTACTTGTTCACTCATTTTTAGTATTCTAATGTGGGACATCTGGGCATAGTTAACTTTGTAATCATTTTGGAAAATATGCTCAACTTCCTTTATAGGATTTCTGTGTGTACAGTGTATGTGAAAAACATGATCTTCACAATTTCGTGTCTGAAATATTAATCAAGATTATAATATTTTCTAGAAATATCGACTCTCGCTTTCTCTGGTCCCTGGACTATGGAATGAAAATCATAGTTTCCAACCAATTGTTTAGTACATCTGTTTTCTTTGGAAAAATGACACAAAGTGTGAGAAAACTTCTAAAACTTCTTGGGTCACTTACATCAAATGTAAACACACTATATGTATTTCTTTAAAATCCATGATTGACCAGGCTGTTCTGATACTTATAACTACACTGAATCTTGTACATCAAACGATAAAGTAAATAGTGGCAGTGGGCAGGTCCTTCTGGTCCTGTACGGGTAGAAAGACGTCCCCGCCCTCCACGAGTCTCGTGCTTCCTTGCGGGCAGTTTTTTGGTTAATCAAAGGCTAGGCAGTAAACCTTATGCAAATCCGGAGCGTAACCCCTAAGGCGGTTAGGTGTTGGTTCATCATCTCTCCGGCAAATATAATTAGGTATTATACAATACATCTTTTTAGGTTTACATCTGATTGTCATTTGCAGCTCCACATGAGTCTACTATCAAAATATAAACTACAAGAAAAATTATGCTAATTTATGAATTTAAGGAAAACCTCAAAGAAATACAAATTTTTAGGTTCATAATTATTGGAAGACAAAACTGCAGAATAAAATATTCAGTAAATCGATCTTACTTACCGGCACCAGTAGAAATACTGAAGACGTTCTCTAAAGCGCACCTGCATCTATATATGCAATTACGTTCATCACCGCTCAGCAATGGGTAATCAGGAACAAAAATTGTTTTCGATTGTCAGAGCTAATTCGATTCCTTCATATGATTCCTTATAATTTTGTGTAACAGTTTTGACAAGGTCATACTATGAAATAATGAACAAGAACTGAAAACAAACTTTATAAATCAGTAGGTCTTATAAGACTGCAATTATCATGTCTTTGTGGCTGGAAGCTATGACAGTACACTAATTGTACTCTCCTGTCTATGCATCCAAAATTGGGGGAAAGTCTTCTATTCCATTCTCACCATTTCATTCTACCTTTGATATTCAACATAATTATCTTTAGTATTCCAGGTATGCAACAATTGTACTTATGTGACGTTGAATACCTACTTGAATAGTGAATGTGATAGAGGTATGGTCAATCAACAACAATCAATGAACAATAAATAACTAAACGCCGCAACGACATAGGAGGTTCATTTACCAATAATAGGTGAACGATTCTTGTCAATGGGACAAGACATATGGCAAGTGAGGGTATAATACATACAGGGTGGCCCCTCAGAAAATGGAAACGGATATTTTTCCAAAATCAAAACGAAATTGTCCAATTTGGTTGAGTACTTTTCTTTCTAGACATGTTTTTGTTAACCATTAATTTCTTACTTTATTTTATCAAAGCTCAGCAACGGAGGCTACCCAACAATTGAAGGTCAATTTTCGACAATAATCCTATTCAAGCATTCCACATTGTGATGTGCGGCCTCAATTCTTTGTTAGTCTCCCAAGTGGCTTTTGTTCGATGCTGAAATTTGTTGAATTGAGCTGAGAAATTTACGCTCGACCCGTCTTTACAAAAACATCTGTAGAATGAAAACTACTCAACCAAATCGGATGATTTTGGTGTCATTCTTCTAGATAAATTTTCTACAACTCTATGTCATTCATTTTGGCATCAAAGTAATGCAAATGTGCAGATATTTGCGAAAACTCGCGTTTCCGTTAATTCTAGGCCACACTGTTATAATGTGTGTGTGTGTGTGTGTGTGCATACTCTATGTAGTGCGGCAGTCATACTTATCAAAATGGACATGAAAACGAAATGTGTTAGTTCTATTCATCAACAAATGCTTGTTTAAAATCATTGACTAATGACCCCAATTAGTTTCAAAGACGTACAGTATAGTATATATTGCGGTGGCCATATTTTAAAATGGCAGCCAAAACATAGGATGTGATGATTGTATACACGAAAAGATGTATCCATTTAAGTAATTGAACCTCAAAAACATATTTTTGTACTAGAATCATGAAGATGCATCCATTGGTTTTAAAGATATATGAATAGAAGATAGAGCGGCAGCCATGTTTAACTGGAGGGAGGCCACATTTATTAAATGGCCGCCAAAACAAAGGATGTGATGAACCTATTCACTTTGCAAAAACATCATTATATTGAAAATCTTCACCCCAAATCTATACTTTTACACTTGAATCACGATTATATATTCATTGAGTTCGAGATATACAATGTTCATTATCCGTTGTATGGCAGCCATATTTATTAAAATGGCCGCCAAAACGTAGGATGAAACGATTCATACTCACTTACAGTTTAATTTATCGGAGTCCTTGACGCCAAAAAACATATAAGTTTGTATCAGAGTCATGACGCTTTGTCCATACGTTTTAAGGATATGTTATATCAAGCATGGATGCCATATTTTTTCAAAATGGCCGCCAATAAGTAGGTTGCCATGGTTTTATCCTCTCAAAAAATATTTTATTGGAATCCTTGACCCTCAAAACCTATACTATGGTACAAGAATCACGACAATCGGACTTATAGTTTCCAAAATACACAGCATTGCTATATCACATGGCGGCCATTTTGAAAAATGGCCGCCACGGCCGCCACAGGCAGAATCAGAGTGGCTTCCATATCAGAAATGACTTGTATTGACATCATATACATGTGTACCAAATATGGTGCTTTTACCATAATGTGCATGATTCACCATATATGTGCCCTATATCCGCTAGACTAATAGGGCTGTAATGAAATACCTACTCACTGACTAAAAGGTAGGGAATCCCATTTGCATGCCTTAAATGAAGAGTTGTTGTACATTTGTATAAATACAGTGGTATGTTGAAGAGAGTATCATTTTAGAAACTCCCATAAAGTATTGAAAGTGGAAGGTAACATTTAGTACATTTTTATTGACCGTTAGATTTTGAATTGAATTTTTTTCGGGGCTCACCGTAAATTCTAGTACATTACTAGGCTACCTTTGCAGACCCATGCACTGCATGTGTGTCCATCATGTACATTTTGTGAAGAAAGTTCATCAAAACTTACAAACATTTCTATATACATTCTTGCCACACACTCTGTATGTTATTACATCAGCTCTTATACTTTTAGATTTGTGTTTATAGATAAAAAAATACAGAAGACTGCAACAAAAAGGCTTAAGTGTGGCTGACACACAGAACTACTGAGTAGTTGAGTTTTGTGCATTATTCAAATTGTACAAAGTAGATAACTGTTGACTTCCAAATTTCTCAGCAGTGGCCTAAACAAGTCCCCTGAGGTTCATATTTAATATTTTGCTGCATTTTGGGAGGTCTGTAAAAGGTATCCCCTACCTTTAAAGGGAAGCAGTCCTGAGATTTTCACTGTAATGATAATCAAGAAGAGTAAAAAACATAACCTTTCACCAGTTTATACGCGTGGAAATGAAAAACTGTCTCCATACGCGATTTTTGAAAAATAATTCCTGTAAGCGATCGTGTAAGAGCCGGCAAAAAGATGGTATGTCATGCATGCCCTACCACAGAACTATATAGGTAGAATGATCAAGTGGGGTCTGAAAGCATAGCCAGCGCACGCGATCTCCGCCATTTTGGTTAGTCTTTTGTTACATCACGGCTTGCGTGCGCAGAACAGGGTTTGCAGAGTTCAGCATACAGGCCTACGCTGACTTTTTTTTCCCCTTCTTTTTTACCTCTCCTAGCCTGTTCATCGCACGCCGTGACGTAACAGAAGACTAACAAAATGGCGGCATGTAATGTGCGCGCAACTGGCTATAAAGCTACGCATGGGTTGTGAATGGGCTTGATCAATCTACCTATTTATATCTGTGTGCCCTACTCACCAAGTTGACAGCCGTGCCTCTAAAAACCAATTGAAGTGTTGAAATGATTAGTTGCAATTTTATCATATAATGTGAAAGTTTGTGGTTTTATTATTTCAAACAAAATATTTCAAGCTTAGATATATATAATTCATGAAAAATTGATATTGTTAACATAAATTTATATGTATTTTTAAACCAAATATACAATGAACTTGACATCAAATAGGCACGGTCCTTTTCTAGCTTCCGTCCGTGTTGCATACTTCTTAGCGTAGAAACCACTCTCGCGCGCGAATTCTTACCATACTAATGTACACCGTACTCCGTCTAGCTAATTTTGCCGAAGATAACCTGTGCATGAGAGAGTAAAATTCTTCAAAGAAAATACTGTTTGTATCTCAATATTTCTGTAAGTAGTCAGATATCGCCTTTCCTCAAAAAAAAACTATGACGTGAGCCGGGAAGGGTAAACACAGGGGGTCGTAGGGATATGATTTCGCTCCACTTTGCCGTGCATGTCCAGTCGGCACTGGCAGCAGCTAGCTCAGTGGCACTGTACTGCAGCCCAACCCCGGCTGCAGCCCCACGGTAAATGAAACATAGCTAGCCACTTTCCTTACCTCTCTACGCTTTTTTCCCTCGGTTCTCTTCGAAGTCGATGCTCAAGGTGTTTCTGTTTTATAACTCATGTGAGCAAATGGTCGGAATTGCATCTGGCTTCAGGAGTTTTCTCAGTTTATAACCGAGGGCCACAGCCTGCCGGTCCACGTAAAAACATCGCTTCTCAAATGGTCCACGCACAGGTAGGTCACCACACGATATATCGAGATTTTGTAGGCCCTAAGTTTCTTATGTTCGGCATCGTTGTACCGAGATTTCCCAGCTATACAGCTCACCTTTCACGATACTTTTGTGGGTCTGGGACGGAAAAAAGGATTTTCCTGGGAAATTTTCTGCACGATTCGAGCAAAACTACTGATGTAAGATAGCCTGACCAGACGACGCTGAATGCGGTCGCCCCTATAGTGTACTACAATGCAGGCCTGTAGCTGTGTAGAACCGTGTCTACCTACAATCTGTACGTACTAGAACATGCATGAGCGGCGACAGGGCTGCAGCTGCGCTTGTGATAGACTGGAAAAGTGTGAAGGGCAAACCGCGTACGGGGTATCTACCGTAGATCTAGTTGTACCGTCCACACGTGTACTGTGCGAATATAATACACAATACATACACACACACACACAAACACACACAACGTAGAAACAATGTCAAATACTACTAGTAGTAGCCACCAACGTCTTCATGCATCCGGGTAACTAGGGAGCGTACGGATAACGAGCAGAACACGGCTGGGAAGAGTTGTGCCTTGGTGACGTCTGACTCTCCGCCAGGACTTGCTCATTAGCATATTCACCATGCAGATTCACACTTTTTCAACCAAAATTTACGAGCTTATTTGGTGATTTGAAAGTTTGTTTTCGGTGAAAGTAGTTCATTGGAGGTACCAACAACAACATATTTTTTTAAATTTCGTGAGGACTGCTTCCTTTTAAAGTCAGAAAATCCTAACCCCTAATGGTACGTTATTTTGTAAACTCCTCCGAACACTGCTGAACGAACGAAATTTGTGCATGCAATTGTGCAATGCCAGACTGCAGTGCTACGTGTATATCCATAAACGTGTGGGACAATGCTGCCACTGAGACACGTGTGTGTGTGTGTGTGTGTACGCATCATACACAAACATTGTGACCGCGAGCTGCGGTGATTGGAGGAGAGAGGCCAGAAGACGCATGGCTCTTTTGGCCTCTTCATGCGCATGCGCACTGTGAGTGTGCGTCCATTTGGAAGTTCGCGTGGCTCGGACAGCCATTCGGGTCAGGTGATTTTGAGCCCAGTGTGTGTTCGCTGACCTATTGAGCCAGCGCTATTCTCATTTGGTGTCACGACATTTGATACAGAATGGGGGAAGGCAGCGTGTTGCGTTCGTCTCCGTGCCGCACAAACCAGTCGCCACGATTGTAAGGCTTTAAGTATCCTTTACGGCCAACAGGTGGAGTAAGCACAGCCGGTAGACGTGGCAGGCGGTAGAAAATAAAATGGACTAACTCCGAATTCACCAGGGCACCTGAAGAGGTAGACAGTGTCCAATATTGCACTTGCGTAAATCATACGAAATGATATGGACGAACTCCGAAATGCACTGGGGGTCCGAAGACGACAGTGTCCCGTTTAATAGTAGAAGTATATACGGAAGATCCAGCGACAGTGTGGAATAGCCTCCGAGTGTCGCGGCTAGCACAAGCGAGAGTAGTCCATCGCTGGAGCGCTAGGTAGATAACTGTGAGGTACCTGGTAGAGTCTGCAACACCACAATACAGCACGCTTACAGGACCACAACAGTGATGTCGTGTAGTGCGAATCGCGAATGAAAGTAGCAATGAAAAATCCCCAGATGGAGTGTAGGAAGAAGTGTGATCATGACGTAGGATGTAGCGAAGATTGCGAGGCAAAAAATCCAAGACTGGAGTAGCGTAAAAATGTGATATTCCATATGATGTATAATCCAAGAGTGTATAATAATCCGTGAATATGACAGTCCATGGCACGGGGATCGTCCACGAGAAGAGATGTGGGAAGAAATGTACACTGTATGGACGAAATGACTTCGACGATTAGGACGTGCTCTCTGGATGAAAGCTAATGGTGAAGTGAAGGAGCATTGGAATGTGTGACAGTGTGGCCAGACGAAAATCGTTATGTAGACAAGTGCTTACGGGGTTGTAATTGGCTGATGAAACTGTACAGCTTACAACTAATTGGTAGTTCGTGTCCATAACAACAAAACAAGAGATGAGTGTAGTGAAATCCGACCACAGTTGGAATGTAAATTACGCGGACATCAGCACGAATGACAAAGGTGAAGAATGTGGTGCGTACCTGTCACGTGTCGGCGCACAAAGGAAGTTCGCATTGATGTTGACAAATGGCTGAGGTTGCCAGACACAGTGTAATTTACAGTTCAAAACCAAGACATTTGTAGTTGACGCAATCGTGGATCGAGAGAGGGCGCAACCCCCTGTGGTGCCATGGGCGTCACCAGGGGGGGGGGTGCGTTGGGTGCGAACGCACCCCCCTTCAGATCCTTAAAAAAAAAAAAAAAAAAAAAAAAAGTCTGCGAGCGACCTCAACGCCAGACGCTAAATAATTATTCTTCTCTATTTTTTTTTTTCATATTTTGCACCAGGGACACACACACACACACACACACACACACAAGAAAATCGTCGGCAAAAACAATTCGCACCCCTGGTTCTGGCAGCACTGATTTTATACATATCTATTAGTATTCTACAGTGTTTACTATTTATCACCAACTACACCGTACGATACGGACCACTTATAAACGTTTGCATGTACGTGTGCTACTTACCAGTACTACTGTAGGTGTTTCAAAAAACATTTCCCACTTTTGATCATTAACAATTCTGAAACTGTTCATCCGATAAAACTGTCATTGATATGAGTAATAGCTGAATAGTGTACAATTTTGTTGGAGGTAATTTAAATGTGAAAGCATAAATCAGTTTCATTAAATCTAAGATTGATTTTGAAGTAAGGTTTCAGATTTTGGTCAAATTTTAACCCTCTGTACAAAAATGAACTTTACACAGAAACCAATGATGTGTATGTGAGTGTGTGCTGACAATGGCCCTGAACAATGGACATGCCTGAACCACCTGTTCACTAGGCGTCAGTCTCCTGCTCCCTGGCACATGGATGCTTAATCAATAATTCATGTTGATTGCCCTGGGCACTGCTAGTCTGAATTCATGCACGGTAAAGGGTAAAATGCATGCACATGGAAAAAGTGAGCACATGTTTCCATGCGCTTGCAAACACCACATTTCATTCCAGCTGGCAATTATTTTCAAATTTTGCTTCACATATCACTAAATTTGGGATATAATTAAGCATAAATGATCTAAAGTTCCTCATTTTTATACAACTGTCTACTAATTAAATAATCTGACAAATTTTCGCTTTTTCGATAAAAAGAGATCATTCTTGGTAAAGAGGTCAGCAGCATTTATCATTGGGACGATTTGTTTACCAGTAGATTTGTTTAAGGCTCCATCAAGCGTATACTCTAATTGATTTTCTTTGCTTCCTGTCACCATGTTTACGATAGAACAGAAGGTATTCATTGTAATTTCGTTTTTCAGAAGTAGGGAGAGCACTGTCGCGACTCAAAGACAGTATCGGCAGGTGTTTGACTTTACACAGATACTGCCAGAGGCTGAATAAAGACTAGTTGTGACAGTGGAATTTCTCATGAATAAATAATGAAGCATTCAAACCCTGGCCATTGTTCAGGACCATTGTCAGGGTGTTAACCACACACTCCCATACACACCCATTGACCCCTGTGCAAAGTGAGATTTTGTACAGAGGGTTGAAAATTGAGCAAAATCTGGAACCTAACTGTAAAATTAATCATGGATTTCATGAAACTGATTTATGCTTTCATATTTAAACCACCTTCAACCAAATTTTACAGTAATCAGCTATCACTCATATCAATGTCAGTGTTATCTGACATATATTTTATGAATTATCAAGAATCAAAAGTGGGAAATGTTTTTTGAAACACCTAGTATGTAGAGTCTATGTACGTTACTTCTGACCAATCCATATTGCCAGCCCAAGAGCGAGCCTTGGCTTCATTAAAAAAAAAGAAAAAAAAATGGAGGGGCAAGCATATTTTAGTTTTGCCTCCCCCCCCCCCATAATTAATAATTCCCGAAATGAGAAGATTTTCTTGCTTTTGAAAGAAAACAAAAATGTTGCCCCCATAAAAATATTGGAAGGCAAGCGCACCATTTGCCCCACACCACATAATCATAATTCCCGCGATGAAAAGATTTTCTTGCTTTTTTGTTAGAATCAAGAAATCTGTCCAATCATTTCACCCAAAAGCAGCGGCGTAACTACGGAAGGGGGGGGGGGGGTGCGCCCCCTTCCCAATCCGCTGGTAAAAAAAAAAAAAAAGATTTACCGAAATAGTAGTTCAAGTGTTAGTAAACTGCTTTTGAATGAAAGGGTGATCCAGAAATAAGATATTTTTCTATGATTTCTTTTAACCATAATTAAATAGGTATAGAGTGTGAAACATTGTTCAAAAAGCCCGGACCCGACAAAAGATTGTGATTCCTGGTTGGCATTCTGCATATAAGCATGGATGTGCGCAGTGTACTCAGTACATCCGAACGAAGAGTCGCCACAATGTTGCGCAATGTGATGTAGAATGTACACCTTCGTACCTTACGCTTCGTTTTATCAAAGCTAGATCATTGCATTTTGCAGTGTTGCTTTACATACTGGTCTATATAAAAATGTCTAGCATTGCCAATAAAAAGACTTGACCTGGGCTAATTCCTAACTTTTCCATGTATATAATACACACACACACACAAACAAACATGCACAATTAGTTTAGGGGATGCTCTAAAGTGCAGATTTTGGACATCCTTTCCCCGCTTGGTCACTTCGACGCCACCTCGCTGGTCATACCTCCCCCAGTCATGAACATAAACCCACACCCTGGACTACCACTGGCGGATCCAGGGGGAGGGGCACACCGGGTTTTTGGACAGTAAAATGTCAAAATCTTCAAGCTCGCTCGCTCCTCTGGCTCGCATTTAGTCGTAATGCCATTCTCCTGAAGTTGCTGCCAGTAATTGCTGGCAGTTGCGCCTGGTGCCCCCCCCCCCCCTTAATTTCCAAAGCGAAAAAATATAGCTATACACACGGCAGTTTGGGGACTGTAAAAGATGATGTCAAAATTTTCAAGCTCGCTTGCTCAGTTCGCTCGCATTTAATCTTTATGCCATTCTTCTGATGTTGCTGCCAGTAATTGCCTGCAGTTGCGCCCGGTGCGCCCCCCTTAATTTCCAAAGCGAAAAAATATGGCTAAGAACGGCAGTTTTTAGACTGTACAATGTAAAATTTTCAAGCTCGCTCTCTTCGCTCGCTCGCATCAGTTGTTATGCAATACACCTGATGTTGCTGCCAGTAATTGCCAGCAGTTCCGCCCGGTGCCCCTCCCCCTTAATTTCCAAAGCGAAAAAATATGGCTAAGAACGGCAGTTTTTGGACTGTAAAATGTAAAATTTTCAAGCTCGCTCGTTCCGCTCGCTCGAATGTAATCATTATGCTCTCCTGATATTGCTGCCAGTATTTGCCAGCAGTTGGGCCCGATGCGGCCCCTTAGATTCTAAAGCGTAGAAATATAGCTATACAAACGGCAGTTTGTTTGTTTTTTACTGTAAAATGTCAAAATTTTCAAGCTCGCTCGCTCGCTCGATCGCATTTAATTGTTACGCACTTCTCCTGATGTTGCTGCCAGTATTTGCCGGCAGTTGCGCCCGGTGCGCCCCCCCCCCCTCCTTTATTTCCAAAGCGAAAAAATATGGCTCCAAATGGCAGTTTTTGGACTGTAAAATGTGTCAAAATTTTCAAGCTCGCTCTCTTCGCTCGCTCGCATTTAATGTTATGCCATTCACCTGATGTTGCTACCAGTAATTGCCAGCAGTTGCACCCGGTGTGCCCCCCTTAATTTCCAAAGCAAAAAGATATGGCTACAAATGGCAGTTTTGGGACTGTAAAATGTCAAAATTTTCAAGCTCGTTCGCTCGCATTTAATTTTTATGCAATTCTCCTGATGTTTCTGCTAGTAATTACCGGCAGTTGCGCCCGTTGTGCCCCCACCCCTTCTTTATTTCCAAAGCGAAAAAATATGGCTCCAAATGGCAGTTTTTGGACTGTAAAATGTAAAAATTTTCAAGCTCGCTTTCTTCGCTCGCTCGCATTTAATTGCTATGCCATTCACCTAATGTTGCTGCCAGTAATTGCCAGCAGTTGCGCCCGGTGTGCCCCCCTTAATTTCCAAAGCAAAAAGATATGGCTACAAATGGCAGTTTTTGGACTGTAAAATGTCAAAATTTTCAAGCTCGCTCGCTCGCTCGCATTTAATTGTTATGCAATTCTCCTGATGTTACTACCAGTAATTACCGGCAGTTGCGCCCCCACCCCTCCTTTATTTCCAAAGCGAAAAAGTATGGCTCCAAATGGCATTTTTGGGATTGTAAAATGACAAAATTTTCAAGCTCGCTCTCTTCGCTCGCTCGCACTTAATTATTATGCCATTCACCTGATGTTGCTGCCAGTAATTGCCAGCAGTTGCACCCCGTGCGCCTCCCCTTAATTTACAAAGCAATAAAATATGGCTATAAAACGGCAGTTTTTGGACTGTAAAATGTCAAAAATTTCAAGCTTGCTCCCCTCGCTCGCATATATGTCGTTATGCCATTCTCCTGATATCGCTGCCAGTAATTTGTCGTTTCACACCGTCATTCCATAATCCATTTATAGGGGGTACAACCCCTTCCGGCACTTCCACACCCTCCCCCACCCTTGCTCGCTCCCTCGCATACTAACCCCCCCCCCCCCCACAAGATGAAATCCTAGCTACGCCGGTGCCCCTTCCCCGCTTGGTTTCCCTCAAAAAACAGTAAATGTCTAGGGATTGAGAGCTTCCTATATTCCATATGTCTGTCCAAAAAATCTCGTAAACATTTAGTGTCAAAACGCACCCCCCTTGAAAAAAAGCCGGTGACGCCCCTGGGTGCTCCCTCTCTATATTTTGTAAAGCCGTCCCCCCTTTACGGAATTCCTGGATCCGCCCCTGTGACGCGTTATGACATTTGCAGCACGGTAAATTTGGAAATTTTGACATTTGTGGTCAACGTGACATGACATTTGTGGTTAATCTGATTTTGACATTTGTTGTCGACGTGTTATGAAATTTGCAGCAAAAATGGCAATTTTGACATATGTCGTCAAGGTGTTATGACATTTGTGGTTAATTCGATTTTGACATTTGTGGTTGACGCGTTATGACATTAGTGGTCATTTAGACATTTGTCGTCGACATGTTATGACATTAGTGGTCATTTAGACATTTGTCGTCAACGTGTTATGACATTTTAGTCATTACTGGTCGTTACTGTATGACATTTGTCGTCGTGTTAGTACAAGGTCAATTGTATCTATGACATTAGTGGTTATGACATTAGTGGTTATGACATTAGTGGTCGATTTTGACATTAGTGCATGGGCGTGTACGGGGGGGGGGGGGGGGGGGGAGGGACATAAATTATAATTATAAATTATAACTGATGTATGTTTCTAGCTCTAACTAGATTGCCAGTCGCTCTAGCTTGTTTGGTGGCCTATCGGAGTATCGCATGCATCGGTCAGACACGGGTCAGATGATACGTGTAGTCTAGGCTGCTTAATTAACGTTAGCCCTTTGTCTTTTAATTTGAAGATTACAGTAGAAGAAAATTAATGATGTAAATGCCCAGTACCAGCTATCCCAGGGGGTTTAAGGGCGGTGCCCCAGTATAGCAAGGTACCCGCACGTGCATCTCGTCAGGGGCCCGAATACCGTCATCCTACTTAAAATTATTAAAAGCGCACTGCCACTGAACAAAAATTTATACCAGGAACTGTGTTCAGTACGCTTGAAACTTGGCAGGGTTACCACAACCAAGCAAACTGTGGTGAAAACCGAAGTTTTACGCGAAAATCTTCACCAATTTACATTAGCCTAGGAATAATAGAAGTATCATCACGGTCTGCACACATCCCAGTGCTTGCCTTTGACGAGTTGCGGGCCCCTAAGCTTCGGCATTCTTTTTAGCTTAGCGCACACAACTAGCTATTCCGCATTCATCGCGATCGTTCGCGTTTGAGGACGATAGCTGCAAATTTCCAGTACTAGTGTAGTAGTAGGCAGTATCGATCAGTGAACTTGTGGTTCTGTTGGAATCTTCAGCATTTTTTCCTGTATGTGACTGGGATTTCATTGAATTTCACTGACGAAATGTGATTCAAATATGCATAAACATTAACCAAGAGTATGACGAGGTGCAGGTCACTTAAATACTTACCGCCATCAACCATGTCAACATTGCCACCGGGGCCGCGGCGGACGTCAACCACTGGAACCAGATGCGGGTCCTCATGTTAATTACGCACGTACGCGTCTTGCCTGTCAAAAGATCAAGAAAAGAGTATAGAACTCTATATTCTTCTTCTGGTCGGTAGTCTACTTTCTTCAACCTTGAAGATTCTTGCAGAACTTGGTGATGGGGTGCACGTAAAAAAACTGCCTCGAAATTAGAAAATAACACTGAGCTTTAGATTACAGTAGCTGCAGCTGCCTTCGTGACTAGCAGGAGACGATCGCTCATACGTACTGTACGTACAATATATTGTATGTAATACAAAAGCGTATGCGCTTTTTGTGTATACGTACGTATTGTCACGCGAGAGGGGGGGGAAGAAAGAAATGAATCCTTCTGGCTGCCACTAACACAAATGTGACATGGGGAGTTGGAGACCTATAATCATACTAAATTGCTGCCACCAGTTAATCTTTGAAAGGAATTAACAAACCTTATTCAGGAGTGTTATACTACTCCAGTTCTCAATGTTATCACAACACTGTTACACTAACGAGAGTCTGGCCGTTATCTGATCGTGTGGATGGTAATATTTCACAAAGATTTAAGTTTGACTTAACTCATGCGTAAATCCCCAAACCCTGCGTAAATCCCTAAGTCCTGCGTAAATTTACGCAGGACTTTGAATCCTGTTTCACAAAGCTTAAGTCATGCGTAAGTCCCACCAAGTCCTGCGTAACTCTACGCATGGCCTGAAGCCATGCGTAAAGTCAGACTTAAATTCCAAAATGGGAAGTTCAAAAGCATAATCAACTCCTAATATTCATTAATTTCTTCCACTTTATCTTATCCAGAGTGAGATGGCAGTATTTTTAACAAACTAGAGAATCACTAGTTTCATAGAGGGTCTACTCCTACACTATTCACTGAACAATGGTCCAAATTAAAAATAGTCATAAAAATAGATCCCTACCTACAAATGTACTGATAGTTTGAACTGTTTATAAGTTAAACCAAAATTTTAGCTCATAAAGAGCTATATACTCTACATGTATCTGGACTTTGGAAATTAATTATATTTCTACCAATCCTTTCTTGCCTGTGTTATCTTCTTAGCTGCTTACCCATGAATATTAATGCATGCCTATCCATTATAAATATCATGCATTCACAACAAATTAGAAAAACCTAACAAATTAGTTAGACCTATACTTGTTAGAAATATTATACCTCTTGTGTACAGGACGGGGCTGTGTCTATCTACACTAACTGGTTAGACCGATAAATTTGTCTCTTGTTCGGTAGCCTAATTGTATCTGTACAGTCTGTAATACGGTCGACTGCATTAGCGACCATATAAATACAGTTAACAAGAGGCTACCCGACAAGAGGCAGATTTATTGGTCTACCTCTACACATGACTGCCAATGAAATTAGCCAAGTTTCCATTTCTACGGTACCAGTTACATCTTAATGAATGCTTTTTTTTTTTTTCCTGGAAGCAAAAAACAAAACAAAATAAGACATGACAACCTCCCCCCCCCCCCCCAGCATTTTGTGTCAGTTAGAGGAAACGGTTAGCCAATAGACAGTCACCTCTGCCACGCATCAAAGGCTACAGTAACGTATACACGGAAAACGTTAGAGGTCTAGTAGTTTCTATGCCTAATCTTGATTGATGCAGTTCTCAAACACATTCCAAAATCCGAAAACGCATAAATTCATCAATTACTTCCCAATTCAACTCAGGGCCCAGCAATTGGACTTTAAAATTCGACCAATTGATAGCCATTATAGTAATAGCCATGATTTATTATGGTTCTAACTAACCTTATACATGCAGCAGTCTAGGGCAATCATGCACTTTGTTTTCTTCAAAATCATGAAGATGTGGCACTGTGCCCCTATCTTGATTAATAACACAGTGCACAGACTCTACACTGTTAGGCATAGCCATGTTTAATTGATAGTCATACTAATACTAGAACTGATAAGAGTTTATATGTAGACATAACTAGATCTATACACAGCCCAGTTATTCGCACAGCGTATAAACAGCGTCTGGTCGGGCTAATGTAGACATTGTCTAATGACATGATTAGTAATGAGCAGACTCTACAAATTACAATACAAGTACCGGTACAACACACACAGAGTTCATAATATTCAGTCCCTTCCTAACCTCGATGAATCATCTCTTGCTCAAATTACATAATTTCAAGGACCTACCTAATGACTAACAGCAGGGTGGTCCACGAGGGGTTTTAGCATGTCGCTGCAACATGCTAAAATTCTTGTGCAACATCCTAAAAAGCCAGCAACATGCTATGCAACATCCTTAAGAATTTGCAACAAGCTCAAAGTAAAAGTATTCAAAAATGTGCAAAACATGTGCATAACATAAGAAACATCAAACTACCAGGTACTTTAGATATTTGTGTGCAAAACATGAGAGAGAACATTGAATGTACGCAGCACAAAGAGAGATAAGCAGCAAAATATTGCGTACTACGTACTCATCGTATGCGCTCCGTGCATACGTTTCTGCAATATTCTCAGATTCTGAGCTTGCAACATGCTAAAATTTCAAGTTGTGGACCACCCTGAACAGATTAAGCTACACTCACTTCTGTAGTTGCGACCAACCCTAGCTAGTTGGAAAAGAAAACTTCTCTTCGTGTGCAACAAGAGGCTAGCCAGAATCCTCTTCTACCAAGGTCCACAGTTACCAATTGTGCAATATGTGAATGGTTGTACAGAATGCAGAGATCATATCAGTGCCAGCTAGCTGCTGCGAGCTGCGCGAGCAACCCCATTCATCCTAACTTTCACACAGTCCAATATAAACATGTGGGACTGGATTAAAGAAGCCTCATGCACAAAACATCTCTTATATCAAAATAATCATCAAACGAGCGGCTATTCATGTACAAAAGAGAAATAATATGAGTCAGTAAATGAGCACTGTGAATAACGAATGATACAGTAATGTCATATGAATCGTAAATTTAGTTGCAGAAAATCAAAGCAATTTCCCTTCCAGAAATTACTCAAAAATCATCAGCAGACAACAAATGGCTAATTTGCATATTTTTGGCTCGTACATTATTATTCAAATCGAATAAGTCAGTCTTAGCCTAAGATTGACTTTGTGAAACAGACTTAAAAAGTCGCACTTAGACTAAGATTGACTAGCGCTAAGTCTGACTTACTAAGTGCGACCTTTGTGAAACAGGCCCAAAATAACTGCGACCAGCCCGTGTTGGGGCTGTGTAACTGTATACGGAGCGTCCCGGGGGCGTGTTTTTTTTAGACGGCACAGATTGGGGAAACTAAAAATCTATCAGGGACCCTATCCCTAAACCTAACCCTAATCCTAACCCTAACCATCAAACCCTAACCCTAACCCTAACCCTAACCCTAACCCCAACCCTAACCCTAACCCTAACCATAACCAAAAACCCTAACCCATCGTTTTTCCCATAGGTTTAACACGCGCCATGCCCCAATCTGTGCCGTCTTTAAAAAAAAACGCGTCCCGGGCATTCCGTTTTACACCTTGGTCTAGGCAATTTCGCCAATAATAGCAACAAACCGACTGGTGAACGTAGTCTATACATATCCTTGTCCCCGTCCCGGGCATTCCGTTTTACACCTTGGTCTAGGCAATTTCGCCAATAATAGCAACAAACCGACTGGTGAACGTAGTCTATACATATCCTTGTCCCCGGCCGCGTTTTTTAGTTCTGTGGTGCTGTCATGAATACCTGAAAAAAACTACCGCGGTATGCGTTATCCTGCATGGAGGGTAATGCAGCTTGCAGTCAGTGAAGTCAATCACTCATACGCGGTTTATCACTTCTCTCTCTTTCAACTCAGGCTCCGTTATCAGCCTACTAAAATAAACGTGACATTATGAATCAATATGGGCAAACCGCATGCACTCGTGCAAAATTCATGCTACAACAAAACAAAATGAAAAGAATTTATTGAAATACAAATGGTTGTAATGCATACATGTAATGCAGGCCTAATAGTTAATTACGGTGATTTTCATGAGAAGGAAAATAAGGAATATACTTGTAGTTGGATTGCATTTTTATTTTATTATCAACAAAATTGTCAAAAATTTCTGTTCAAAGTTCAAAAATTTGAGAGCGATGGTTACAATAGCAATATAGGGCATAACAATAATATTAATGGTTATGTAAAACAATAAGTTATGATGAAAGTAGTAGTAGTAATAATAATGATAATGATACAGTGTAAGAATAATTATTATCATCATAAAGTAATATAATTATTATAATAACAAGTATGTCTGATAACTAGAGTACTAGGTTATTAACTTATTATTATTATTATTGATAAACATATGTACTGATACAGTAAAGAAAATGTCGATTTATGCCATCATTTTAACCCCCCTTGTGAGTGCATTCATGCCCACATGCCATACACACGGGCACACGCACACACACACACAGACACACAGACACAGACACAGACTTGTATACTGTAGGAAGCTATTTTTCCCCCTACAAGTCATGCAGGACGTCTCAGATAAAATAAAAACCTTTTTAAACGAAGGTTCACATTTAGGTGCCCTGAATCTGTGAACTAGCTTGTCCTCACTAAAGTGAAGTAAGATTTTTTTTGTCAAGATTGGATTTTATTTCATTAGAATGCTGTTCAGAAATGTATGCCTGAGTAGATGAACAATAACTTATAATAAACACTGCTCATGGTGGAATACATGCTCACACACACACCCCACATCAAATGGTAAACATTCTGGCTTCCTGGAATGAACTATGTGGCCGTAGGCACGTAAAAACAAGTCACTGACATACACACACAGACACACACACACACACACACACACACACACAGACACACACACATAGAAAACCCAAATACCAGGGGAGAAAGTCACTACATGATTGCAGACACAAGTTCACAACACAACTCTTATTAGTTTCACTCGCAACAGCATCATTCATTGACAAAGAATAGACTTTTATTCTTATGTTCTCATGTCTTTAATTTCTGCCATCATAATAATTATAAATGAAATCAATAATTGCTCGCTTTATTATGCAGTGCATTTCGTGACAGATACATGGTATCGATGCACTAACAAACATAATACCCATGCAGGTGACTAGATCAGAATAATAACATATTATTCTTGCTCCCCCCCCCCAAAAAAAAAAACAAAACAAAACAAACCCAAGTTCAGCATGAGCTTTGACGAGTTAATACATTTAAATGTTGAACATGTTCTTAACTTAGACAGTTACTCGCGACCTCAAAGAAATTCCGAGTCGTCGTGAGTTATCCCAGGGAGGTGATATACAGATGGAGTGGCAACTGTTCGTAATTCACGCAAACACATGTTCGGGTTCAAGGCGTTACAATCGGATGTCTAGCATTCCCCTATTCGCTTTGAAGTCATGTTCGGCACCCCTCTACTTGCAAGACGAAGTTCGGAGACGAAGAACACATTTGACCTTTCGTTGAATTACAAGCTTTATTTCACTGTAAAATTTTAAATGAAATACTCCAATTGATCTGGAATAGTTAGGAAATAATTCTATATCATAAACATGTATTTCTAGTCTCTATGTAATGTGCAAATGGAGATGAAATGAAAATCAGGCCCCCTTAAAAACCTTATATTTTTCTTTATGTGCACTTTTCCGCAGGTTAGTTTTTTATCTTTTAATCTGGGATATTTTTATCTTTCAAATAAAGTACTCCGCTAAAGCCCGTTCCAGCGTGCTGTAAACTATTTGCTTTTAAAATTGTCAGTGTAACACTGCATATTAATTCCCTGCTCCAGTTCAAGGTACACAAATTCATTGTTGCCATCAAATTGAAAGAGAGAGCGAATTGCAGTAGGGGCAAGTATTTCTATATGTGAGAGCGCTAGTCCCAATTATTGATGCTCTCTTTTGTCAAAGCACCTGGTTTCCACCTGTAGTTAAGCGCATAACTTCTCGGCGGTGCCGCGCGTGACTTCAAAGGAGAACAGTAGTTGTCTCTCCTTCTCTAGCACATCCGTGGTCATCCCGAGTAACATGAAGAGCTTAATGCCAGTTCTCGCGAGTGCCTCCCTTTGGCGACTCACAACAGCTTGCCATATCTCGCTATGTTGACTTGCCAAAGTGTGAAGGCTGCTTAATTATGATAACATGACATTTTTGCAGACATTTATATAGTGCAATGATGCCTTAATCTTTACTCCATTTCCAAGGTGCCTGAAAATGTTGTACACTGTGGTGATCCAAGGTATTCTGAAGCACAAAAGTCTTTATGATCCACGTACAAAATGATTGGCAGTTACAGTAGGTATTCGAACCCATAGAGAGTAATGCGTTGAAACTGTTACACACACAGCACCTTCACTGGATGTTTCTATTCCCATGACTTTAATCGTCTAGAGACAATTACAGTATACATGTATCTACATAAATATGTCAAAAACAGATCTGTTGTCTCTAATGTAACAAAAGCCAGGACAAGGTGCATGACATGATTGTGGAAAAGAATGGAGATGACATTAAAAAAAAATGTACAATGGATATTCAATACATATATATATATATATATATATATATATATATATATATATATAATGCAATTGTATTCCTTTATCAAGCAAAGTATGTATTCCCTAAATTGAGGACAGTAAACCATACATGCAGAGTACTAATTAATGTGTTTATCCCATCTCAAATTGGACTGGGTTATGACACTTGTAATTTGGTATATCTTTACCTGTGTAGATTGTACCCAATATTATCCACAAAAGAAATTTGTTTTTTAATGTCGTGTATCAAATCAATTCTCAAATAATGTTAAACTTGAGCATTTCAACTATATAGCATAGTCTATTTGTATCTGTACTGTTGTGAGTCAATCATCAGCCATCTTCCTAGTAGTCCTGATGGATCATTAACATATTCTGTATTATTACAATATGTTTTTTCACTTGACTAAATAACCAATTGAAAGTCTCACATTGTGTGGAAAACTCTGTTAATTTACAAAAGAAAAAGTACATGATATTTGATACCAATTGAGTACCCATCACTGAGTAAATCTCAAGTGTACTTCACCATAATTTCTGCGAATTTGTGGAGTGGGAAACTGACAACAGGGGGATGGGGAGAAGTATCATAAGTTATGAAGGGTGGTGCAGGCGCCATAATGGAGTTAACAGATTGCAGAGATGATACCAAGATACATTCAGGACCAGACATAGTATCAGTTCAGTTTTCTCCCTCTCTCTCCACACAATTGTTCTTTTATTATCACAAATTAGTGTCACTTAAAGGGAAATTCCAAGCCACAATAAATATGATTTAAAACTGAAGAGAAAATTATTCCCTACAGAATGGTGCAAAACTTATGAAAAATGGGTGAGAAATAAGGAAGACATGACATTTTGTAATTTCATCTATTTTCGGAAAAAATCTCTTGACCAGAACTTATGAATATTCAAATGAAACAAAAATAAAACAATGGTGGCAGCATCATCAAAAGATAAACTTACAGGTGTGGAAGTGGAAAGTACACCAGGACTGTGCTCTACACCAAATGCAATCTTCAGAGTGCATGTGAGAATGTGACAAGGTGTAAAGCTGCTGAATCCAAAATGTCCTTTTGCAGTGTGTACCTGCAGGGCTATACAATTATCACTATTTTGATGATTCTCAGTGGCGGATCCAGAGGGGGGTGGGGGGGGGGGGGGGGGGGGGGCGCAACCGGCGTACTCCCCCCCCCCCTTTATTTTTGATAAAAAACAAAAGAAATAAAAATGAAAAAAATGAAATGAAACTCGGAAGTGGCACCAGAAATATTAGTCACGCGCGCCCTTTACAGAATTCCAGGATCCACCCCTGATTCTTGTTGATAATTACTTTTATCACTGTTAAGATTATTACTGTCCTCACTACAGTTATTACAATGATAATTATTATCATTATCATTATTATCACTGTTACAAATATCATTAGAATAATAGAGGAATTTGACTGCTGCGCTGTAGACTAGAATGCCTCTGCCTTCTCGCATGCACCTCCTATTAACCAAAGCACTCTATTTGTATATACATATAGGCAAAAAACAATATCTGCCCTTTTTTTCTACGCACTGTACAAACAGAAATGTTTGATGCTACACTAGGTTTTCAAAATTTCAAGCTACTCTTGAAAGCAAAACATATGGAAATATAGTCCTGAATTAACCTTCTTCAAAAGTGCAGCCCAATGTCAAGTAAACTTAATTGACCTTGGACCTTTGAACTTATCCCATCCAATTTCTATTCAATGAATGGATCAATCATGGGGTTCATGTGGAGCAAGCAAGAAGGATCCTAATCTACTTGCAGGTTTCTCCAGATATTGTGGTAACAAAATATCTATGTGGAGAAAAATGAGAATTTTCAACTAATTCATTTGACCTTTTACCTTGACCTTTGATATTTGACCCCTCTTCATAGAAATATTTGTCGTTTTATTTCTAATCTTTCTTGCAAGTAACAGCATTTTGTTCGTTCATTTATCTATTTCAATCCATCAATATAAATAACAAGAAAACAGTGCAAGTATACAAATAGCAAAGACATCGCATACTCATTTAAAGATGACAATGAAAAAAGAAGTCTGTAAAAGCCGAAAGTCCTTGTCAATTTGATAATGCCTAGAAAACATAAACAAACTACTAAGCATTCCTATCTCAAGTTATATGCAGAAATGTATAGTTTAGGCAAAGTGCATTGACATTGACCTGAAAACATAATGCCTCCCAGCAACCTACAGGGAAGAGGCATCCTATTGGTACAAGCAAGTTCATTTTGAACTGTGGGTTTTTCCCAGCGACTGGCACAATGTCACAGCATGGCTGAGACAATGTGGAGCAGCTGCACGCCTTTTGCGGGGAAGCTGAGATGACTGGCAGCCTTTTGCATACCCATGCTCGACAACTGCTGCCTGTTTGGTTGGGCGACCCCCTGTCAGCCGTTTCCTTCCCCCAATCTTCACCTTTCTACGAGAGATGGCCGTTGGCTGCACACTTATGCTGGCCCCCGATGCTTTCAGAATCCCTGCTCCTGTGGTCTTGTGGGTTACCTTACGTCTGGCTAGGTTGACACCACTATACCTACCAAACATTCTTACAGCTGACACCAGGTTACTTTTGGTTTTCAGCCTTTTGTAGGACCTTATCATTGCCCTGAAAGGCTCAGCAAATGTCTCCCGATCCTGCCTCTGCTGCTCCTCCATCTCCATGAACATTTCATGGACTCCTTCAACAATGTTGTCATATTCTTGAGCTGAAATGGAAGAGAATAATCATGTTGATTATGTGACGAGCCTAGAGATCTATTCAGAAGATTACTCATAAGTTAAATTTACTGTATGGGGCTGGCAATGCACAACAGAGAAACAGATTTCAAATATTCTCTTGGAGTATCAAGGATATCTCTACCAAAATTGCTTGCATTCAATCAAACTACATTGTGTATCAACTTTTGGAGTAAGTAATTGTGTTTTTACCTGACAAATTACACTCTATAGATACAAAAGATACAGTATATTAATCAGTTGTAGGCTATTACAGAAATTGCATTTATGTAGGGATATGATCCAAACCATCATCATTATAAAATCTAGAGCAATTCCTCTTAGAATGAGAGATGGCCTCTGCATTCTCTCGCAATCAGCTATTAAATAATGCAATGAGAATAGCATTCAAAATTTAATACAAATTGTCACACACCATCAACTAGCTGGAATTGGCATGTTCCTCAGAGATTGATGACCTTTGACCACCTTGAAAAGTAACATTTATCCTCTTATACTTTGCAAATGATATAATCTCAAAATGTTTACATTAAATTTCATGGCCCTTGTTAACTCTTTATGAGCTCATGGCTAAAAACTTAATTACTTGACCTTCTTAGACCCAACCTTGGACTCTGACCTTAAATCTTTAACATCTCCTGTCTTGCAAAATCTTTGATATTATCATTAGTGCAGTAACTTGCTACAAAAACAAGTATTTTGACTATAAAGTTCATAGACCTCTGACCCCCAATCTTGAATTTGATATCTGCCTGACAACATTTTGGGAACTTTCTTATCTTTCTAACAAATATTTCACTTCATTGGAAGAGACATTCAATTTGATGAGTAAATTCTTCAAAGACAGCCACTGAATGATTTTTTTATATAGAACATTATAGAGAAAAGTATGTCCTTTATATTTCCTTACTGACATTTTTAAAAATTAAAAACATATCTTAAAAGTTAAAGCAGGGTTACAGCCACATTTCACCACAAGTCTATTTGCAGTATGGAAGACTAGAACACAAATGCTGCTTACCCCAGTTATCACATGGGCTTTTGTGTGTTTAACCTCCATGCTGCAGATGCACTTGTGACAAACATGCTGCTTTAAAAGACCTCAAAAATGTGACAAAATCTGCATTTCAAACTACAATAAATCTAGCAGTACAAATGTAACAATTTCATTATTAAATAAAGCAAAATTCAAAATGGCACTTACTTATATGAGCTCAGAAGATATCCAAGCATTCCCTCATAATTAAGTTGTCACATTGAAACAAAGAATGAAAACAAGTAATGGCAACAGTTAGATCATGCAAATGAATGAGACACTACAAAATACATGTATCATGCAAATCCATTTTGAAGAATCATACGTGCATATGTAACAACCTCTAGGTTAAAAACAATTCATGCTGGTATAAATAACATGTTAGAATGAATGGCAATCACATGTACATGAATTTCATGAATTGAACATGATTATAAAATTTTCAATGACGGTGTAACAATATCATGCTACAACTTATTACCAAGAGAAATTACTTGTAATTCACCTTAATAACTGTATTATCATATCATAATCATTATCATTATTATCATAACTTTTATAATCATTACTATTATTATCATTATTATTATTAAATCTTACAGGCAAAATTTACAAGTTTCCAGTTTTAAAAAATCTGAGCTGCATGGTCGTACGTGCTCTCAGAATATCTGTTGTGGTGTGAAAATGCACCTGTGAAAAAAATATGCACGATGGTTATCATATAGTGCTTCAAAAAAGTGAAAGCCAAAAATGTCACCTCCAAAGACTACTGTGCCAGCATATTTGGTGCTATACCATCAAACATGCTTGCATATGTGCCTCCTAACATAAATTTCTTTGCCACTCCTTGAGTTTTTTCCAATTTCCTTCAAATTTAGTGACTTTTCCAAAAATGTTTTTGCGGATGATATCGCACAATCGTTGACGTTTTAGGACAGAACTATTGTGTGGCAATATAAAGCAAAGCATGTTTTTCAATCTTTGACTATTTTTTTCTTTTTCTTTTTAATTTAAGCACAAAATGGAACCAAATGTGACACGCTACAACAAAAGGATCCTAAAGTCGCTGACGAGTGAACTGAGAAAATCGCGATTTAAGTCAGATCATCAAAATCCGTTAGAACATTCGGATTTCTGTTTTTAATACAAATTTGTAGTCTAATGTATCTTCTATCATGTGCCAAAATATCTAAGGTAAATGATCAAAGGAAAGGCAAGAAAATAACATTTTTCTGGGCCATGATTTTCCAACTTTCAACAGAACAGAAGCATGTCCGAAGATTTGGATTTAGAGCTGCAGCTGTAAGACCCCGCCCCTAGCAACGAGGGAGTGACCTCATTGGTCAGTGTGTGGCATCCTGGTTACTGATTGGTCGTGCATAGACCACTGGGGCTAAGCTTGAATGATAATCGTGGAGGTTGCTAGGAGCGTACCTTCTATTGTGAAACGATGAAAACTGTCTTGCTTCCCATTGACGATGATAGCTTCGGAAAGAAACTTTGAAGGCGGTTTTCTCGAAACTCTGATTTCCTAAACCACTCCACATGTGCTAATAAAATCATTCATATCTCCTCAACAGAGTCCTTTTATGAGTCATTGTATACTGTATATGACATTAAAGTGGAAGAGTAAGGGAATAATGTCATGTCATTTTAAGAAAATCATCCTCCCCCAACTTTCTGATCCTTTTGTTGCAGCAGGTCACAAATGATTCTATTTTTGAGGTTTTAGATGGAAGTAATCATTCCATACTAAATGCTTTTGTAATACATAATATTGGTAAAAATAAATCCTTTTGTTTATCTGATTTTTTTGTTTTTTAGCTAAAATGAGGAATAAAATACTTCTACTACTTGGAATGAAGACAATATCAAATGCTTCTCTCAGCAAACGCAAAGATTCAATGTAGACCTGTGTTCATGATTCCTTCTCATGTTTAAGAGATTAATGCAGTAAAACGTAATTACAGTGAGAGATCACATAAAACAAAATCATATCATTACACAGTAATTTGGGTGATGGAAGGTCTTTAAAATCTTGTTTTTATTAATATTTTAACGTCATTATTTTTTCATTAAACGGATGTAGCAAAAGACCTGTTAACAAGGTCATAATTTTCATGGTCCCAAATGCAAACATGCTGTTATAACCAAGTAATAAAGAATAGAAAGCTATACTTACATCGTGAGTCAGAGATGCTTGATACGTTTCCATGGAGTCGTTTGTCAAATGCGTTGAGCAAATCACCTTGAGCACGGAGACTTTCGACTCGAACAAGTTGAGGGTCTTGTATTTCACTATGGCCTGTGGCTGGCAATGTGCCATGCTGTTCAGGTTCTGGCCCGTCTTCTGCCATTGACTCAGAGGTCTGAAGAGGGTCCAGCCAACCTGACGGAACATTGTCATCACCTTAAATTCAAATGAATAAGCATTCATTTCAATCTTTAGATTTGTCTGTAGACTTGTCTGTAGTACTGTAAAAGTGGATATTTTTTCGCGATTGGCCGGGTCAGAAGAGTTTCGCGTGTTTTTAATTCCGCGGAATCAAGACGGCACACACAGGAACATATGGCAAGCAAAAATATTCGCGGGCTTTTATTTTCGCGCTAGTTTCTGGTTGAGCGAAATGCGCGAAAATTTCAACACTGCGAAAATTTCCACTTTTACAGTAGTTATATACAAACTCAGTGAAGTTAGATCATGGGCTATACATACCCATATCAAAGTACATGTAGAAATAAATGGAGACATTAATTTTCTTCAAGTGAATTAAGTGGAATAAGAAAGACTACATTAGCATGCGCATGGAATGAAAAACTGATGCATGGTTGCTTTAGCTAATAGGCATCTCATACTGGTTACGCGAATGCTTGCTTAGTGCGCGAACCTTTGTTACAAGTGCGCGATAAACACGTTGCCCGTGGGGTGAGGGAAGGGGGGTATGCTGGGACACCGCAAAATGAGCTAATGGCTGTGCCCAGTGCCACAAATTGTCTGCTGCCCTAAACGAACCCGAATTGGTCTATAACTTTTGATGACTTCCTGCTCTGCTTACGTATGAAGATGGCGTGTTGTAATGGTAATGGTTTATTTAAAAATTCATTCGCAGCCATGAAGATGGTTGAATTGCAGAATTTTGTACAATATCATATTTCATTTTATAGTAACATACATAATCATACAATCAGTCTACAATCAAAATATAAAAACTATATAATTATATTATATACATATATTAAAAACATCTGATGACCAAAATAACAAAAGTAATAAAATACACTTATACATACATGTACACATTGAGAGATCTGCGAGAAAAAGTTAAATCTGAACGAAAGCTACATGAAATCTGCAAGCATTTTTGAAAGTATCAGGTTTATTCCTGACCTAATGTTTTGTGAACAGAAAAAAAATCTAATTTTGTGTACAAAACCAATGTAGAGTTCTCCACAATTACATCACAGATACTGGCAGTGTTGCCAATTCAAGAATCCCCATAATAAGGATTTACTTAAACTTTAAAAATGCACAACTTTTGAACCAATTCTTAGATTTTGAGCGAACTTCCAATGTTAAGTCCTTCTTGTTTTGCTCCATTCACTGACAGCTCAAAAATGTCTGAATTTCCCCTTTAAAGACAGAAGGAAGTCATTTACAGACAATTGGAATCATTAATGTTGGCCAATGACAGTTATATCTGAATTACAGTTGACTTTGGAACTAGTCAAACTCTGTGTCAGTCACAGCCTTTCAATGGTCAAAATCAATTTAACAACAAAACAGCAAGTTGAATGTGTATTAAAATTCCAACAGTAAAATTCCATAGGGCTCAATTTTTCTTACACCCAGTCGCAATTTGAAGCAGCAATGTCCTTTCGGTAGCAGATGTAGGCAGGAAGTTGCTCGAAGCCACGTCAAAGTGCCTCACAATGGCCTCTTGGTGTTTGCAGGCACCCCCAGTGACACCTTCATGGCAGGAACACACACCAACAGCCATGTCAACAGTGTAGCGACACAGTCGATCACTCTGGCTGGTGACCTGGTAGGTACTCTCCCCTGTCTGGCAATAATAACAGGAATTACATGCAATAATTGGGTTTTAGACTTTGATATCATGGCTGTTTTAACAGATTTATTTTTTTTCTTCTTAGTATTGATATACTTTTCAAGTGAACTTGTGTCCTTGCATAGTTTCTTTTTACCTTGTAAGAGTAGCTTGAAACTAACATGTAATTGTTCATTCCATTTCTCAACTTTCATTCACGCTAAAAATCATTGATCAATTGTATCAAATGAATGCAAGCTGCTTTAAATTCATACATAAAGGTATTCAAGGATTAAAAAAAAAACAGAGCAACAATGTTATTCATAAGGATAGCTATATAATAATATGATATGACCTATGTAGATATCAATGTGTGATTGGTCAGAATGCAGTCACGTGACCATGGTCAGAAGGATGAGAAGCGTTATATTTTCATAACATGACGTAAATTACGTACAACCATGGAATATAAGTGCGACTACGTTAAACAAATGGCGTTATGTCAGGAGGGGTGACGTCATCAAAAAACCAATTGTTATGATGCGCGCAACATACACAGAGACGCTTTGCACACACACGAATGCAATCGCCGTGACCACAGTACAGAGCACACTAAGCAGTATCATCACACTTCATGCACAGCATAATGACGCGCTACAAGCGAGAATTGCGAAATTGCAACAGATTTGTTTTTGCCAAACTGTTGTAACTGGTATGGCAGCTTGAGAGAGAAACAAACTGGTGAATGTGTTGGAAGCTATAAGACTGAGCCTGCTACTCCCGTTAATGTTAGACAGTCGTGACAGGGCCGGAAGGCAAAGGATTTCCCATTATACTACTTACTAGTATTACCACCGCCTGAACTGAGCAAGTTTCTTTGACACCAGTAGTTCTAGGTTATGCTACTACTGTACTAGTGCTACACCTGGACCAGGGCCAGGTCCGTAGTCTACAGCTCACGTACCAGTGACTGCAGACAGAAGAGATTAGGCCCTACATTGTTAGAAAGTTCACATTCTCATACATCACCACAAACACTTACCTCAACAAGCTTGCTTTAGTTGTAGACCCTTAACGTTATAGGTTAGTCTTCTAGCGTTACAATCTTTTACAAATAATTTACAACTGTTATTACAAAACCTAGCTCTACCGCTACCGTAAATAGACCCTCGCTACACAGGCCTATGTACGATTGAATAGCGACTGTTCTAGGAATGCTCCTGCACGGCTATAAACTGCCACGGAAGAATGAATTACCGTTAGTAGGGGGGGGGTGAGGGTGTTAGATTGACACATTAAAAACATGGTGGCTAGTACCATAGCCCATTTGTAGATTAACATGAATCACACTTTGAAGATTACACAGAATTTTATTTTTTAAACAATTTATAACATTTATAAAATATTTACTTTGAAAATGTCATCTTTGCTGATCGTCGATCCACGATGGGGTTGGATTTTCCACTTCAGTGGGCGCTGGTTGACAACTGCCAGAAGTCTCCTTTGGTAGAAACTTTCAAGCCTGCAGAGGATAAAGTCTACCAATTGCGGCACATTGAAGGCTTTGGATCGTTGCAGGATGGAATCCTTCAAGACTCTCATGGCAGCTTCGGCATAATTATTGGTATTGTTGGCCCGGATCCGAAGTCCCAATCTAAATGCCTGAGCCCAAACTTGACGTCTCTCATATAGGGACTCGAGGTATGCTCCATAACCATGGTACCTAAATTTAAAAGAATGACAAGAATTACCACACATCTTCTTTATACACAAGATTATATTCACATTTAGCAAGGTTAAATATATGTTTTTGTCACTGTAAGTTTTACAGCTTTTTTCTGATTTTTTTTTCTTTCAGACCACCAGTTCTGAATGCAATTACTAATTGCATCTCATCTTCTGTGATAGATATAAGAATTTTGAAAATGAGATTAGAACTTGTAGAAACTTCATGTAAATACACATGTATAACCATTCTTTCATCTTAAACTCCCTTAAAGGACAAGTTCACCTTCATAAACATAAGGATTGAGAAAATGCAACAATATTAGTAGAACACATCAGTAAAAGTTTGAGGAAAATTGGACAATCGATGCAAAAGTTATGAATTTTTTAAATTTTTGTGTTGGAACCGCTGGATGAGGAGACTACTACAGCTTGTGAGTCATATGCGTACAACAGTATAAAGAAAATGTAAAAGAAAATTCAACATATTTTCACTTTTTTTCGCATAATAAAAGAGCACTTGACTTGCCTCTTTCTAAAGGCAGGGGGAATAATATTACCCATAACATTTGTCGGCAATGAGTCAGGGGAATGTGTACTTTTTTCAAAAGATGGAATTTTGTGAAATTCTTTTTATACTTTCCTCATATTGTTGTACGCATGTGACATCTAAGTTATTCATACACTGCAGTGGTAGTCTTCTCATCCAGCAGGTACTGCACAAAAACTTCAAAAATTCATAACTTTTGAACGGATTGTCTGATTTTCCTCAAACTTTCAATGATGTGTTCTACTAATATTGCTACATTCTCTCAATCCTTATGTTTATGAAGGTGAACTTGCCCTTTAATGTTATTCCTATCATATGATAACCTAATATAAAGAGAATCCATAAATGCATACATGTTACCCCCAATACATGTTACACCCAATGGAAAGCCTAGTACAGAGACAACACAGGCATGCTCACCGAACAACAGTAGGATCACTCCTTGCACGTTGGTAGGCTGCCTCAACAGCATGGGGGTCCGTTGCGTACATCATTTGCTTCACATAGAGAAACAAGCTCTGGCGGTGATCTTTGTTGATACCATGCTTGCTGTCCCACAGCCAACGCCACACAGATTGTAGAAGGTGGAAGGTACAAAGAAGCAGGGTAGACTTCGGAAAAACCGTGTGAAGAGCCTTCCTCTCTGATAAGCAATCATCTGTAATGAATACTGCTGGACCCTCATTACCATTTCCTCCAAATGCATCAGTTGGCAAAATGGTCTTCAGGAGTTCCAGGCCTTCTGTGATTGTCTGCTCTTGTTCATTTGAGGTGATGATAACCCCTAATGGAAGGCCACCTGATGAACTGTGAGTCAGAAGCAGGAAGATTCTACTTCCATGGCGGTCAACATTACCTGGGAATAAATATCATACAAACACTTGGCCCATTGGTATAATCAATCAATATAAACTGATAAAAAACATTAAAGGGGCATAGTCCCGGTAGTGTAGATGGCGCTGTTGATGATACTGCCGAAGATTACCGAAGTAGAGCTGTCATCAAGAGTAAAGTGCGTAGGTGTTGCTAAGTAACGTTGCCTTTGTTGTCTTCTCTGCGCATCGCGCAGTCTGTAGTAATGCCAGGGTGCGTGCATATGTGCTTGTTATTATGACATCACAAAAGAAGTTTGCTAAATCTGTCATCCCTCTCAGCCGAATCATGAGCCGAACTGTGATCGGACCACTGACTACAGTGAATCGGACTTCTTCGGACTCGGGAAAGTGGGCCAAAGCGTAAGCGCCAAAAGAAGTCGATAGCGTAGGTCTCTATAGGAAACTTGCGCCGTGCACCCGCGTACGCATTTGACTAAAACACGGGGACCATGCACCTTTAAAGGTGCATAGTCCCGATAGTGTAGAGGGCGCTGGTGATGATACTGCTGATCACCGCTAGCATTGATACGAAGATTACCAAAGTTGAGTTGTCATCAAGAGTAAAGCGCGTAGGTGTTGCTAAGTAACGTTGTCTTCTTTGTCTTCTCTGTGCATCGCGCAGTCTGTAGGAATGCCAGGGTGCGTGCATATGTGCTTGTTAGAATGACATCACAAAGAAGTTCGCTAAAGCTGTCATCCCCCTCAGCCAAATCATGAACCGAACTGTGATCGGACCACTAACTGCAGTGAATCGGACTTCTTCGGACTTGGGGAAGTGGGCCACAGCATAAGCGCTAAGGAGGAGTCGATAGCGTAGGTCTCTATAGGAAACTTGCGCCATGTGCCAGCGTATGCATTTGACTAAACCACCGGGACCATGCACCTTTAAAAATAGGCAAAGACTGGTTAATGGTCGGGTCAATAATGGCATAATCTGCCCCCCTCGGTGGTGAGATGGTAAAAAGAAAATGGCTATTTTAGGGTTAATTAACAAAATTTAGGTTGTACCAATGGATGGACAACCAGATAATATATTGGCTCTGGCACTCTTCAGGGGGAGAGAGGTATTAAAACAAAAAGAAAAAAAAATCCTTCATCTCAAGTTCTAATATAATGTATGAATTTATGGAACATCCAGTTTCGCAGTATACAATGACTAGCACAGGCACGTGTATGTTATGACCAGATGACAATATTTTTAGACACACTTGTACTTCTAGCATTTTACATCTATACGGTCCTGAAATATCAAATTGTCAAAGTATGCACATAATCCAATGGGTTTTGAATGCTACAATACAATAATTTCTTTCAAATCATAAATATGCAAATATCATGAAATGAAAATACCTGTCGAATCTATGAAGACCAGCTCACTGCTGTGACCCACCATGGAGTGGACACGTTGCATCATTGGTGTGCAAATAGCGATGATGACTTCCTGGTTGCTGGTCTTCTTGATTTTTGCACAAATCATCCCAGCCTCAGAGTTATAGTTGTTGATGACCTGCTCCTCCAGGAAGGTAAGCATGTCTGCCCCATCTGTGGAGCCATAAGCTCTCTGAAATATCTTGTAGTAGAGCCTGTCAAATTCAAGATTTGAAAAATGCATCAGGAATAAATTGATCATAATTTTCATTCACCTGAAGCTCTGAAGCTAGAATATGGTACCTTGCAAAAAGCTTACAAGTTGCTAAGACTGAGCACTTTAAAAAGTAGAAGTAGTAGTAGTACTAGTATAGTAAAAGTAGTAGTAGTAGTATAGTAGTAGTGGTATTACTAGTAGTAACAGCAGCAGCAGTAGTAGTAGTAGTAGTAGCAGTAAAGTGGTAGCAGTAGTAGCAGCGTAGTAGTAGAAGTGGTAGTAGTAGTGGTGGTGGTGGTAGTAGTAGCAGTAGTAGAAGTAGTAGTAAAAGTAGTGGTCATAGTAGTAGTAGTAACAGTAGTAGTCCTAGTAGTAGTGGTAGTAGTAGAAATAGTAGTAGTAGTAGTACTACTACTACTACTACTACTACTATTCGTAGGACATCATCTATATGTACTACTTATTCATGATTCACCAATCATGGGGGGGGGGGGGGGGGGGGGAGTCCTGCAAATGTCAAATGTAAATCTGTTGAATTCATTGCAATTATGCGACCCTTGAATAATTGGGTTTTTATTTTGTGAAGCTCATATCTGCATCATTTCATGTATTCTTCTGACATCAAAGTTATCTCCAGTTCGAAGTAATTTATAGAGGTTGCACACAGGTGCTTCGTGGAATTTGAAATCTATCCATTACTCAATTCCTATTTTTTCTTATGATTCTTCAATTAACGAAATAACATGTCTGATCATACTCATATTAAACTATGTGCAATTCAGAAACAGCCATAGAAATATAAATTGCCTTGGATAATGGAAGCTAAACATCAGTTATCTGATTCTGGTCATGATTACATTATTATGCATAGTAAAAAGTACAGATTTTAAGAACACAATCCTGGACAAAACACTGAAATAAACATATGAATAAACTAATGCATGGTTCTCCGAATGGGTCTATAGCACAGTGTCTTGACAATGTGTGATGACAGTTTCACATAACTGGCAAAATATTAGAAATGACAGGCTTTTGACAATGCATTGAATGTTCACTTTCCTTGAACTATGTTTATTTGGATGAATGGCTATAATGTCTAATAATAGTGCAGGTATTTGGGGATTTGTACCCAACTTTTGACCCTTTTATAAGTTTAAAGAAGAAGTGAAGATTTATCACTTTCACTTGACCTTTGACTTTTTTTGCCTTTGACCCTTTTGACAAGAAAATCCCAAGAGAATCTGTATTGGGTAATGCATGCATACACTAAGTTTGATGAAAAAATCCTGCAAGCAGTGCATAGATAAGAGGGATATAATGACAACTTTAATGCATTGATCTTGACTTTTGATCCACTGACCTTTGACCCATAAGAAATAAATTTCCTACATGATCACTGTCAGTCAGTACATGCATTTACACTAAGTTCCATGAAGATACCTTGTAATAATTGAGATATGGAGAAAAAAGTCAAAATTTAACATTTTCACTTGACCTTTGACCCTTGAACTTTGACCTCATGACCCAAAACTCTCTTTGGGGAATCTTTATTTTTGATAGTTCATGTACACACCAAATTTCAAGAAAATACCTCCAGACATTGCAGAGATACAGGGGAAATAGTGAAATTTTGAGCATTTGACCATGACCTTTTGACCTTTGACCTCGAGCATGTGCACCCAAAAGTTGATAGGCACAACTTTGCCACCTCATACATATACATGCCAAGTTTCATTAGGATACCTATAACTGCTTTTTAGATACACTGTCCACAAAATTGATTACGGACGGACAGACGGACGGACAACCCAACAACAGAATGCCTCCGGTGACACTTTGTGGCGGAGGCATAAAAGTAACAACTAGAGATTGTAATTTGTCATCACTGACAAATTAAGGTGATCCGATTTTTTTTTAATCAATGATTCGAATCCTGATAGTGAAAAGTCTCAGCTACAACATATTAAAATCTGAGAGAAATTCACCGAAGCATAAGTACGATAGCGCTCGATAAAGAGAGTCATGTCAATTTTCACATCTAAAAAATTCCCTCTCATAGAGATAATACGTCATAGCGAAGATAGAAAAGGAAGTACATATGACCTTTGACCCCACTTTGCACAGACAAGATGGCATCTGAGCAAAAAGTGGTTATTTTATGAAATGATCCCTGTAACATGGTCTTTACGTGTGCAAAATATGGGAAAGATAGGACATGTATTCACCAAGATACAGGATGAAGCATCTATGACCTTTGACCCTAATTTACATACCCAAGATGGCGTCTGATCAAGTAGTTGTTATTTTATGAAATAATGTTCGTGACATGAACTAAACATGTGCAAAATATGGTGGTGATAGGGTATGTTTTTCTTGAGTTATTGCACATAAAGTTGTAAAAAGAAAGAAATATTACAATACATCGAAGATAAGCTTTAATTTGAACCAAGTTTTTTCATGTGATCCCAACAACGTATGAAAAAACGAAGGGCACACTTACGATAGCCCTACGTCTCAGCTACAACATACTAAACTCTTAGAGAAATTCACCGAAGCATAAGTGAGCTAGTGCTCGATAAAGATAGTCATGTCAATTTTCATTTCCATAAAAATTGCACTCCCATAGAGATTACACGTAAACTGGTCAAATTTGACAAGGTTACTTTCAATCCATTTTTTCGAGGTGATGTTGTCATCTAATCAAAATTGTGTAATCACATTTATTAAAGAGCATTTCATAAGCTACAACATATTGAAATTTAGGTGAAAATTGACAAAGGATTAGTGAGATACGCTCGAGTAAACTTGAAATTTGATGACGTCATTTTGAAAATTTACTTTTTTTACTTTATTAAGAAATTTAATATCTTTTAATCAATTTTTCAGCATCGCCAGCCCATGAAATGACATGTACAACTCATCAGCTTTCAGAATATGTCAAGAAAATGGGGGGTCACCGTCCATCCTGACGAGTAAAATCCGTTTTAAAATTGGCGGGTTTTTGGCATAGTTGCACTGTGTATCCCCATTGACGCACGCGCGGAATTTTGAATTTGACGGGCCCGTATGACGTCATATTGAATCGGATCGACTTGAAACTTGGTAGAAATATTTCTTGACATTTCGGACATCCAATCCGTGTGAAAAAATTGAAAATTTCTATTTCATATTAGCTGTGCGTGCGAATATGTGCGCGCGCGTACGCGTCCGTCCAATTTTTTCAATTTTTCAAAAAATGCTCCAAATGGTCTGAAACGTGTGCAAAAAAATTTTGAGCTCGATTTGAGCATACAAATATTTCAACGCGCGCGTACGCGCGCGTTTTGAGATAAAAATGAATTTTGAGAATATGAGTAGAATTCGCTTGACTTGAAATATATGTGACGTAAATTTCATTGAAATATTCTATTCCATTAATGAGATATGCATGAAAATGTGTTTTCATATAATGACGTCATAGTGACGTCACGGTCGACTGATCACTATGATTTTACTTGCGCTGTCGTCTTTGCGACATGATACATATATGGTATATGTTTGACATTGAGAGGCAATGCACTTTCTGAGCTAACCTCTGCACAACTTTTGAGGAGAAATAAAGAAAGAAACAAAGAAAGAAGAAAGATTCAGTACAGATACAGAAGGTGATCCGAGAGGATACTCGGATCACCTAATGAAGTCACTGACCTATAACAAAACTTTAAATCTGGGCAGAGAGCCCTGTCGGCTGAATTCAGGATGTACTCCTCTGGAGATTCATCCTGAAGGTCCAATTCGAGTACATTTAGGGCACTGGCTGGAGAATGTCCCCTTCTGTATAAATCCTCCAGTTTGTGGCAGGTGTCGGCACTCACATCCCTGAATTTCAGGGCTGCAGGGATGGAGATGGCATGGTTGTGCTCCCAACTGATGGTTACAAGAGTTGGGAGCAACTCCAAATGGGGATCTGAGTTTCTACAAGGAGAGAATGAGGTGGGGTAAGAAGAAAAATATGACAATTTTTAAATTTCCATACAATGTAGTTCATTATATTAAAATATACAATTGGTTAAGAATACAAAAATATCTATAGGCTTTTAGAATTTGCGTCAACTGATTTGAAAAAGGTTAACACTCTATTAAAGCACTTTTGGCTTTATGGGAACAGCACAGTAAAAAAACTGAGTACAGCATATTACTAGGTAGTAAGGTGTATACAAGCAAGTATACTACATTTCCATATTATTATCAAGTACAGTGTACATAAATGCCCAGATAAATTGTACTGTTGACAAAGAGATTGAAAAAAACTGAATAAAACTCAAGGCTGGAAGTTAAAAATCATACACAATGTACCTGCTTTTCCTCCCACTTGATGGCACTGATCTTCTCACAGAGATGGTGAGTTTGGCACAGCAACCTGTGTCCTTGCTGTGCCGAGTTGTCCCTTCTTTGGCCTTTCTCTGCTGGCCATGATGACATCTGTAAATTTTCTATATTTGTAGAAAATATAAACACATAAAAACATTAAACCTCATCAAAAGAAATGCCAGTTACATTTTTCTTGGTTTTTCTAAGACTTGTTTGTGCACTGAATGATGATGGGTCCAAAGTTGTGTGGCATACAGTGCTTACATCAAAAAATAACATTTCATTTTCTAATTCTAAACAAAGAAAGATTTTTGGATGTGTGATCAATACAACTCATATCCAAGTGGATTTCGTTTAATAGAACTTGCTTATCTTACCTTAGAAAGCACATACTTTCCGGCCATTGGGCACGTTCTCATGACCCGCCATGTAGTTTTTGAAGACTGCTGGAAATCAACCAGCCACTGCCTTGCAGCATCTTCGTCTTGTGCACCTACTTTCACAGATGCTGTGAACCCAGTTCCTTGTGCTTGGTAGTCCGACACAAAGTAGGTATACTTCTCAGGTAGAATTTCCTGAAAAATAAAAGATGAAAAAAGGTAGAAAATAAAACCTTTTATATTGTTCCAAATCCAAAATTTTGCCATTGCTGTTTAGGTATACAAGTACAATATGTTGTTGACTACTTGACTAGTTTGACTATTACAGCATTATATTAAACAGTATCAGTTTGCGCCATCACTCTAGCATCATCATAGACCAAGGGTGGCAGAACACATTTCTTCTGCGCCCCTTGTCATAGACTATTAAAACCTTTAGTTACTCTACTAGTAAGTAGACTTAGTAATAGTAGTACTAGACCTATTGTAGTTTCCTTTTGCCTTGGTATTATCTAGTAGACAATAGAACAGGGTCTGTTTTGACCCTAGGCCCTGTCCCCGAGTACAGAATTGGGGGAAAATTTAGGGTTGGGGTTTTTAGGCCCTTAAGGTATCAATCAAAGGGGATCAATATACAGCTCGATTACAAGTAATATTTTCTTCATAAGATTCAGAGACACACTGAGTTTTACACATTATAATAAAAAAAAAAAAGAAAATTTAAAATGACAAGACTAGATCAAGATCTGGATCTACTGTACATTCATTAAAACTAAATTTATGTATAATGAATTAGAAAAATTCAATAAGTTAAGCTTTTTAGACTCTTGCACTTGGGCTTAAACTTAAAGCCTTCTTAATCTTAAGTTTCATATCTCATATTGTTTCCTTTCATTTATCATTCAACAAGGATAAAAAAACACATACAAATCAAAACAATATTAACACTAGCCCAACCAGACACTGTTAATACGCTGTACAGTGACTGGGCTGTGTATAGTTACATCAAGGAGGTTTCATACATGGAGTAACAACAGTTTTATTCCCTTTGATCTCATGTTTGATGCCACCACCAAGAAATATCTTAAGTATGTGCTAAACTGGAGCTGCCTCACAGATAAGAGGACGATCTAGTGTCTCATTGCAAAATCACCAGCCACTTTCAAAGGAAGATAACCTTTTAATTGTGCCTTTGTACGTGATGGTAATTACTTTTCGCTACCCCTTCTTAATAAAAAGGTAGGCGGTACAGACATGAGGATGCGCGAACAGAAATTGAGCAAAAAATGCTGAAATATAAAAGCTGACAACTACCCGACTGGGCATATGCGGGCACTAATCTGATGGTCTATCAATAAAGAATTATACTTGAAGATTATTCCATAATACTTTTGGGGAAATTAAGCCGAAAAGTGATAAAACCAGCTTTTCAGGATGGGCTTGCTACAGTTGCTGTTGTGTTGCCGTGTTGGTACAATTTTTCACCTGATTTTTCACCTGAAACAGCTCTGATTTACACTTTTGTGAAAATTTCTGGATGGAATTGACTTATGTCTTACAAGCTTTATCCTTAACGTTAAGTGATATTTCATTCAATTTAATGAATGAATAGGCAAAATAGGGCCAACATATAATGCTCAAAATAAATATTCAGATTGCTCAGCAAGATGGCGGCATCAAACATTGATTATGAAAGGCTCAAGAGCACCTGTGAAATTCTTTTGAGTTATGACATCAATAGAAATCTAACAACTGTTTGAATAATTACAGCCAGTTGGAACTCCATAACAAAAAAATCATGTATAAATAGTAATATTATACTATAAAACCTCCTTGAGTTAACACATGTCATAAAAGGTACACTGTATAGATTGTTTATAATACATTAATTCATATAGAATATGCTATATGAATCAGCACAAAGACAAAGTAGGCTACATAACTCATGTAAAAAGTCACTGTATTAATTTAAATTAGGGAGGTGTGACTTCTCTCTCTCTCTCTCTCTCTCTCTCGCACCTCCCTACTGTAATGATGAAAAATGAAATGGAATGCACATGGTTAGGCCATGACCCATTTAGGGTATGTCTCAAGTACCGGTATGCATTATACTAGTAGCTATTGAGTATTGTACAGAATAGATCTGCACTGATTTAGTACAGTAGAATACTAACGTAGTCGTTAGTGTGATTGCATGGGATGGTTGTCTCAAAAGGAGAATTAGATATCACAACTCAAAATCACCTACCAACAAAGGTGAAGGAATGGCATCTTCCCCTGACTCTGCTATAGTCTGTGATGCATAAGGTAACTGATCCACTCAGCTCACGGTATATATATAGTATGACTTTTGACCGAACTTATTGTTGTTGGTACAGTTATGGTGGGTATAACCCAGCTAGACGACACGGATACCAAGCTTCAAGCGATCGCCGACAGCACGATTTCATAAAGGGCGCGCCGCTAGCTCTTAGACGTTAAATCCAGCAGGTTCACTGCAATATATCGGAGAAAAGCCTAGGCCAAGGTGTAAAACGGAAACGCGCGTCCCGGGGTTACTGCTACAACACCATGATCACGTGATCTCAAACCGCGCGAACTACCTGTATTTCGTACATCACATACAGTGAGCTAGCTACGCGTATGTGCAGAACTGTGGAGTGTTGATCACCACTGACCGTCAATGTCAAAGAATCGTGTTATTTCCTCAGTATGGTAAGTAGACTGTGATATTTGTATGCCTATTTGTGAATGATCATTTCCAGACTATGATAAAGCTATGGATTCAATTCATTCTCTATAAATTAAGGAATTTACATACTGATACTTGTGTCCTTGTAGCTATCGTCAATCACTCACTGATGATACTGCACTGCACATAGAGTCTACATATTCATACACTGCACTCACGTCATACAAGTTATCCTTTGACGCAGGCTCAAAATCTAGAACAGTGTACTAACGTGGAATCCACATTTAATGCACACATGACAAACACGACCTCATTCTCTTTATCACTGTACATCCATACATCTTCCTAGGTCTCCTAGTAGCGTTTCTACATATGTAGCTAACTATCAACTGTAGATGTTGAATTGTTATGTAGATGTAGCACGAGTTGTTCAATCGATGACTGTTCGTTTTCTCGAAGTCTACGAGGGTGGTTTGGTATCTTTGCATGTATATAACCGACAACTAATTTCCTGTACCATACTAAACTGCACCATTCTACATCACCATTCATTCTGCCAACAACTCCTTATTACTGTAGACACACAGATATCATGACTAGACTTAACTTTACAAGCACTGCACATCACATCACATCACAATACAATCTCATCACATCACAATACAACCTCACCAGCTTCACATTCACGTGTGTATCGGACAAGGGAAATAAATCATTGTCTGAGAATTTGGGTAAAGTTCAACGGAACTTTAATTTCGGAGGCAATCTCAACATCCTCCATCAATAAACAATCATCAATAATTCAATTTACACAATGTACATTTTGAGATAGAGCCATGTCAAGAATATAAGAGCCATGTCAGCGTACACCTAACTACAGGATACCTTATAATCTCTATAATAACCCTATCTGTTATAAGTTAAATCTTCCCTACACTTTATACTTTAAGTCATTTTATCCTCACCTGAAATAATAACTAGATATTTCCCTATCAATAAAAACTACATTTATACTCTGTAGAGTTGTATTGGGTCGATGTAATTGTTCATGCTCTTAAACCGACAAACTACGCTCCACAATGATTCCAGGATCATTGGTTCTTATCTGGCGTAACTAGCTTGACTTTATGCGTTATCCTCTGTAACCCATGTTACATAAACCATCACGTCCCAGCCAATAAAGTATCCAACCTAATAAAATTGTAACCCCACACATCACGTTCTGCCTTATACCAAATTCCAGATCCACGTTCCCCCTCTTCTCCGAGCAATAAAACCAAATAACCACTCCTAGCTTCTGACCCCACTCACTATATCGGTGCGAGCCTAGCTAATAACCGGTACACCTTCAACTCCAGAATTATCTATAGTGATACAGCCTCAGGAACTCATCCCCTATATAGACAATTATTCAGGCTAACAACATAAAAAGCTTTCCTCTAGGCAATCACAGTTCGTATACTAACTTGTGGCCTCGCCCTCACTGTCTGAGCTTGTCAAGTAAGCAACAGCAAATACATAACGACAATACTTCTTATTCCTAACTGTTACCCCTAACCCTAACCATTATTATTCCATTTTATATCACGACTCCTGACATACGGTACTCAATGACTGACCTTCGTCAGACATGACATAACTTACTACTAAGCTCTACAAGCATTTTCTTGTCATTGTTTCTACTACCATCCAAAAGAAATTCAATAACTGAAAACCAACTATTTGAAAACGAGAACAACTAACAACTATCTCCAACTAACTCAATCACATAGCAACGGACAACCTCACATATTCCTATAAGATATCATCATCAATGTATCCGTCACTGATATAATCGCTCATGACTGGAATTTCTACAATTTACACCGACACTGAAGAATATCCTCTCTAGAATTCTATCACATAGCATATTATTAGCATTGACATATATCTGGTTGCTGCATCTGTTTATAACATATCTCTGTTTTGTGGCATAAGCAACGTACGGTATTCACTAAATTCTCATTAACATTTCTAGTTGTTGCATATTCAAAGCAACAGTGTGTACATTAATACCTAATTAGACAACAATAACATATTTGATTCGTTTGTTGCATAATGCAACGGGATGTACGCTTGACCTAACGTACCAACTACGTCACTGCTGAACGCAGCACGTAAGTAACCATTATGGCTATTTAATTTGCGATCTATGAAATGTTTGGTGTAAAGCCCTACAAAAGAAAAGAAGAGAGAATTCCCAATAAATTTATGAATGTACCAAAATACAAAACTTCTCATGACTTAATCATTTCTGTTGACTTGCTATATTTTACGTACTGTCATCTATCCACTTCTTTGCAAAATACACAGAATAGACAACAAAATATTCCACAAATTCTATCTCTTCATCACTCAATCAAATTATTCCATAAAAGCTTTAACAGAGTTTCTTGTCATAGTTCTGACTGCAAAATCAAATACTTGCTATCTTATATCTTATCTGTATAATTATATGCACTGACAATAATCCTAACAGCAAAATATATGAGGACATTTCTACTCACGTTGAAAGGGGATTCGCTAACTGTAGGGAGAAATAGGAAAACAATTCAACTGTTTAAATCTGTTTAGAGGCTGTAGTCTGTTGTCTTCTTCTTTCTCTTCTAACTGTTCTATGCCTTATCTCTCGACAAGACAAATTTTCTCGTTCAGGCGACCCCTTTATATACCCTCGGGCCGATCCGAAATTACCATTGGTGCAATGTTATGTAATACGACACCCGCGAACTAATTAATATTTATGGGGAACAAATTGCGCACGCATCGTACTTGTACTGCGGGAGATTCAATCTACCATGGGGAATCTGGTGTTGAAATAACAAAAACTAGTATTTATCCTAGAAATATCTTGCTTAATAATCATAATTGTTGTGAGAAACAACTTCAACCCATTCAATTTATTATAACACTCATGAATATGGATTTCACATTTGGCGTAACTCTCGATCGTTGTACTGCGTAAATACCAGTCCCACATATGGAATTATCTGTATGGCTGTCACATGAACATCACATGAATTCTCGTCTTCTCGTGGAAGACTGTACTCTTTTCTCATCTTTAAACAACGGGCCTCTGTATAATCTATGAGTTCAAAAACGGATTGCATTCTGTCACTCAAAATTAAGGAGAATGAGGTCACTTTTATGGGGTGAAGTACCATCTTCGCACACCGTACATATACAATACAGCGAAGGATTGGAATAATCTGCCGAGTAACATAAAGCAGATTCATAAATTTGACACATTCAAAGAAGCGCTCCAGCGTCACCTCCGTTGTGATTAGCTGCACATCACACACCACAGTGCTGAGTGATACTCTATCCAGAGTTTTTCAGCGTATTCATCCAGATCCAGATCCAGACATGGCTATGTATACACTGTACACTATAATAGTAACATTGCAGGGAAAACAAGGTCACCTTGACCCTCCGTCGTACCGTGTGTGTGTGTACACTCAGATCGCACTTACATATCCCTTAATGCTTTAGAATTCAGAAATGAATCGGGGGGGGGGGGGATTAAAAAAAATGAATTTAGTCAAAGATTGAGGGGGTTTCCTTCACACTACCCCTTCACCACAAGTCGATGTCCCCATCGACAGCATTCAGACATTAATTTACTACTGTATCATACTCATAGGCTCTTCTCATGTCAATATAATTCAACAAGCTCTTTTACAACATATTTTCTCAACATATGGCTCTTCTCATATCAATGTAATTCAACAGGCTCTTTTACACACAAATTTCCTCAACAATCTGGCTCTTCTCATTAAAACAAATAAAATTCAGAATATGTACACATCCAGGTCCATATACATGTAGATCTAACACATTGGAAATACGACTGCATGAGCGCAATACACTTTCGTACATCTGTATAATTTCTCTGAATCATTATCCACAGTTTCCTTATCTCCTCGACTTTCTCAAAAATTATCAGAAAGTATACATTCACCAGATTTAGCCTGAAACTTCATTCACTGAAGAATTTACATTTCCTCAGTATAACTTTGCACAATAAGACAACTTTTTACAAACTGCTACAATACCTCCTGTGTTCAGTATTGAAATAATCATTTCACACAACACCAATACCTCTTCCTATGATACTCCTCGTACCATTATCCCAAAATTGCAGTCAATACGATATTAAGATATTTGAACGTCATAGAACTAGAACACCATAATCAAACTAGATCTTTGTACATGTAACATACACTTTTGAAATTATTGGAATTATCCTATACTTACACATTTCATATTATCTTACAACTCAATCAACCAATCATAAAATACATCTATTGATCATCTGATGAGAACAACTTATTTACACTAGCACGCAACGCTTAGTCCTCATTTGAGAGTGCGGGTGCCTCAGGTCTGCTCGTTTCCACAGTTCTCTTAACAAGTTCGATGTTTCCATTGACTTCCTTGTAGAAGCTCGCATGCACTGTGATTTTCGTTATTCTTCTGAACCCTCTCTTCATTTTCTTGATCCTTATGATTACTTCATCTTCACCTTTGCTATCCCCAGTGTCCCCAACAACATAGTACGGCCTCTTTTTAGTGGTTCTGCAAGTGCTGCATGAACTAGCGCTGCTGGTACTGGCACAGTCCCAGTCGTTGTCTGACCCGAATAACTCGAGTTCTGCTTCCTTACGTTCATTACTCTTCTGATTCTTCTTCTCTTTAGGTGTAGTGTCACTTGTAGTGGCTGTCGCTGTTACCGTCGCTGTGATGTTCTGTTCCTGTGTTGGTTTCTTCTGTGTGTTGGGTGTTGTTGGTTTCATTTGTGTTGCTTTGACTTGTGTCACCGTCAATTTCTTCTTTAGTTCTGTCTCTGTAGACTTCTTCATCTGTGTCGTTTCTGTTTTCTTCTTTTGCGTAGCCTGTACGGGTGTCGTTGACTTCTTCTTTTGTGTAGCCTGTACGGGTGCTGTTGACTTCTTATGTGTTTTCTCTGGTGTTTGCTTCACCTGTGTTGTTGCTGTTGGTTTCTTCTTTTCACTCACAAACTTTGGCGTTGCTTTACTGTAACTCAGATACTCAACTTGCTCTGTTTGGGTAGAGTGTTTTTCCTCATAGTGTTTCAGCATCAACATTCTTGTCTCCTCTTCTTTTCCACAGACACGGCACTTAAGTGTTAGTTGGGTGGCATGGCGAAATTTGAGATGAAACTGATAATCCGCCATTGTCGTGAAGCGCTCCCAGCAACTGGGCTGATCGCAGGATATCATCTGTAATAAAGCAAAATTAGAGAAACACACCCTTCCATCAGAATACTGTAATACGTTAACCAACATTATGCACTGTCTCTGTATCTAATAGGTGGATTTCTGTTCCTGTCTGGATTACGTCTCACACTGTGATTCAACCAGTTGGCTAGCGGCACGCCTGTATACAGCTTGAGTCTGTCAATGTGAACGACCTTGGGTTTCCCCTTTACTGACTGTTGGATACGATACACCACATCGCAGAGTTTAGTGACCACCATGAATGGCCCCTTCCAATGGAAAGTAAGTTTTGGGCTCACTCCTCTCTTTCTTGTTGGTTCATAGAGCCACACCCACTGTCCTACATCAAAACTACGAAATACTATAGCTGTGTTTCTGTCATACTGATTAGCTTGTCTGTCAGCAGCAATTCCTAATTTCTCTCGTGCTCTTTCATGTGCTTCTTGTAAGTTTTCTCTAACATCTGTCACATAATCTTGTTCTTCTGAATTTGCAGGTACTGGAGACTGTAGCATCAAGTCAACTGGCAGTGTGATCTCCCTTCCTAACATCATGAGAGCAGGGCTTTCTCCAGTAGACTCCTGTACCGCAGATCTGTATGCAAGCATGGCGAATGGAATCTTGTCATCCCAGTCTCTCTGTTCTTCTTCTGGATCAAGCAGTGATTTCAGTATGCTGAGCAAGGTATGATTGAAACGTTCTATGAAGCCGTCTCCCTGTGGGTGTAGAGGGCATGTTCTGGTTTTCTTGATTCCCAACATCTTACACATCTCTGCTACTACTTTAGATTCAAAATTTCTGCCTTGATCACTGTGAATTTCTTTTGGAATTCCATAACGACAGATGAATTCCTGTACCAGTACTCTAGCAACTGTTTCTGCCTCTTGGTCTGGTATTGGAAATGACTCGATCCACTTGGTAAAATAATCACCAATAACAAGAATGTACTTATTCCCACAATCTGTTTCTGGTAATGGACCTAGAATATCCATAGCTACTCTTTCTAACGGAGCACCAACTCTGTATTTCTGTAACGGAGCTCTGTTCCTCTTAGGGGGATTCTTTGTTCTTGCACAAACATCACATCTTTTTACCCACAGTCTGACATCAGCAGCAAGGCCAACCCAGTAGTACCTTCTCTGTACTTTATGAAGCAACTTGTTCACTCCAAGATGTCCTGCTGTGATGGAACTGTGTAACTCTTGTAATATAGTAGAACGCATTGACTTGAGAAGTACAATTTTCCATGTCACTTCTTTCCCATCAGCAGATTCCCATTTCCTCATGAGAACTCCTTCTTGTATCTGTAATAAGTTCCAGTGCACCCAATATGTCTTGGTTGTGGAAGAAAGATGTGAAATTTCCTTCCAGCTAGGTCTATTTTCACCCGTCTCTTTCCACCTCAGTACATGCTTAATATCACTGTCCTGTAACTGTGCCTGTCTTATCTCCTCATTAGAAATCGATGAGAAGTTAATGGCTTGAATCTTCTCAAAATTCTGATGCTTTGCTGTCATGTTGCCTAATGACTGCTCACATCTGTTATCATCTTCCTATATATACAAGGATAATCCATCAAAATAGTAACACCAACTATCCAACAAATTGTAACACAACACTTAATTTATTACTCTACTGTTACATCTACACGTTCCTCCAATCAGATTCTACGAGGTATCATCTCTGTTTGCATCATCGCAGAGGTTCGCTCCTTCAGACCAACTGTTGTCGGAATAAGCAAACTAGCATCACATCACAGCACTCTTTTACACTGCTTGCAAGGTTGCCGTGAAAGTCCATCTGTATTGGAATGGGATCTCCCAGGTCTGTGCTCAATGGTAAGTTGATACTGTGTAATTACTTCTAACCATCTAGCTAACTGTCCCTCTGGATCTTTAAAGTCTAACAACCAACGTAATGCACTGTGATCTGTTCTCACTGTTACTCGCTGTCCATAGAGATAGTGTCTGAAATACTTTAGAAAGTACACCACAGCTAAAAGTTCACGTCTGGTGATGCAATAATTCTGTTCTGCTCGATTTAGAGTCTTGCTTGCATAGGCGATTACTCTCTCATTTCCATCTTGCTCCTGAGAAAGCACAGCACCTATGGCATAATTACTGGCATCTGTGTCGAGAATGAAATCAATGTCAAGTTGGGGATAGGCTAGAATTGGAGCTGTCGTCAGCATCTCTTTCATTGTGTTGAACGCTTCATCACACTCTGATGTCCATATGAACGGCTGTTCCTTCTTGGTCAGATTGGTCAGAGGTTTGACTACGTCAGAGAAGTTGAGAATGAATCTCCTGTAATAGGACGCTAATCCTAGAAAACTACGCACTTCTGTCTGGCTGGTAGGTGTCGGCCATGATTTCACAGCTTCAATCTTTGCTGGATCTGTCTTTACACCATCAGATGACACGATATGCCCCAAGTAGAGTACTTCTGTCTGGAAAAAATGACATTTCTTTGGCTTGAGCTTTAGGTTGGCATCTCTCAGTCGCTGTAAAACTATTTCCAACCTGGCAATTACTTCTAGCACTGTAGGACCGAACACAATTACATCGTCAAGATAGATGAGGAGTATTTTCCACTGTAATCCACTGAAGATGTTCTCCATCAATCTCTCGAAAGTAGAAGGTGCATTGCAAAGTCCAAAAGGCATAACCTCGAACTGGTACAATCCTCCTGGTACTACGAATGCAGATTTCAACTTGGCATCTTCATCTAGGGGAACTTGCCAATACCCAGCTGTTAAAGTCTAATGTACAAAAGTACTTAGCTCCTTGTAATGCATCTAGTGAGTCAGCAATGCTTGGCAGGGGAAAGGAGTCTTTTACTGTGTGCTCATTAAGAAGTCTGTAATCAATGCAGAACCGCTTGGATCCATCTTTCTTGTCTACTAACACAATGGGAGACGACCATGGACTGATTGATGGCTTAATGATTCCACGCTGTAACATGTCTTCAATCTGTTTCTCTATCTCTTCTCTCTGCCCTATTGGATTGCGTCTCGGTCTCTGTCGTATTGGTGCTGCACACTGTGTGTGGATACTGTGCTTGATTTTGTCAGTCCTTCCAATATCATGATCACCTTTGGAGAATACATCACTGTACTCACTGAGTAGAGCAGCCACACTAGAATGGTACTTGTCATCGATACTGTGTTTAGCTCTTGTATAAATGTCTGTCATATGTTCTGGTACTTCAGACTGGTTGACCATCATCACAAGCTTGTTTCCATGACGATCTGTACATGAGATGATTTCATCTTGAATTTTCACAAACATCTGGTCACAGTTGATTTTGGTACTTGTCTTCTGTAAGAAATCCATGCCGATAATACCGTCCACCCGTATATCAGCTATCACCACAACTACTTCATACTCTTGTTCTCCGAACTTCATCTTTATTGTAGTTTCTCCATACACACCAATGGGAGCTCCATTTGCTTGCAGCAACTGGGTATCTGTATCACAAATCTCTAATGCCTGTAATGGATGAGTCTCATTCAGTGCAGTCATAGACACAATAGTAATTGTAGATCCTGTATCAATCAATAGATGCCTAGTCTCACTTCCAAACTTTACTGGAACATACATCGCAGGATTAACATCACGTACTGTGCAAACAACTGGATTTCTCTCAACATCCTGTGACTCTAATTGCGTGGACCTGTATGACTGTCTGGCCGCCCCGCGGTCCTTCGAGTAGGCCCCAAGTAGTTTCCCTTTGGTTTGGTACAGACTGTACTCATATGTCCATATTCACCACAGTTGTAACACTTGATTCTTGACTGATTCAACTGTTTCATCATCGAGATAACATCATTCAGATTCTGCTTCAACTCTTGTATCTCTCTCTTCATCTTCTCATCTGCAGGTGCTGAACTGTTACTCTCCACTGCCCGAACATGACGAGGTCCCCTGATTCTCTCTCTCGCTCTTTCAGCATGAAGAAACGACTCTGTTGCAAGTGCAGCTGTGATTGCCTCATTCAACGTTTTGGGACGAGCACGAAAAATGGCAGCTCTAATTTCTGCATCATCAATTGCCTCGGAGAAATGTGTCTTAGCCAGTCGTTCGCGAACATCACTTGACATCTCTGGATACGCTAAACTGGTAAGATCTCTGATTGCCTGTCCAAGCTGTTGAACGGATTCATCTTTTTGTCTACGCCTCATGCGCAGTTCCAACATGAAATTCTCAGCTTCTTGTCCTGGTCCAAAACGACGCTCAAGTTGAGTGACCAACTCACGAAATGATATCTGTTCACCATCTGGAAGATTATGTAGCACTTTCAATGCAGACCCCTGGAGTCGCGATGCCAAAAACTGTGCAGCTTCACTGTCTGTCCACCCATTCAACTTCATGCAAACACAGAAATGGCTGTAATAGTCTGCCCACGAAATTTTTCCTGCAAATTTATCTGGTAAAATATCGCGATGATGACCTCCCTGGAAACCTGGACGAGTTTGCTCAGCTGTAGTCTGTCTGCTGGATACATAATTTGGCAACTGGCTGTACTCTTGTGGAGTGTAGACAACCCTGTGATCGGCTGGAATCGCGTCACCGTATTCATTCGCACGGACCGCTATCTCTGGATCTGGTGCATCTACTGCCCATCGAGCAACCCCACCAATATCAACACCTCTTTTGTCGCCAGCCGCCATAGTATCAGACTGTAATCCAATAGGAACGGCAGGCTCCACCATCTTAGTTCCTTTAATGTTATTTTACAAATAATTGCTAACATTTTCTGTTCTATTTTCGAATGAGTTTTTCGGTTGTAATTCTCATCCTTATAATTGTCAAGCGTACATACCCTTACAATGTTCAAGGAGTAGATCTCCTTAGTGTACACATTCATTACATGTATTAAATGGCTCTCAACACATATATTTATAATTCTCAACTGGTCTCTATTTAATGTCCATTCCAGACTGTAGTTCGATACACACGATGAATTATACACACTGAAACACACACATACCACATCAACACTTAACATTTTTACTTCTCCACAAGTTATATCAAGTAACTGCAGTACTCTCTCGACTACATTACCCAATACTAACTTTACTAACCAGGCTTCCTCCTGTTAGTTTACTAATTTGACCTCACAATAGACAAGTAATAGTTACCATAGCAACCATGCCTATAATTTCATATTAAGTAACCACAGTGCTCCTTTGACTGAATTACCCAATATATTCACTAGCTAACCAGGCTCCTTCCTGATAACTATTCACAACTAGTTTCCTCATAAGACAATACAAAGTCTAACACATATTAGTCTACACCATAGATACACAATCTCACATTCTTCTTCCTCTACTACCATTTCTGTTCCATTTGCTTTAATTTTCCTTCAGTAACCTCTTTAGTCTTATCTTGCACTTTCGTTACCTAACATCCAATAATGTAACCTTACCAAGCAAGCTGTCTATAGGAATCCTATTATGACGCTTCCACCGAAAAATATTCTGAACCATCCAATAACTTCAAAGCTAGCCTATTCTCTGCAAGCTGAAATACCACTTTTACTGCTCTGGTACACTATTATAATCAATACAATTTATTCTATACTCTACGAGTCTAGAATTTAAGTCTTAGGTATACCTAATGCAAAGAACACCATCCTTGCTGAAATCAAAACAAGGAATTATATTAACCATCCCACCGCTGGCCACCAAAAATATGTAACGCGAGAGGGGGGGGGGGGGAAGAAAGAAATGAATCCTTCTGGCTGCCACTAATACAAATGTGACATGGGGAGTTGGAGACCTATAATCATACTAAATTGCTGCCACCAGTTAATCTTTGAAAGGAATTAACAAACCTTATTCAGGAGTGTTATACTACTCCAGTTCTCAATGTTATCACAACACTGTTACACTAACGAGAGTCTGGCCGTTATCTGATCGTGTGGATGGTAATGTCATTGTCACTGAGCATGTCCGTTGGAATTGAGTGTTTTGAGTACCTGCTACAACACCATGATCACGTGATCTCAAACCGCGCGAACTACCTGATTCGTACATCACATGTGAGCTAGCTACGCGTATGTGCAGAACTGTGGAGTGTTGATCACCACTGACCGTCAATGTCAAAGAATCGTGTTATTTCCTCAGTATGGTAAGTAGACTGTGATATTTGTATGCCTATTTGTGAATGATCATTTCTAGACTATGATAAGCTATGGATTCAATTCATTCTCTATAAATTAAGGAATTTACATACTGATACTTGTGTCCTTGTAGCTATCGTCAATCACTCACTGACACTGCACTGCACATAGAGTCTACATCATACACTGCACTCGCGTCATACAAGTTATCCTTTGACGCAGGCTCAAAATCTAGAACAGTGTACTAACGTGGAATCCACATTTAATGCACACATGACAAACACGACATCACTCTCTTTATCACTGTACATCCATACATCTTCCTAGGTCTCCTAGTAGCGTTTCTACATATGTAGCTAACTATCAACTGTAGATGTTGAATTGTTATGTAGATGTAGCACGAGTTGTTCAATCGATGACTGTTCGTTTTCTCGAAGTCTACGAGGGTGGTTTGGTATCTTTGCATGTATATAACCGACAACTAATTTCCTGTACCATACTAAACTGCACCATTCTACATCACCATTCATTCTGCCAACAACTCCTTATTACTGTAGACACACAGATATCATGACTAGACTTAACTTTACAAGCACTGCGCATCACATCACATCACAATACAATCTCATCACATCACAATACAACCTCACCAGCTTCACATTCACGTGTGTATCGGACAAGGGAAATAAATCATTGTCTGAGAATTTGGGTAAAGTTCAACGGAACTTTAATTTCGGAGGCAATCTCAACATCCTCCATCAATAAACAATCATCAATAATTCAATTTACACAATGTACATTTTGAGATAGAGCCATGTCGAGAATATAAGAGCCATGTCAGCGTACACCTTATAATAACTACAGGATACCTTATACAATTGTAATCTCTATAATAACCCTATCTGTTATAAGTTAAATCTTCCCTACACTTTCTATACTTTAAGTCATTTTATCCTCACCTGAAATAATAACTAGATATTTCCCTATCAATAAAAACTACATTTATACTCTGTAGAGTTGTATTGGGTCGATGTAATTGTTCATGCTCTTAAACCGACAAACTACGCTCCACAATGATTCCAGGATCATTGGTTCTTATCTGGCGTAACTAGCTTGACTTTATGCGTTATCCTCTGTAACCCATGTTACATAAACCATCACGTCCCAGCCAATAAAGTATCCAACCTAATAAAATTGTAACCCCACACATCACGTTCTGCCTTATACCAAATTCCAGATCCACGTTCCCCCTCTTCTCCGAGCAATAAAACCAAATAACCACTCCTAGCTTCTGACCCCACTCACTATGTCGGTGCGAGCCTAGCTAATAACCGGTACACCTTCAACTCCAGAATTATCTATACAGCCTCAGGAACTCATCCCCTATATAGACAATTATTCAGGCTAACAACATAAAAAGCTTTCCTCTAGGCAATCACAGTTCGTATACTAACTTGTGGCCTCGGCCCTCACTGTCTGAGCTTGTCAAGTAAGCAACAGCAAATACATAACGACAATACTTCTTATTCCTAACTGTTACCCTAACCCTAACCATTATTATTCCATTTTATATCACGACTCCTGACATACGGTACTCAATGACTGACCTTCATCAGACATGACATAACTTACTACTAAGCTCTACGAGCATTTTCTTGTCATTGTTTCTACTACCATCCAAAAGAAATTCAATAACTGAAAACCAACTATTTGAAAACGAGAACAACTAACAACTATCTCCAACTAACTCAATCACATAGCAACGGACAACCTCACATATTCCTATAAGATATCATCATCAATGTATCCATCACTGATATAATCGCTCATGACTGGAATTTCTACAATTTACACCGACACTGAAGAATATCCTCTCTAGAATTCTATCACATAGCATATTATTAGCATTGACATATATCTGGTTGCTGCATCTGTTTATAACATATCTCTGTTTTGTGGCATAAGCAACGTACGGTATTCACTAAATTCTCATTAACATTTCTAGTTGTTGCATAAAGCAATAGTGTGTACATTAATACCTAATTAGACAACAATAACATATTTGATTCGTTTGTTGCATAATGCAACGGGATGTACGCTTGACCTAACGTACCAACTACGTCACTGCTGAACGCAGCACGTAAGTAACCATTATGGCTATTTAATTTGCGATCTATGAAATGTTTGGTGTAAAGCCCTACAAAAGAAAAGAAGAGAGAATTCCCAATAAATTTATGAATGTACCAAAATACAAAACTTCTCATGACTTAATCATTTCTGTTGACTTGCTATATTTTACGTACTGTCATCTATCCACTTCTTTGCAAAATACACAGAATAGACAACAAAATATTCCACAAATTCTATCTCTTCATCACTCAATCAAATTATTCCATAAAAGCTTTAACAGAGTTTCTTGTCATAGTTCTGACTGCAAAATCAAATACTTGCTATATTATATCTTATCTGTATAATTATATGCACTGACAATAATCCTAGCAGCAAAATGAGGACATTTCTACTCACGTTGAAAGGGGATTCGCTAACTGTAGGGAGAAATAGGAAAACAATTCAACTGTTTAAATCTGTTTAGAGGCTGTAGTCTGTTTTCTTCTTCTTTCTCTTCTAACTGTTCTACGCCTTATCTCTCGACAAGACAAATTTTCTCGTTCAGGCGACCCCTTTATATACCCTCGGGCCGATCCGAAATTACCATTGGTGCAATGTTATGTAATACGACACCCGCGAACTAATTAATATTTATGGGGAACAAATTGCGCACGCATCGTACTTGTACTGCGGGAGATTCAATCTACCATGGGGAATCTGGTGTTGAAATAACAAAAACTAGTATTTATCCTAGAAATATCTTGCTTAATAATCATAATTGTTGTGAGAAACAACTTCAACCCATTCAATTTATTATAACACTCATGAATATGGATTTCACATTTGGCGTAACTCTCGATCGTTGTACTGCGTAAATACCAGTCCCACATATGGAATTATCTGTATGGCTGTCACATGAACATCACATGAATTCTCGTCTTCTCGTGGAAGACTGTAGGGGACCTACTCTTTTCTCATCTTTAAACAACGGGCCTCTGTATAATCTAAGAGTTCAAAAACGGATTGCATTCTGTCACTCGAAATTAAGGAGAATGAGGTCACTTTTATGGGGTGAAGTACCGTCTTCGCACACCGTACATATACAATACATGGCTATGTATACACTGTACACTATTATACAAATGATGCACAGGATAGAGTGCGTTAGTGTAGGCGTAGTGCACTCGAGGGTATTTACATTTTGTGAAACATGCACGAGGCGAAGCCGAGTGCATGTTGCACTACATTGTAAATACCCGAGAGTGAGCTACGCCTACACTAACGCCACGAAATAATCCTGTGCATCATTTGTTTTATAAAATGGGTCGAAAATTGGAAAACTAACATCATTTTTCAGCGTTTTTCACGTACCTTTGTGGGTCAAGACGTCCGAAGATGTTCGTCCCAAACTTTTACGCACGTCGCACTCGCGGAAGTCCCGCACATACAGTATAAGTATAATGGGGGGTTGGGTTTCCGGACACCCGCATGAAAACTTACTTATTTTACATAGAATATGCACCCTTTACCTTAAAGACTTGATATAGACTCCTCATATAGGCCTACTAGACAACATACTCTGAAAACGGCGTGAGAATTAACCTGCTAAATCGTTGGATTTGCTCTTCAAAGTGACTCCATGTACGCGTCCGGTCCCATAACGCTTGGTCTACTGTACTGTACAAAGTGTACGTATAGTACAGTATACGTACGTACGCCACATATGTTATGCACAAGGGAAGACAGGCAGGCCGGCCGGCCGGCCGGCCGGCAGCCCGAACTAGAAGTTGTTTACAGGATTGACAGCGCGTACGCGTACTATGCATGCAATTCATCAAAGGAGCCGCCGCGCGCACAGACGATCGGCAATCTACCGTAGGATTACAGGCAGTGCAGTTGTACTGAAGTATAGGAAGGAGGTGTGTCTCGTTTCAGCGCTTCCTATTGGCTACATTCTTGAACCCATTTCATAAAATACTAGTACTAGTAGTAACATTGCAGGGAAAACAAGGTCACCTTGATTGACCCTCCGTCGTACCGTGTGTGTGTGTGTACACCAAAGAGATTAATCTCTTTGGTGTACACTCAGATCGCACTTACATATCCCTTAAAGGGACTGGGGAGGAGTGTTCGGTTGTGCAAAACATGCGAAAGAGAAGGTGTTTTGGGTATAAAATGAAAGGTAGATATGTAACTTAACATGTGTCAAAATATCTTGGAAATCGAAATCTTCTCAAATGTTTTAAAAAGCGAAAAACAAAACATACTTTTCTGGAAAAAGATCCTTCGATACGATGGCGATACGTATTTCAATTCTCGCTATCGCCAATGACGTAAAAAGTACCCGGATGTTGATTTAAGCGTCATTTACGGTGCATTATGGGATAGTCCGGTAGCAAAGTCACTTCCGTTCGTACGCGCGTGATACGTGACTAATGCGATTTACACACACAACCGACTGTATTCTACGTGTACTTCCGGTTTTCTCGACTTGAATTACAGCTTTAATATGATTTGAAATTTCTCCATTCTTAAGAAATTGCTGTTACTACAACTATTGGTTGTCGCTGCGAAGCTGCCATGTGTTGTTCGCACGACAATAAATGAAAAAAATCTGCAGAAATAGGACCCTTACTGGCATGCGAGACGTGACGTGGCTGCGTGAGTGAAGTTTGCGGGTGACTCCACAGCGCAGTACGTGTACGCGCGACTTACTAGTAGTGGTACTGTAGTACTATAGCACTAGGTAGTAGGCCTAGTGCCTACGTACATTGTACGTACTTACTTGGAAGAAATTGCTTCGGAGACAGGATAAGTTCGAGATCACTGTTCGTTCCCGATTGTGTTCGCGACATTTCGACAGAGAACAAATGAAAAAAAAAGATGGGCATTCCATGACGATATACTGCATATCCAGGTGGGTGAATATTTTCCAGCATATTTTCAGCGTATGCAGAGATGACTGATCTGTGATGTGCACATCGATCGCATGATCAAGCAGTACGCCGTACCGGTATGTGTTATGTAATTAGCTTATGCGCTGCGTGCAGTGGTGCATGTTGACCGAAATATCGGTCTGTATCTGTCCGTCGGGATGTTCCGCGGAGACTGCGTCTGGCTTCACCGATCCCCTCCGTCTACGGAGGACAGCGTTAATGGCAAAATATAAAAGAGTCCTCCGGACAGACGGATCTTTCTGTCTATGGTGCATGCTAATGCAAGGCCGGCCGCCGGCGGGGACTACAGTGTACGAGTATGACAGGCCTGGCCACTCGCTGGCTCGGGCGGTACAGCGCGGCCTACAGTACTGACTAGTATCCGTGGTTGCCGCTGCGCTATAGGTAAGGTACACGTACGCGCACGCTAGCGTTGTGCAAATTATGCCCCGCGCCGGAAGTGCCCTTGCTACCAAGTGCACTAAATCTTGACGAAAAAGCCACATCCGGGTACTTTTTACGTCATTGGCGATAGCGAGAATTGCGGAATACTGCTTGTTGACTGCAGACATCAAGCCAACTTACAGCGAAATCAAGCCAACATGCCGAGTGAGCTGCGGAACTACAGCTGTACTAGTAGTTAGAGCACGTTAGTTAGAGCAAGCTAGCTCTGACGGCTGGCTGTGCCTATGGGCGCGGCGGCGAGCGCTGGCCGCACTTCACTTGCCATAACTCGCATCATACACAGTGTGCAGTGCTTCAAGCTCGAGAGCTAGCTGTAGCTGTACGATCTTGCATGCTGTGTACGAGTGTATGAGTTCGCGTTGTGTTAAATTTTCATTTGATGAGAGCGCTAACCTAAAATCAAAGGACTCCTAGATCCTCCGATTCTGACTCACATGTCCTTCTTCCAAGATACTATGAGAGATAGTTCTATCGTCGGAAGACTCGGTAGGCTACGTATCCTAAAAGCCATCAAACTCCATTACAAGATTCTTCATTGAGAAGTACGAGTACCGAAAGCGGGATAGGTGAACGCGGTACAGTACTACGTAGCCCGACCAGACGCCGGGCTATTTATACAGCGACTGGGCTGTGCCTGTAGCTGTACGTAGAAACTTTTCCGGGTAAGGACACAGCCCAGTACGCAGTTAGCTGCCGTGCTTCGCACGGCGTCTGGTGACCTGGTAGCTGGTCGGGCTACGTAGAAAAAAAAAAAAAAAAATCAACGAAATCTCAATTATTGATTACAATTACACGAAACACAAACGGGTTGTGTTATTACATGTACATGTAATTCAATACATATCTTAAACTCTTCATGCACATTGTCAAGAAATGCAATCTTCATGGCAAACCCATTTTTTTTTTTTTTTTTTTTTTTTTTAGTTCTTCAAAGATTTGAAACACAAGTAGGCTAGAGAAGTACCAGGTACCATGTTATATCTAAACTTGCATTGGATCTAACCAATAGTTCATTTTTATTACCGGTACAACTTGTCATGTATTCGTAATTTCAAATGTGACTTAGTTGTAACATTTATTGTGGATGATTTTCTTCACAACTGACACATGCACTGAATAGGTTAGAAAATTAGGTCAGTCATTGGTATGGCTTAGGCCTACCTTTTTTCTGTATGAATAGGGTTAATTGGAATTATTTCACAGATACACACAAAAATGTTAGGAATCAGGTCATTTTCAGTCTTCTAGACTGAATAATGTGACACCTGTAATACTCTAATAACTAATCCAACAATTTCTGAGGCTACCTTACACATTTTCTTATTCATCATGCAATGCAACCACACATGATGCAATATGTCTTGTTCACCTACAAGGCGAAAAGACACAAGAAATAATCTGTTCAAGTCAATTACTTCCACATAGGCCAACAACATTCACTCAGTTTTATCTAGAACCCTGATTAGGTTTTTATCATCAGAACAAATTTTTTCTCAGTGGTAAATTGATGCTTAACAATTAGACCTACACAGGTATAAATATCTTGTTCTGATATTTCAGTGAATAAAAATCTAACACATTTCTTACGTAGGGCTCGGGTTCGCTTAGCTCTCCAGCACTCGTCACACTTAAAGCAAACTAGGGCAGCACACATGTGTTTCTTGGAAGGAGTCCCCTGGCTAACTAACTTGTAGCCAGTTTATTCTACACATAATTTGGCATGGGTTTACACGTAAATGTGGGTTGTAACAAATATTCATACACAAAATCAACATAACAAAACATGCAAATAAGGAAACAAAGCAGGTTAAAACTAAATATTCATAATATGTAAATGGTGTGTAGGCGTGGGTGATTTAGGCATGATTTCAGTATTACAGGGAACAATGGGTGAGAAGTGAAAGAGTGGAAAATGTCATATGATATGTGGTGTGTCTGTGATAGGTGGGATGCGTGGATTAATGTAAATGTGAATACTACTGTATGTGTGGGTTGACGTATTTATGTGTAGAGGGGTGGTACCTGTTATAACAGAAGGGGGGATACACTTATAATAAATGGTTCAAAGTAAATCCCTACACTTACACTGTACGTAATTATACTACCATGCATACATATACAAATTTCATGTGTACATATAAATTGCATGTGTACATGGGACCTACATTAGAAGTTGTGTGTACCAGGGTACACTGACCTTACATTTTCTTTTATCTTTGCATGAATATTTGCATTTGGTGTTGCATCATGAGCACAGGTTCTAATTGCAAATGTGCTACATGTAGAAACTGCTCTCACAGTAATGTGATGTGATATACAATGTAGAGATAACAAATCTGTGCTGACGACTTGCATGTAGGCCTATATCTTTTAAATATGAAATGTCATTAATAGAAATAGTTGTATAGCAAAGATTGCCAATTTACACAGGTAAGGTAGTCATTTGCAAAAAAAAAAAAAAAAAAAAAACACTGCTCAGCATTCTGTCATTAGTCAATTTTGGCATCTACACATTATACTCCTATCATATTGAACAATTATGATAACAATAATATAACATGTAAATTAAAAAAACCTAACAAATGCAACCACTTTCAAATAACTTGCACATTTGCAGGGAAAAAAAAAATTAAGTGAAGGTCCAAGAATCAATGTCAAATGGTTTAATGACTTCAAGTACAAAGAACACTATACTATTTCAGTGTGGAGACCTTCTACATATTGCATTGTCAAAACACATTCAGTTCAGGGTTTTAGCGTATACAATTATATCAGTAGAACATCATGTAGGGACCTACCAAAATGTTATATTACAATGTATTTTTATATCTATGTGAATGAAAACTGAACATCTTGTTTGAAGTACTTCCAACACATTTGTTTATCAAAATTCATACTTTTTTTTTTGGCTATAAAATATAGATGCCATGAATATTACAAGGGCACAAACTCCATTTACCACAAAAATGTTGTCCTCATAATAATGTGATTTGATAGAGTTATCACAAAATTATGTGCTGAAAAAGTGTCTTCCAAAATGCTGATGGACAATGCTACTGTGTAGGACCTGCTGTGCCACTTGAATGTAACACATGGCATGATATCAGTGATCACATAAATGATGATGAGGATAATAATCATTATGAAGATGATGATAGTAATAAAAACATTAGCAATAACAACAATAGTAGTAGTAATAATAATAATAATAACAATTAGAGCAATAATGGAATGTGTGAAAGGCCCTTTCAGTGATGTACACTGCTGTGCATGACAGCCCTGCTTAAGTTCACTTTAAAACACTGATGCAATATTTTATCGTAACGGAGTAATTGTAGCTTTTCACCACTGAAACACCTGGGAAACACAAAATAAAAGGACAAAACACTTTGTGCCTGGATATTGCAGCCCTTTTAGTTTCCAGTAACAATTTAAGCACATGCAGTTTAGGAGTTTACAGGATTTATATTCCCTACTTGCCACATGGGGCAAGAACAAATTTTCTATGCAATCAATTCAATGTTTCATTCTGATTCACACATTTGAGTACTAACATGTTTGTTGTTACCTCACAGAAAAGACAGAAATAGAGAGTTCAGAAATATGAATGTAGTGTCATATCAGTTAGTATTGCCATCACATGAATGTAGGTCTATGATTGGAATTGATGTTATTCATGTTCAATGTGCATTTATCAGAATCCCCAACAATCCTGGTACAAAGGTGCAGCTTTTTCATTACTAACATGTCTTTTGCTATTATACACAATGAAGGCATAAGTTGACAGTAGGCCTACAGGAAGAGCTGGTGTCAGAGCTATTATCATTGCCATCACTTGGATGCACTCAACATAATTATGATATTGACGTCATCCAAGTTCAGTTTTCAAACATTTGCCAGCCACAAAGAAGAACATGAGAGGGGATGTCACTGGCTTCATGGAGCTAAGTAGCTGGGAGGGCTGGTTCTGATTGATGAGAGGGGATGTCACTGGTTTCACTGAGTTTGGTGGCAGAAAGGGCTGGTCTCCACTGGCGAGATGGATGTCACAGGTCTTGCTGAGCTGCGTAGCCTAGAAGAGGCAGTCTTATTTGGCGAGAGGGGGTGCCACTGGCTTCAACAACCTGGATATCTGGGATGGCACTTGGATGTGATGCTAGCTGTTCCACTGCAATAGAGGCCAACAAGCACATTCTATTGATCTCTCATCTAATGACTGAATGTTGGTAATATAGTAACTACTACAGTATTTACAATGAAAGATTATTTTACTACTCATATAGACTCAATTAACTATTCAGTATTACACATAGTAAATATTCTCTTTAATGACTAACATTCAAGCAATGACAAGTTTAGTACTGATGAAAGTAATTATGTTAGATGCTGAAAGTCCAATGAAAATACTTAGTAGCCCACTTTATTTACGATATTTACATAAAAATTCCCAAATATGCATGCCAAAGGGACGTCTTCATCATCTAACCTGTTATCTTCTAACATCTGCCCAGGCTCTGATAAAATCAATATCTGTCAGCACTCTCACCAGGTTTTGATCCACTTCAATCTGACCCAAGTCCTTTCCTCAGAGTAGCATTTTCCTCCACAACTAATTGGAGAAGGCAACGGCATTCACGAACTTGTCCTTTTCCATTTCACAGGGGCATCTGGACAGAGTTCATCTGTATATCAGACACAATGAAAGGCATTAACACTGACTTACGATTAGGATAGTCGCATTAGTTCTTCACCACTCTGTAAATTTAGTCACAGAACTTGCTATCCCTTTTATTTCAGTGTAGAGTCTACCAGGTAGCTACAGTTGTATATCTTGTAGTGCTCACATATATGCAACAGAGAAAACTCCATGAAATATGTTAGAAATAGACTGTCTCCTGTAGAAGTTAAATAGCAAAAAGGAAAATAAGACCTACAGACCCTAGCCAAATTTTTGATGAGTTGACACTGCACATGACGGCGGGATGACCTCAGCCTCTCATTGTGCATCTACAAAGTAGGCCCTATGTATACAACCTCATATAGGGCCTATGTCTTTAAATCCAGCCACATGCATGGGATTTGGGGGTCTGTAATTCCACATACAATCATATAGGAGGCCTATATGTGGCTGCAATGTACAAACTACGGTATGTAACTTGTAACCCTAAAAGTAATGATCAAGACAACCATAATCTTATTAACCACTACCACAGCTATGGGTTAAAAAAAAAAAAAAATGTTAGCAATTATTACAGCAAGAATAATAACAGCATCGTTTGAGAACACAGAGTTAAATCGAACAATTTATTGATGTTTTGTTTACTAAATATCAACATTAATTTTCATTTGCAGGTTCAAAACAGTTGTTGGATCTAGGTGTATTAAAACAAAATGTACCAGGTAATTAAAGATAGTTTGTACAAACCTTTTGTACCAGTGCAAGGGCTGGTTTCAATGGGCAAGAGGGGATGTCACTGGCTTCATCAAGCTGGGTAGCTGGGAGGGCTGGTCTCGACTAATGAGAGGGGACATCACTGGCTTCACCAAGCTGGGTATAGCTGGTCGAAACTGACGAGAGGGAATGTCACTGGCTTCATCAAGCTGGTTAGCCAGGAGGGCTGGTTTCAACTGATGAAAGGGGATGTCACTGGCTTCACCGAGCTGGGTAGCTGGTCGAAACTGACGAGAGGGAATTTCACTGGCTTCTGACATCAAGCTCGGTAGCTGGGAGGGCTGGTCTCAACTGACGAGAGGGGATGTCACTGGCTTCACTGAGCTGCCTAGTCAGGATGGTCCTTGAATGTGATGCTGGCTGTTGCCCTACAAAAGATACCCACATTTGCCATAATAATATCTGACAGACCTTTCTCAACAACTAGCACCTACTGTGTTACAAAGCATACACCATTAACCACTACACTAGGGACTGAGTGAACTGCTCTGCAATGCATATACGCCATTAGCCACTTTGAATATGTATACGCACAATAGATACACTTCAATCAACATTTTTGCAATGCCATGTGTACCGGAGACAATAATTAGGTACCTTACCAAACATGTGAATTCACGTTTTTGGTCCGCGATCATAGCTGCCGTGACAACATATACACGGTTGACTCTCCACAAACTATTTGTAAAAACCGCGAGAGTGACCAGATGATCACTCTACGCAGCTCTTCACTGACACTTTCACTCATTCAGTGTCGTTTCGTAAAATTGGATTTCTCGCCTATCGCCGATTTGTAACAAACGGCAGTTCTGATGAGTGTCGTAACTTTCTTATTTCGACATTTTGAGACCCATAATTTGACATGAAGGTAGAATAGGGCAACATAATCCACAATATGGTAAAATAGGAATTCGCGTATTTACATGCAAAACACTTTAGCGTGCCATTTCTTAATGTGAACAGCGATTTTGTGCAATTGCCAGAAGCACATTTCAAAAAGGAGAACTGTTGAGCAAAATTTGGGATAGGCCTATGTCATTACGCAAAAAAAAAAAAAAATTCCAGTTATCTAATATATTGGCAGAGAAAAAGGGCCTCGGACTAGGGGTGGTAGAACATTGGTCTAGGATACCTACCGTACTACCTCAATCGCATTCTGAATACCGGTACCGGTACACCTTTGACTTTGTGAGTCTGCATGTAGCCTTTCTTCACATGTGAGTCAAATCTCAGGCAAATTGTGATATATCTTTTAGTTTACCGTAATAGAAACATGTTAGGGTGTGGCATAGGACACCTAACAAAACTACTAATCTAGGCCTGCTCATAACAATAGTATAGTGTGTGTAGATCCTCTAAGTGACATCTCTATCAGCAATGTTACACTAACATTGTAGGTCCTAACTGAAGTTAACTGTTAACTCACACTGAACTGAATGAAGTCTTCCGAGTTTCACAAATTTATTACCGATCCAGCAGAAGTGAAATGACATCTCTGTCGTTCAGCCCCTAAAGTGTCTTGAGGGGAATTGGGATTGACTTCATTTTATTTTTCTGTCGCCATCTCCATACTCTGTCACTGGTTTTCATGGTCTTCCTCTTCTTGGAGACAGATCTCTCGCTCTCCTCCTGCGGCTCCATTGTTGTGTGGATGGAGTGCTAGTGGTACGGTAAGTAGGCCTATACGCAGCCAGCAGAGTTCGAGCGGACCCGTGCTAGCTAGCTGCCGGGCGGATGCCGGGAAATGCACCGATAGAGTTCAAGCGGACCCGTGCTGTGCTAGCTGCCGGGCGGATCCCGGGAAATGCACCGATAACGCTCGCTAGCCAGTGAACAGGCCTCGCGATCGCGGCGATGTATCTTGGGCTTGCTTTTCGCCGAGGAGAAGGCAATACATCAACGCTGTGCCAAAATCGGACAAAAGAGGGAGGCAAAAAACAACACTTGAACGGAGAGCCTCTAAGCCGACCCCCTGTGATTTTGACAAGCGTTACATGTAACGCTCTTCACAAAATCATATCTTCATAATGCCGTATTTTTCATCGATTCTTTTTCATTGCTTAGTCCTTTCATAGGCATTGGCCCTTGTTTTTGCCTGTTTCACTTCATGAAATAGTACTTTTGCATTTTGGGTTCCAACACTCCTCCCCATCAGTCCCTTTAATGCTTTAGAATTCAGAAATGAATCGGGGGGGGGGGGGGATTAAAAAAAATGAATTTAGTCAAAGATTGAGGGGGTTTCCTTCACAGTATGTACAGCTGGATGGGGATCCCCGTATCTCCAATACAGCTGTTTTAGCGACCACAACCTTATACCAAGGAGGTACTAGGCAAGCCTAGTACCTCCTTGGTTTGACAAAGTCTTTTTCTTAGTGGAATTGAACAATTGATCATATTTAAATGTGTTAGGATACTTCCTATAATACTTTTCGAGAAATCTTTTACGTTCTGTCTTAAAGTAGGGACATACAAACAAATAATGAGATTCATCATCAATATCATTTTTAGAACAATAGGTACACAAACGTTCAATTCTTGGAATGTCTTTGTAACGCCCAGACACTATTGGAAGCTTATGATTAAGGCAACGGAAACGTGTTAAAGATTTCCTATTATTTTCATTAAGACGAATCAGATACTTTTCAAAGCATAATTGCTGCTTAAAAATTCTATAAACAGTGCATTGATTGTTTAACTCAACATCACTGTGCCACTCCTGTTGACTCATATCTTTAATTTTTGTATCTATTATTCTTTTGAATGAAGATAAAGATAGATTACTTGCTTGACTCTTCCACACGTCAGAAAGGCCTAAGCTATCGAGAGTATTCTTTACTTTGAGAATCCAACCCATCTGATTTTTCCCCTTCAAAAAGGAGAAAAATTCAAAGCTATAAATGATGCTTGATAATTTAGCTGATTTCCCATTTACGAGACGATACCAGAACATTAGCATTCGACTAGTGACAGTTTTTTCTAATTTGTAGTGCCCAAGTTCACCGTAAGTCATACAATTGGGAGTTCTCTTGTTCAGACCAAGCAATTCTTTACAGAACTTCAAATAAAACGTTTCAATTTGAATTACATTTTCAAAATCCCAAACCTCACATCCATATAACAGAATTGGTAATATCAATTTATTAAATAGCTCAAGTTGAATATCAACAGGTAGACAAAGAGATGCGATTTTGCTCTTCATGGAGTACATAGCTCTTTGTGCTTGAGTTACTTGTTACTTATAATATTCGATGGGTAACGACGAAAATGCGAAATATAAACCAAAAAGGTTCAGTCTCAGGAACTTAACCCGAACGGGGTCAGGCTAAACTCGGACTCGGGGATAACTCGGCCTTGCTTTGACGGCGGGCTGAGTTGTATTGGTTGTCCCTCTTGAAAGTTGAAAGTTGAAAGTTTATTTACTCACAACCCAAACTCTGGGTATCGGAGTCCAATGAAATACATATAGCACATTATAATATCAATAAATAATAATTGCGAATAACTCTGAAAAGTGTACAAAACAACTATAAAAAAATAAGAATTAAATGCGATTGATGAAAAGAAAAAAAAATGTACAGAAATATACAATATATACACGATATATGGTAAAAAAACAAAACAAAACAAAACAAAACCAAAAAACCAAAACAAAACAAAGAAAGGGAAATATGACGAGAGAGAGAGAGAGAGAGGAGAGAGAGAGAGAAGGGATATGGAGGTGAAGAGAGAGAGTGAGAAGGACACAAGACTGGTGAATTAACAAAAGATATACGAGTGACTTTTGGTTCAGAAAAAAAAAGGAAAAATAGAAATAGAAAAAAGAAAAACGCAAAGACATACGGAAATGAATTCATACGCTAAGTGAACAAGAGTTAAGGAAATAATATGGAGACGGGAACGAGAAGAAGAAGTAGAGAGATGGAAGAAAAAAGGAGGAGAGAGTGAAAAGACAAATAAGTTATATATCAATTGTAAAGAAGGCACAGCCTGTAAAAAAGGCATGTAGTATTTGCAAAAAGGATAAAAAATACTAATAATCTAAACATGTGTCATTATATAATTACAAAACTTGGTTAAATTGGAAAGGACTGTTTTCTTTTGACAATTAAATAATTGATCCATCTTCATAGTGTTTGGGTATTTCCAGCAATATTTTTTTAAGTATTCCTGGATTGTAGAGTGTTGTGGGAGCGGCCTTTATAAACTAAGTTGTAGCGCTTCGCGTTCTGGCTACTCGCAGTACAGTCAGACCGCAACTCTGCTGTTAAAGGACAAGTTCACCTTCATAAACATAAGGATTGAGAGAATGTAGCAATATTAGTAGAACACATCATTGAAAGTTTGAGGAAAATCAGACAATCCGTTCAAAAGTTATGAATTTTTGAAGTTTTTGTGCAGTACCCGCTGGATAAGAAGACTACTGCAGTGTATGAATAACTTAGATGTCACATGCGTACAACAATATAAGGAAAATTTAAAGAGAATTTCACAAAATTCCATCTTTTGAAAAAGTACACATTCCCCTGACTCGTTACCGATAAATGTTATGGGTAATATTATTCCCCCTGCCTTTAGAAAGAGGCAAGTCAATTGCTCTTTTATTATGCGAAAAAAGTGAAAATATGTTGAATTTTCTTTTATATTTTCTTTATACTGTTGTACGCATATGACTCACAAGCTGTAGTAGTCTCCTCATCCATCGGTTCCAACACAAAAATTTAAAAAATTCATAACTTTTGCATCGATTGTCCAATTTTCCTCAAACTTTCACTGATGTGTTCTACTAATATTGTTGTATTTTCTCAATCCTTATGTTTATGAAGGTGAACTTGTCCTTTAATGAGCTCAAATCAAAAATTTATCGTACGCGCAGGTTTTTGCGCATGTCCTTCTCAGCACCCGAGATTTTGCGAGATAATTCAGAGACAAAGTGCATGGTCTACGAGATTCACTTATTGACGACATGAAGATCTACTATCCGCGACTAATTGACATGGTTTGTGAATATTTGAAATAAATCACACCTAATAATGCTTACATTATATAAAATGAGCTTATGATACCGTTATTCATATCTCTGCAATATATCGATATTTTCCAAACGACCCTGAGACAAATTAGAACAAGGCTTTCTATTTATTGCCAACCCGACCCGTTCATAGGTTGAATCACCACATGAATGATAGTAAACGTTTAATTACTCGTTATAATAGCACAGTAAGAGCTGAATTGGTCCCTCGCTTAGAAAACAATAAAAATTGAAAGTCTCGTCGAGTAAAAATCATAGTGTAGCAATTTGAGATACATGAATGATCGATCATGCGCTCCCAGGGTATCATTAGATAAATTACTCAGCAATGTATACAGTGGATTAATATACTAATGATGCACAGGATAGAGTGTGTTAGTGAAGGTGCGGCGCGCTCGAGAGTATTGACATTGGTGCGACATTCACGAGGCGCAGCCGAGTGCATGTTTGCAACCGTTGTCAATACTCGAGAGTGAGCCGCACCTTCACTAACGCCACGAAATAATCCTGTGCATCATTTGTTTTATAAAATGGGTCGAAAACTAACAGCATTATTCACGTACCTTTGTGGGTCAATACCAGTCAGCTACATGTAGCACTCGCTCAAAAGCCAAGATGTCCGAAGATGTTCGTCCCAAACATTTACGCACGTCGCACTCGGAAATCCCGCACAAGTACTGTACGTACGTATAAGAGTATACGTACGCCACGTACTGTTATGCACAAGAAAGGCCGCCGGCTGTTGTGGCAGCCCGCGGCCCGAACTAGAAGTTGTTTACAGGATTGACAGCGCGTATAGTAGCGCGTGACCGCACTTGTAACAACTGATTGAGTGCGCACTGCTAGTGTAAAACATTGTGACGTACGTCAGGCCAGGGAGGTGGAAGAGAGACTCTTCTTAGTGCATACCCGAAGAAAATAATGCACGCACACGTGACTCATATTCAGCGCTTCCAATTGGCTACATTCTTGAACCCATTTTATAATAAGGAATAATTATTCTAATATCAAATAGAGAGCCCCAGCAAAGAACTCATGTGCGCAAACTTAGTGCTAGATCTTTTATTATTGATTTGTATGCTATTTATTAATGCACGCTACTCTATCTAGTTGTGCAAACAAAGTTCAAGCCAAAGTTGAGCTGTCGATCAGAGTGGAGTGTTGTTTTTGTTGTTTACGTGGAGATCTTAGCTGCATGCAGTTGCCTGAACCTGAGCGCGTATCATAGTATACAAATGATGCACAGGATAGAGTGCGTTAGTGTAGGCGTAGTGCACTCGAGGGTATTTACAATTGTGAAACATGCACGAGGCGAAACTAACGCCACGAAATAATCCTGTGCATCATTTGTTTTATAAAATGGGTCGAAAATTCGAAAACTAACATCATTTTTCAGCGTTTTCCACGTACCTTTGTGGGTCAAGACGTCCGAAGATGTTCGTCCCAAACTTTTACGCACGTCGCACTCGCGGAAGTCCCGCACATACAGTATAAGTATAATGGGGGGTTGGGTTTCCGGACACCCGCATGAAAACTTACTTATTTTACATAGAATATGCACCCTTTACCTTAAAGACTTGATATAGACTCCTCATATAGGCCTACTAGACAACATACTCTGAAAACGGCGTGAGAATTAACCTGCTAAATCGTTGGATTTGCTCTTCAAAGTGACTCCATGTACGCGTCCGGTCCCATAACGCTTGGTCTACTGTACTGTACAAAGTGTACGTATACTTAGTAGTACAGTATACGTACGTACGCCACATATAGTAGGCCAGCCAAGACGATTTTTTTTACTTTGGACGGCAAAATTTGTTAATGCTAAGTTTTCCAGCTGAAAGTCTTGCAAAAATACTCAAGTTTAGCGTACGGTCGGATGTCAAGCGCGTTTTTGCCGAAAAATGCCTTTTTTAGCACAAAATTTGAAAGAATGTCGAAAATCACGATTTTTATTTTTTTACCGAAATAAGTAATGGTTGATAAGTACCTTTCAAACTAGAAATGTGTTATCTTCCATTTCAAGTTTAGAACCTGACTAATATGCATTTGAATGTAGAATTTTTACACGCACATATATGGCGCAATGAAACATAAAAACTTGATTTACTCAAAATTGTACTTTGTAAAATCTACCAATATTTCAAAGTTTTTTTAAACTACCTAAATCAATCTATTCAAAAGTTTTTATTTTTCCGAAATATAATATATATTCTGATATCTTATGCAGCAAAGAAATTACAAGATAAGGCGAAAGATAACTCGTTTTATGTTATCCTAAATGGGACGATGTATTTTTACCGGACGCGCATTTTGAATGAAAAATCGAATGTATAGCGTAAGCCCATATATATTGTACATGGTATAGTGCGTGTAGGTGTTTATCTTACATAATTGGCGAAGTCAATGGACAGGTTGGATAGCTGACTGCAAAACCCTTTGTGGCACCTTGATATGACTGAAATGTGCTTCTTCCCCCCCCCCCCCAAAAAAAAATAAATAAAATCAGTAGTGTTGTTACCATGGCAACTGATCATCATTAGGTCACTCCCTGAAAATTTCAAATATTCATAATTGTAAAACGTACGAAAGTGTTGAAACATTTTGTGTGTGTGTGAAAAATGTATCAATCTAACTAATCTATGTTTAACAATGAAACCTAAGAGTTATATATAAATTGTTTACTATGTTCTGAAATGGTTGTCATGGAAACCGTGATAACAAATCACGTGTTACTGGGAAAAATTACGATACCAAATCTCCCATCCTGCATACTCACCCCTTCCCCCAAGAATGCTTTGGAATTCATAATGCTATATAGTTTGCATTCTCAGGCCCTGAAACGGAGCCCTGCAAGGGATAGGCACGAAATCACTTTTACTTTTGTAATGTTCTAAGGCGAGGTGTTTGCATTTTATTTAGATTTATTCTCCCGCAGAAGACTTATACTAAATGTTTCTTTTATGATGGTTGATTGTTTACATGAACGTTGTTTGGAACGCACACTTAGTCGGCGACATAAAAATGTTATTATGTATCCCGGATTTGTGTGAAAAAGTAAGGCAAATATCACCCTCAAAAGAGAAAACAAGAAGTAAAAAGGAAGTAGAAGTGAAATGCGTACAATGCAATAACAGCCTCATTTCCCCTTCCCATCATTAAGTCGGTTATATCATCGAGTCTATATTGCAGATTATATTAATCCTTGGCCAAGTTCTATGTCCTTGGAGCAGACATGTATCAACTTGTTTGTTTGCAATTCGATTTTTTTTTTCTATATTATCACAAATTTGTGAAAAAAAAAATCATTTCAGTTATCACCAACACTCTAAATTCCCAGTCAACCAACAAAACGTACTACACAATGTGCACACGCCCGCAACCACCGCCTCAAACAGCGTTCTCGAATGAAATACAGTAAACAGTAAACGAGGCAATTTCTCTTTTTTAAAGCAATGATTTGCCATTAGCGTACATTTACTAGAATAGCAGCACTTGACATCTATGTTGCTGGTTACCAAAATGCTGATTAGAATACCATACACAGTAAGAACATGCTTGAATCCTGCAAAATATATATAATTATTTCTCTTCAACAGTATTTCGTTTTGAAAGGTAAAGAACCTCAGTCTCCATTTGTGGACATCTAAAAACAAACAAAAAAATCCATCTGAAAGCAATCTTCTTAAATGATTAAAAGCATTAGAAAAGAATGAGTCCTCAGTGAAAATGTCTTTCATGAACAAATCTCTGTGACATACATCCAAAGAGTTTGAAAAACAATACAAATTGCGCTGACTACATTAACTGCATTGATAGCCTCAATTTTTTTTTTAATGTGACATATACTATAATGTGTCCAGCATCACAAACGTTACACCAGTTAGAAAAACAAAATGTTCTCTTTAAACAATATTTCAATATCTCTATCTTTTTAACAATTTGTGGTTACATATCCTAGCTAATTATGACTGTACGCTGTTGCATTGAACTTTCGTCAATGTACAACTAAATTAGAATGGTGACTGCCAAATTTTTAAAAATCTACTTTTAGTCTGATATTATTTTTGTGTTCTGCAGACCAGTGTGATAAGATATCTGTACTGAATACTCGTCTCTCAGTGAAGAAAAAAAAAAAAGCACCTCTCCAAAATGCATGGGTAATGTTTCCCTCTAATACTTTCCCTTATTCCAAGTACCAGAATACATTGCTGGGGCCCTGAATAGCTAACATATATTACAGTATTACAAACATCATGACAATTATAGCACATGTGAAAGAAACCTGGCAAAACATACATCTTGACCAGTACATTTTCTTTTCACTACTTCTTGTACTTGGCGTTTGGATTGAAAGATTTTACTTATGTTCGTTCCTTTAAGCAACATACTATTCTTTTATATCTTAAACTAGAAAAGAAAAGAACATGCTCTTTGCTATTTCCCTTCAGATTCACCAACTGTTACTTTGTGAAATTTTCTCTTTTTAAGCACTTCAACGTGCAGTTTTCTTCTTTTTTTTCTGACTAACATGTCACATATTTTCCTCCATCTGATGAAGAAAGGCAAAGTTCACTTCCCTTTTGTTGCCCCCCCCCCCCCCTTAAAAACAAAAACAAAAGACATTCCAATCTGACAGGATTAAAATGTTGGCGTTTGGGCTTCAAAGGAAATAACAGGATCAATTTCCATGAACTACTAGTATGCGGCTTGTAAGAAAAAAGATTAGAAAAGAAGCATTTAATCTGGATTAGTAGAAATTTCTAATATATACACATGTCTTTTATATATTCAACTTCTATAATAGTCCTGAAAGCACATTGTGATTATATTTGAGAAGTTTAGATGGATGCATTCCACATGTAAGTTCAGGTTCTGATGACATCCTTCATACGGAATCTGGATGCGGACCGGATAGCCTGGCAGGGTTGTTTCTGGAGAGAGACAGAGAGAGAGAGAGAGAGAAAGAATGGTGTATCTGTCTTTACTTGATGAAGAAAGTGACATGGGCATTTTAATCTTTGGTGAAGACACAGTGACATATACGCTAATAAAGACATACGGTTACTTGATTTCCTCTATATGTAGTGTTTCCTTGAAACTGTAAAGTATATCATTTTATACAGTAGATCCTAATTGTAGCAATTTAACCGCGAGTACACGATGAAATATAAAATGTAGGAAACTTTCATGATCCAAATATCCAATTCTTTCCATTAAGCTTTTTATTCCATTCAGAAGAATTTCAAGGTAGTGCTTGCCTGATACTGCAACTTGATACATTCAACACTTTCGTGCATATAATGTCCCCGTGATCTTTCACATCAATACCCTCATAACTAATCAAAGTCAAATTGCTTAGAGGTTATGGTAACTTTGCCATCCGAAGGTAAATATAATGTCATGGTAGCAATGCTCTACAGTCAATAAAAATCAGGGTTTCCCTGTAATTTACAATCAGCAGCAAAATCACAACAATAACTAAAATGCTACTTGTACAAGGCTCAGCAGGTAATCATCTCTTTTGTATAAAACCAAAGATGAAGATGATCTGCTGAGTAAATGTTAAGTTATTGCAAGATGAGAATAGGACGGATGTGCGTGTGCATGGATGACTGCAACAACATAAAAACTCCTGCAACCATCTTTGACAGAGGCTAAAAAAAGATAATCAGCGTTAATTCATGTAAATCTTCGTTGTTGGAGTGATTGACTACATGCATATGCAGTACTGCATTCATTTAGCAAAACATGCGTTAATTTTCTGCCCAATGAACGATCGACAGTCAAAAATTTGGTCAAGATGTCAAAGGCTTGACAAAATATTCCAACATATTTGGGGTTTACATTTTACATGTATTATTGCTTACCTCCCATATTTCCTTTCGAAATAGAGTACAGGATGCACAGATTAGAAGTTGGTAGTCAGGACATCTGTCTCTTTCTTTTTTTCTCTCTGTCTCTTGTCCGTAGTTGGCTGTGGTTTGCAGGGTCCATTTTGTCCACTTTGTGCTAATTCTGGTCGAAAATACAATTAACAAAAACTTAAATAAGTTATCATTTTTATGAGTGAAACAGGATAATCATACTGCAACAAAAAAAAAAACACATTCATCATGAATTAGAATTAATCATCACGATCTCATGAATCCCTTAGTATAGAGATTTTGGATCTTCAGGTCACTGTCAACATTAATTTGTCTTACATGTAATACATTAATCATGTCAATGTTATTATCATCTTTGATGCTCTAAAGCCATATCTTACTGAAAATGAATTATGTAGGATGGAAGTCATCTTGACACCTGTAATTCCTGTACACAAATATTTGATTGTATCATGCTCTCATTTGTATGTGGATTAGGATATGATTTCCTTGCATAAATCGGTTTGTATTCATGAGATGATATTCCTAATTTCAAATGGTTGACACTTACTTGTGAGCTGGAAAGGGCATTCACATCGCAGTCAAGACATCTTTCTATCTCCCCCTCACTCTAGTGGATGTGATCTCAAACTCAGCATGTCCATTTGTTGCTGACACCTTGATAAAAATAAAGAACAATACATCACAGCATATCACCCTTACGTCATACTTAACGCAACATAATAACAATGGAAAGTTAATTGATTTGTGACTACAGACGTATTTTCATCTGTGCACACATTGAACACTTGTGCCAATTGACATGGTTGAGAAATATTTCATTACATATATCTTACTTGATTACATTTATGTTTGATTTTTATATGATCTCATCTTCAGTAGATAGAATACCGTTCTTTCATATGATCCTCTACAATAGAACATGCAATGAATTTACAAGAAAACAAGAATACACATTTGATCAGAGATTTGCTCCCCTTCTTATATAAATGGAGATACACGTGTATAAGATTATTCTCCTCTCTTTGTTTGCAAAGTACTTGTACACTGCATTGTAATGCAACTGTCAAAGTGAAAACATGCTTGTTACAATTTATTCAAATGGAATAGGAATATTTGATACTCAATGTATTTAGATTTGGCATTATTTTCAACTGGGCACTGAAGTGATACATTTGATAATCAAACACTTAGTAAGTTAGTATTTAAAAGATATTTCAAATTAGACCGCTATTTAAGACATTTACCGTTTCTTACCTTCTGGTTGTTCTGCACTTTGTTGCAGGTAGAAAGAGCTCAGTCTTTACAATTAGATTTTGGCAAGTCAGGATAGGCCTATGTCTCTCTCTTTGGTGAAGTTTGAAGACAAGACTCAGTCTGTCCAATTGTTGGTACATCTAGCTGAAAACAGAAATCAACATGACTCAAATAATTTTTTTCATCTTTAAAGCAGAGCCTTATAAGCTAACAGTGAACAAAAAAATAAAATCAATTTGAAATTTGATTGTTTTGAAAAGGCATCTTGACATTGACATAATTGTCTTTGTTCCCCATGCAAATCAATTATAACTAAAAATATATCTCTTTTATTAAGATGATTTTTTTTTTAGCTTTTTAAAAAGTTAAAAAAAGAAGAAGGAAGATATTTAGGTTTCAGTGAGTCGGTATAAATGATCCATTAAAAATGTAATATTTACTTTTTTTTCAATGGAACCTTTATTCTTTGAGACATTAACATAACAACTTGGTACTTATGAGTAAAGACATTTCTAAATAGTTCCTCTTTGACTAGATCTACTTGTAAACTGGAAGAGTACATGTAAATGATTCACAGATTAGGAGAGGTTGGCAGTCAGGACTGAACACTTTCTCTCTCTCTCTCTTTCGGGCATATTCAAATGGCAAGATCACTTGGTTGTAGACTCGATTATATATAAAACACCTAGGCCTAAATCCTAGACTCTTTTTCTGAACCCACAGGTCTACAAATACCAGAAAGAGTGGAATCAACCTTAGACCTCTGCTCTAGAGACTAATATTAATCTAGCTAATTCACGTTAGAGCTAATGTTAGGATCTTCTAATGTTAGATCTAACATGAACTTTTTGATCAAAGTTAGCCTACATATATAGTATAATTATTATGCATAGATTTTAGAACCTCTAGATGTCTAAACTTAGGTCTAACTAGGCCTAGTAAGCTGGGTCTTTACAACAAAACTGCCTAGATATGAGTAGTAGGTTACTAGAAACCTCTAACAGCTAACGTTAGGTGGAATCAGTGGCCCAGATCTTGACTAAGGTTAGACCTAGATCCTAATTCCAGACGCCAGCTATTTATGCTTCAGACCCCGGCCCTAGATTTTATATTGTAGGTCTAGTATATTAGACTCTAAACGTTGGTAAATCTACATCTACACCTTCTGTATAGACTACAGCCCCTTGTCCTGGACCTGGCTCTAGCCCTACAAATATATCTAACCAGCGCAGTAACGTTAGTAGTAGTGGGCCTGTACTGTCCACGTTATACAACTGCTAATGTGCTAACGTTAGGTGTTAAGTTCATTGTGATTATACTATCATAGGGCCTAGCCCGATTGAATTGTTTTGGCATAATAACAGGCGTAGCCGTACATTCTAACACTAACACTAACGTTAGAGTAACACTACCCCTACTAGCTAAAATGTCTAACACTAACGTTAGTATTAACAGTTAGAGAGAGTGTAACCGTTAGATAGATTAGACCTAACAGTAGACGAGGATTCAGTCCAACTGCATGTGATGAGGCCATAGATTACAAACCTAGATCGAACGAACAAGACACCTAAATCTAGACGTATACCTAATGTTTGTTAGGCCTCTTTTCGCACCGCGTCAAGACGTGCTTTACGGAATAATCGGTGTTCCACTAACAAGCACCGCCGGCACGGTCGGGTGGCGGCCCGGGGGGTTGGTAGGCATGCCCGCGCCCACGGGATCGGTGCGAAATACAGTAATTAAAGACATCGGCCTAACGTAGTACTAGCGCTTGAACCTTGATATTAACCAAGTCTCAGATCAAAGTTGTATATCTAACTGTTAGATCAAAACAGATTTTTAAGTTTCGTTATGCAGTGCAATAAAGAACTATGTATTTAATTACTAAGTTACTTACATTCGAAGGAAATCTTTATAGTCCCTTTTCCAGTCACCACGTTTCCAACTCAACGACCGAAACATGCAGCTCTCGCGCGAGAGATTTCACCTGTAGCTAGCTCGTAGGGGTAGACGTACGCACACGTATTAAGTATTCGCGCGCACACAAGCTGCGCGGGGCTACTGGAAAATGCTCGAAAATGCATTTTCTGAGTTCCTGCAAGTTCAGAGTTTTGATTAAAAGTAAAGATTTCTTCAAGAAAACTAGAAATAATATTGACACATTCAATTAAAGAAGCACTTGTAGTTTTATAAAACATTAAATTACTTTTGGAAGATCATCTTATTAGCTTGGAAAAGCAAACTTTGCAGAACGTTAATTAATCTGTGAATATTATTTCGAGAAAACAACACCCAAACATTTGAGAGCCCCATATATGGCTGTACAAAATGACTTTTTAAATTGCTAAGGAAACACATTCAAATTGCAATTTCATTAAAAGGGACAATTGAAACTCATGATCTTTCAAATATCAATTGAATGCAAGCAAAAAATAAAAATCGTGATTTTTGACATGCTTCTGAATTTTGTGCTAAAAATGACATTTTTCGGCAAAAACGCGCGTGACATCCGGCCGTACGCTATTCCTTAGTATTTTTGCAAGACTTTCAGTATGAGAACGGAGCATTAACAAAAAATGCCGTCGAATCCTTATCTAGAGCCTTTTTTGAGGTTTGGCTGGTCTACTAATATGTTATGCACAATAGGGAAGACAGGCCGGCCGGCCGGCAGCCCGAACTAGAAGTTGTTTACAGGATTGACAGCGCGTACGCGTATGCATGCAATTCATCAAAGGAGCCGCCGCGCGCACAGACGATCGGCAATCTACCATAGGATTACAGGCAGTGCAGTTGTACTGAAGTAAAGGAAGGAGGTGTGTCTCATTTCAGCGCTTCCTATTGGCTACATTCTTGAACCCATTTTATAAAGCTGTATTTACATATCGCTAGAGGGCGTACTCATTTAAATCGCTGTGATCGCATGGAGAGCTCGCCGCCATTACTTTGTCTTAGGGGGTGTTGCAAGAAAGTCGAGTCGATTTTGATCCCATTATTTACTCACTATGTCTTGTATTTAAAAGAGCTAGTTCCTTAGACTTAACAATGTTACTTCTTATAAGAATTTCCTTGGAAAATGGGAAAATGTGTTTCCTATAACCAGAGACTCCAACCCCAAGCACCTTCTGATCTGGAGATTCTCCCGCCTGAAACCCCCAGCAAACGGGAGACCCAAGTTTATGTGTGCGAAGCGTGAAGTTCCTAGGGTTATAGATGCTCTCTGGTGCTATCTAAGGCTTATTTTTGCAACATATGATAGCAATAAGTAAGAAATCCTTTCCAACTGGAGACATTGAGCCAGGGCGGGAGAAATTAAATCTCAAACGGGAGAACGGGAGATTTTGCAAAAATGGGTTTTCGGCGGGAGATCTCCCGTCGAAAACGGGAGAGTTGGAGTCTCTGTATAACTGACAGAGTCGTGGCCGTCGCAAACACTCAGTGGGCGCACAGTACATCAATCATAGTCCCACACATGGCTTTTTGTGTTAGCATTTTTTTCTTGCATTGGCAAGCTCCTTTTTTTTTCTGCTGCCAGGGCTCTAGAGGTCTATGTCTATAGGCCAGCAGGCCAAAAAAGTCGATGTCAACTAGACTTTCTGAAAGTAAAGGATTTGAAAAGAAAGTTCATTATCCAAATCCGCTACTTTCAAGCAGGATTAACGTTAGGAGCTATCCGTAGAGTGCTGGTGAATGCTATGGCGATGAATAGAATTCTAATGTTAGGTGCTAGGCTAACCCCGTCGCGGGGCGCTGTAACACAGCCCTTTACGGTACGTATTTGTCCGTATGGGGTCGCTGCTGCGGTTAGTGCTAGGCCTATACAGGCTACGCTACGCCTTACACAATGTACGTAGCCTATAATCTATATACCGGTACTCTACGACTCTAGAACCATCTTGGATCTATGATCTAGATTTTGAATAGCCTAGTAGCCCTAGGCCTACTCCCTTGGCCTCATTCCCCTCCTGTATATGTGGGCTAGAATCCCTAGTTATTTTGCAGTGATACTGTCCATGTGACGCGAAAGCTTGCTGAATATTTGAATTGATGTGACTATAGATTTACTTTTGATACTCAATTAATGTTAGACTCTAGATGTGGTCTAAGAATAGAGTCGCTAGACTATATAAAATAGTCTGTAGGCATATCGTAATTTGGGCCAGTTTCTAGACCTAGCTAGGGGTTTAGATCTAGGTAGGGCCTAGAGGTTCTAGTGGTAGAAATTCTACTATTGCAGCGTCTTAAGGAAGGGTAGGAGGGGCCTACGTGCTCCACGATTTCACTATTTTACATTTATTTTCAGTCCAATGAATGGTTAGAACTAATTAACCGTATCAACAGTACCAGCGACCCCAACACAGACGTGTCGTTTACCTATTGATGTAGGCCTACAGCACCCCAAGGTTAATTAGTCTAAAACCTTCTTTGAGCAGGGAGGTGGAATCAAAGAGGTTGGAGAACCTCTTTGGGTGGAATAGACCTTGCTTTTTTAGGTTGTTCTGTTCTGGAATTTGGATGAATCAATTGAAATCTTGCAATTTAGTGTTGACTTGCTTGATTAATAAAAAGCTAGAATTTAAAACGAACAAGGGCCAAGTGCATCTGTTTGGGTAACTATACACAGCTAGCCCAGAGCCCCAATCGCTGTACTTCGCACTGCATCTTGTTGGGCTACTGTTTGGGGGGGGGGGGGGGGGGGGGGGGGTGGGGGAGAGAAATTGAACCATATCTATAGCAAGTACCTACGGTACACAAGTAATCAGAGTTGCAATGATAGTACTGTAGTGTAAGTGTATCAAACAGTGCCGGTAAAACTTTAAGTTTTGTAATACAGTGTGTAAATATAGGTCTATAGTCACCAAGGCTGAAAATTCAGACAAGAAGCGTACGCATAAGATGAGCAAACTGACTGTAGGATATCCAAGCAGAAATATTTAAATGTGTCGGTGCTTTTGTTGAAAGCAAGTGGTTGAAGGGGTATATGAAAGCTACCTAGGTCTGGAATTCAAGTGATTTACTTGATGGAGTCATAAATATGAGTACAACAATTGTCTATGCTCTTTTTGTTTGTGGAAAGAACAAATAGGCCTAATTGTTAGAATGCATTTAAACAAATGGTATTTATGGACACTTACCAATTTGACACCCGCAGAATTTGCATAGTACAGTACTCTACTACTTACAAGGTGTATGCCATCCTATACAGGGTGGCCCAAAAAGAACGGGACGCCTAAGATTGTTAATTTTAGCAATATTGTTCCTAACATGTCATTATTTTGTATACTATTGGAAAGGCCATTCTTTTTCCAAAAGAATGACACAAAGTTCTTAAATTTTGGTTAATGCATCCTGGTTTTAGGACCCTTTTTGTCAACCCTTGCAATTTTCAAAATGTGATCATTTTGCACTCTCAGAGACACCGAAATCAGCGAGAATTCGGCTTGCCATAGAAGCCGTAACGTTCACAATGTGTGGAATGTGGCTGTCATTGTCCGTTACCATTGTGAATGAGACGAGCTGACGACAATAACACTGTCCGCCCAACGTTCCGCACATTGCGAACGCTACTGGTTCTACGGTAAGCCGAATTCTCGCTGGTTTCTGTATTTCTGAGAGTGCAAAATGATCACATTTTGAAAATTGCAAGGGTTGACAAAAATGGGCCTAAAAGGATTGTAACACATTAACTGAAATTAAAGGGCGTGGTCTCATTTTATTGGAAAAAGAATGGCCTTTCTAATAGTATGCATCATGATGACATATTTGCAACAATATTGCTGAAATCAAAGATCTTTAGGCGTTCCGTTCTTTTTGGGCCACCCTGTATAGTGTAGTTGTAACCCCGTAGGCCTACCCAAGCCCCAAGTCACAGTGACCTCCGGATTTGGGAGATGAGGAAACATAGTTGAGAGTGCTTGCAATAGGCAGGACACATGAGAGCCTAATGGATATGTGGTTTGCAATGGATACGGCACTAAAAATATTGTACATGTCTGCATATGAATATGAGTGGGGGTGATGGAGGATTGATGGGCAGTCAGCAGTTAACCGTGCCTAAGTCAATTTGATTTGGACTAAAGAAATAGATTCTGCTTCAAGAAAATTTGGCTTATGAAGATTAAAATTAATTGAATATAAAGAGAAGAGGATGTGAAAAGACCGTAGACTTAGGTGATCATTTGACTTTAATATGCAAGGTGAATGACTGTATAGAGGAATAATTTGTTACAGAAGGGAGGATATAAAAGCAGTTCAAAGAGTGTTCCAACATTATTGTAATATCAAGAAAAAAGTGCCTGCTTCTAAACATCAATGTCCATTTTGTTCCTACACTGTTTGGTTATAATTTTGCAAATTCTCATTGCTCTTTTGTACTTCTGCACGATGAAACAATTTTATCTGTTCTATCAACAGGGAATGGAAGAAAAAGAGGAGAAAACCATGTTTCTTCAAGACCAAGACTCACTCCAGCATGAGAATTCCAGCCAATGCACACAGACAGTAAGTAAACATTGTACATTGTACGATAATTTCTAGTTAAGAGAGAGAATGAAATGTGTAGAACCTCTCAGCTTGAAATGTGAATAGATTGATTTGCTGGAATCTGTCATATTGTTTTAGGATAAATTCTGATGTGATGTCTCATTTGAGGATACTTGTACAATGACTTCATCCTACCGAACAAGAAAATGTAAAGCATGGCATAGTAATGAGTAAAGAAGATTTCGCGGCAGTTCATACAAGATTAAAAGCAAAAATGATGCATTGAAATTTACATAACACAAATTTACCCATAATGAAAGGAATGTTATGTACAGCAATGGCTTATATTATGTTTGATAAAGAGTTTAGACATGGTATTCAAATCTCTTCATCAAGCTCCCTGAAAACTGAAAATGCTCTACATATCCTGACAGTAGTATTCATGATCAGGCCTTCATGATTCAGGTACATTGTATCATTTTGGCGCATGAAGTGGCATGTAAATACATATTCTTCAGTATACATGTATTACTGATTGTTTGAAATTTCCCTCATTTTCAAATTAAAATGTTGGCGCCATCATACCTTTACACATAATGCCTTTTGGATGGCCACAAAATGACTTTGTGAGTGCAATGTTTCCATTTTTATTTCCCATTTCTTATTTCTTCAATATTTCTTGTATCATGTACCGGTATAGGTATAACTTCTGTGAATCAAGGGGAATGGCAGCTGAGGGCAGACAGGCCAAACTTGATGTCAGGAGACGGTATAACACTGCAAAGGATGAGCAGCTCGCTGTCAACAATGAGGAAAAGTGCGAACAAAACAAGGCAGTGATTTTTTAAACACATTTCATCAGGCTGAGGTCATCACACTTAGAAAACAAGGGACACACGAAGCAAGCAGTGTTTCAGAGCTGCAACAAGCATCCAAGTGTGCTAGCTACAATACATGTCATAGCACGTTGTGCTTTTCAAAGATATTGAAGAGTCCTCTGGATATGGATTTCACCCCCGTCACTTATTCAGTGTGAGTCATTTATTCTGCAGTATTAGCACTGATAATGGGACACATCATCATCCTTTTACTGAACCAGTGTTCAAGAAGTTACGTGTAACATCCAAAACTCTCCACATAGAGATTGGCAGAAAACATATTGCAGAGCCCTGTTTTGTTATTTTCCATGGGAAGAAATGTTCAGTCCATGATGTGTGTGTCGATACAGGGAGGTGACTCACCTCCCTGGATAAATATGTATGTACACTGTAAAGCACCACAGTTTGAGTTTCTAGAGAGCTGTAGGACAATTATAACTTAAAAATATACAAGAATAATCTGGCCATGTATATCATGTCTATGGACATGTTTTACTATATTTTTTTTCCTTACCCTGGTCCATTATACACTGTAAATACAGCTACAACTGGTATTCATAATCTCCAAGGTAACAGTTCACTGGTCCTTGTTTTGTTATTCAAACCACAAAATATGGTTTGTTACTCTGAAGGCTTGTAAGTCTCAGCCATATTCCATTTAAGGCTATCAAACTTTTAGAATAAGGAACATTCAAAATAAACAGTTTTAATAAAGGACATCATCGAATTCAAAACTGCCAAGGTATATTGTGAGACATTTCATGTTTCTTGGTGGTATAAAAATAGTTCTTTGATAAGTACTGGTTGAAATTATGATGATCTTGATCTTGTTTACAGTTGTGTAGCACCACCTGGGGGCAGATGAACCTGTACTGTGGCAAGATGGCACTGAATTTGATTTCTCAGCCATTGAACCACTTATTTGCATTGCATTCATGGGTCCTGGGATGGTTCCCACTAGAAGGTTAGAAGGTAGTTACGAGATATCTCCAACAAGCTGCATATGTTTCACACAAGCACAAAAGATCAGCTAGATACTGCTGTGAGTCAATTTGTAGATTACATTACTAATCAGTTGTACATTTACATTTTGATGAATCTTTTTTGGTTAATATGTTGTTTCCCAGTTGACATTGTGATATTGTAGCATAATTGTACACATTTCTAGGGCATTTGCATACATTTTTTGGCAAAAATTAACAGTTCCGCATGTTGGAACTATTTTTCGCTGTAACATTTGGTTAACATAAACTTAGTAAAGATATGTTTGTATGAGTAGATCACAGCACAAGTATACAAATGCAGATAAGTTACATGTAGATAAGCTAACTTTATGTGTGGTTGTCTTGATATTCAGTAATGTATTAGTACCTCTATGACCATGCATGCTGAAAAGATATGCATGAGTGCATGACAGTGGGGAACACACACACAGGAGTATTCAGCCATAGATGTGGGTTAATTTTGAGCTCAGTTGATGGTATGATCTGGGATAGATAGGGTTTATGCAATGGGAAGAGAAACTGGGTATAATTCAGATGTGATTGCATGATGTTATCATAAAGATATTCATGTCATACAGTACATGTATGTGTTCAGTCCTGCTGAACTGCAGAGAAGACATAAGGTATAGAATACAGATTTCAATGTAGAGGCTTTGACACATTTAGCGATAGGCCTACATGTCCTTGGAAGAGAGCATGTGAAGTAATCCTATTTATGAGGATAGCTACAGGTAGATGACGGAAGGGTTTCCAGCAGACTGTCAACCAGTTTGCAATTAAGCATGTTACAAAGAATGGTCATTTAATTTATCAGTTTGAAGTATAAATGAATGTGATTACAGCTGTATTGATTTAAAAAACCCATAAAAACAAATAGAAAAATCACAAGCAATTAGGGATTAACGAAAACATTGCTCTTTGTTCACCGTTTTAATGGAGTCAATCTGACACACAGTGAATAGGGAGATGTATTGAGCAACATACAAGAAACAAACAATCAGCAGTAATGAATTATTGAACTTAGTAATTATTCCAGTAGTTTAATGTTCATATATTATAATAATATCTAAGACTTTGATTTACTCACCCCTTCTCATTTTCTAGGCGTAACTAGTGTTTCATATTATGAGGAGTGTATACTAAGTACATATTTGGCTCTTCTGTACGCAGCAAGGTGTGCATTCTCATTAACTGCCTTTTCATACTTGTAGTATGCTTTTCTTTTGCACATTTCTCTGTGCTATCATTCATTATATCAATGAACATTTCTTTCATAGTTTCAATATGAGAGCAACAAGAAAAAAGGGAAAATGTAGGGGTCATACATATCTGTGAAAGTGCACACTGTCTTGTTCAGAGAGGCAGTATGTCTTGTGTCTCCATCATGTCTTGTCATCAATTGCCCAGCATCATCCGATATGGGGCAAATGGAAGGGGGGGGGTGGTTGAGGAGCAAGCTTAATTTGCAATACTGTACACGCCATATATTTAACAAGTATTCATCAAGACTGAGACAAATTGTGCAAGTAGTTCAATTCATGATTGTGGGGTACAAAGTACTGAATGTAGAAATATATGTTTGCAGATGCACCCTAATGTCAGTGTCAGAGTTGATATTTTTGTGTGTCTTCAAATTCATGGATACATGTAGCAGCTGTCTTGGGAAATTCATGAAGATATATGCCTTGCAGAATATTGAGCATATACAGTAGGTTAATTTTAGTGTGGTATGTTGTATATCATGTAATGCATCATATTCATACTTTACGTCATTAAAAATGTCATTCTAGTGCTTACAGCTGCTTTGATAAATACTTGAAGTGCACCTTTAACCATATAAAGCCCAAGGGGGGAGGGAGGGCACATTGTGCCACCCTACCAGATTTTCGTTTGCCACTCCTTCGCCCTTAATCCGATTTCAACCAAATTTGGTGACTTTTCCTAAAATCTTATTGTGAACATTTTCATATATAATTTAGCTATATTTGATGTTGCTGGTTGCCTTGGCAACCATAAACTGACAACCATGTCAGTCAGATTTTGCATCTTTTTTCTGTTCCCATTTCATTTAACAGCATTACAGTGTATGAAATGGGTGTTTCTTGGCTGAAATTTGTTGAAGGAGCAAAATTCGAAGTAATTATGGTCCTAGAAAGTTTTTCTTATTATTTCCTTTGTTTTTATGTGACAAAGGCATAAAACAATAGATACAATAGAGATAATTGAAAACAATATTTTTCTAAAGATTGCCCTTATATTTTGAGTTACTTTGATTCCTTCACCCAAGTTATGCCTCTAATATCATTAGTTTATCATATCAATTTGCAATCTCAAAATTCCAGTATTATGCAAATATGAAATGTCATAACTATACACGTACCCATCCCAAACATTTCATCTCAGGTCTCATAATGTATCACTATGTTGATATGAATAGCGCCCCCATGTGGTGACCTTGAGAAATTTCAACCATAACAAATGATAAAATTCCACTTGCTTATCATTTGTGGCAAATATGAAAATGGTTGGTCTATAATAAGACATATAATGGGGATAAAGAAATTATACTGAAAAATCATGTTTTTAGCATATTTCCTATGTATTTCTTTATATTTTGGTAAATAGCGCCCTCCATGGGTGACCTTGTGAAAATTCAAATGTACGGTCATGTAGAGTATGAGTTACTCTACCTACGTGCCAAATATGACGATGATACATCAAATAATAAAAAAGTTATATGGGGGGGGGGGCACAATGTGCCCCCCGGACCTGCGAGGGGTCAAAATAGCTTGGGCTTAATAGGGTTAAAGTACCATCCCGACATGCGCCAAAATTTCTTCTGAATTTCCAAAAAACTGCAGGTGAATTTAAATCTACATTTTTAAGCCTGAGTTTAGGGTCAAAATGCACTGTTTCCATGACAACAGAATTTCAACTATACTCTTGTTAAATGTGTCTATCACAAATTTGCACTGACCTTGCTATGTGTGTTTGTGTGTGTGTCTGTCTGTGTATATACAATGTACATAATTATGTGTAGTACCTCGTGAGTATCTGGGCCCTGTTGCATAAAACCCTTACCGCTGGACTTGCCGCTCCTTTCTAGCGGTAAGTCTTCAAATTAGCGGTAAATTTTATAATCCTTGATGCTGATTGGCTGTGACGCCTAATTTTGACGGTAGTTACCATTGAAATTCAATGGTAAGTTTTATGCAACGGGCCCCTGGTGAATTTGACTACTTCACAATTGTGGAAGTAGTTCACTCAAAAAGATTTGAAGAAAATATGCAGTAACCATGGCAACACGTCACATACAAACACAAAGAGTGTCTTGCATAACTACACCTTTGGATCGTTACACGCCCTACATACTGAATTTGAAATAAACTAGTAGTTTGTTCAGCAATGTTTTGGGAAGTTACCATGGCAACGCTTTCCCCGACAGACACACAAAAACATGTCTTGCATATCTACACCTCAATGACATTATGTACACCAAATTTGAGTTCAGTTGCTTCAAAATAGTGAAAGAAGTTCAAATCGTAAGATTTTCAAGAAAATATGCCGTTACCATGGCAACGCATTGTTGGGTACAAACACAATTAAGTGCGTCTTGCATAATTGCACCTATAGATCATTATACAAACCAAATGTGAAACGAATTGTTTAAACACTATGAAAGTAGTTAACTCCACAAGGTTTTTGGAAAATTGTGGTTACCATGGCAACGCTTTCTCTGACAAACACAAAAAAAACATGTCTTGCACGTCTACACCTCAATGTCATCATGTACACCAAATTTGAGTTCCATTGCCTTAAAACTCGAAATTGTTTCACCCCACATGATTTTCAAAGAAAAAATTGCCGTTACCATGGCAACGCCCTGTCAGGTACAAACACAAGTGTGTCCTGCGTTACTACACTTATAGATCATTATACATACCAAATTTGAAACAAATTGCTTAAATACTGTAAAAGTAGTTTACTCCACAACTTTTTTTGAAATTTGTGGTTACCATGGCAACGCTTTCTCCGACAAACACAAAAAATGTGTCTTGCACATCTACCCCTCTGTCATTATGTACACCAAATTTGAGTTCAAGTGCCTCACAATTGTGGAAGGAGTTCACTCCACAAGATTTTCAAGAAAATATGCCATTACCATGGCAACGCCTTGTCTGGTACAAACACAAAGTGTTTCCTACAAAACTACACCTAAAGATCATTATACACATAAAATTTGAAATGAATTACTCAAATACTGTGGCAGAAGTCTACTCCACAAGGTTTTTGGAAAATTGTGGTTACCATGGCAACGCTTTCTCCGATAAAGACAAAAAAAACGTCTTGCACATCTTCACTTCGATATCATCATGTAACCCAAGTTTCATCAAAATTGCTTCAAAACTGTAGATGGAGTTCGCGAACGCAAGATTTGCAACGGACTGCCCGACCGACCACATGCTGATTCCTATACTAGTATACTGAGTAACCCCTTATACACTTTGTGTATGTTTAAAAAAAGTATCTTACACAATCATACATTACATGAAAATATCATTTATACGGAATATTTTCTTCTTTTTTTTTCTTACAAGAAATGAACAAATTTGGAGATTTGTCCCCCAGCATCTATAAAAGCAGCCGCAATTATGACATTTGCAATCGATTGCAAAATTTGCAACTACCCCTGAATCTATTGCAAAGTTGCAATTGATTAGCAATCGATTGCAGAGATGCAATTGATTTGCAATCAATTACATCTTTCTTGCAACAGAATTGATTGCAACTTGCAATTGATTGCAAATTTGCAATGGATTTCAGGATTTGCAATAGATTTTGGGGAGTTGCAATCAATTGCAACTTTCTTGCAACGCCCCCTTAGAGTGGCAAGTGAGAGTGGCAAGTGCATATGCACGCGCACTGCATCTGCCAAAATTGTGCATGCAGACGATATTGCCAGGGCGTACTTGGGCTTTAAATAATTTTGTATTTTGTATTACAGATTTTCTAACAGCCATTTATGATTTATGTCGAATAATTTGAGAATTAATATCCCATGACAAGATTAAATGCATAGAATAGCAATACTCTGTAGTACATGTATTCATTTGTGTGATATGTTCAGGACTTTGTGTGTGTGAGAGAGAGAGAGTTATGGATGTGGACGAAGTCATGGGTGTTGTATGACTTCGTCGTGAAAGGACGTGTTCTCAAGCGGCCCTCCACCACAACACGCGTTCGATACCGTATAAGCAAGGAACTTGCTAGAATGTCTCAGCCACGCCCCTACACTCGGGCTACATCATCAAAGCAGCACACGCCAGGCGGCGCGGGCCCGGGGGACAGGGCTTCCTCACCGCATGGTCAGGGCCCCAGCAATGCAGAGCTTCAAAGGGACATTGCTAATCTTTCAACCACCATTAGCTCAAAAATAGACAATCTGAACCATCAAATAGACACGAAAATTGACAAGTTGAACGAACAGATCAGTGACATAAACAAGCGGTTCACTGAAATCGAGAAGTCCCTCGAGTTCAACGATGCTAAAATTTCGGATGTGGAGAAGGAGATACCAAACGTGCGCAGTGTTCTGGAAAATGACATAAAAAAACTAGAGGAGAAAATGACGCTTATGGAGATTTATAATAGAAAGATGAATCTTCTCTTCTATGGGGTCCCAGAGCAGAAAAACGAAAACATTCTTGTGACGCTCCAAAATGTCTTTGACAAGCTTGGGATGGAAGACGGCAGAGCCAAGAATATCAAGTTCGCGAACGCCCACAGGCTACCGGCTCGCAGGGATACTGGGAGACCCGAGGAACCGCAACGCCCGCCGCGCCCCTCACCGATCATCGTCAAGTTTCTCTCCATGACAGACCGGGATGAGGTGCTTTCGGCTTTCGAGCAGCAGCAGCGTCAGCCCCAGAGAGCGGCGCCGGACCAGCGAGCGCCACCGCCATCTCGCATCACTGTGAGAACGGATTTGCCGCCTGCACTCAAGATTCGCCGGGGGATTCTAGCGAATGCAGCATACAAACTTCGGAAGGAAAAAGGTGTTTCGACAAGAATCAAGCTGCAAGGAGTCAAATTGATTCTTCAAAGCAAGGAAAAGGGCACAACTGGTTGGAACTTGGTTGAGGAATAATCTGAATGAGGAATCCGCAAGTATAAACAATTCCTTCATATTACTCTGAATGATTTGGAAAAAGAAATTAAAAGTTTTTACTCCTGAGAAGCGTTTTTAAGTGTCGACTGTCAAATTGATTTGAATGTCTTGCGAAAAGGATAGAAAGCGCTTGATCAAGAATGTAAACTTTATCCGTTAAGTCTGTTCAGTTGGAATCTCACAAACATGGCCTAATTTTTTTTTTCTCAGCCCTAGAGTCCATGATATAATTAAAGGCTGTTTTTAACATGGAGGAAATATAATGAGCCATTTCTTGTTCTGTGCAAGTTTTGTGTTATTCATAAGGCTGAAATGACTGGACGAAAGAAATTTCCCAGAGTATGTAACTCAATTGCACCAAATTTGTTTCAGTTTTCTTGGCAGCCGTAATTTAAAGGCTGTCGTTAATATAGATGGTATATAGCATGCCATTTCTTGTTTTGTGCAAGTGCTGTGGCATTTCAAAGTCTGGAGAAGAGAGGTTTTCCAAGCTGAAGAAAATAGTTAACTTTATCTAGACTATGTCATTAAAGAAGAGGTATGGAACTTGTCCCAATAAGAAAGGACGGGACTGGACCCTGGGAAAGAAATTTCCCAGAGTATGCAACTCAATTGCACCAAATTTGTTTCAGTTTTCTTGGCAACCGAAATTGAAAGGCTGTCGTTAATGTAGATGGTATATAGAATGCCATTTCTTGTTTTGTGCAAGTTCTGTGGTACCACGTATTCAAAGTCTGGAGAAGAGAGGTTTTCCAAGCTGAAGAAAGTAGCTAACTTTAAAAAAAAAAAAAAAAACCAAATTTGCTTTAGTTTTCTTGGAAGCCGTAATTTAAATGCTGTCGTGCTGTTTGTGCAAGTTCTGTGGTTTTTCAAAGTCTGGAAAAGAGAGGTTTTTCAAGCTGAAGAAAATATCTATGTTATTAAAGAAGATGTTTGGAATTTGTCCCCATAAGAGAGACCTCGGTATCTAGAGGGAAAAGGAAGAAAGGAAGAAAGAGAAAAGGAGGTTTTAGGGCTCGGTACCTCGGTACCTCGGTATATAGAGGAAAAAAAAAAAGTTTTTAAGGCTGAAATGACGGGACTGGACCCTGGGAAAGAAATTTCCCAGGGTATGCAACTCAATTGCACCAAATTTGTTTCAGTTTTCTTGGCAGCCGCAATTGAAAGGCTGTCGTTAATGTAGATGGTATATAGAATGCCATTTCTTGTTTTGTGCGAGTTCTGTGGTACCACGTATTCAAAGTCTGGAGAAGAGAGGTTTTCCAAGCTGAAGAAAATAGCTAACTTTAGGGGGGAAAAAAAAGGGTTTTAAGGCTCGGTATACCTCGGTATCTAGAGTAGAGGGGGAAAAAATAGGGCTTTTAAGGGGGAAATGACTGGACGAAAGAAATTTCCCAGAGTATGTAACTCAATTGCACCAAATTTGCTTTAGTTTTCTTGGCAGCCGTAAATCAAATGCTGTCGTGCTGTTGTGCAAGTTCTGTGGTATTTCAAAGTCTGGAAAAGAGAGGTTTTTCAAGCTGAAGAAAATAGCTAATTTTTTCTATGTTATTAGAACTATCCAGAGACAAGGCTGGGTCATGCCCCTTTTTGGTGCATGGTCGTTAATTCTATGGCATAATTATGAAATACTGTGCAGAATGTCACATGACAAGTTTCAAGGTTAAAGGTTTTGGGTTTTTTTTTTGTGGTAATATCACTTTTGGATGAATAAGAGGGCAGACGATGCAGACAACAGGACATTACTGAAGGTATGAGTAATCAATAGAATGGTCTCTTATGCCTGTTCTTTTTTTTTTCTTTCGGCAGACGTAAAAGCTGACTTCAAAATCAGACTACTCCTCTTTTACATCATGAGCATATGATAAGCAGACAAAAAAAATAAATGGCCATATAGGAACACCATTGCTTTGAAATATATTCTATTTTGTTCTTCACCTTTGACGTGAAAATCAAGCTAGGATTTATATAACTAGGAAATGTGTTGAATATTGCCTAGGGTGTATAGGAGAGGTTTTATCTGCCACATCTTGGTATGTGATTGGGATGATCCTAAAGAGTAAACTTATTTATTGTGGTGTATAAGTTACTTTACCTGAATCATGCACGGACCATGTCTCACTTCATGCCCTGACAATTTCGTTTTCATTTCTGGAATTAATGTGCATACATTTTTTGTAAGTCATGGGCAAAAAATTACTGAGCTTTGTGAATGTGATTTGTAGAAGCTGTGAGATTATTATGTTCATTGACATTTGAAGGGGTCTTTATAAACTTTACAACTTTGCTGCTTTACTCCCCAAACATACAGCGGGTGTGAAGTAGTTCCTCACATGTATGTTTATGTTCACAAACCAGATTTTGGAGTCAAGAGTTTGGCAGTTACTAATTCATTACCACATTGCAATAGGTGCTCAAATATGCCCATGGTTTGCTATGCATGCAAATTATAATCAAGTCTGTGGGGTGGAAGATGGAAGTTGGTTATTTTGTATGCGTAATCATGCCCTTGGAAGGAGAGAGAAAAAAAAGAAAAGTTAAATTCAAATGGTTCTCTAAGGCTACCTAATTGTGAATGAGAGTTTTGTCTCAAATTTGTGGAATTTTAAGGCCCGTACTATATGCAAACTTCTGAGCCCTGTGAATGTTGTTGTTGCTCATAGCAGTTTGTGAAATGGTATGCCCATTTATGTTTAAAGGGATTTTATAGTCTCAGCTTGCTGCATTATCCCCAGAACATATACAGCGAGTGTGAAGTAGCTCCTCACATATGATCAAGCCAGGTTGGGGCGCCAAAAATGTGGGCAGTGCATTCATGCATTACTATAATTGCAGTCTGCTCAGACTTGTCCATGCCTTGCTATGCGGGCAAATTAAAATTAAGTTTGGTAGGTGAACTTGTTTGGAAATATATCTGGTATGCATAGTCCTTTTTGGTTTCAGTCAATTTCCAGTGGATCTCCAAGTCCAGCCAAATATGGTTGAGAGTTCCGTCTCAATTTGTGGGTTTCTAATGCCCTTTGATGCTGAAAAGGTCCCTAGCCTGTTTTTTTTTTTCCTTTTCTTTTCTGCTGTGCAGCGGGTATAAAGCAGCTTCATAATAGCATGTTCACGGAAGAGCTAAATTCTGGCGCCAGAATGTGGGTTCTAGTGTTCAGGCATTACCATCTTGCAGTTAGCTCAGATGTGTTACATGGTGAGGTATTTTGTATGCAAACTACATTGTACAGTTGAGGACGTGGCGAAAGTCTTTTCTGCTGTGCAGCTGGTGTAAAGCAGCTCAGTACATGGCATGTTCACTGAAGGGCTAACTTCTGGCGCCAGAAATGTGGGCAATTGTTCAGGCATTACCATATTGTAGTTTATAGCTCAGATGTGTTCATGGTTATGCATTTTGTATGCAAACTACATTGTACAATTGAGGATGTGGTGAAAGATGCTTAGACACTTATTACTTAAAGGGACTGTGTACAGTGGTGGTTGGGGTGGGGTTTCATGTTTTGAACATTACTACGTGAGATAATGGGAGGCCTCTTGTGGGGTGTGGGAGGGCGTGTGGTTTTGAGAGGGTTTCAACGTTTTTTTTTATGGGAGTTGGTTTTCGGGTGGCTGAGATACCCCCAAAAGTGATAATAATAAAAGGCGACATGCCCCACCTTTATTGGGATCTCTTTGTTTCAACCTGTTTTTGGATATCTCAGCCATCTCGAGGCCGTTTCTCGTCGGTTAGGCTTTTGGTACCCCTTGGAATTGCATGCTCTTTGGAGTCTCATAAGGGTGGTTTCTGGATGTCTCGCAAAACGTTAAAGGCTGAATTCTCGCCCCGACCGGGACTGTACACACCCTTTAAAGGTTAATGGGTTGTTTTTTTCTCTCTCTTTTTTTTACGTCAAATTCTTATGGACTTTCAGTTCACCTATAGCACCGCAGATGGAAGTTCCGTCTCAATTTGTGGAATCTAAATTGCATACTTTTATTTATATTCAACAAAAGGGAGAAAATAGTTTCTTGGCAGTTGTGCATGACGGGTTGAATGTTTAAACAGACAGTCCTTTAGTTCTAAACTAGACTGAACCAGTTTCTTGCAGATATTATGCATACCATGAATGTAAATTTTCAGGCTCTGGGGGTGGTGCTTAAGTGTGACACTAATTTCACACAACGTTTGTTGCCCATTGATCTGGGTTTTGGTAGTGTGTTGCACCACACCCAAAATGTACCCGGTACGGATTCTTGGTTCGGCAGGTTTCATATTCATTATGCATGACTTGAATAATCTGTTGGCAGTTAATATAGGAAGTCATTATCATCCACCCGGGTCAAATCAGTGCATGCATGTTACGCAGGAAAATCATACACGGACCATGTCTCACTTCATGCCCTGACAATTTCGTTTTCATTTCTGGAATGAATATGCATACATTTTTTGTAAGTCATGGGCAAAAAAAAAAAAAAAAAAAAAAAAATTACTGAGCTTTGTGAATGTGATTTGTAGAAGCTGTGAGATTATTATGTTCGTTGACATTTGAAGGGGTCTTTATAAACTTTACAACTTTGCTGCTTTACTCCCCAAACATACAGCGGGTGTGAAGTAGCTCCTCACATGTATGTTAATGTTCACAAACCAGATTTTGGAGTCAAGAGTTTGGCAGTTATTAATTCATTACCACATTGCAATAGATGCTCAAATATCCCCATGGTTTGCTATGCATGCAAATTATAATCAAGTCTGTGGGGTAGAAGATGGAAGTTGGTTATTTTGTATGCGTAATCATGCCCTTGGAGAGAGAGAGAGAAAAAAAAGTTAAATTCAAATGGTTCTCTAAGGCTACCTAATTGTGAATGAGAGTTTTGTCTCAAATTTGTGGAATTTTAAGGCCCGTACTATATGCAAACTTCTGAGCCCTGTGAATGTTGTTGCTCGTAGCAGTTTGTGAAATGGTATGCCCATTTATGTTTAAAGGGATTTATATAGCCTCAGCTTGCTGCATTATCCCCAGAACATATACAGCGAGTGTGAAGTAGCTCCTCCTCACATGCTATATGATCAAGCCAGGTTGGGGCGCCAAAAATGTGGGCAGTGCATTTATGCATTACTATAATTGCAGTCTGCTCAGACTTGTCCATGCCTTGCTATGCGGGCAAATTAAAATTAAGTTTGGTAGGTGAACTTGTTTGGAAATATATCTGGTATGCATAGTCCTTTTTGGTTTCAGTCAATTTCCAGTGGATCTCCAAGTCCAGCCAAATATGGTTGAGAGTTCCGTCTCAATTTGTGGGTTTCTAATGCCCTTTGATGCTGAAAAGGTCCCTAGCCTGTTTTTTTTTTCCTTTTCTTTTCTGCTGTGCAGCGGGTATAAAGCAGCTTCATATATAGCATTTTCACGGAAGAGCTAAATTCTGGCGCCAGAATGTGGGTTCTAGTGTTCAGGCATTACCATCTTGCAGTTAGCTCAGATGTGTTACATGGTGAGGTATTTTGTATGCAAACTACATTGTACACTTGAGGACGCGGCGAAAGTCTTTTCTGCTGTGCAGCTGGTGTAAAGCAGCTCAGTACATGGCATGTTCACGGAAGGGCTAACTTCTGGCGCCAGAATGTGGGCAATTGTTCAGGCATTACCATATTGTAGTTTATAGCTCAGATGTGTTCATGGTTATGCATTTTGTATGCAAACTACATTGTACAATTGAGGATGTGGTGAAAGATGCTTAGACACTTATTACTTAAAGGGACTGTGTACAGTGGTGGTTGGGGTGGGGTTTCATGTTTTGAACATTACTACGTGAGATAATGGGAGGCCTCTTGTGGGGTGTGGGAGGGCGTGTGGTTTTGAGAGGGTTTCAACGGTTTTTTTTTTATGGGAGTTGGTTTTCGGGTGGCTGAGATACCCCCAAAAGTGATAATAATAAAAGGCGACATGCCCCACCTTTATTGGGATCTCTTTGTTTCAACCTGTTTTTGGATATCTCAGCCATCTCGAGGCCGTTTCTCGTCGGTTAGGCTTTTGGTACCCCTTGGAATTGCATGCTCTTTGGAGTCTCATAGGGTGGTTTCTGGATGTCTCGCAAAACGCTAAAGGCTGAATTCTCGCCCCGACCGGGACTGTACACACCCTTTAAAGGTTAATGGGTTGTTTTTTTTCTCTCTCTTTTTTTTTTTTACGTCAAATTCTTATGGACTTTCAGTTCACCTATAGCACCGCAGATGGAAGTTCCGTCTCAATTTGTGGAATCTAAATTGCATACTTTTATTTATATTCAATAAAAGGGAGAAAATAGTTTCTTGGCAGTTGTGCATGACGGGTTGAATGTTTAAACAGACAGTCCTGTAGTTCTAAACTGGACTGAACCAGTTTCTTGCAGATATTATGCATACCATGAATGTAAATTTTCAGGCTCTGGGGGTGGTGCTTAAGTGTGACGCTAATTTCACACAACGTTTGTTGCCCATTGATCTGGGTTTTGGTAGTGTGTTGCACCACACCCAAAATGTACCCGGTACGGATTCTTGGTTCGGCAGGTTTCATATTCATTATGCATGACTTGAATAATCTGTTGGCAGTTAATATAGGAAGTCATTATCATCCACCCAGGTCAAATCAGTGCATGCATGTTACGCAGGAATTTTTTTTTTTTTTTTTTTTTTTAATGTTGGGGTAAAGTATATACAGATTTTGCAGAAACTCATTTTCTGTACGGAGATGCATGGTGCTTACCGGAGGGCCGCTTTCAATCATCTCCTTGCGTTATGGAAAGTTGGTTAGTTGTTTTGGTTTGGAGGTTTATTTCTGTAATGTTTGAAGTTGTGTACTGGGTAGGTATATGTTGTACATGGGTATTAGGCTTCTGTCACCGAATTAGAGATTGGGATAATTTAGGCTGTAATAGGAGGGAGGGATGGGGGTATGTTAGGGTATATGCCAGGGATTGTAAGGTTAAGGGCTTTGGTATGGTTCGATGTCTGATACGTTGTATGGGGTGTTGTTGTGGTTGTTTCTGCTCGCATTCAGAAGCATGTATTAAATCGGCAGTTTGTTTGGATAAAAACAAGCCCCGTATTGATTGTAAGTGGAGGTGCCCGGTATCAAAGTTAATGATGTTACAAGATTTTCAAAGGAGATTGTATGGTGTTTGGGCAATAAGGTCACAACATTTGGGAATAATTATTTGTTTAAAATGGCGGGTTTAACTTTAATTTCTGTAAATGTTAAAGGTTTACGGAACAGGAAAAAAAAGAAACAATTTTTGAATGGGCTAAAAGTAAAGGAGGGGATGTCGTACTGTTACAAGAAACGTATAGTTCACCCGATATCGAAGATTTGTGGAAACGAGATTGGGGAGGTGAAATGTTTTTTAATCACGGCTCAAGTCACAGCAGAGGTGTTCTAATTTTAATAGCTTCTGGTGGTAATATCAAAGTTGATCAAATAAAAGTTGATGATATGGGTCGTTATATTTTTTTAAAAGGAAACATTTTTGACTCTCAGTTATTAGGTAATGTTTACTTTCCAACAAGAGATAAAACATGGGAACAAACGGAATTTCTGGGAAAAATAGATGCACTTATATCAGATTTCTGTCCTTGTGAATGTTCTCTTATTGTAGGAGGAGATTTTAATGCAATTTTGAATGAAACTTTGGATTATATAGGGCCTAAAACACCTTCAAAGAGTAAATTTATAGAGAATTTGAATTTTTTTCTTAAGAAATATAGTTTATTAGATATATGGAGGAAAAGAAACCCGGACAGTAAGCAATTTACTTTCAAACAGTTAAACCCTTTAGTACAAACTCGTTTAGACTATTGGTTTATATCAGACCACATGGTGCGATTAGTAAGAAATTGTGAAATTATGACATCTTTTATTCCTGATCATTCCGGTATTAGATTAGAATTACAACTTGTTCCGGAAAGTTATAACTGTAGGGGCAAATCGTATTGGAAATTTAATAACAGTTTGTGTAATGATAAAGAATTTGTAGAAGGAATGATAACGGAAATAGAAAGTATTATGAAAACGTGGGAAGATGCATTTAATGATAAATTAGTTTTTTGGGATTTTTTAAAAATGAAGATGAGTGAATATGCAAGAAAATATTCGAAAGGAAAAGCAAAGGAAAGGCGAATGAATATTGAAAAGTTAGAAAAGGAATTAAAAATTTTAGAGCAAGATTTATTAACTGCTGCTGCTTCTTTAGAAATAAATACACAATATGTTGAAAAGAAAAAAAATGTTGAGTGAATTATATGATAGATCATTGGAAGGACTTAAAGTTAGATCACGAGCAGCCTGGTATGAGAACGGGGAAAGAAATAAAGAATATTTTGAACAATTATTAAAATCAAATAAAAAAAACTATAATATATGAATTATATAGTGAAGATAATTCTGTTATAAAAGATAGAAATGAAATTTTGAAGTTAATTCGAAATTTTTATGAAACATTATATTCAAAGAAGAGGGGTGCAGTAAAAGAGGTTTTAAATGAAAGTTGTTTTTTTTAAGTTTTCCAAAGTTAAGTGAGGAAAGTCAACAATTTTGTGAAGGAAAGATTACTATAGATGAATGTTATGAAGTTTTAAAAGAAATGAAAAATAATAAAGCTCCAGGTAATGATGGGCTTTCGGTGGAATTCTATATCATTTTTTGGCCATATTTAGGCAGGCATTTAGTTGAAGTATTGAATGAAGCGTATGATAGGGGTAATTTATCAGTATCACAGAAGCAAGGGACCATTACATTAATAGAAAAAGATGGTAAAGATCCTCTCTATATTAAGAATTATAGACCGATTACACTTTTGAATGTGGATTATAAAATTCTTTCAAAGGTTTTGGCGAAGAGAATGAAACAAGTTTTGAGTGAGATAATACACATGGATCAAGTGGGATACATGGAAAACAGAAATATTGGGGAAGCAATTCGATTAATAGATGATATGATTTTTCAATGTCTGTCATATAATATAGGTTGTTATTTAATAGCTGTTGATTTTGAGAAGGCCTTTGACTCGGTATCTCATTCGTTTTTATTAACCGTTTTGAAAAATTTTGGATTTGGCCCTTCTTTTTGTTCTTGGATAAAGACATGTTATACTGATATTAGCAGCTGTGTAATGAATGAGGGGTTTTCAACCGGTTATTTTAGAATAGAACGGGGTGTGCGTCAGGGTGACCCATTATCACCTTATTTATTTTTAGTAGTTATTGAAATTTTGGCACATGCTTTGAGAAATGAGACTACTTTGAGAGGGATTGATCTTGGTGATTTTGAAGTAAAGCAGATACTGTATGCCGATGATATGACAATTTTTATAAGAGATAAAGAGTCAGTTAGGTTACTACAAAACTTATTTCAGATTTTTTCGGAAGTCAGTGGTTTAAGGGTTAATATGGATAAAACGAAGGTTTTGATTATTGGTAAGGATGAAGAGAATGTAGCACAATTTCAGTTTGGAAGTATAGTTACAGAAATTAAGATTTTTAGGGATTACATTTGCTTTAGAAAGGAAGAGAATGGAGGAAGTTAATTATAAGGAAATATTAAGTAAAATTAAAAGACTTTTAGGTTGGTGGAAGCAAAGAGATCTCACCATCATGGGGAAAATTCACTTACTTAAAACTTATGCTTTATCTAAATTGATTTATGTGGCGTCATCCTCTGTTGTTCCAAAATGGTTATTTGATGAAATTCAAAAAAGTTGCTTTGATTTTGTGTGGAAGGGCAAGGATCGCGTCAAACGAGCCATTATGTATCAGGATTACAAGGATGGTGGATTGAGAATGATGAATTTTGAATTGTTTGTGAAAACTCAGAGAGTGATGTGGGTAAAAAGACTTTTGTATGGAGAACGAAATATGAGTTGGAAAGTATACTTTGATCACAGTTTTAAAGCTGTAGGAGGTAGAATTTTATTTCTTTGCAATTATGAGACTAAAAAACTTTCACTTAAGGCATACCATCGTTTTATTTAGAAATGTTAGCTGCCTGGGAAGACTTATATAACTGCAGAAGTTTTGAAGAAGGGAAAATTAATCCAATTATATTTAATAATAAAGATTTTTTATTGAGAGGGAAAATGATATTTAATGCAGATTTATATGAGCGGAAGGTTTATCACTTAGAACAATTATTTGATAAACAATCCATAAGACCAATTAGTTATTTTCAAAGTTTAGGTTTACAAAGTGAAAATATTGCTTATGTATGGAGTTTTTGTGAGTCCATTTTGAAAAGTGGGAAATATGATGGAATTTTATGCAATTGGTATGAAGTAGATGTCAGTGATTTTAATATACCTTTAAAGTTTTTTGGCCAAATTACAGATTTAAAAAAGATACAATCCAGGAAGATTTATTCACATTTCGTGTCTCTTTTAAAGCAGTCTTACTACCACAAATAACTGTGTGTTGTGGTGAGTGAATGTGTGTGCAGGGGGTGTGGAAGTGTGTTTAAGTGGATGTGTGTGTGTGTGTGTGTGTGTGTGTGTTTAAGCGGATGTGTGTGCAGGGTGGGTGTGTAAATGGGTGGGTGGATGAAAGGTGGATGAGATGAGAGGTGGATGAGAGGGAGTGTGTCTGTCTCGGGTAAGGAGGTGGATGTAGTATAGAGGGTGGGGAGGTGGTTTAGAGATGAGAAGGACGTTTTTTTTTGGGGGGGGGGGTTTAAAGTTTAAAGTTATGAGTAGTTGAGGGTTGGGTATGGTGGAAAGGTGGGAATGAGGGTGGTTTATGTTGTTGTTGTCATCGTTCTTTTGATATAATAGAAATTTCATTTCCTGTTTTTTTAGTGTTTGGCTAAATTGCTCACAAATGCATATATGAATTCTGCTTGTTTGTTTTGTAGTTAAAAAGGAATGATCGGATAATTCATTCTATTTCCTCTCTTCTGTTTGATATCTGCCTTAAAATGAATTGAATGATTATTCTTGTTTTATGGATTATGGATTATGTCTCATAACTGTAGGAATATCTACATGATTTATGACAGATGTTATGTAGAATGTGTGTAATTTTTTTTTGAATTGTTATATTCTCAAAGGAAATGGAATTAATAAAAAGATCACTGAAAACAAAAAAAAAGTGTGTGTGTGTGTAGGCCTACTTGTGTTTGTTATGGATGTGTTATGGATGTGTGCCTATGTGTGTGTGTGTAGGCCTACTTGTGTTTGTTATGGATGTGTATGTGTGTGTATTTACTCTCTAAAAAAGAAAGAGTGAATTTTCACTCGATTTTCACTCCCCTTGGTAGTGACGTCAAGGATCACTAGAAGTGGAGTGAATTTCGAGTGAACAGAAATTTCACTCCAAAAGAGAGTGAAAAAAGACGGAAAGGTTTTTGGTGGGACGTTCACTCCTTTCTCACTCTAAATTCACTCCTGACGTATTTCACTCTTTTGTCAGTCGTTTTTCACTCCTTTCTCACTCTCAATTCACTCCTATTGTATTCACTCTTCTTTAACTCCAGAGGTTTTTCACTCCTTTTTCACTCTTTTTTCAATCCTTTTTCAATCTTTTTTCAATCCCAAACGGAATTACACTCTACATGAGCACACATCTCTATCACCATTGATCACAGCACTCAGTGCACTAGTTATTCAACCCTGGAAGAAAAAGTGACAATATGGTGATGAATTTGGGAATAATTTAGGTGGTCTGGAGTCTTTTGGAATAATGAATACCAATCAAACTAATACAAACAAAAACAGCAAGCAACATTCATAATATAGATATTTGTTAATATTAATGCATGTATTTAGAAGCCAACGATCCACCACTGGTAGCCCAGTGCATTGCCAACTTTGTGTTCCAGTTTTGAAAGTAATTCCTACCCGAGCTGGATCAATACATGAAACTGAATAAATATAAGCTAGTAATCCAAATGGCTGTTTTTTCATTCTTTCTTATTAATTTATTCTTTCTTTAAGTAGCATTGAGGGGGATATAAGAAGATAATGTACTAAATGCTACACATGTTAGGTTTTTTTTTAATGAGCTGATTCTCTATATTAAATAAATGTGTGATGTCCACTGGATCACCTGAAATGAAAAAAAAAGGAATATACCTCTTGAAATGTCTAAACTTCAACTGTAGAGCAGTACACCATTACAAACTGTCTTCATGTGCTGAATATCTGGTTTTCCATGAATTATGTGGCCAATAATAATTATACATATTTTATCATTTAAGAACAACTGTCACCATAATCATCACAAGGTCCCTGTAAATATGCTATTCTAGCTGTCATTCCCAAAGCTCTACAAATGAAGAGTTTCTTTGCAAAAACTGCGAAGTCCATATGTGCCAAATGGAGATATTTGCGATTAAAGGTCAAGAAAAATAGAGAGAATAATAAGAAAATATTTGTTTCTTTTGATCATAACTTCAAAAATGTACCTTTATATGTAGTGACCAATATATAATTTAAAGGGTATTATTTTGTACTTTATGACAGAGACCGTACTTCAAAATCTTCAAAAATGGACATATCGGTTTTTGCGAACAAACTCTTCAAATATTAACATCACACATTTCCCCGAAAATATGCCAAATTCATAAAGTTTGTGCAAAAGTGAAAAATTTTACAAGTACCCTTCCTGAACATGTTTAATTTTCGACTACAAGTGAATATAATTATTGCATGTTCAATGATAAGCTGCAAAACACTTGCAAAGTATAGTCACCATTATCTATATTATAATACAAAAACAATTACACATGTAGTAGGAATTTTGATTGCTTTGAAAAATTGACAAAAATACAGAAATTTTCAATACTGCATGGTTAATCAAGTTTGGATCCTCTGTCATGTAACACAGTGATGCTCTACAAGTACATTGTACAAATACCTAAACATACTCGATCAGAGAAGCATGGTCTTGACTTTAAGTAGGCTTTAGGTGGGGTATTTATGTAGATGATAGAGCCAGAGGGGGGCCTCCCTGGAACCCCCCAGACCTCGGCCATCAACCGTGCGATCATTACAAAATCCACACACAAATTGCCTGTGACATAATCTATAAAACGGTAATGTTGATTTTCAACAACAACAAAAGTCACTTGGCTAAATTATGCTAATTTGAGCATGAAATCAGACCATTTGCCATAAATATTAAACGTCCAAAAAGGCACATTTTTTTGTTTTTTGTGTAAATATTCTTTCTAGTGTCCATAGCAAATGAAAGAGAAAAAACTGTGCCATCAAAAAATTCTGAAGTATCTATTTTTTTCTATTTACTCATGTATTTGTTTGTTTCTTACTTTTTGTTTTTCATTGCCTTTTCAATGAAATTTGTCAGCAACACGTCCAGCATGAAAATATTTATGTTATTGATTACAATCAATAACACCCCAAAATAATCATGCCTTCATGAAATTTGGCTTGGAATGTCAAGGGGGGGGGGGGGGGGGGGGGGGCTCGTAGCCCCCCCCCCCTCAACCGGGCCTACTATTTATGGAAAAAAATTGCAATCAATACAGTTGACACAACATGTATCATATCATTGATCTTCTTCACCTAAATAAGGCATCATTGTACAATATTGAACACTTGTAATCCTTCCAAGTTTTGCCAGATGTAGCAACAACTAATGCATGGAAACTGAATTTCTTATAGAGTGATTTCATGTGACGTCATGTTGGCCACCATAATGGTGGCTTCCATAGCAAAGGCGATCAATACTCATTCATGCATGCCTCTCTAACAAAGGTGTTCTTTTGCCTTAGGTTTCCCTGAAGTAAACATTGCTGCAGCTTTTGTATGCAGTCTTGATTTCTAGTCGGTTTAGGCAATTGACTTCTTTAGGCTGCGTTCACATAGAAGTATACGGTATTCGCTATTCGCTATTCGGGCACCCAGTACACCATCACCCGCACCGTCAACTCGCCATCCCATGCAGTGAGGATTTCTCCCTCCTACATCCCAGCAAATCTTATTAACAATTTCTAAAATGCATCAGAATGTCAGTTTACATGCTTATTTTTGCTAAAGGGCAAATCCAGACCAAAATTGTCATTATTTCATAAACGAGAGACGGTATACGCTGCAAGAACATCGAACAAGCTCGATTCCCACTTTGCTATACTATTCTATGCTATTCGGTACATTCAAATAGTGCCCTCTTATGTGAACTGGTGTTAGGAAATCCTATCGTTCGATTCAAGCTATTCGCGTGCCCTTGAAAACGAGCCCCGAATACCCAAATAGTATACTTCTATGTGAACGCAGCCTTATGGTGGGCAATTGTGACATCACTGCTAACACTATATCAAAATATGATTGTCTTATTGTTTTATTAAAGCAAGTCAGAATTGCCTGGAGAGAAGGGGGTGCTTTAATCATGAGCGCAGCCAGATTCGTATCATGCGGAATGCCAAGCTGTGTGTGGCCAAACATTCTTTGATATGCTTGGAACACCTCACAGATGAATGTATTGATTAACATGTGGCCATGAAAAGGAGATTTTTTTGACTATTTAAGTCAAAACTATTTTCAGTTACTAGTATATACAACAATCAACAATTTAAAGCATTAACAATCACACATTCTATGCAACAAACTCTTTTCATCGGCGAGCCCTGTTTTACTTTTAATGTTGAAGTGCTGCAGTACATCCTGGTAACAGCTTCATGCTAAACTACCGCTGAGCCTGATGAGGCTGACTCTTCAACAAGAATGTAAGTTCCAACGTCAGAGGAGCATATGCTAAATCTCAAAAGAGGAAAAAGCAAGGGTATTTAGACCTATACACCGATGGTAGCTGTCTCTTCTCATTGGGCTTCTAATCTAACGTTGGAATGGTGCTCGGTCAGGGGCTTGGTGGGAGCTGCAACTACTCTCTCTCTCTCTCTGTGCCTGAGGTGATGTGTGGTGTCATAGCTCCTCAAGGTCTTCAAACGATACTCAATGAATCCATGATCCTTGCCATACAGGTATACTCCTGAAATATAAGAATGCATTGTAAGTCAAAGCTTTTTCTTGAGTCTCAACAAATTTGACTTTGGCACAGAGTTGACTATAACTGATGAAGATCTGATAGCAGTAGAAATACATGTAGTGGCATTCTTATGGAAGAAAACGAGAATAGGTTTATTATAAATGAACGGCGCAACTGGCATGTTGGAACTTAAGTTACATTACATTACGTTGAAGTTAACGTTCATCGAACCCAAGTCATGGAATCAGGCCAATCTGCACACAACTTTATTAGACATCTATGAGAAGGTACATCACAATCCCCACATTGCCTGTATATTTGCACAATGAGTTAATTAAGAAATAGACGCAATTTCCCTGTAAAGGCCTTTTTTTTTTTGGGGGGGGGGGGGTCATGCCCATAATCTGAAAAACTTTGGGTCCTTGCCCCCTAACTATTGATGATCAACTCCTCGTTTGGTTGCTTAATTCTGTCCACTAGCTCTTGAGAAAAGTTGAAATTGTTGAAGTTTTTGCAAGCTAGATGAATAAGATACCATGTATGTCACTTAATCTTTCTGCTAAAGAGGGCTAAAAAAAGTTGTAGATCACATAAACTTACGTATAAACTTACATGTCCTTTTGCACCTTGTGTGGTGTCTCACAAAGTGGGGTACTGCATCGCAACTGCCTTGGCTACAACATCCTTTGCTCACTACTTGGTATCTGAATTTAAAAAGAAAGCAAGAAAAATGTTAATCATATTCTACAACGCAAACATAAAAAATTTGGCCCTCATTTTAATCTTTTGAGGGGCTGAACTATTTTTATGTTTTTTTTTTTCTTGGCATTAATTTCTATTGCTATTCAGTACCACTGTTTCAAGTACATTTATTGCTACTTGAGCCAGATATCACTTAATACATATGAAAATTTCATGCAGATAGGCTAAGTGTGAATGTGCACAGTTAGTAGAAAAATTTATACAAGATGTGATTATCCATTGAACTTCATGGTACATCAACTCCCACTTTTTATTAATCATTGTGATGATTAAATCATAAGTATTAGGACTATTATATGTGGCCCGATGGGGCTACCACGAAAATAAGTCAGCGCGGAGTCTTGTACGTACACTATGTTTACATGTTTCATACAAGTATACCAGTCTTTATTTTTAAATCTATAATCATCACTTCATTAACAATGTTATACTTACCGGTCCCTTCTACTTTCTTTCCTTTTTTTTTTTCTTTTTTTTTTTGAGGGGGGGGGGGGCAAATTTTAGTCTGCTTTTCTCTATACTTGAGAAGACCAAAAAAACCCCCCAAATGAACAGGCAAATTACATGGTTATATATTGGATGGAAATGTACATTGTAGTACAAGACATGACAATGGGAAACTGGTATTCCAGACCAATTTTCAAATTATAATAATAATATATGAATAATAGTAATATTTTAAACTAGAGAAGCACTCTGAGAGCGCAGACCTCCGCCAAGCATGCAAATCATTTTCACCACTGATCTTGTTCTTCCGTAGAGATAGCAGTGATTTCCACCCATACGTACTGCATTGTGTGCTGAAAGTTGCCAGATTTCGCAATATAGAAGCCTTTGTTACGTCATAAACCCTCAGCTGCACGGCGCGCCTCACCCCAGCAGAAACTAGAGCACGCACTTTAGTGCGTGCAGGCAAACCTCAAATACGCGCAGCCTGAACTCCCAAGTTCATTGACCCTACCTGCTAAAATATCAAAAATCCTTCATAAATTCCTCAAAAATTCTCGGATCACTACCAAATGTTAATCGTTTGGTACTTGTGTCATTCTCAACCTTTGTTGCAAGTTTTATTCCAATCTGTTTACTACTTTTTGAGTTATTTTGCGCATGGACAAACTAACAAACCAACGGTAACGAAAACATAACCTCCTCCCTTGGCGGAGGTAATAATTGAACTTACGCTGTACAGTTTTCTGCTTCCATTTTCAACAACAAATATGCTGCAATGATCTGGATGTGCAGATGTCTCCTCGGAACAGTCAGAACTCCTTCCCTCAGCTTTTGAAGTATCTCTTCCCCCTTGAAGTGATGTGTGTGTTGAATTCCTGGGCAAATAAGTAAAATTTAATGGTTTTATAAATAATACAAATGGCATGAGGATAGTAGGTTCCTCCAGTTTACATTATAAACTTGAAGAGCAAAATCATTTAACATACATATTTGACATAAGCAACAGCTCTACTTACACAACTCAAGACTGACCATAACATGGTTTTCACTTCTGTTGATACGGCAAGTACACGGTACACATTTTTCTTAAATACCAAGTACTAACCTGTCAAGACATTCATTGTCAGAGGGAAGGACAGCTCCAAAACTGCTCCATGAAGTATCTTGAAAATCATTTCTTCAAACAAAATAAAACCAACCAAGCATTCAGTCTCTTAATGTAGCCTCTTATGTAATTACTAAGACTCTAGAATGTAAAATAAATATAAATCAATTTCAAACTAGTCTCCCTTCATTAATCATTGTGGAAAACAACAGAATAGCTTACAGCAGGGTTAATGCAATGGAAGTCCATATCTCAGAGGCTCCTTCGCTGATGTTGGCCCGGTGTTTCCAGCATTCGTCAACCCTGAATTCAATGGCTAGTCGTTGTATGACCACATCTGGTAAGTTGCAATCTGGTGATCTGCACCCTCTTCGTGTGACAGAGACTGTACAGCTATCAATATCTGTCTTTGTTCTCCAAATGATGACCCCTACACCGAGTTCCTTTAAATCATCATCACTCCCGAAGAGCTGTCATGTCTACGTCCTTTTAATATCTGGAGGAAAGTATGAAAACACAAGGTTCAGAAATGGATTTAGAAGTCATTTCCACAAGACTCTAATATGCAGTTGTGTTTTGTCAACACAAATACTAAGTGAGCACCAATACAAAAGCTAGTAGGCCTAATTACTTTTTTAGCTACATCAGCATATTTAATGTTAGAATTAAAGACCCAAAGATGATCTCTGCCAAATTTCAATACCTAAGGTCACCTGTAACTTTCATAAAAAACAATGTTGAAAATAGTACCAGTCATCGTCTGCTACAAGGGGGATCGATCTCCATGATGTGTGAGCACGCTGATCTTCAGCTAGAAGTGTGATGTCACATTGGACCAACACTTGACACGAACAGTACACACATCATACTTCTTACCTAGTACAATAGTACAGTAGTAGATGATCACGACACATGACGTGGGAGCTAGTGTACATGGTATTCTCCCAGCTGTTTGGATGCTCAAATGTAGCGGCAAATAAAAGTCCTTTTTACTACAGTGTATATAATGAACAATAATCATAAATCACCAAATTTCACCATTCTTTATATTACCGTACTGATCGAGAATCACCAAATTTCACCATTCTTTATTACCGTACTGATCGAGATCACCATCTCATCTGGCAACACAGACCAGTGTCAGTGATTCGGCTGTCAACTCAACAATAGCAATGTAGAGTACGTGTCTGGCGCTAGGCGCTTCTAATGTATTGCTTTAATTAGCACAGCTTATAGTAACAGTTAGGACCCTAAGTTCGATCTCTACACTCGACCACAGTAATCTCTGTGTGATGATATGCTTACGAATGTCAATTCAATGACTAACGACCAACGTTTCATTCATCACTCATTTTTTTTTTTTTTTTAATAGTTCAAGCCCTAGATCCCAACATGTACAATTAAAGTGTTGTCTAAAGACTCAACGTATTATTAGATCCCAACACCTAGCGTGTACCATCAGCTGAGTTTCGGCCTCGGATTCTAGCTGTTCGTAAGGTGTTCTATGGTATGACCAGCCCCATATAGCTAACTGTGTACAAGCCATTGTACATTTATTGTTCGAAGGAGCGCCAGTACGGGCCCGGGGTTATTCGTATAGAACCCCTAAAGGTAACTTACTTATGGTCGTTTACGGAGAGGTATAATTAGATCGATCTTTGGTTTGCTTACCTTCAAAAATATGAATAATATCTCCGCCCCACTCAATTTGAAGAAGACAGACATTTTCTCCCGTCCATCACGACATCCAGGCTCAGATTCTCACGATTGCACTTACACGCACGTAAATCTGTGATCCTATGCGTAATAACGCACAGCTAGCACACAGCACGCAATTGCACACAGTCCACGCACAGGCGACGCGTCGCTCTCGCTTCAGGTAAACTTGCCCGCGCCCAAGCCAGGGGAAATTGCGGCTGGTGATTGGCTTAGAGTAAACACATGACAGGGGAATTCTCAATTTCTATTGGCCTAGCCAAATGTGTTTAATTATGTATTCACTCGGAATTCACTCGGCTTAATTTTCACTCGGAATTCACTCGGCGAATGGGTTTCACACAAATTTCACTGGTTACAAGAGTGAAATTCACTCGACAACGAGTGAAAGTCACTCTTAATTGAGTGAAATTTTATTCACTCCTTCCGAGGAGTGAATTATTCACTCGAAATTTTTTAGAGAGTATGTTTGTTAAGTATGTGTATGTGTGTTTGTGTCACCCGTGCGCGCGTGTTTGTGTGTGTACAAGTAATGATCCTTTGATCTCAAAATACACCAAATTCACTCTGAAGCTACCTTTTTTCAATTAGCCTAGCTACTTCTGTAAAAGTATGGCCTTTTCCTCTGATTTCAGCGATTTTGCTACCCTTTTCACATACGCGCACGTACATCGCCCGTCTGTGAAAAACAACCCCTTTTCCACGCGTTGTTTAATACAGGACTTGTAATGGCAGTGTCCCCAGGGCTGGAGGTATTGGAGACCTGCCCCCCCCCCCCCCCCAAAAAAAAATGAATAAAATAATTGTGTGCAACCATGTGCCTCCCACCCCCACCCCCTGAAAAAAAAAAATGCTGAATAAAAAAATAATCACAGTAGCAGTTCAGGGTGCCCCCTACAAAATTGTGAGGCCCCCAGTGCCCCCTACTGGAGAAATCCTAGCTATCCTAGCGCTTAGAGACATTTTATGTAATAACGCGCTATATAAATGTTGTGAATTATTATTATTATTATTATTATTATTATGCCACTGATTCCCGCCCCCGGGGTTATCTCCAAGTCGCGTTCACCACTCGATCAATCAGAGCTAATTAGCTGCCTATATATAGCTGCACTTGAATGTCCGCGATGAACAATCAGCGCTCAGCGTATGAAAATTGATACACTACTGAGGAGATAATTATTTAGCTGTAATTTACATTAAAAATAGCAATTATATTGCGTAACGAGTGGTTTTGTGACTGAAATTATCAAATTATCACTCAAATCGTTGATTTTCATCGCGTGTACGTCTTGCAAAGGAGCAAATCCGGCGTTGTCAACCTCGGTTGTCAACGCATACGGTACATTGCTAATTCTCATGGTCGGACATCCGGGTATTTTGCGTGTCACGGGGTCATGGATAGCGCGCTACGCTAGCGGTGGAGAGTGAAAACAAACAGTCGCGGGAGTGGTGGAGTGGTAACGCTGTACGTGTTTTCTGCCGGGGCGCCCCGGCCGCGAGCAGCATAGCGCTAGCGCAAGCTGTACTACTGTAGCTGTGCGGGCGGCAGGATTAGGCCCTAGGCCTACCCTAAATTAGGCCCTAACTAAGCCTACTACAGTACTAACGTTACGCCTGTAGACCTACCTGAAGTTTCTATGAGGTTCTACTAAGTAAGCGTAGATATCGGGGTAGGGCCTACTCAAAGAGGTTCTACTGCACATCTGGCCATATTGTCGGGTCGTTGATCCAGAGTCCTGCCGCGATTTCATACGGGCACAGGTCCAGTCCGACTGCCTTCAACTTGGCAAAATACCGGGACCGATCGATCGACAGGATCCAGATTATTAGAATATGGGGAAATTACAGAATACCGGTTTTGCGTCATATAAATTAGCATATTGGTGCGTATAAGAGCCACCGGAGGCGGCTCTCCCTTTCCAGAGATGAATTTCAGCCCGAAGGGCTGAAATTCGTCTTTCCCGTCGTCTGGGGCCCCCAAAAAGCCCGGGAACGAAACGGCCGTCAAAAAGTAGGTTGACCACACAATTTTTATGAAAATTGAGTGGTTTCGGAGGAAAACTGCTCTAAATCAAGATAACTCGAGTAAATCGTCGATAAAGAAAATTGAGCCGATTTTGACGGAACCATTTTAAACGTGATGACGTCATCACAGCTGGCAGCTCTTCTTCCTTTCACTCTTTTCGACACAAGTCATTCACTATCAATCACACTACACACTAGTTTGGCAAGGCAGCGCGTATACGCGTATTGTCAAGAGACATGTGCGCACTCAACTGCTATACGTATTGTACACTGTACTAGTAAACATGCGCGCGTTCTGCGGACTCAATACGCGCTACCACTGCACACGTACGCATCATAAGCTGTGTGTAGGTACTGTTGTACGACTGCATAGAGTCAACATGGTGGGCTGTCAAGAGCACCCACACAGTGCGTACGCTCTACTGTAAGCTAGCACCAGCAATTAGATAAGTGATTGTTTTCTAGTCTCACCTAAATTGCTATCGATTTCTAGGATACGGACTATCCTCAACTCCTAAAAACGTGAGTATTCATCGTAAATTCCGGTAAATTTTAACGGCTAGTCTAGACTAGCATCGTCAGGATCTCTAGAACTACATTATTATCGCTATCGGGGGACACCCCCGAAACCCCCGTAAACAACGTAAGATACCACACTTCTCACCGCACAGACCAAAGAAAACACACGTAAACAAATGCAATCGTCGACAGCCAAATCACGGACCGTATCGCAGAACGGATTGATATTTTAATGGTTGCTATCGGCAAGCGTAATTACGCTCTTTTCAGAGCGATTTGCGCTCTCCGTGATTGGTTGCCGGTATTCTGTAATTTACCCCAGTATGCGCATTATGCAGGCTTAGCGCTTGCAAACTGTTTGTTTTCACTCCAGTCAACCGGAAGTGACGTGTAGCCGACCGCAAGAATACACAAGCGATTCGCACTGTACTGAAGTTTTGCCACTCTTAGTAAATAAATGGCGGATCGTGCTCCATGCGATCACAGATCGAGCCTTAACGTGCGCGCGTATGACGAGTCCGCACTCTAGTACGTATGATAGAGCTCTATGGCGCATATACATACATTGTGCGCGCGCACACCAGGCACACACCATAGGGTCCTACACTGTCACCTACACACAGTGTATTACTGTTATGTAGAGTACACATTTACTGTCATTTCGCGAGGTTCGTTCAACTCTCCACTCAGAGGGAATTAACCAATCAGAAACGCGTATCCGCGGCAAACTGAAATCTCGTCAAAAATTAACTGTACAACGCAATGATTTATTCGCCAACCTGACCCGTTCATAGGATATCAGTCCACATAAAGTCATTATGTTTTCATAGAATGATATTTCCTCTTAACCTTTTAAGTGGTCGAATTTCATCAAAGTACAACTCTTCAGCTTTTTATCAATGTATAAATCATGAAGATTGATAATGTTGTTTAGATTTACAGACACTCTAAAAATGTGGTCTCCCAGCTCATTACGTATTCATGTCCGCGAGGTCCATGCATACGCGTACGATAAATGCGAAGGCTTTTCAGGACGTTGCAGTCTGGGGAGGTGAGAGGAAAGCACCTCCCTGGTATTATACAAGGCGATCACGAACTGCGTGTAAATTATCTGAAATAGGGTCGAGTTCTCCCTGAGACCGAGTTAGTCTGGAGCCTTCTGGAATAAAAGTCGGTTTTCCGACTTTTATTATTTTTCTCAAAATACTCCAAAACGACTCATCATTCCGGCAAACCGCGTCAGCCAGGTAAGTTTCTTTGTAGACTCTTTCGATATATTGCAAGCAAATATGAAATGGTGCCAGACGGGTTCTCAAGCCCTTGAACTTTGTTTTCACTTTAAAGTTGCGCCGCTAATGGAGACGGGAAAATAGAAGACAGGGGCAATTACAATAGAGTGACAATAAATCAGGTGAATGGTTCGATGACTTCCGCGACACAGCATGACACTCGAAAGCTCTGTCTCACGTCACAATTTATAGTTCTCAGCTGCACATATCGAAGTTTTGCACATTACACACATATAAGAACACACGCAAGCATACGTGTACACACACACACATACGTAGGCCCTAGCTAAGCCTACACACACGCACGCATACTTTTATGTCTTCTTTATTTATTCGTTAGGCATCATCATCGTATTCATAATAAAACGAGTGAAACATATATCATGATTGATTTTTAAGCAGATTCATACAAAGGTACATTTCGCTTTCAATTATCTAGGAGTGATTTAGATTATGATCTCTCACTAGGATGGAAGGTTCCAAAACTCTTCCACATGCTCCACGACACGATTATTGCTCCATCGTCATTTGTTCCACGGACAATAGTAGCTCCGCTGAAAATTGCTCGGCCGCGCCGCCCGGGCTCTGCTGACAATTTGCTCCGTCGAGGATGCATTTTCTCGGCTGATTATTGCTCCGCCCAAATTTGCTCCCAAAGTACCATCGACATTTGTTCCACTGACAATTGCTATCATACTAGAGTAAAGTCTACTATGCTTTTCAATTGTATACATTCTGCTGAAGTATCAATCATTTCTCTTTTATGACGGTCCCCTGCATTTTGCTCATAATAATTCAATTGAATAATCGACGTTTTTCCAATTATTTGTGTATGATTATAACACGCATACAATATATATCATTGGTACATATATCTGATTTTATATAGATCTATATATATACATCTATATCTATACATATCTATACATATCTATATATATATATATATACAGGGCTCGACACTTACGGTGGCCCGGTGGCCAAGGGCCACCAAAAATGCACGTCGGGCCACCAAAATTTCAGAAATGAAGATCTTGCGACCCGATCGGGCCACCAAAAAAGGTCGGCCACCAAAAATAAAAGTTAGTGTGGAGCCCTGACATATATATATATATATATATATATATATATATATATTGTATATAATAAACATGTTGAGAATTGACATATTGCCGGGCTCTATGAAGAAATTAAGAAATAAACTGGTAATGCATTTATTGCCAATAAAGAATGAGTTTATTCGACTCAAATTTTCAGGTATACGATACACGTATGTAAATATATTGTATACCTGTATATATATATATATATATATATATACAGGTATTATACATGTATACATTGTATATACCGTGGCATATGTCAAAAAAAGACATTACAACAACGGGACCCTCCGCAATGATATCTTTAAAAATAGTGAATCAATCCAAATACAAATTCAGGGTATGAAACTATAACTCATTGGCCATATCTTATAGAAAAGCCCATTCGATTTGCTTCAGTGCTGGTCAAAGAGAAATGAGGAATTTTGTAGAGGATGTCAAGAATCTCTTCCCTCCAAGTTCCATCTATTGTATTCACACACAAAAGCATCGAAGTGCTAAACTTGGAAGAATCACACTCATGACATGCCTTACAACTTTTCACATTTCTCTGTGACCGCTTAACCAAATTAAATGGGGTTTTCTGCAAAATACAGCTAAGATGTTATATTTTAAGACCCTAAAGTAGCATTTAGACAGTTTAATCATATTGGGTGTTATCAATGCGAAAATGTGATTGTAATTTTTTGGGGACATACTGTATATTGTGTTTAGTATTGGAAAATTGTTTGTTACCTATGTGTATTTGGTGAAAAATGCAGAAATAAAATAAAATAAAATAAAATAAAACCATGAAGAAATTCAACCTCGTTTTAATTGAGAATTATCTGCCATAATTATTGTGATAATGGTTTAAACTTAATAAATCATACATGAATGTTAATAAGACAAATTTAGTCAATTTTAGAAGAGCAACTCCACATGCATTGAATTTTGGTGTAAGACATTACATGAAGCATTGGCACGACCTCATCTGACTTCAATATTATTGGTATGAATCAAGTGAGATTCAGAGGAAGAAATGACCAAAAAAAGAGAGGAAAATTAGCCAATTCAAGCCTATAAAATTAAACTAATTCACACAGACACACACTAATACAATCACACACACATATATGCATATAATACGCATATATATATCTATATGCATATATACGCATAGTGTGAGAGAAAGTTCCCTGGGTCCCGAACGTGCGCGGTGCCTCATTGTTGGTTGCATATATTGAAAGAAATTGGACTGATATTATATATATATATATATATATGTCATAATTATTACCTAAACTGAAACTATGGATTGACCCTAGAGTGTAGGGTCAATTGACATTATTCAAATTAAAGTGACAGATTTGCCCTTTACAGTTTTATTTTGGCACTGCAGTCTCAGGGAGAGAGAAGTGAATGCAGTAGCACCAGCTCTTACAAGAAGACTTCACAAATGTAGATGAATTCAAAGTGTACTTCAAGAACACTAATACAAATTTGTACAACAAACTCTTGCAAACATCACAGTAATTTCACAGATCCTAAAATGCAAGTTTTCCTTGCCATATCAAGGTACTGAGTGTCCTTTTGTAATTACAGTGATTAATTGGTTTCCAGATACTGTCTTTACTTATTACTGCTTTCATGTACTGCATTTCATGTACTGCATTTGAAGACAATGGAGTTGTTCAGAACTTAATAGTGCAGCGCAGACATAAACAAAAAAGAGCATTAACTCAAACAAATAGTTGTGCATACAATTGATAGGGGTAAAGAGAAGAAATCGGCAACCAAATTTAGCAAAGTCTGACAAATACTGTACTTACATAGAGAACAAGACTGCTGGAAAGTCCTCCAGCAGGTATCCTACATGGGGAGACAAGTTGCATCTATCTATAGATAGCAGCTACACATATTATTTCTTCAGTGTTCACTGAAGACTCCTGTGACAGGTAAACTACTTCTTAGGTAGTGAATAAACAGCAGCCCGTTCACTTTTTATACAACACCTATTTAGAATGTAGCTATCCGATTGGTCGATTGCCCATCACGTGACATTTAGGGAAACGTTCTGTTGCATGCTCTGGCTGTCTCAGCCGTGCAATTTTGGTTCGACCTACATGTTCTATTGCACACGCTCTGATGTCACAATAAACAAACATGTGCCGCGCGCACTCGACAATTACAAGCGCACTTACAAGCGCGTACTTTTGTCACTCATTTTTGTAAACAACTTCGTTTCGCATGTACGTACACATGTAGTGTTATACAGTGACTGCGACCGTGAGGCTACTCATTCGTCTTTCACGGAAAATGGTTGCCATTTTTGTGTTAAATTCAAGAATCTGTGAGTACCAAATCTGTTGACGTTCGAGGTGTTGTATAAAACAAATAGTGTATGGTCTTTACTCGTGCAATGGAACCAGATTTCGCACTCGGTGAAAGATGAGGCGCACTATTCAACTCGGCTTCGCCTCGTTGAATAGAGCGCCTCTATCTTTCACCTCGTGCGAAATCTTGTACCATTGCACTCATGACCATTCACTATTTGTATACTATCTCATTCTCAATATCTGACCACATCATGGGGTGTTGCACAACCCCATTATATAGGGCCTAATGTACACATTTATAATAATAATAATAAGAAGAAGAAGAAGAAGAAGAAGAAAATAATAACGAGTTTATATACATATATAGACATGCATGGACTTGTATATTGCCAGACATTTCAGCTAATAGCAATTACCTTTTCTTCTTTTTTTTTGCCCAAAATGCACCATTTCCATCAGTGTGATATCAATTCAATTTTGAACTCTCTAACAGCATGTGATTAGCTGCTTCCCTTTCAAATACCACACACAACGCTTGACCTTAGGATGGGCAAATACTACACATAGCATTCTTGGGATATTACTACTGTCCGTCTACTTCAATAGGTTACAGTCTACAGGTCTACATACTTGTTTCTTTGTCTATTATTTTCTTGATTCACCACAATCCTTCACCTATGGCATCTAAAAGATCTTATAATATATAGATATATATATATATATATATTTATATATGCATTTTACATTGCACCAATTTCCTTGCACTTTACATTCAAAGGTCAATGACCTCCCTCACAATTCAATGTGTATTAAAGAACAGCATTTAGAGTACTGGTACTCTTTGCTTCTTCCTTTCTTGCCTTTCTTGCCTTTCACTGTGATTAACTCTTTTCCCCTCTCAACATATCTGTTTGGCAATACAGCTAATGGTTTTCGTAACATCAACTATTCACAGATAAATAGATAAATGATATGTACAATATCCTGTCAAAGCAGATTCTTTCTTCTTCTTCTTCTTTTTTTTTTTGCAGTAGTTTTGTATGCTTGGTAAGGTGATATGAATTTTACCTGTTTTTTATTTTGCAGACAGTCAAAAAAAAAAAAAAAAAAAGGACAAGTGCTTCAAATGGCTCACTGTTGCGACAGCAGTTAATGGTTTTGTCTAGCAAGCTCACTCCACTATGGCAAAAGGCACCTGGTCCATATTGCGACAAATTCACTCAGGTTACAAGACTAGCAAATGTGAAGAAAACTTTAAATAACATAGCAGTTATATCCCTACAATACCTATCTTGAGCTCAAAAATAGAATACAACATTACATTACATTTAACATGCACAAAAATCAACATGTTTATTTTAGCACTAGTTTCATGTTGTGCGAAAAAGAATGTGAGAAAAATTCCCTTTTTTGACAGTAATGAATTTCCTTTCCTTCAGTGGCTTTTCCGGTAATTGCAGATAGTTAAACGTTATTACATCAAAGTAATTTACAAAACTTTCATCCCTTACATTTGTATTTCTTTCTCACTTTCAGTGTGCATTGGGCCATGCAACATGACTGTCAATTGAAAACATCAACAGTTGTACATTTTCATATTTATTGGTCAATATTCCAAAGTTGCAAACTTAGTCCAAATCAAAGAACACACTATCATACTGTATACGCCATATATTTCGCGAGTCTAAATTTTCGCGAATCGGGAATACCCAATGATTTAGCGAGTGGTTAAATTCGCGATCGTTGAGTCCTGTACTGAACGGAGAAGTATACACGCGTACGTCACATTCACATCGGGATCAGAATTAATATTTTCGCGTGTCTGTAATTTCGCGAATAGCACCTGACTCGCGAAATTCGCAAAAATAAAAACCTTGCGAAATATTCGACATATACAGTATTTGCCATGTACGTATACAAGTTAGATATAAACCCTTTGTGTGCTTTGAGTGTCAACTGACAATGGAGGGAGGAAGAAAACCTCTTAGTGTTGTACACAGTGTCCAAAGTCCCTGGCACAGAAAGGGTTAAGTGGGTAATTCAGATACCAGACAGTGACTGGACAAATGATCATTTGATCAGGGAGTTGGGAAGCCCCACTTCCCTGCTTGATGGTAGGACATTTGTAATGTTCTTCACTGCGAAAAGATTACTCTGTAATCTAAAGGTAAACAATACTGACTAATCAAGCAATGATACATCTCTTAATTCTCAATATTTTTTTTTCCAAATTTTAGCACAACGGATGAACTGAGATTTACTCACTTGCCCAACACTGCGTATCAATTTTCTTGCTTGGAATACTGTAAAAGTGGAAATGTTTGAGTAACTTTTCACACCTTTGGCTCAGGTGAGCTATTATAAGGAACAAATAAAACAACTCCTTATCACCAACCCATTCATGGAGGCAAACTATGAAATGGGCTACAAGCAAGAAACGTCCACGAATGACACCTCACAAGGTACCATTGCCATGACGGCAGCCTTGCATCAACCAATCAGCTGTGGGTATTATGGTACATGCTGTGGTACGTATGCAATAACATTCTTGCAAGTTGCAAATGCTTCAATGAACTGTAGCTTTTTAACATGTATGACCAACATTGTGGAAAGATGCACATATAAGTAAAGAAAGAGAAATCAGTATGGGAGTCCGTGAGCACCATAGAAGCCATCCCGTTTGGTTGCCAAGCAGCCAGCATTGCTACAGTCCGGTTGTCAGATTGGTGCACTCCCACCTGCAGTAAAGGACAATATCGCACTTAATTGAATGAAAGAACTGTATTTTTTTATACTGTATGGCAATCCATTGCACTTTTTCAGAGTAATTCATAAGTGAATCTGAAATATACACATGGAGTTTTAAATTGAGTTCCAACAATGTAACATATTTGTATCCCTAATCAAAACACATTTACACTGTATTTCATAAAGTGCTGGCATTGGATTAGAAAGTTGTTATTTCATGAAACAATCAATATGACACGGGCTAAATGTGTGCAAAATATGGGATTGATAGGGCATGTAATTACCAAGACAAAGTAGTCTTGACCCTCGACACTACCTCAAACAGCCAAGATGGTGTCTTGAGTCAAAAGTCATAGTTTTATGAAATGATCCAGGAAACATGGACCGTATAATTATGTACAAAATCTGGCCCAGCATTAGCATTTTGTCAGCAAGATACAAAATAAAAAATACTCAACCTTTGAACCTCATTTGCACAACCAAAATGGCGTCTGACCAAAGCGTTGGCTGCACCTCGGTGAATAGATCATTCATTTTTTGCCTCATGAAATATTCTGTCCATTGAACGCATAAACATTCATTATTTGTATGCTATTTCATGTGCAGATATAATCAGAAATGATAAGATAAAGCTGAAGCTTGAGTTTTAAAGAGAAGCATGGACACTTACCCGGTTTGTTTCCTCCCTTGAAAATCCTCTTGATTTGCTTCCAGATAGTGGGAATGACAAGACCACAAATGAGAGAAACTAGTACTATGAGGAACAATTCCAATGCTGACAGGCAACCTGTTTGAAGAAAAAGAACAATTCATACACAAACAAATAAACACAAAGGAAATGAAGAATACAAAATTTGTGAAGGGAATTCACATGGCATGAAAACATTTAGTGTGCATCTGTCAAAACTGGAAAAGATAATCACGAAAAATGTCAACTCTTTGACAAGAAGAGTAGGTATATGCAGTGACAAACACATGGCATATATAATTACATTAATGGTTCAATAAGGAATGTAACTCCATATTCAAGTTTGTAGTATGTATCCTTACATCATTCGCATATGAATACAATGCCATCATCATTAAACAAGAGCATGCTAAGCATCAATAATCTCAACTGATTGTCTGCAAAATCAAACAATTTGTTTAGCAGGGTGTGCAAAAGGAACAGAGTACTCTGTGGATACTGGACTTCTGTTGCATAGTAGAGCATACAGGAGGTATATAATAGCAAGTAACTGAGCCGCTTACTAAACTGAGTGCCATTGAAACGTACATGTCTGACACTGTTTAAAGTGAATATTCAAAGAAAATTACCTTTTGGCACAAATTTATATGCTGTGTTTATGCTAGTATCTTTGAAAAGACAAAATGTAAGACTTTTTTCTTATTTCAAAATGGGTAATGCAACATAAGAGCAAAGAGAAAATTCATTCGATGAAGTAATGCAAGCAGTTCAGATGACTTCAGGAAAATTTGGTGAAGGTTTTACAGACATCATAAAATAGACCATCTAACAGCAGCAGATAATATGTCACAGCTAAAACAAAAATCATAAATGCATTCACTGCTACTGAAGAAGAGGTTAAATTATTTCTAATTATGCTGATTGAGATATTCTTCAAAAGAAAGGTGGCAGAGAATGCTACTTGACAAGTGCCCAGTTTAGAAACCATGGGTGGTATTCTGAAAATCTTCCGAAGTTTCTTCCTAAGTCAGTTTCTTCCTAAGTCAGAAACTTAGGAAGTGCCTAGGAAAGACAGAATTGGTATTCTGAAGTTTCTTCATAGGAACTTCTTATTGCAAATTAGGCCATCCTTATCCCTACCCTTTCTTAAGCCCATACAAAATGCCATATCATAAGGAACCAACCAATGAAAATCGCATATTGACGTAGGGTTAAATACATGTGTGCTCTGCATGTCCCCTTTCTCATGCCCATTTCGTGCATCCTTTAAAGTACATGTTCATGTTGCGCTTAGTGAATGACATGCGCCTTTCACAATATTTGCAGTTTGCTATATCTGAACATCGTACTTAGGACAGGGGTGGGGCTTTCCTAAATATCTTCCTAAAATTCTTTCCTTAATATATTCTCAAATACCACCTTCTTCCGAAGTCAGAAATTTGCATATCTTATCCTCATCAGCGTATCTTCCTAAGTTTTTTCCTAAGTTTAGGAATAAAGTTAGGAAGACACTTGGGAAGAAACTTGGGAATATTTTCAAAATGCCACCTAGGAAAAAATCCTGACTTAGTAAGAAATTTCTTCCAAGGAAGGATTTCAGAATAACACCCCTTCACTCAAAATACAGTATTTCAGAATGCAAGGGCCATTTTTTAGCATGAAAAGCCCATCTAATAATGGTGAATGTAAATGAACAGCAAACCATCTGATGCGGCAGTGCAACTGAAAACATAACTCAAACAGCAGCAAAAGGCCAAGCCAATGCCGACAGTGACTTTTGCCAAACTGTGTGGGGGATGGGCATGTGAATGAGAAACATGGAATTTTACCTCCTATTTGAAAGATTGTCGTTACCGTTGATGTTTTGAAAGCACAGCATTCAAATTATGTGGAAAATCTCACAAACTCTATTTGCAATTTCATGATGAATTATTCATGACTTTTTTATCTTTGAATTGGGTTTAAACCATCCCTTCCAAAATTTTCTGAGAGTTTTAAATGCCCCCAAACAAGATTTTTTTTTTTTGCCTATCTGCAGAGAACAAACAGGTTGGTAATCAACAGGTAGTACTTGATGTATCCCCTTTCCACTGTCAACTACATGTGCCATCGAAAAATTAAAATATTGACGGGTGGAAGGTATGAATAGGGCATGCACTGGGGCTCACAGACTCTTTTGTTCTACACAAAACCTGGCACCTGGGGGGTCTTTCATCCACGTTTGTCAGCACTGACAACTTGAATCACCATAGTAACAGTCAGTGACCAGAGCATCTCAGCCAATCAAAACCAAGGATTTTGCTGAAATTGTAAGCGCTGACAAACGTTGATGAAACACCGCCCTGAATTCAATAACTGGGGTCAGCAAACACAGAAATTTACTGAGCTCAACTTTGATGTTCATGCAAATACGAGTTTTATAGCAGAACAAGGGCAAACTAAATCAGAAAAACAGTAAGTAATACTGCGATATACGCATTTTTCCAACAGAAAGAGAACATTATGGTGACAGAATAAACTCTTATCTTTTTATAAAACCCCCTTTTTTTGGGGGGGGGGGGGGCATTACAACACAAAGAAACATGAATTTAGGCCACTAAAGCAGGCACTCTTGTCTTCATCTTGGGAACCTGGTATATCAGTTGCTCTCACAGGGACCTGGTATGCCAGGTTCCTGTAAGGAACAGGTTAACTGACAGTCAAATTATAGATATTTTTCTCCTGGAATCCATCTTCTCTAGTACTTCATTTGTTTGTTTGTTTTTTGTTTTTTGTTTGTTTTGTTTTGTTTTGTTTTGCTTCGTTTTCTGTTTTGCTTTGGTTTTTTTTTTTTTTTTTGGGGGGGGAGGGTTAACCTAGAAGCCATTTTCCACTCTGACTCTTTTCTGGTAATCCTTTTTTTTTCGTATCATACTGAATAGAATACTTAACTAAACACATGGATATGTAATGACTTATTTATGACCACCTACATAGTTTATTACACTGGCAAGAAGTATGGTATCATGAGTGTGTTGGTATGTTCACTTGGTACATCTGTGTGTGTGCCTAGGTTTTTGTCCATTTTTTTTTTTTTTTTAGGGGGTGTTTTGCCTGTGTGTTTGGGTTTATTTTCTATTTATGAGGGGAAGGAGAGAAAGACTGGACAGAGAATTTATTGTGAAGCTCTCAGTTTTTCTTTTTTTTTCCCTTCAAATGATCATGTACATAAACCTACGTTGACAGGCACAAGACACAGTCCTGTTGGTTGGCATTGATTCTGTTGTGACTGTTTGTTGTTGCAGATCCGGGAGAATCGTTTTGGCTGGTGTTGTGATTGTGAGTGATGCTGGCGTTGCTGTGGTGACGAGCTCTCCGTCCGGAGTTGTCACGCGGGATGCGGGAGACTGAGTCGACACTGAGCCCTGTCTCAGCCGGGCATCGGGAGTTGTTGATGTTAGTTCGGGCACACATTCAGTATCTCGTTCTGGTGTGCAGGGCTGGGATACTATGTGGCCCTCTGGACACTTTGAACAGGGACGGCATTCTGTGCAGTTATTGGGCTTGTCTTGGAAGGAGCCATCTTTACATGGCAAACAGCTGGCAGTGGACCTGTAATCAAGTAACAAAATAATTAATGATCCAAGTTCTAGCAGGAAAGAAATGAATCAATTCTTATCCATCTAGGTGGTATTCAATCTTAGTGTCACAGCTATTCTTTAGATGAGAGTTTCTACGATAAATCAGCGGCACATCATCTGATACACCTGCTCACCATGCTATTGGATAACCCTCCTCGGGTGACTTATACATCATACTGACTGATGGTATTTGACTTGACCTGTCAACAGCCACATCTGTGTCTTGTGACATATTGCCATTCTTTGGTCAGCTTATATTTTTGTTTGATATAATATATTATACTTTTGTACAATATACTTTTGTATAACATACTTTTGTATATATACATAATTTTATATAAAACAATATATCAGCTTATAATTTTGTTAATTTCAGAATGTCCATTTGTACGTATACCTTTCAATGTGAAAAAAGTGTTTTCCATCCATTTGAATACTTTCAAAAACCATCTCTTCTGATTATAGACATATATGACTGAAAATTTCAGTATAGATGACCAACATTGTCACCAGATTGCTCATAGAGAGGTTAAGTTTAGCTATGGAATTGTGGTTGACAATGTAACCCTTGCCTTAGTATACTGTACATGTATGATATATCTTGCACATACATGTATGCATACACTACACAATTTCATACCGTGTGTATTTTCATACATACCAGTTTCCTCCAAGGCATGGCTGTGCCTTTTTCTGACCTTCAAGGCAGCTGAAGTATTGTTTTCCTCCCTGGCAGCTCTCTTGGTAGAGCTTGGCCTCGGTGAACTGGCAATGCTCCACACACTCCACAAGCTATACACAATTTTTAATAACATGAAAAGTAGTGAATTAAATATGAATATACAGAAAAACACATGCACTGAAATGACTGGCACAATGAATATGCATTAATCTCAGTAGAAAATCAATATACCAGTAATGTACAGGTCTTTAATAAACTCTCTTTGTGAAGATGGTTCTGCCTGTAAAATTTGGCATCTGTAACACTTTATAATAACATTCACTACCCCATGATCCCAGTGAGTTGAAGTAATATACTATCTTATCATACAATGTATATGTCTATTCATGTTTCCTTTAAAAAACAAACCAAAAAAAAAAGCTGCTTAAGAGCATGTAATAAAATAAAACTAGAGCAATTCAACTGCTATGCACAGTTGACTGGGATGCCTCCACTTCTTACATAGGCACCCTAACTATCAAACCCACAATATAAGCATACATAGCCCTTCCTTTTACATTTTGATATACAGGGAAAATATTTCCAAATCTGCTTCTATTCATTGCATCCAATTACATCACCATTTGGCTCATGGAGAAAATATGAGAGTTTGTCCAAATTTTTGTAACCTTGACTTTAACCCTGTCACTTCAGGCAACTAATCATTTTTTAAAATTTCACAATAATTACCACTTGATATTCCTACTAGAAATAATGGTTAGAGAGTCTTAAAAACAGTATCTTTGGACATTAAACTTTGGCATCTGCCCACTGTATCTTGTCCATGCTATGACTCATCAAACTTGAATTATAACCTACATTCAGCTGAAAAAAATACAGAAGAATGATACGTATGTGTGTAAAAGTATACCAACTTGGACATTTTACCAGAATTACAAAATGGAAATAATTGTCCATTTCTAACCTTCCTATAATTCAACTACATTCTACCACTATACATTCCAAAATAAAGCCATTTTAGCAAAAGTTCAATGACCTCTAACCTTTGACCTTTAAGGTTTTTCACCCAAACAGTTAAAATATTATTTAAGATACATGTGTTTACAATAATGAACACATCATTTTGACTATTTTTGAATGAATATCAGGCAAAGGCAGATGTGAAAACATGCAACTAAATAAAAGTAAACTTAAGAATATTGATCACTAACATCACAGCATCATAAACAGTATTTTTTTCATGAGATGTAAATTTGATTGCAAAAGAAAAAGACATGATGCAGCTAAAAATATGGATAAGATGAAGAAAACAAAAAGGGCTGACTGTGAAACTGTTCATGTGCATAAAGAAAAGGTTGATAATTTCATGCAGGAAACGAAAAGAAAACCAATTCGCCTTCTAAATGCTCAATATCATTCCTTGCAGCTACTGAAGATATTGCACATCATGCACCCACTGAAAATGAAATAAAAATCATGAAGGAAGTGCTGACAAAATTCATAATTCTGCTAAGAAATGCAATGCAACAATCACAGACACAAACATTCATGCAAAGTGACATGTTAGCTTACTCAATTCTTATCATGTTCTCATATTTCCACCTCCAAGTTGAAAAGGTGCTTCACAAATACTGAAATAATAGCTGCAAATTGGCAACAACAACAAAATACACTATGTATGTCATCCATCTTCTCATGATCTGCCTTGGGAATCAAGTGCAGAATGTTACTGTACCTACTTTGCCCTTTGTCAAATTGTTCCAAATACACAGACATAGATGCTTGAAATCCAGAAAAATTAGAACAAACCTAAATGAAGGTAAGGGGAGTTTGGTCAATCCTTTAAAAAGTTATAACTTTTTAAGCCATATTGTTAATTCAATGTGTACCTCTCTTTCAATGAGAACTCTCTAACAGTTTTTAGTATGACAACAAAACAGCAGAAGGAAAATCTTAAAGAAATTTCATAAAAATGCAGCTTTTACAAAAAGTCAACATGACTTCCTACCTTTTTTTCTCTGTCACAAGGTTTGATACCTTTTGCTCATTCTGTCACTATGGTTCCCAATCAGTAAAATATTAATGAACTTGTATAACATGTCTTGGAAGTCCCAATTCAAAAATTAATGAAGCAGTGTAACATGAACTGCAAAGGGAAAGTTCTCTGTAATATCTACAGTTCATTGTGCACATGCAAAACAGAACTCTAAGTAACAATAGACATGGACTTGTGACAGCTAGTGTCTACATTAAATAGTACAAGATCTACTTGATAATTCACAGAGCACAAAAGACAAATAAACTAAAACCATCACTTGATCAGATGAATGCAAAGAAATTTCCACATGCATGCACAGGCAAAAATACATATCAAAAACATACACATTGAACCTACTATGACTTGATCCTCTGTTGAATGTCATCCTAGGAAGGCAATGCAAGGAATATATGAAATGTCCATCGTCACATCTGCTTCATAAGTACCGCAAAGTAAAGAAACCATACCCACACCATCAATTGACACTATCTATGAAACCTCATCATAATACATTTTGTATGTTCAACTTCAATTTGTACAATGCATCTCAGGATCACTGGAAATCATGGAATATGGCACCAGACCCTAGATATTTGCCCTTATTTTGTGAACAAGCAGGGGGTAACTGATCTGCTAATAGTATCTAGACGTCGGGGATATCATAATATGTTACCCGCTACAACAAAATGATCCTAAAGTCGGGCGAGGTTGATTATTTGAAAATTGCATGATATAATCCCCTAATCTTTCTGCTGTAAATTGATATACAGTTAAACTCGCATAAGTCGATCTTCTCGGGACTGAGCAAAACACATCGACTTAGGCGATTTTCGACTTGTGCGTAAGTCAAAAAAAATCAACTTAACAACAGTTACACCACACGTACATTATGAATAAATGTACATGTATGTTGTCTACTCTGGAGCCGAGAGCTGGAGAGGTGTGCCGCAGCACGGGTCGCCCGGCAGGGCCGCGGCTAACTTTGCATGGACAGTGCATTAGTATTGGCACAGGTCCGATTACTTTACACCCTTGTTAAACCTTGGGGAAGTGAATATGAACGATCTTGAGCAGTGATTGATTGCAGTTTACCATACCGTGGCTTGAAATGCATGTAGAGGTGTAATTCTGATTTACCCGTGCCCGTAGAAACTTTTCCCTTACTTTCCGCTTTGAAAACTCAGCAGCTTCATCCATCCACTGCACAGCGCAGACTGCGTCGACTATACACAGCCCAGTAGTCGCTGTACGCACAACTATACACAGCCTAGTCGCTGTACGTACGTAGCGCTGGCGTGACAGGGCTGTACCAGCGGACCTCCAAACACGAAGAGAGTTCAACAATCGCATGCGATCGCTTTGAATTTTGATACTTAAGATCATTTTTTGTCACCTGTCTGGTCGGGCTAGTTCTTATGTAAACAAAAACTGGCGTCTCGTGATTTTGACAGTGATTTCTTGCACAATGAAATCTTGTTCGACTTAGGCACAGTGAATTTAATGGTTTTTTTCGTGAAAGTGTTCTTGGAATTTCATCGACTTAGGCGAGTATTCGACTTAGAAAATTCGACTTGTGAGTGAATTAATACACGTAGGTCAATGGGGAAAAATCGGGACTTTTTAAAATCATCGACTTGCGCGATTATTCGACATATGCGATGTCGACTTAGGCGAGTTTAACTGTATAACACATTTTATAAAAATAATCGGCTGCGGAGATATCGATGTTTAAAAGAGAGCATATCGAGACGTCTGGAAAAGCACTGTTTCGAGAAAAGCGCCCTAAAAGTCTTCCTTTCGACGCAATCACGATCAAGGGACACGCAAGTCAGTTTTCACCTCTGGACAATAGAAGGTAAGCCCTAGCAACCCCCGAAGAGTTCATTCAAGCACATCAGCGTCGGCGGTCTCCTCACCAACCAATCAGTGACCAGGATGTGAGAAGCGGCTGAGCATAGCGCACCCCACCCGCACGTGCACCAGTCGACTGGGCAGTGTGCGAGCTTCACGCTTCGGTTAGCAGCAAGCAGCAAACTGACCAATGAGATCACTCTGGTCGTTGTTAGGGGCGGAACCTATCTGTGGCGCTCAATCCAAATTTTCGAACCAGTTTCTGCTTTGTTGAAACGCCAAAAAAACATGGCTCAGAAAAACGCTATTTTTTTTCTCTTTCCTTTGATCATTTTGCTTCAAAATTTCAACAGATGATAGAAGACATGTTAGACTCCAATAATATATCAAATCGGAAAATCGTAAGTTTTGACCAATTTTAACGCTCTAACTTCAAACTCGATTTTCACTGCTTTGACAGTGCGCGACTTTAGGACCTTTTTGTTGTAGCGGGTCACATATGTTCCTCAGAGACTGTGTCTAGCTTCACGGGTCCCCTCCTATACAAAGCGATAACGTTAAAAAAAAAAAAATAAAACTTTCAAAGACTCCTCAGGACGGACAGATCTTTCTAATACCACCAGTGCCCACACCAGACCCGCCAAACAGCGCAAAAATACACCAGATGGTGGAGTGGAATGCACTTACTCAAGGAAAAAGGTAGAGTTCGCCGAACAGACAGATTTTCTGTGTAAGTTTACCTGATTACAATCCTATAGTATACCCCAGATGGCTAGCCAGCCCAGGGCGCTCCTCAACACACGAGTTATACTGTACTCACATTGAGCTGGTCGCAGTTTAATTAGGCCAGCTAGGCCTATCGTTACTCGTTACAGACGTTAGATCTAACTGTTAGTGTTAGTCTAAAATTTTACACTAGACCCTAGAGTCTATATTAAAATCTTTAAACTTTTTAATACTCGTTTGTAGATCCACACCACGTACACCCACACAGCATCGGCATCTTAAATTTCACAACTCATCCAGACGGGTTAATTTACTAAGAACAACGAAATATAGTAATAGACCAGATTTGTCACAGGCACAGTCACTGCCCCTGAGGTAAATTAGATCTAGGCCGTCACTCTCTAAGCTAAGTTAGTTACAACTTACAGAACAGCGAGCAGAAGTCGACGGCGCGCTACTGTGGTGTTTGGTCAGGCTACCACTTAAAATTTACCACAGCAGGGCCTACACTGCACACACGGGCAGAAAGCCAAGAATTCATTGAATCACACTGTACATTTCAATCACAAAGGTATTTCTTTTAAACGTGTAAAAACTTATTTCTGTCAGTGAATGGTAATGATGCAATACATACCTTCAATAAAGCAAAACAGTAAACACCTAAAGCCGCCATGGCCATGTGGCGCAGTGTTAGCATGGCCATGTGGCGCAGTGTTAGCGTAGCCATTTTTAAATCATGACGTGTTGATGTACTGAAATATGTTTTCGTGGGTGGTACTGGTAGGCCTGTGATGTTGGGTGAGCTGAGGCTGATCAGGCTCCCTGGGCTGATGAATGCTACTAAGTACAATGTACATGTACATGTATTCCGAAGCACGGTTCGGTTCTCGAATTTTCTCGGGCCACACATCCAACAAACAGCAGCAGTACACTTTCCTGCCTGGCCCGGGCCCGACGTACGTGTATGCGCGCGCACTGAAAACGTACAGGGAATTCCCCTTTCGAGTAGTCTAGATTCAAGACTTTGATAATCATTAAAATGACGGCTGAAACAAAATGTGTATTTTGTTACCGCTATGTGTATCACATACATTTTTTTTTTGTGTGTGTATTTGGAAACGTTCAAGCAAGAGATGACAAACCGTGCATCCCATGGTAACAAGAGGTAAAGCCTAACTCCGAAGGGCTTTGTAAATCAAAGATGAAACAAGGTTCATTACTCAGAAGGTAGTACCACCGAAAATGAAATAAGGTTCTTGATTCTGAAGGTTCATTTATTTGAAAACAAAGACAGTGGATACTCCTGAACCATCAGAATTGTGAACTTTTTTTTTACTTTCAGATTAGGAAACCCATGGAACAACAAACCTTGTTTCATTTTTGTATCGACAAATCTTTGGAAGAACAAACCTTATTTCATTTTTGGAATTATGAATTTCAAATGAACAAAACCTTATACCATTTTTTTATTAACAAACCTTACACATAACACAAAAGGAGCAAGACTTCACGCACTAAGCAAGAGATTTCTAGCCATGCACCGGTAAAAGGTTAATGTATCCAGTCAGTATTTAGTGGCAGATCCACAGGGGTTGCACCAGGTGCATGCCCCCTCTTTATTTTTTGTTAAAACAAAAGAACAAAAGAAAAAGAAAAGAAAAACTGGGACGGCACGCATCCCCCTTTAATTTTGTAAAGGCGCCAACCTGTACGAAATTCCTGCATCTGCCCGTTTTGTTACATGGTTTGCGTCTTTGGCAAGTCAAACAGAATTGAATCCAGTAAATTTACAAACGTCAGTAATTGTCACAAAAAAAAATCTGTCCACCATTCTATTAAACAAATGATGATGCATGTGCCTTTTGCAAATCACAAGGAATAGTGTACAAGCGGTTACTGCGGAAATATAGTCAAAACCACTCGGCTGCACCTCATGGGCAAAACAATTCCACTGTTACCTTTTGCACACAATTCCTACCCACCAAGTGGACCCATGCATCATTATTGATTTCATGGATTGAGGAGAAAAGGAATTTCATGGATTGTAAGTAATGACATAATTATAGACAATTCATCAGGTGTAGTACAAGGAAGATCTCAATCTATGAAAATATAATATGCTGGCAGAAAGATACATCAGTGGATGCTACAAAATTCATGAACATTAAAGAAAATGCATTATCATCATAATGAGACAAACAACAAAATAGACAAAGAACACAAAATAATTTAGAGAAGTATGTAAAATTACATGTATTCCAGTGAACCATGTACATACACTACAATATATATAAGAAAATTCAATAACAGTATTCTTTTAATGTTATTTCAATAGCTACCTTGTATAGATATATTATAACATCAAATATATGATAGTCCTAGTTTTGTTAATTTGTTTCTTTCTTTCTCTCTTTGAGAGTTCTTTTATAAAATCTACAATGTTTATACTTTGTATTCTTTTACTGATTTACAGCAAATGTTTTAGAAGAATGATCTTGCAAAAGACATCACAGAGTCTGTACATCAATGCATGAAATTCTATTTATATACACAATCACCTTGCATCATATGCAGAGTATCGTGGCTGCAGCTCACAAAAAGTCAAATCTAAGGACCAAACTCTTGGAGCTTGGGACACAGTCATAACTTATAGTGAAATGCCACTTTGGGCTAACGCTGACTGTAAATTCAGATAGAACAGTTTTTCCTTTGATTGTTCAAATCAGCATGGACCTACAAGTGGTATTTTAATCCAATGATAGGATATGGACATTAGAAACCTTTTATCTCACTCACAAAAATGTGATCATTTCATTTGAAGCTTCCACTGGTTTTGTTCTTTCCTTTCCAAATCAAGTACATGCATGCTGATCTAAAACCTGTACGCTTGCAAGTACTGTATTAAATGATGAATTAAGCACACTTGTTTCCCCACTGAAATGGGTCAAAATTCAGGGTGTAGAAATAAACCATTATAGCCACTACCTAAAGGAACATGCCACTGGCAAAGAACAAACCATTTTTATCTATTAAAGTTGTTATTTTCTCTTCTTCGGTTATATCTATACCAGCTGTTGGTGACATAATTTCCTTTTCGTCAGGCATTCTACTGTACATTTTCTTCTTTTTTTTTATAGCACAAAATCAACATATTTACTCTGCAGAACATTTCACTCAAGTCAACCAACACGTCGGCATTACCTCTGCCCATTGCACGGCAGTATCCACACTCGACTGTCTTTTTTTTTCCCCCGAAAAAGGGGGGAGGTGCAATCAATACATTGGTGCGTTTTATGCACCACTATTTACGGTAGTTGGAATGAAATCCACGTTTTCACTGTCTTATTTCAATCCTTGGTCTTATCACATGTTTGAAATCAAACAATGCATAAAAGCCTTGACTTTGACAATGCTTGACCCTATGTCATACATAAATCTTAAAATGTGGCTCAACCAAGGAGAGACATTTTTCATATTTACATAATGACTGGAAGTCAAGTCATGTTTTGAACTATCTACATCGAAACCTACATACAAATCTGGACAAGTGTTTTGGTATTTAGTTGAGACTATACACAAGCCATGATGATTTGAAATGTTAAAGGGACTGTACAGTACTGGTTGAGGTGGAGATTCATGTTTTGAACATTCTTAAGTGAGATAATGAGAAACTTCTTATGAAATATGAAAGAGCATGTAATTTTAAGAAGGATTCAACGTTTATTTGATGAAAATTGGTTTTCAAATGGCTGAGATATCCAAAAAAGTGCTAATAATAAAAGGCGACATGCCACAACTTTATTAGGATCTCTTTGTTTCACCTTGTTTTTGGAAATTTCAGCCATTTCAAAACCGATTTTCATCTAATAAACTTTTGATACCCCTTAGAATTGCATGCTCTTTGACATCTCATAGAGTGGCTTCTGAATATCTCGCAAAATGTTAAAAGCTAAATCCTCACCTCGACAAGAACTGTACACACCCTTTAAGTTTATATTTACATACAAATCCTCACACGAAGCCAATGAAACTTTCGTTGGCTATTAACTTGACAAAGAAAATTATGGTATGAAAATTCTGCACTTCGTTCATTCCATACCAGCATGACATTCATTGCAAGTTTATCAATGCGTAGTTAGCCAGTAGGCTGTGATTAACATTACCTTTACATTCACTTGTAGCTCTCTCTAATAAGGAGATGTAATCTTGTATTAGAAGGAAAGGAAAAATGGGAAGCATATAAATTCCCTGGGAATGCAGGTATAGTATTGACAACATGATGATGTATGATATCCCCTCATTAACTGTCTGAAAGCTTACAGACATACACTGTAACACCTGGAAAGCAAAATTATATCAGGTTTTTATTCCCAAAAATACATATTCTAAGAAATTTTGCTTCCAAATCAAAAGTTACAAAGTAAATTGGGTAACAAAGAAGGTTGTGGCTCTTTTTTTTTAATGATTCTGAGAGTTTTAGCCTTTATTATACTCATGTATGTCAAGATACAGTTATGGGAATTCATAGCAATTGCAAACATGACTCAGAAATACTAACCTGCAAAGCAGGGGTCGCACTTAACTTTTAACTAGCCAGGCGGACTACTTAGAATCAATTTTGACACTGAAGCGATATTTTGGCTAGCCAGACGGACTAGTAACTTCAGAATTTTATGATTTTTAGCTAGTCCGACGTGTTTTTGGGTGGCCAATGGCCAGCGGACCATCGCCAATTTCGAACCCTGCAAAGGCTTATCTCCATGTTATAATTACCATTTTCTCTACATATCAATTTGCCTGAAACCTAAGCTCCAATGAGGCCACAAACCTTAAAGATGCGGAGGCATTTCAAGACACCGAACTTATGACACCGGATCTAATCGGATGCATGCATTTGGTAAAACGGAATATGTCCACTTGCTGGCTCAATGCATAGAGTGAAATTGAGGCCAGATAAATCACTGTGCATATCTTCGCAGCTAAATGTTGCAGCAAAGATAAATATCATTGACAGATAATGTTGCCAATGGAGCTAAAACAGTTCATCGCCATATTCACTGCAGTTCTCACAATAAGACATGTGTAAATATTATCTGAAAAGCCCCAGTTTGGGGATTCAAATGGCAGCAAAGTCAATTCGAGGGCCAACAAAGCTGGTAAACAACACTATGGTTCAAATGCACTGCAGCTACTTATGCATCTCTCTTTACACACTAGCCATCTTATTAACCAGTTGAGGATGGACTGATTTTGCTACAACACGCATTTCCCATAGATACCTGCCCGAGTATACTTGGGACTCATCCTCGACGGGTTAATGAACACATTACCCCAAAAACTTACAAGAACAACACAGCAGCATACCATATGCTCAACTCAAGGATAAAGCAGTGATAAAAGACAAACAACTTTGGAAAAACTGTGAAAATACATGGATATTAGTGCCCAGAAGCAACCAGGGGTTCTCTTAGACAAACTTAGTACATAAAAATATAGTAAAAGATAGTACTGGTAAGCTGCATGGATATGAACAGTGGTAATAAAAACAAAAACATATGTATACAATTTGTGGCAACATGTAGTAAAGTGCAGGATCTGCACTCATGGGCCATAGAATAATGTTATACTCACAGTAACATAACTTTAAATCCACATCTACATCAGACAGGGCGTACCTGCTCTTGTCAGTGCCAAAGTGACTGTTTACACAGTTATCTTTTTACATCTGGACAGTTGGAATTCCTGTGCACTTGTGCATACTTGATACTTCTTTGGAAAAGTATCAATAAAACCAACATAAAATGACATCTGAAATCTTCCAGATGCTATTTGAAAAGGTGATAATACTGCTGAAACTAGTCGATGCAATCTTCATCATGTGCAAATTATCTACAAGTATATTGCTATAGGATATCTTATTGCATGAGAAAGAGAACTCCAGCAACCATATAAAAGCCATTTGCTGGAATGATAACTGGCTCTTTGCATGGTAAATATACCAGGCTCATACTTGTAAAAAAAGAAATGGTAAAAATCATAAATATGTCACCTGACTCGCTTCAGCACAACACTCCTACATATGGTACAGTTCATCTCTTTCACAGAGTTCAGTGCAGGCTGCTCAATAATGATTCTAGATCATGTTGTGAGTGCATAGCAAAAAATCATATGAACATCTCAGTTTTTTTTTACGGTGGAAGAGTTATTTCACAGCAGATTTGTGGTTACTGTCATGTGATGTTATGAGAATTAAAACAAAATTTGGTTGTGCAAGTTTATTCAAGTGAGAAAGCTAGCAGTATGTTGAGGATTTCAGTACAGATGAGCATTCACTCAACCATTTCTTGACAGCTACAAAATGAAGCAAGGTTGCCACATTTTGCAAAAAGTTTTTTTTTTTTTTTCTGAAATGAACTGTCATTACAGTAACCATAATGATGTGTAGAACAGTGTGAGGTAGACCCTTGTAGGAAAGCCCAGAAAAGTTAATAGCAGCTCTTCTTGTCCATGTTTGGTTGTGCCTTAACAGACAGGATAGAGATAAAATAATGATGATACAGTTTAAAACAGTATTTGCATTTGGAATAAATGGGTATGCCTTGTCATGAATTTAATATTCATTTATCCAAATCATTCAGGATAGTGCAGCAAAATAGCATTAAGGAGCTCTTGCAGCATAGAAGAATATATAGATATAGTTTCTGCACTTAACTGAGCGATTAGTGTTTATAGTTATTATCAATGGAGTAAGATTAGAAGTAGATACAGCCCTTCCTATAAATCTAACAGATTATGTTACCTATTCATTAGGTACTCTAATATCAACTGGGTTAAGAGCTGGTCTACCAGATCCTATGCAGAGTACAGCAGCTGCTGTCTTGGGGATGTTTTTTTTTTTCTCTCTCTCTCTCTATGTGGTGTGCCTTTCCATGACAGCACTTTACAATCCACTATTGATTACCCCAGTCAGTGGAATTCTAACTTGCCCCTGCAGCCCACCCACTCCACTCCCTCAGAAGCATTTTTAACCAGCCCCCCCCCCCCCCATCTCTCACATGAATGATAATTGCATCAGAAATCAAAACTCTGTCCAATCTGTGGAAAAAATTCAGTTGCAATGCTCTGTTCTGCTGACAAACACAGGGCACTCACAATGCTCTGCCAATGCAATTTGCCCAACACACACTCTATTCTCTATGATTCTTCACAGGTATGATGCAAGAAAAGGCAATCTCACCAGATGGACTGAGGAAAACAGGGTTCAAAAAGCATACACATATGGTTATTTCTCGCTTCAGGTACAAACATCATGCAAATTGCTGTGGATCAAATAAGGCTACAGATGACTCGGGAATAATGGTCATCGCTGACAGGAATACAGTTCCTTCATGCTGGACACATACTCAAGACTGATAGTTTGAGACTCACACCACATGTCGGAATAGAAGGATTTTGTTTCCCCAAATGTTGGATCACCTCCATCAGACGATATCTGCTTACTTCCTCCGAGTCATCAACCTCAGTGAATTCCTACATGCGGGGGCCTTTGAAGAACTTGTCCCTCATCACTGCAGGCACTTGCTGTAAACTGTTCTCTTCTTCCTTGTTACACAGTCTTCCCAGTCGTCGGTCTGGTTGACCAGATGACCCCTTGTGGGATTACAGCTCAACAGTCGATGTCCAGTTCTTGCAGGAGATTGTCCAAGCTGTTGAGCTTCTCCTGGGCCTCCTGCACCTCGCTGAAGGTCTTGAGGTTGCTGGCGATGTGAAAGCGGAGGTCGTCAATGATGGCGATGGTGTCGATCTCCTCGCGGTTCTTGATCACCGCTGCGTCTTCCTTCACCAGGTCAATGAATTCCTCCCTGTCAATCACCTTTATTGAGTTTGAGAATGGAAGAATTGGATTAAACAGGATGTTGATCACATTCTGAGAACGTATCAGGGCGATTACCACCCCCCCCCCCCCCTCCCCCAGGCTGAATACTGGTTAGTGATTAGGTTAGAGTTTAGATTAGGGTTAGGATTAGCTTCAAGATTAGGATTAGAGTTAGGGTCAGGGGAATGGTTGGGGGTAATTGCCCTAGACCCTCACTCTGCTCACAATGAAGGTTCTAGCATACTCCTATGACTCCTTTGCTATATTCTGCAACATTTCTATCCACTAATAGCCTTCATGTTTTGTTTTGTTTTGCTTTTGCTTTTTTCTCATAAAAACACACATTATTGATTTTTGGAATTCTAGTACAACAAAGGTTGGTGGGAACCTTAACTTTCTTTGTTATCAGCAGTACCATGTTCTCAGCAAACATAAGTTTCTTTGCAACCAATAAACACACAGTAACATTTTTCATCACACTGAAATAAAATGAATATGAAATGAAAAGTTTGGTTGCACCCTTGACATAATCCTTACAAAATTGGGACGCACATACGCATTGTGCACTTGATGAGAACTCTTAGAGCTAGAAAGCATATTTCAAATTAGAGAGGCACTCTGAGAGCGCAGACCTCCGCCAAGCATGCAACTCATTTCCACCACTGATCTTGTTCTTCCATAGAGATATCAGTGATTTCCATCCATACGTACTTGTGCTGAAATTCGCCCAATTTCCCAATACAGGAGCCTTTGTTACGTCATAAACCCTTAGCTCCACGGCGCGCCTTGCCCTAGCATAAACTAGAGCACGCACTTCAGTGCGCACATGCAAATCTCAAATACGCGCAGCCTTAACTCCCAAGTTCATTGACCCTACCTGCCAAAATGTCAAAAATCCTTCATAAATTCCCCCAAAATTCTCGGATCACTACAAAAATTTAATCATCTCTTACTTGTATCATTCTAAACCTTTCCTGCAAGTTTCATCCAAATCCGGTAACTACGAACCCGTTCACAGTGCCGGGCCGGGCTCGGTCGCGACTCGGCCGCGGCCGAGCCCGGCCTTAATTGCGCAGCTGAGCCTCGCAATTTTGTCCGTTTACAGCCGCGCTTTTAATTCAAACCTTTCAATGTTTTGTCGTAGTGGCGATCTGCTTGCAAACAAACGCAATTTGGTATAGCCTGGTTTTCAGACCTTTTGCCAACTGGATTCCGTGGCGACAAAGTCGCCGTTCGGGCAAAGGCCTTTGCCGAAGGAAAAATCCTTTGCAGGACAAAACCACCTTAAACTATACTAGTTTTCCACGTTGAGGGGGTTAATATCGTGAGTAGCGAAATAGTACAGGCAGAGGGTCTGGAAGCCAGACTAAAATTGGCCGCGCATTTGACCCAGTTTGCGTTTACACCAAGAAGAGGCCGGGCTTGGCCGCGGCTCGGCCACGGCCGAGACCACCTCCAGAGCGAGGCCAAATGCGAGGCCAATTTTGGCCTCGCATTTGGCCTTTTGCGTACTTACACTGAAGCGGGGCTGGGCTCGGCCGCAGCTCGGCCGCGGCCGAGCCTCGCACTGTAAACGGGGTCTACTTTTTGAGTTATTTTGCACACAGACAAACTAAGTAACAAACAAACAAACGAACACACAAACCAATGGTAACGAAAACATAACCTCCTCCCTTGGCGGAGGTAATAAATGCAGTCAATTTGCAACTGCCCGTAAATTTTAAATGTGGAAATTTAGTCCAACAGCAAATGTAATCCTAATGAAGAACCGGGGACTTTCTTTTTTCACTTCCTTCCTTCCTCCCTCCTGTCATTTTCCCTTTCTTTTTCTTTCCTTCCCTCCCTTTCCATCTCAGTCCACTCTCTCTCTCCTTATCCCTCATTTTCTCTTTCTCCTTCCCTTAATCCCTCCTCATTAGTCATGGTTAGAGTGTGCTAATAGAGCATGTTCAATTTCAGCTTAATCTAATGATCCCTTCATTGTTGTTGCTACCAAATTTCACATCCCGTTTTTGTTCCATTACTTGCACAGAGCATGGCTTGGTAAGATAAAGCGCTTGTATAGACCCTATAGACCGTTTCTGTGACGCGCTATGTGTATTTTTGGCATGGGCAGCGCCATTAACGAGGTGTCTTAGCCGACCCCACCTCCTCTCTCCCCCACCCCCTTCCGCGCGCGGAATGAAAAACTGATGCATGGTTGCTTCAGCCAATGGGCGTCTCGTACTGAGTGCGCGAATGCTTGTTTAGTGCGCGAACCTTTGTTACATGTGCGCGATAAACATGTTGCCCGTGGGGTGGGGAGAGGAGGGGGGGGGTCGGCTAAGACACCTCATGGCTGCGCCCAGTGCCACAAATTGTCTGCTGCCCTCAACGAACCCAAATCGGTCTATACTTCAGAGCCTCTTTTCTCACTACACACTTTTTTGGAGTGTGCGCTTTCTTTTGAATATTAAGATTGGTGAGGAGAGTCCATTTGAATTGAGTCATACACCACTTCAAAGCTCCAAGTCTGCTCTTTCAGAATCTGCCCTTGAATAAAAATCCATGTCTGGTGCCTCTATGCTGGTTTGTGGTGCAGGGTCGCAATTATTTGTTTTTTTACTTCCTCACTCACTGACACTCTCATTCACTCGATCCTTCCCTCTTTCTTTTGGCACTCACCCGCTCCACAATCTTGCTGATGTACTCCACGCACTGATCTTCCAGCCTGACCAGGTTGAACATTCGGCTGACCCTTATCACCTGGAAGACGTTCTCCTCCGTCAGCCGAGACCCAATTTTGTTGGCGCACAGCTTCTTGAGGCCGGGTAAGAGGTACAGATCTGCTACCACTAGAACTTCATACGTCAGATCTTCTGTAAGCTTTTTTTTTTTTTGGGGGGGGGGAACAGATGAGGTGAGACAAGGGATAAAAATTTTGATTTTTTTTCTGTTTTTTTGTTTCATCTGGTCACTTCTGTATTTCTAGTTGAGAGCAGATAAAGACATTTCTTCATGTTTTTTCTTTTTTCTTCAGGTTTCTGATTAAGATTATATTCATTTGTAAGTAGATTGACACTACGGCTTGACAGCATTTGTGCAGTCAAGTAATATAACCATTGGCATGAAACCTACTGCATAAAATCTGTATTTATCTCTTTTATGGAAAGAAAACAGTGCTTTGCTGTTTCACGCTCATGACTCCCCCCACCCCTCCCCCTTTTCACAAATTATGTAGGATGGCGGTAAATGCAACTAAATAACACTATCAATCAAAAAAAGTATGATCACTGAATTCTTGCAAAGTATGAAGAAACAGATTTAATTTGTGATTTGATCTTCCCGTATAAAAAAAGGAAGCTTCTAGAATCTAGTAATTTGCAGAAAATAATCATTAGATTGGGGGAAATATCACAATAGCCTGAGTGTTCACAATAAGATTCAGATATAACACTTCGTAATAAAAAAAAAATGACTGCACAAAGTTTTAATCTGATTTTTAAAATACATAAATATTGAGTGAAGAGTCTGAAAACTGATGGAAACAGATCCAAACTTTTAAAAGGTTATGCACAGAAGTATATACAAAGAATGAATATGAGATAATCTAGAATTATTACTACTACAAAAAAAAAAAATAGAAATGATGTGTTCTCTGCAGTGCCACCAAAAGAAAAAATATATATACATAAATTTTCATTCTCTTGAGAATTATTGTAATTTTAATTGAATAAATAACTAGAAATGTCGCTAAGGCGACTGGTATGCCTCCGCCATAATGCATGATTCACCTAATAGGTCTATAGTACATGTGGACAATGTGTGATTACATTTTCACAAATTGGCAAAATATTAAAATGACAAGTTTGTCACAAATGAATGTTCACCTTCCTTGACCTAGGTTTAATTGGATGAATAGGAGAGCATGTATTTTGGGATTTAAGGACTTTAACTAGACTTTGCCCCTTCATAAGTTTATGCATTCAGTAATTTTTAAGATATGGAGAAAAAGTGCAATTCCTGTATTGAAAAGTACATTGTTACCATTTTCATCTGGCCTTTGACCCTAAAATTCATAGGATAATCACTGTCAGCCAGAACATGCATAAATATGTAGAAAGTTTCAAGACAACTTGAGCCACTTCTGAGATATGGAGAAAAAGTTAGTTCAGCACTTTCCCTTGATCTTTGACCTTTTGACCTTTGAGGCAAAAAAAAAAGAAGAAAAAAAAAAGTTTCCAGAGAATCTCTATTAGGTTATACAGTGGAAACTCGATATAACGAGATGGTCGGGACCGAGTCATTTTCCTCGTTATAGCCGATATCTCGTTATATCAGTAGGCATAAAAGAAGGCATAAAATAAAGACATTAATTTGCACATGTGGGACTACCCATTATATTTCAATCAATACTGATAACTTGATATTGTGTATGAGGGAATTACTCACCTTTATGGGTAAGAAGATGTTTTTCGCCAAGGAAATCCAATATCAAGAATGTGTTTCTTATTAATTGTAGATGTTTGAATTTGTAAATTTATATAGCTTGCGATTGTATCAAGATCGTCTGTGGATTGGTATGTGGTTATCGTATGGGTGTGTGTTGTGTGGAAAGCTTGAATATGGTCTCCACAATGCTGTGTGTGTATGTGACACATTCTGTGTGTACATTATGACTGCGTGTGTGTGAAGACGGGGAATTCCCTAAGTAGAAGGCCAATCACAGTGTCAGATTGCCTCACACCTACTAAACGTCATGATGATGTCATGTATACATATGGCCGTCCCACCACATTTTCTCCATGTATCAGTGTGCGTGCACACACACACTTCACACGTACAACATGCAGAGCTAGCTGGAGAGCACTGAAGAAAATGATTATATGTGTACAAGACAGTTTTTGGCGCATCAAGCTTTACAATCTCGGAAGATGATAGCACAGGCGAAGTAAAGCTTTACCGAAGGCATTTTGCTTTACCTCGCTATAGCAGGTTTGATTTACTATGTTTTTCTTTGTTTGGAAGTCACAAAATTTATCTCGTTATAGCAGTTATTTCGTTATAGCCGATCTCGCTATAAGAGTAGCATTTTACATAGACTTGTGTGGAAGGAAATTTGGGACCGAGAAAATTTCCTCGTTATAACCGATATCTCAATATAGCAGTGTTCGTTATACCGAGTTTCCCCTGTACATACATGCATACACCAAGTGTAAAAAAAAATAATCCTGCTGGCATTGCATAAAGGTGAGGGAAATACTAAAATGTTGAAGTGTTGCCCGTAATGTTTGACCCCTGACCTTTGACCCCATGAACCCTAAATTATCTAGATAATCACTGCCAGTCAGAACATGTATATATACTATGTTCCATGAAGATACCTTGAACAATTTCCAAGTTACAGAGAAAAAAGTGAAGTTTTAATATTGTTACTTGACCTTTTGACCTTTGACCTCATGACCCCAAACTTTCACCAGAGAATCTTAATTGGGTAATACATATATACACTAAGTTTTAAGAAAATATCTTCAGGCATTGCATAGATATGGTGGAAATAGTGAAATTTTGTGTAATTTAACCTTAACCTTTTGACCTTTGACCTTGAGCATGTGCACCCAAAAGTTGATAGGCACAACTTCACCCCCTAATACAAATACATGCCAAGTTTCATTAAGATACCTTAAAAGGTTTTTTAGTTACGCTGTCCACAAAATTCATTACGGATGGAAGGACGGACGGAAGGACGGACGGACGGAAGGACGGACGGAAGGACAGACGGAAGGACGGAAGGACGGACGGACGAACAACCCGAAAACATAATGCCTCCGGCACCACTTCGTGGCGGAGGCATGAAAAAGAATAAGAAAAGAAAGAGATAGAGAAAAAGAGATAAGGGATTGTTGCATATTGGAAAGTCAGAATCCTGAAATATTGGCATCTACCTCACAAGAACACTCCTTAAATTTTGAAATGAATGTTGTCTTGGTGCATTGCTGCTGGAGCACTACACAATATTAATACCTTGACATCATCCGTGTACAGATACAAGACCACTTGAGAGAAGACATCTGCTGATATGTCATGTAGGCTGATAATGGGTATCGAGTTGTGATCCAGCATCGCCTCGGAGAAGTGGTCTGCAAACAGCGCCTTGAAATAATCACTCCTCTCACAAAAGAACATCTGGGGGTGTAGACAATACATCAAAGCAAGTCGTACAGTAACACAGTTGACAAATCACAACAGAGTTGCAAGGAACCCTTGCAGCCTATGAGTCTTCAGATCCTCACGTACAAATCTTAAATCTAACTTTCATTGTCTCCTGCGATCATTCAACCACTAAAATAATTCAATGCAATCCATGCTAGAGTCTGTTGAGGACAAGTCCCAAGTACACTCGAGCAAGCTTCTGTGGGAAACACATGATGCAGCAAAATCAAACCATCTTCAACAGGTTAAACATCAAGTATTTCACTTTAAATGTTCTTCAGAGAAATGGAACCAGATGACTTTTCAATTCTGCATGACAAGAAGGGAAATGTTTACTGTGCTTTTTTTTTCCTAAATTGGTATGTGAATGAATTGATTTAATCCTAAAATTAAATTTTGTGCTTTATATTGGTAAACCTTCACATATCTTGCATGCACACAATCCCAACATCCTACCTTTAACCTGTTGAGGACGGGCTGCTTCTGCTATAATATGTATTTCACACTGACACTTGCCCAAGTATACTTGAGAGTCATCCTCAATGGGTTAGCACACAAATTTTGACACTACACAGAATCTACCATCGTTATTATCATGAAATAAATAACTAAAGAAAATAATTCATATTCACATTGAAAGCAGCTTCCGGAAGCCAAGCTGTAAGGAATACTTTCTAAATATCACCAGATTTGTTTTACAACTTTCATCATGAATAGAGAATGAGCTCTTTGTTACACTTCGACCAAAGTAAATGCAGAGTTTGAAATAGATGTTGATCTGTCTCAGTGACATCTCGCCTCATGCATTTGACACAAATACACTGATAAGTTTCCCAAATGCTTAAAGTGATCCAAACTACAGCTGTCCATCTGGCTCTTCCTCTCATACAACAAACTCTTCGTCAAAATGTATGGTTCTATACACCTTGACATACAGGCTTACTTTGTGACAGAAAAACTTCTCTTTCTCCACCTCAAAGCAGACATCTGTGTATGGCGGCCATTGCGACAGACCTCCACAAAATGGAAAGACACCTTGCGCTAACTGGAATTGTACAAGAACAATGGAAGCAATAACAGCTGTCGTACGTAAAACAAAACAATCATTCATTATTTGCCTACTACAGTCATTACTCTTTTTTTCTCCTGATCAACTCCTCATTTACTGTGATTTTGCTGTCTACTGGTATTCACTGTGAATCTGCTGTCTATTACGGCAAAAGAAGAAAGATAGTAGAAATCAATTCATCACACAAGCTGTATATTGTAGCATCATTAAAAATGTTTTCGAAGTTTTCTTTCAATGCATAAATGTCATTTTTTTTAAAATCCCTGATTAAAGGTATAAACTTGAAATGTCATCTACAATTCATCACAAGAGACAACACACATTTTCATTTGGAATCCCACAAGAAATACAGTATGGGCAGTGCTCTTAACACAACTTACTTTGAACAACATGGGGGGAAAAAAACTTAATTATCCTTCCCCCGCAAAAAGAATTGAATTGCCCCACCTGAGCAGACAGGTGTTAAAAAACACAGACATCCCATCTGACATGCAAGGGCTTTGAAATGAAGATACGCTGGTGGGTATCACATGTCATGACTGTAGTTACTCACTGGATTCCTCATCTCCACCGGTAACGCCATCTGAGCCAGTTGACTGAGGTCGTCCTGTATTGTTGAGTTGCCCGCTGCAGGTTCTACACTCAAGATGTTGATATGTGTACCAGGTTTGTTGGGGACTGGATTTCAGACAGTGGCAGGGTTGGGGTAGAGAGAGAAGATATAAAATATGTGACACTAAATGACGTTTATATGTTTAGGCCCTTAAAAATTCCTGTATTTTCATAATCATCTGTTGGAAACTTTGGGTAATACATTATGCCATGAGATATATATGTTCTGGTAGAAAGGTGATAACGATGAACAGGCTGCCTTGGATATAAGAAGAGCATTTATCATTTTCATTATAATATCACTACTATTTCTCAGTGCCATGGTTTTTTTATGAAATGTTCTCCAAGTGTCTATCCCTCAAACACACATTTTAATTTTTTTTTCACTTGTGCATCAATGTTCTAAATTCACCTACTGTATACGCTGTTATTTTCAGGTACAGATATTTTCGCAAATGATGAGGTCATAGACATTTATGCGGGGTGTTGTTTTCGCAAATCGACGCTGATGCTTGCGTTAATGCTCTATTAAAAAAGCGCATGGAGGCATTTTAGCGTGTTGTTAAATTCGCGATCCAACTGTGATTCTCGAAATTCGCGAAAATTAAACCCTCGCGAAAATAACAGCTTATACAGTATTTCTTTGTGAAAGTCATTTTGTAATCCACCACTGCTCTGTTTCATCGTTTGATACAGAGAGCCACATGCGTAAGATGTCAGACTGTTAAATCCCAAACAATCCCTGAGCTTTGAAAGTGGAAGACAGTTTGCCATTGTCATATCCATTGAAGTAAGTTGTCCATGCTGCATACTAGCATGGGGTTCTTGTCAAAATAAATAGCTAACAAGCATGCCAAACTTGTGCACATTTAAGTTGAAATTCAATGCCCAAAAATGTGTGAAGAATGCAAAATGTTGGTGAAATCATAGCATTGCCATTCCTGCGATGCACAGGACATGATACTGTATAAAATACAAGATTCAACACCCACAAATACTTCACGTCACCAAACTTTAACCCGTTGAGGATGGACTGATTTTGCTACAACACGCATTTCCCATAGACACCTGCCCGAGTATACTCGGGACTCGTCCTCAACGGGTTAAAGCACTGGTCTTGAACAATGCATAGATGCTCAAGTTTTGGTCTAAATGCCTTTTCATCTTCCCTGCCACAATTCTTTCGTCAATTTCCATTCAAAATGTCAATACCTCATATATGGCTACCATATATCCTGCTTACCATATTTTTCTATTTCATATAATTTTGCATTGATCTCCGTGATGAGTGAATCTAGTTGACACTGCTTGCAAAACCGTAGACAGTCATCAACAACGCTGATGTGAACTTTCAGATAACCTGCAACGATGACACACAAGCACATGTTGTATTAAAACATCACATCATTGCAGATCACATATGAACACTTGAAACTACAGCCAGATTTTATGTAAATCTATTCATGAGATGAAATCGTTATTGGATGAGATGAAGTGCCCATGTTGATTTTCTTCAGATGTAGGAGACGAATTTCATTACACTTTTACTTCCCTTTCATGTAATTGTTGTGTAATGATACACAAAGTTATCACTACCCCCTCCCATTCTATTGATGACTGGATATACACCACCAGTTCACCTCCACCAGTCAATGACCCCTACCAATACTCTCCACCTCATCCAGTGAGTCATCGACCTTCATCATCCCTTGAGTGCTTCTAGCCCCATCTAATTTACGACCAGGCTAAGCCAAACCTAAACATCCTGCCGTTCCCCCATTGATTACTTAGAATTGTTGTTAAATACAAATCCAAGAATACCATCTCCTCTATCAAACTAGTCCCGCCTTTGTTCCTATAACAACCAAAGTTTTGCCCAATTAAAACCCCTCTTTAACATGAAGACTCCACCCCGTCGGCATAACATAATGAAAGACCTTTACAGCAGTGACTCAAATTTTATACAGATGTAAAAACTTGTAATGCTATCCATATGTCAATGACAGTGTTACATTTTGTTAAAAATAAAAACCAGATATTTGTATGTAATACTGCATTATAATATATATATTTTTTTAAATTACACTGTAGCCACCTGTACTTGAAGTCATTGCACAGTCAAACAACATTATTTGACTTGCAAATTTGGTATTCTTACCATGATCTTCTGACTTTAATCATATTTTGCATTTAAACATGTTTGTACTGTCATAGCCAAGAAGGAGTTGATGGAGTCAAGGAAATCTAAAAATTCTATAATCATGGTATCTACAGAAAAAACTTTCTTTAACCCTGCCTGTGCCACGGGGTGTGGACAGCATGCACAATGCTATGGGATTTTCTGTGCCAAATGGTAATCAAAGCACACAAAAGGTTGAGGCTTTTGTCATGAATCCAAGTGAATTAAAGCACAAGAGCTCATTCATGCCATTTATAATGCAACTTTTGTTATTCCATTTGTGTGATTTCACTCAATCTATTAGAGTAGATGGAGGATGCAGTGGCATTTATCTAGGCACTGCAGCTACACATGTAATGTTGGTCAGAAGAGGTAAACTGCTGGACTATAATATTTTGCCCAATCAATTCTTCCTTCTTGGGGGGGGGGGTGGTTTTGGTTCAATATGCTTTATGACAATTACCATATGATTTTCTGAGAAATTTTGAATAAAAACACATTCTTTCCTCCTTGATTAAATGCGGGAAGAGTATGAGAGACTTAATCCACATTTAGAGGACTCTTACTATGTGTACTATTCAACCACTCCTGTGTACCACAGGTAAAGCATTACCTGTGTAGATATACTCCAATACTGCCTTGAATGCTTGTGGTCTGACCTGCAATAGTAAAACAGATAAACAGAGTTTGGAAATTATTCATATATTAGTTCTTTTTATAATCATAAGTGTGACACACCTTGCATTTCTCAAAAAACTCTTGTAGGGACACAGAAGCACTTACACAACAATGTAAGCTACAGAAATTCACCTTGTATACATTAAACTGCCACCTCTGAATTTCACTACTTATCATTTATTAAAGAAAGACTAGATAGAACAGGTGGAATTCATTACGTCAGCCAAAAAATCAGAAAGAAATTTATGAATGTTGACATATTTGAGAGGGAGAGCAGGAATTTCTCTTATGAAATGTGTTGCAGATGCAAGATTTACTTACAAATTTAGTAAAGAAGTGGCTTTTGGAAATTCTCGAATGGAGACAAACAATTATATGAGCATAAAAAGGCTTACATGAAAGTAGATTATTTTCACTCTACCTAATGAAACCCTATCAATGAAAAGTAGCAATTATTGAATATAAATTATTTCTAGCACAAAACCACAAAGATGTGATTTCTGGATTCAAAGGGTCAATACCAGACTGGATTTGATGTGGACGGTGCTCTTGTGATGCCATCTCGTTTCCAGCATCTCTGCAAAATACTCGCTGCGAGCCTGGAGGATGCAGCGGTGGGCTGTGAAGGTTTCGTTTTGGATGACAAACACAATGTCATGGAAACAGCCCGTCTCCAGCAGCCTAGTGCAGCCATTAGGAGGAAAAGGCGGGCAAAAAAAAAACATGACATGAGGGCATGATGTCAGATATTATAGATATGTATCATCATGATGACATACGTGTAATAAAAGTAACATATAAGTTTGTGATATAATCAGATAGAATAGATAGGTATCATCATGATGACATACGAGTAATAAAAGTAACATTATAAGATCGTTTACTCTGGAATGATGAACCATCATTTCATAATTGCTCCTTACTATGCAAACCTAGACTTGTGCAGAGAGAAAATTTTGTACCAGTATTTCTTGTCCCCTTTTATTTTTAGGTGGAATTTCATGTTAGACAGATAAAATGCCCCATGCCTCCTCACTCCCATCACCATGTTGCAGTTTGTGACTATCATATACTGTAAAAGTGGATATTTTTGCGCGAGTAATTTTTTGTGCTTGACCAAGTAAGAGGAATTTTGCTTATCTTTAATTCCACAAAATCAAGACATTACAAAGTGGTACACATACCAGGCAGAATCATTTGCAAGCTTTTATTTTTGCGCTTCTAGTTTCTGGTTGAATGAAATTTGTGGAAATTTCCACACCATGAAAATTTACACTTTTACAGTAATCTCCCTTCCAAACATATACTGAGAAAATATGGCTGACAAATGAAGATCAAACACTCAGAATGATGTACAGCTAGGATGTAAATTCATTTCTTGGAAAATATTGCACACACACTTGTCATATGCTGAGGGCACTGTATATTTCATGGAATTCACCCTTCTAGGACATTGGCAATCATAGTGATTCACAATCTGTATAGCCTCATCATGTCAGACAAGTAAACCAATGATAAAACAACAGCAGAAAAGATTACACTCTGGTCTGTACATACACAAGATTTAGTAATATTTGGGGGGTCATCTTGATATCGTGATATGACAGGGCCAACAAAGGTCATACTCCATCTGCAAATGTCATGAAATTTTGCATTGTTCAAGAATAATGTCTCCAAACATTGTGTATGAAATCTTATGGTAAATCTCAAGAGTTTTATAAAAAGAAATAAAAACCAACCCATGTTACATGAAAACACACTCCCTGACAACAATGGTTTGTATTTTTACAGGGTCCAAATAAATTAATTGGAAATATATTGTTTTTATTCTACATCCATGATAAAGAAGATTCCAATTTCTATCATTCTGAGGAGCCTCTACAACACACCAACACACCAACACACCAACACATGAAAGTAATCTACTTTTTAGGGTTGCAAAAGGGACACACACACTTTATGATTTACAAGTCATAATAAATAGCATAAAAATGCTTGTATTACAAAATGTATGTGTTCCACACCTCTTAAGGAAGTCAACATATAAATTCCTCCTTGCATGGCCAGTATTTACTGCTTTGTACGATTTCAGGACATCTCTGATCTCATCGTTGAGGGCGCCATACAGACAGCGTTCACCATCAAATGTCTTTGCCTCGCACTGGGCACCTGCAATGCGATCACCCCACAGGTATTATATCTTTGCGTAAATTTGTCTGCCATACCTAGGCCCTGTTTTATCTAAAGATAAAATCAATTTTAAATTTCCTTACCACACAGGCTGCCATAGACTAACAGTTGAAATCAACTATAAAATCGTAAAACAGGGCCCTAGAGTGACAAACACATCACTACCATGATTAAAGGTGCAAGAGACATTATATTTTTCTGTTCAACATGAAATAATGTTCTTTATAAGTCATTAAAAAACTAGAAATGTCGCTACGGCGACTGGTATGCCTCCGCCATAATGCATGGTTCTCCTAATAGGTCTATAGTACAATGTCTTGACAATGTGTGATGACAGTTTCACACAATAAGCCATTTCGGAGTTAGCTCATGGGCACATTGGTACAAATGACCTTTCTTTTTTCTCAGTTGGTTAGGGGCACTTCACTCGTTTTCAGAGCGACATAATGCATAAGCTTTACGTAACAATTTATGGGATTCATCAATCCCGTTCAAACAAAGAATAAACTTGCGTAGACCAGATGAGCAGAATGATCTGTCAATTCACACTTGAGAAAGCATCCATTTCATTATTTTGCATTGGATGTATTGACAATCTCTTTCTATTGATATTGCCAAATACCACTTTTGCTGTCAGGTGCATGTGCTGACAAGCGGCATTTATAAGGATTACATGAATAATCATTACATGACAGATGCTTATCCCAGTAAATTTAAAAAACAACATGCCTGTTGGTCCGAATGACCTTGTTTCTGCTCATGCGCAAAGTGGAACTCCGAACTGGCTTATTGGCAAAATATTAAAATGACAGGTTTGCCACAAATGTGCTGAATGTTCACTTTCCTAGAACTAGGTTCAACTGGATGAATGATTAAAATGTCAGAGTGACGGTATTTGGGGAACTGATGATTTTTACTTGACTTTTGACCCTTTTATAAGTTTATGCGTTGAGTAATTTTCAAGGTATTGAGAAAAAGTATAATTTCAGTATCAAATGGTAAAATATTATTATCTAAACCTGGCCTTTGACCTTTGACCTCACAGTTCCAAAGAGAATCACTGTTAGGTAGAACATGCATAAATATGTAAGTTTCATGATGATACCTTGAGTTACTTTCGAGATATGGAGGAAAAAGTGCAATTTAGCACTTTCACTTGACCTTTGACCTTTTGGCAAGAAACTTCCCACAGAATATATATTGGGTAATACATACATCAAGTTAAAAAAAAATCCTTCAGGCATTGCATAAATATAAGGAAAGTAGTGATATTTTGAGGAGTTGACCTTGACCTTTGACCCCTGACCTTTGACCCATGACCCCCAACTTCCCTAGATAATCACTGACCATCGGTACATGCATATATACTAAGTTCCATGAAGATACCTTGAGCCATTTGCGAGATATGGAGAAAAACATGAAATTTCAACCTTTTTTTTCACAAAATAACCTGTGACCTTTGACCTTTGACCCCATGACCCTAAAATCCAAACAAAGTATCATCCCCCCAGGATATACCCTCATACCAAGTTTGATGTAAAACCACCACACGGTTCTTGAGATATCGACAAAAACAAAACGGGACGGACGGACGGACGGACGGACTGACGACCCGAAAACATAATGCCTCCGGCCACTTCGTTGGCGGAGGCATAAAAACAAGCAAAACACATACCAAGAGCTTTTCAGTCCATCACAGAGGATGTTCAGAGCTGCTAATGCACTGTGACAAAGACATACTTGAATGCCCCATGCAGGTAATAAAATGTCTAGGAAAACAACTTCTGGCAAGGTGCCAGATTTGTTTGTTATACTGCTTCATGTGAAACCAGCCGTAACTAATCTTACTTGGTAGAAAATAACAAGACTGGGAGAAAAAACAACAACTATGCTGCATATTTCACTTCCCTGGACTTTAATGAGAGTCTGCTTGACAGCACAAGGTCTAACAGCATTCAAGGAAGAGTTTAAAAGGTTAAACCAGAGTAAAACTCTGCTTAATTCAGCAATTGAAAGAATTATAGTACAGTATCTGTAAGCAAACATCAAGCCCATACCCAGAAGAGATTGAATATCTCTTCTGTACCTCAGGATGGAGTCTAGTTTCAGGGAATAGTCTGATGACTAGACGCAAACAAACAGAATAAAAGTCTTCACCAACTAACCAAAAAAAAAAAGTCTTTATTTGCCATGTTTTCGAATTCTTCTATACCGCTTTTCATACACTTACCTTGAGGTATAATCAGCATCGTCTACTACCATAGACAAAGGACAATGGTAGACTCAAACACTGTGCAGTCAACATTTTTGTGACTTTATGCATTCCAAGTAATTTCACATGACAATTGTTAGTAACCTGAAGCCAGTGAGGGTGATGGGATCTTACCATTCTCCAACAAGTACGTGACGATGTCTTTGTGACCACACAGGCAAGCATAATATCTGAAGACACAGAAACAAAACATAAAGGCACAAGAAATAATAAGTCTACGTCATGTACAGACAGATCGATATGTTTTGAACAGGTAGTATCTTCCCAACATATTTGCACATGAAGGAAAGTCTGGCCAAAGGAAAATGTTCAGAAATTCAGAGCCAATTAAAGAACAAATAAAGTACCAGATGTGCAACATGATAAACTAGAAAAGCGCCTTGAGAGTGCAGACCTCCGCCAAGCAGCTACTTTCCACCAATGACCTTGCAAAGAGATTTTTCTCCTCTCCACCACTGGGGAAAAGCTATTTGGGCTCTTCCATAGAGGTCAGTGATTTCCACCCATAGACCTGTACTGTATACATGCTGAAAAATCGCCCGATTTCCCAATATAGAAGCCTTTGTTACATCATAAACCCTCAGCTGCGCGGCGCGCCTCGTCTTAGCAGAAACTAGAGCACGCACTTTAGTGCACGTTTGAAAACCTAAAAAATGCGCAGCTTGGACTCCCAAGTTCATTGACCCTACCTGTCAAAATATCAAAAAACCTTCATAAATTCCAAAAAAAAAAAAATCTTGGATCACTACCAAAATTTAATAATTTGTTACTTGTGTCATTCTTAACCTTTCCTGTAAGTTTCATCCAAATCCGTTAAGTACTTTTTCAGTTATTTTGCACACGGACAAACAAACAAACCAACGGTAACGAAAACAAAACCTCCTCCCTTGGCGGAGGTAAATATTACTTCACAACACCCCATTTACACACAAAGCTGGTTACAGAAGCACTCCTGACTGAGGCACTTTGACTTTAAATCTTAGTTTGTTCATACAGAGAGTCACTGCCTGCTGAGAGCTCACACACTGTGGCTCTAACCCTGTATTTTAATAGACTTTACAGCGACAATGCTGTGATGTCAGAACAAAATTCCTTGCCTCAGATAATAAAACCATGCAAAAGTGCGAGGGGCATATTCTTACCAAAAACCTTCTCCAGGTAGGTTTATATGAAAGAGGTGTATCAACTTAAGTGACTACCCAGCCCACTGGCCATTACCTAAAAATAATACATTATCAGGTCTGCCAACATTCCCACATACAAATCAGGGAGATTCCACACAGCAATCAGGGAGATATCTGTGTGTTAAATGCATTTCAATGGGCAAAAAATAATTCCCAAATCAGGGAGATTTTAATATTCTCTTATTCAGACATGAACAGATTTTGACATAAACCTCAGTCTGACTCCTGCAGAATCAGAGAGACTGGGCAGCTCTGCATTATCGGTAATCCTTGGGATATTGAATAGTTTGTGTCATGAGGATCTATTTTCCAAGAGGAAGAGAGAGGTCAGGTGAGAGACTGATAACTTACAGAGGAGTGCTGTTCCAGTCATCCTTTTGGTTTGGTTCTACCTCCTTCACCTCCAGGAGATAGCTGAAATAATGAGGGGATGCCAAGCACATACAATAGATTACAGACAGTTACAAGACCTGCGTGCTTCAAGCTCCATCCAGGAACAGAAACAGTTGAATATTTATCATTGTTTATTGAGCTCCAGTCCTCTCCCTGGTGATATGCAAAAGTTAGTGATGCTAAAATACTATCAAAGATCTACTCCAAATTCACCAAATAGGCCTACAGTGCTTGTTTTTTATTTCCTCAAGGATAGATATCACATCTGTTCAGCAATATAAATTCATGGTTACTGATTGCCAACTAAAGAAACTACAAAAACACTAGAAGAGAACAGACCTCTGCCTAGCCAGCAACTCATTTCCACCCTTACATGCATGCCAGTTCTTTAAATAGAAGCATTCTGTTTACATCATTGCACAGCACCTTTGCCCGAGCAGAGCACATGCTTTAGTGCATGTATATATGTAAACTTCCAGTACGCACACCTTGAAACCCAAGTTCGTTGAGCTTACATGCCAAAAGATGAAAAATCCTTCAAAAGTCCATAAAAATTCTGAGATAACTACCACAATGGAATGAGGTGTTCCTTGTGTCCATATCAACTTTTTATGCAAGTTTTATTGTAATCGGTAAACAACTTTTTGAGTTATTTTGCAAACAGAGAAACAAACGCCAATGATCACTTAAACTCCTCTTTCCTTGGCCAGGGATGTCACTGTCAAGTGAAAAGAGTGACTATTTTGAAGTGCCCATAGGATGTCATGATTGATCCTTGAACTGGCATTGTATGCAAAGAGTGTGATTGATCATAGCAGGTGTTTTTTGTTTTTGCTTTTAATCCAGACATATCTATAGTACTTGCTTCTTGAGCTTCTCAAATCTTATTTTATATGAAGCTTTCTCCTTAATATTGGGTTTTAATCTCCTTTGAATGAAACATGCTACTATTTAGACATAAAACTTACGACAGTCTTGAGAGATCGCCCCTCTTGCAGCAGTCAAAGAAGTCCCTCCTGTCCTGGGCCATCTAAATAGGCAGGAACAAACACAAACAAAAAAGTACATTTTTTCTGAAGACCAATTATGTCAATGTCCTGCCAGGCTGCTAAAAGAGTCAACTGATCTTAACACACCAAAAATTTTGTTGGGCATACAATTGTATGCATCCCCCCTGCAACACACATAAAACATCTATAGATGTTCTACGTGTGTTGCAAGGGGAATGCGTATGCCTAACAAAATTTTATGTGTGTGAAGACAAGAATTTGAATAAAAGTCTGATTGTTGCGGTACTTTCTGTGTGTATTGTAATCATGTTTAAATATAAAGCCAGAATGTTTAGTCTCAACACAGTAGACCACAACTTTGAACTTCCATGCCGTAGACATGCATTTCCCAAGTTTATTATGATCATGTTGACTACACTGGAGACACTGGAGTGTTCATAAAACTAAAAGAGGCAGAGCTAGAGTTTGCAGAGGTGGTGGTGGTTACATTACTCTTCTTCTTGCAGGATGTTCCATAACTGCAACCAGCCCCACTCCCACAGTATAATTGACTGTGTACAAGGAGCGCCCCGGGGTTAGGTGTTCCACAACCTGATGGCATCTGCCGATCTGGGAAGAAAGATTTCTTACTCTAGAGTCTAACGTTAGTGCAGTAGTGGCAGATAGTAAATGACTGGTTCATTGAGACATTGAAAAGGCATGGCTGGGTACGTAAGTCACATAAATGCTTGATTTGCAATTGCAAGTCAAGAGGTTTATTCTACTGCATTCCCAATCACGTAAACACAACAGCAGATTAGCAAATGCCGCGAAGTAATGCACATTTATAAATCGGATTAGATAGGGGCCTATGTTAGACCCATCAGACCCATCAAACCCAGAGGCATCAGAGCATGCACAGCAAGGTTGCGGAAATGCGGAATGTGCTTAAGTTATGATACTTAGCCCGGTATTTTTAACGATAGTAACGGTGTCAGACATTAAATTGTCTTCATCGAGTTAATGTGATGTCAGCTAGATGACATGAATATCAGGGAATGGTAGATCTAACGTTTAGTCTCCTAGAACACTCACCTTTAAAATTACCGTTCATACGATGATCTGTGCCAGATATGGATGTTCAATCACAAATCCTCTGACTCTAATGGTGTAATGCTGAATCACAGACATAGGCCGAACTTCACCAAAGACGAATGTCGGCTTCTAATAGAGTAATGTTTCCTCTGCTTTGTTTTTTTGGGCTTCTAATATATCTTGCTTGATCCTTACTACCGCACGTCAAACAAGTCAACCTCTTGTTTACGTATACAATTTTACGTGTGCTAAGTATGTGGTGATGTAATAGATACGCCTGAGCAGTGAGCGACCCTCGACCCTTGTATCACTGGCCTTGCGAGAGATTCCTTTTTATTATGCGCCGGGGTTTGTTTACAAGCGCCAAGAAATTGGCGTAGCCTCAAATCAAAGCGTCCTCGGCTACACAAATTTCACTTCGAGTGCTGGCTTGACTCTGACCCTCTACCCGATTACAAGTAAAGCCCAACAAAGGAAACGCCAATAAAGAACAAAAAAAAAATTATAAAAGCAAAGGTCCGTAACCTGTAAGTAAACACTCCCATGCCCTCACTAGTATATTGTCAAATATAAAACAACTTCTTGACTGACCTTCATGAAACGAGTATGCAAAAAACACACAAACAAACACAAATTAATCCAGGAAAGTAAATAACAATGAAGAGAGGGAGAGAGAGAAAACATGTGCCTCTATTGAACCAACTGCGGTCCAATGATTTGTCATTCCATTGAATCATTGAATTGCTATTTAGCATACTGACTTAATCCTCCTTTTGCATTTGAACATTGCATAAGTTTCAGTTTATTTTATTTCGACACAGTCACTCACTTCAGCCAATGGCTGTTCTTCATAGTGAGTCCGTGAAGTGGTTAAAAACAAATCAAAGTAATATGATACAACATTTTATACTTAGTATACATAACATAAGAAATAGAAACAAACACAATTATCATACACTGTAACATAAACGCCATATTAGAAAAAAATACTACCATTTATACTGATATAATTAATTCCATAAAATTACTTACACATTAAAAAGAAGAAAAATATGCATTTATGTATACACTTGTGATAAATGAAAAAAAGAGAAGGAATAGAAAAAAAATAAAAGTGAGACCATTCAAACATAAGACTTAATACACAGACACATCATAAAACTGCAATTAATTATCTTAAAGATCCTACCTTTGTATATAAAACTTATCTATTGCACTTTTGAATACAGCTAAAGAAGCACTTTGTTTAACATCGCTTGGCAAGCTATTCCACATTTGGGCACCACGATATGAAAAATTGTGTGTTTTTTTTTTTTTTTGAATTTGTGGTTGGTTTGGGTACACTACATACTGGAGGGTTGTCTTTCTCAAAGCGTTAATAATCACTAAAGTGAAGACAACTTAATAGAGATAGTTATTCCTAACAAGAGCATGAGTAGGGCCTACAAGTGTGAATTGCAATCAATCAATATTAGGACCTACATAAAACTTAGTAAAACTTGAAATGTAACAATATACTCCTATCAATATATTGCTTACAACAGGCCCTAGAACAATACGTCGTTTATGAAGGTCACATAGGCCTACCTGATCTCACTTATGTGAAATACACTTCAAATGTTTAATTAATGCTTAATTTTGGGAAAACCATGCAATTAATATCATACAAACACAAATTAATGCACAATTTTTCATACAAGTATACTTGGCCCATACATCGAAATATAGCCTACAAAGATAATACCAGTTTATCCCGTCCACATGTAGTAAACCCATCGGACTTTGGGGGCATCAAGAAAATAGGATTTGGAGGTGCACTTTTTTTTTTGGGGGGGGGGGAGGGGGAAGGGGGATGCACATGAACTCTTTAAAGTTTAAAGAGATTGGGTGAAAACCCATGCATCTGCATGTGTGCCTGCATGTGTATGTGCGTGCTTAGGTGATTTGTGAACTGATAACACTCAAAGGTGGGAGGATTATATAGATTTAATACTGGGGAAAAAAATTATTTCTTTGGGTTTCTTCTGCGTATTCTTTCATCCCTATTCATAACTTAACCAAACAGATGATCAGTGGTAACAAAAAGAAAAAGAATGTAATCACTTCAATCTGATGAAGTATTTTAAATATTATTTTGTGTCAGATAAAAATGAATGTTTGTTCTTATCTCATGAAATATAATCAAGACGCAATTTTGTTGAATTAACAACCTGTCTCTCTCAAAAGTTTATTCTATTTTTTTTTCTGTTCTTTCATCAATCCAAACCGCTAAACACCTTTTTTTTTCTTCCTGTTTTATTTTCTATTTCTGCCACCGCTATTCTGAATTAAAAAACAAACAAACAATAGAACAATAAAAAGAAAACCGCGTGTCTTCGAAATGTTGGCCGATTCAACGTCGATATGTGATCGATTCGAGTGATATCGGTGCAATCACGATAGCAGAAAGATGGCGCAGTCCTTGTCGGATGACGAGTTCCAGCGAATGCAGGTAAATAAACATTTTATAGAAATTGTGCTTAAAATGTATCTAAGATGTAGTGACAATTTAAAGGAATCAACCAACTGCTCAATCTTTGCACGACCATAAAAGAACGAATCGTAACATGCTTGCAATGGTTTGGTTTTGTATCCTGGTAGCCGATAACCTGAGAAACCTACTCCCGACCGACCGAGCTCTGCACCACAGCACTGGCCTCCGCCTATCAGTGATTGCTACAATGTAACAGTAATTTGCTTTTTAGCCTGTTGTGGCACTGTGTATGCAATGAACTCCTGCCCTGCGCTTGATACCTGCGGTAGAATTACGCATTGCCATAGAACGACAGAGTTTGTCACTGCACTGTATATGTAGTGTCAGTGTCAGTCAGCTGGATTGGTGCAATCTTATGTGAGATGCAAGATGTCAAGGACAAGGTATCACGCACACACTGTTTATGGGTGCCTTATTATGGGAAAGTTGTAACGTTACATCTAATACATGAAGTGAAAGAAGTGTCTGTAACAATTTTCCAAGATCATTTGTAATAGTTTCACCAATTTGTCAAATTATTGGCATATATTGCATTACAGTACAGTTAGCACAGTAGACCAACAAAATCCTGTGATGACAGCTGTGCTGTGCATTGTGTTGTGTGTGTGTGTTGGTTGAAACTACTATTCTAGACCACTCTAATCATCCCTACTGCGTGCATGTGTCACTTCATGACTATAGTTTTCACCATGTTCTTGCAAATAGATTTTCTGTTTGATTATTGTGCTCAAACTTGTGTTTTGAGGAAAGTGGAACCCATTCACTTGTGTTGCCATAATATAGAAATTAGAGTCTATTAACATTGTAGAATTTGACCTACATGTATAGTGAGGTGCCCGCACCTCGTCAGGGGCCCGAATACCGTCACCCCGCTTAAAACTGTTTTAAGCGCACTAAACAAAAATGTATACCCGGGACTGTGTTCAGTACGCTTGAAACTTGGCAGGGCCAAGCAAATTTTGGTGAAAACCGAACAGTTTTTCGCGAAAATCAGAAATTTTAATCGGAATAGGACCCTACGTGTTATAAGTATCACCACTGTCCCCGCACGCATCTTTTACGTGTATGTCTATGGGAGCATCACGGTCACCCGCACACGTCTTTTACGTGCTTTGTCTATGGGAGCGCGGGTGACGAGTTGCGGGCCCCTTCCTTAGCGCACAGCTATTTCGCATCGTTCGCGTTTGACGAGGATAGCTGCAAATTTTCGATATCGATCAGTGAGCTTGTGATTCCATTGGAATTTTCAGCATTTTTCCTGTATGTGAGTTGGATTTCAAACAATTTCAGTGGAGAAATGTGATTCAATATGCGCAAACATTAACTATGACGAGGTGCGGGTCACCCAAGTATACTGTGTTCAAACATTCAACTAAATTTATAGAACATCTGATCTAGTAGAAACCATGAATTATTAGAGCTGGGAATCTGTATTTAGATGTAATGTTAGACAGTGATATGTTACATTTTCATATCACTTTGGAGGAGTGGGCATGGATACCGAGTGAGATTATCAGTTTCCTTGACACATAGAATAAATCCATTTACATTCTGACTAAATCACATTTGTACATGGCAATATGATGACACATTGATGATTATTTGCAAGTTCATAGAACATTTGTGAAGAGTTGTACAAATACATCTGATTCCCATTAAATGGAGAAACACAGGAACTACTACTACACTTGTACTACTACTAGACGTCTAGGCTGTTGTAAGTTTTCAAAACAAGAGATACATTAAATGTATACAAGAGAGAAGAGGTTTGGAATAATAACCTCATTTGTAATCATTAAAAAAACTGCGAGTGTAAGAAAATGCACAGGGTCATCACAAGTAAAGACTACAGTGTAGCTTAATGTGCCATTTTGTGTGATAGATGTAATGTCATACACACAAAGTTGAATGCATGGTTGTATTTATGGACCTTGTGGCCATGACATGAGTGCATGGTTGTGTTTGAAATGTAAGTGCAACCTGAAAAAAAGACAAGAAAATGAATGGAGAATGTTAAAGGGACTGTACAGTACTGGTTGAGGTAGGGATTCATGTTTTGAACATTCCTAAGTGAGATAATGAAAAGCCTCTTATGAAATATGAAAGAGCATGTAATTTTAAGAAGGATTCAACGTTTATTTGATGAAAATTGGTTTTCAAATGGCTGAGATATCCAAAAAAGTGCTAATAATAAAAGGCGACATGCCCCAACTTTATTAGTATCTCTTTGTTTCACCTTGTTTTTGGATATCTCAGCCATTTCAAAACCGATTTTCATCGAACAAACTTTTGATACCCCTTAGAACTGCATGCTCTTTGCCATCTCATAGAGTGGTTTCTGAATATCTCACAAAACGTTAAAAGCTAAATCTTCACCTCGACCAGAACTGTACACACCCTTTAAGGAACATTGTAAGTTATAATCAAACATGGACTTGGTCAAAGGAAAGTATTTAACATGGGGACAAAAGGTTATAACAATTGTTAATTTAATACCTCTTCCCACATTTTATGATGGAATCAAAAGCACATTGAGTCATGCTATACAGTAATCAATGCAACCTCATGAGATGTTTTCCAGAAAGCAGTGAGTATAAAGAGTGAAAGTAAGGTACCGGTGATGCGTAAAAAATATAGCTGTTTTAGATAGAGGGATGGCTTACTGACCTGAATTGCTCTTGTCATTTTCAGTACTGGTAATTTTTTCTATCTGATCGCTCCGATCCAAGCTTGGTTTATACTAGGTGTTTCAAAAAACATTTCCCACTTTTGATCATTAACAGTGCAAAAACTATTCATATGATAAAACTGTCAATGATATGAGTAATAGCTCAATAGTGTACAATTTTGTTGAAGGCAAATTTGGATGTGAAAGCATGAATCAGTTTCATGAAATCTAAGATTGATTTTGAAGTAAGGTTTCAGATTTTGGTCAAATTTTAGCCCTCTGTGCAAAAATGAACTTTGCACAGGAACCAATGATGTGTATGTGAGTGTGTGCTGACAATGGCCATGAACAATGGACATGCCTGAACCACCTGTTCAAATGAATGCTTAATCAATAATTCATGTGGATTGCCCTGGGCACTGCTAGTCTGAATTCATGCACGGTAAAGGGTAAAACATATGCACATGGAAAACGTAAGCACATGTTTCCATGTGCTTGCAAACACCAAATTTCATTCCAGTTGACAATCATTTTCAAATTTTGCTTTACATATCACTGAATCTGGGATGTAAATAAGCATAAATGATCTAGAGTTCTTTATTTTAATACAACTGTCTGCTAATCTGACAAATTTGTCGCTTTTTTGATAAAAAGAGATCATTTTTGGTAAAGAGTTCAGCAGCATTTTCACTGGGGCAATTTGTTTCACAGTAGATTTATTTAAGGCTCCATATACACAAGTGTATGCTTTATATTGATTTTCTTTGTTTCCTGTCACCATGTTTATGACAGAACAGAAGACATTCATTGTAATTTTGTTTTTCAGAAGTAGGGAGGGCACTGTCGCCACTCAACGACAGTATCGGCAGGCGTTTGACATTACACAGATACTGCCATAGGCTGAATAAAGACTAGTTGTGATAGTGGAATTTCTCATGAATAAACAATGAAGCATTCAAACCCTGGCCATTGTTCAGGACCATTGTCAGGGTGTTAACCACACACTCCCACACACACCCATTGACCCCTGTGCAAAGTGAACGTTTTGTACAGAGGGTTGAAAATAGAGCAAAATTTGAAACCTAACTGTGAAATTAATCATGGATTTCATGAAACTGATTTATGCTTTCATATTTAAACCACCTCCAACAAAATTGTACACTATTCAGCTATATCTCATATCAATGACAATGTTATCTGATATATAGTTTAGGAATTATTAAGAATCAAAAGTGGGAAATGTTTTTTGAAACACCTAGTATTATGAAGTTGCACTTACAGTGCATTGTCCATTGCCTTCTTGTGTTCTAATTATTAATAATGATAATAATAATGATGATGATGATGATAGAAATAATAATAATAGTAATAATAAAGGTAGTGATAGTAGTAGTAGTAGTAGTAGTAGTAGTAGTAATAGTAATAATAATAATAATAATAATAATAAATAAATAAATGAAATTGATTTATTAGCAGGAAAATAGTTGTTGTTGTTTTTTTCAAGGTGACTGCAAATATATGTATGCATTTGTGCTAGTGACATTTTGTGATTCTGTTTCACATGTTTCTATCCAGAGTCAGTTGCTGGAACTTCGAACATCCAATTACCAACTGAAAGATCATTCTAAAAAGTTGGAAAATGGTAAGAACCATCATTTCATAAAAGTCACAATGTCTAGAGAAAGCTATGAATCGGGATGGACATACATGTAATGTCCTCTGTTGATATGCACAACAAATCAACTTGTAGCCCTCTTAATTAAACATACTATGTGACTTCAAACAAATGCGTAGAAAATGAGAATCCTTGTAGGAAACATTGATATGAAAAATATCATATTTTTTTATATGGAATGATTCTGATAAATGCAATTTTGTTCATGATGTCTTTACTCAAGTCATCTCAAATTTACCGATATGAGATATGTGTGCACTAGAATAATTTTGCCTAGCTATTCAAGTGTTATGCAATTTCTTGGTGAAAGTTTGTTGTATGTTATTTGGAAATGCATTGTTAATGTACAATTTAGTGATGCAATGTGTGTATTTTGGAGTGTTATACAAACTTGTGATAGAAAATTGAACTTCATACTGTAAGTGTACAATCATTTTATAGATTTATATAAGACTGCCTTGCTATTCAAGTGTTATGCAATTTCTTGGTGAAAGTTTGTTGTATGTTATTTGGAAATGCATTGTTAATGTACAATTTAGTGATGCAATATGTGTATTTTGGAGTGTTATACAAACTTGTGATAGAAAATTGAACTTCATACTGTAAGTGTACAATCATTTTATAGATTTATATAAGACTGGAAATCTATTTAGATTAAGTTTCGTTATTCATTTTAGTTAATATTATCTTGATGAATGTAGTCTAGGGTGCTTATTTTTCTGCCTTGTTACTGTGTATGTTTATTAGGCTTTTATCTTTTCAGACCTCTTTCATTGCATTGTCTGGTTGATTTTTAATTGATTTATAATTGTTCTTTAATTTCAGAACTCAATCGTCTTAGACAGACCTCAGCTGCAAATGAGAAGGAACTGGAAAAGGCCACAAAGGTAACAATAATAGATTTTTTTTTTCCATTTAACAATATGTATTCTTTAATTGAATGACTGCAACATAAAGACCTGTGTTTAGACCTTGGAATACTGAGAAACAATGACAAAATAAATCCATAAAACTATTAATTAAGATGTGTTTGTGTTACAGTGTTTTGATGTAATTCACTTCATTTCCTCAGTAAATAGGGTTTACCTGTGTGATATCAATGTGGATTTTCTGAGATTTTCTTAGTTTGTTATGTTGGTGTGTTTTTTTTCTATATAAACTTAGTGATGAAGTCCTGCACATAAAGTACCTTGAAAGTATGAAGTAGAGAAATTTCATTACCGCATTATAATCTTACTAATGCTAGTATTTTACAGTGCATATTGGTATATCCACAGAGCCCACCAGTCAAAGTTTAATTGCAGTGTATGCAGTTCCCAGTATTATACATGGAACTTTAATCATGCACCCCAGTCTTACTATTTGTACCATATTCTTGTGGTTTATTGTATGAATGTTATAAATTTATAATTACAAAGGTTCCTGAGCAAGAAATAGAATTTCCTCAAACCTGCAACTGTTTGTAATACTGTGTATAAATATGCACTGAGGAAGACATTTTCTTTTGTGACATTCAACTTTTTAAACTTTTTTTACAGGTCATTGCAAGGAGCAAAAAGGCCAAGGTAAGTTTGTAATATGAATGAATAGACCAGTTCGTAATTCCACTTTGCGCATGAGCAGAAAATTTAATTTGTACCAACAGGCATTTTGGTTTGTAAATTCATTGAGATAAGCATCTGTGATGCAATGATTATTCATGTGATCCTTATCTAAATGGTGCTTGCCAGCACATCCACCTGACAGCAAGAATTGTATTTCGTAATATAAAAGGAAATAGGATATGTTATTGCATTCAATACAAAACAATCGAATGGATGCCTGCTACATAGACAGCTGATGGAGTATTCGGATCACCTGATCTCAATGCAAGTTCATTCTTTGTTTGAACATGAATTCCATAAATTGTTACGTCGGGCAAGCTTATGCATTATGCCGCTTTGAAAACGAGTGAAGTGCCTAACCAACTGAGAAAAAAGAAAGGTCATTTGTACCAATGTGTACATGAGCTACTTACAAACTGGCTTATACTTTCATTATGTAAGGGCCAAATGATATACAGTAATTTATTTCTGTGATGGTATCAATATGACGTCTGTGTGGAAAATATTTCAAAAACTGGCACTACCACTGAGATTGATTACCTAGGAAGGACAGATTCTATGTGCTTCATTTTGTATTTTTTTTTTTCTGTTGGGGGAAATGACAATGGATGTATTAAACCTCTTTATTACATATTCTTCTGCCAGAAAAAAAAAAAGGGAGAGGGGTGAGGTAGTACAGTACATGTGGTGTAATTTTCCCAGAGAATATTAATAGTGTTTGATTGTAAGCAAATGCGCTGATGAATTGGGATTGATCATCAGCCATCCAAATAACTCTGGGGAATGTGCCAAGTATTTTCATTTGAGAACCAAGTCAGCTGTTCATTCATTTACCTCAGTGAGGTCATCATCATAGTGTTCATTTTTGTCAAGTCTCCTGTTCATGAATGGATGACTTGGTGAAACGTAGGGTGCCGTATGCTGCTATGAATGTACTGTTTATCAATTTTGCATACATTGTACAAAAAATTTTTTGGCGGTTGGTGGAGGTGGGGGCAGGATTCCAAAAATAAGATATAAGATACAATGATTGTAGGCATTTTACTCACACTACTGTTTTTATGCCTCCGCCACGAAGTGGTGCCGGAGGCATTATGTTTTCGGTTTGTCTGTCCGTCCGTCCATAATGAATTTTGTGGACAGCGTAACTAAAAAACCTCTTGAGGTATCCTACTGAAACTTTACATGTATCTGTATTAGGGGGTGAAGTTGTGCCTATCAACTTTTGGGTGCACATGCTCAAGGTCAAAGGTCAAAAGGTCAAGGTCAAATACGTACAATTTCACTATTTCCACCATATCTATGCAATGCCTGAAGATATTTTCTTGAAACTTACTATATACATGTATTACTCAATTAAGATTCTCTGATGAAAGTTTGGGATCATGAGGTCAAAGGTCAAAGGTCAAAAGGTCAAGTAAAAATATTAAAACTTCACTTTTTTCTCCGTATCTTGGAAATTGTTCAAGGTATCTTCATGGAACATAGTATATATACATGTACTGACTGGCAGTGATTATCTAGAGAATTAAGGGGTTATGGGTCAAAGGTCAGGGTCAAAGGTCAAGGGCAACACTTCAAAATTTTACTATTTCCCTCATATTTATGCAATGCCAGCAGGATTATTACTTTTTTTACACTTGGTGTATGCATGTATAACCTAATAGAGATTCTCTGGAAGCTTTCTGTTTTCTTCTCTTTTTTTTTGCCTCAAAGGTCAAAAGGTCAAAAATCAAGGGAAAGTGCTGAACTAACTTTTTCCTCCATATCTCAGAAGTGGCTCAAGTTATCTTGAAACTTACTACATATTTATGCATATTGTGCCTGACAGTGATTATCCTATGGATTTTAGGGTCAAAGGCCAGATGAAAATGGTAACAATGAACTTTTCAATACAGAAATTGCACTTTTTCTTCATACCTTGAAAATTACTCAATGCATAAACTTATGAATGGGTCAAAGTCAAGTTAAAGTCCTTAAATCCCCAAATACATGCTCTCCTATTCATCCAATTAAACCTAGGTCAAGGAAGGTGAACATTCAACACATTTGTGACAAACTTGTCATTTTAATATTTTGCCAATTTTGTGAAAATGTAATCACACATTGTCAACATGTACTATAGACCTATTAGGAGAATCATGCATTATGGCAGAGGCATACCAGTCGCCTTAGCGACATTTCTAGTTCTCATTTCATTTGTGAGTGTCATATCACTTTTACTAAAGTTTGCATTCATAGTCATGAAAGGTCCCTGTGGAAACGTAAAGTGCATATGGTAATTATTGTTTCATGTTGGGATAAATACATAGGTGTATGTGTTGTAAGCCATACCTTTTGTAACCCTTGCATAAAGATGGAATGGCACTTGTGATTAACACTGCATATGTAACACACATCAGTTGATTTATAAGGCAGAAAATAAAACAAAAGTTATCATTATACCTCCCCAAACCAATTGCTTCACTTTCAGCACAAACCTAAAAATTGATTATGCAAACAAAATCTTTGGGCATAAGTCAGAATGTTAGTATTAATAGAAAGAGGAAATTATAAGGGCAGTTAGGATTATAAGAACAAAACCAAATGTAATGCATAGCAAACATTAAAAATCCTTTCCAGTGGAATAGTAATGCAAGAATAAACTACTGTCCCTTTAATATGAGCAAGCAGTTTTTATATACTCTTTACAATGTATTTGCTTTCATCTTGGCACAGTTACAAGCCTGAATCACTGTTAGCCGCATTTGACCTTCATATCAAATTTCCCTGTCTATCAAACCACCCATTAACTTGGAAATGTTTTGTGGTGTGGATGAAACAAGTTACATTGTATGTGAATACCCCATCAACAGTGCCATATGGGCTTGCTTTTGATATACCTGGTATTGCACAGTTGTTGAGGTGTTTATAGATTGGATGTTTATCAAACATAGACCAAACTTCATTACAAAATAGTCTGTACACTTTTAATTACTTTATTTTTTTTTTTTAAGTGAGTAGCATTCATTCATGCTTGTTGGTCCAGATGAGTGGAGATGATTGGTTTTTTGTTTTTTTTTTCATGCTTAGTTGTGACCATTTGCTGTTTCCTTAATTGCATGTGATGAAAATGTGCATTGTGTTATGAATGAGCTCATTAAGTTGTCATGCATCATTAAGATTTAGGTGCACTGCCATACTGTTGTAAGTCATATCATAACTTGTACTTTATATCTTCTTTGAGGTTTTGGTACCCTGTGCTATTTTATCGGGTTAAGATGATTGGTATCACTGCCGTTGATGTAGGATAACTATGCATTTATTATGCAATGTGATAAGCAAGATGTAATTGCTGCAGTGTAGATTATCATCCAGAATACACTTCAGTTGCAAGTACGAGACAAAAGAATGACATATTTGCAACATACTGGTTGAGTAAAGGCAACAAATGTGAAGATCTTCCACATTTAGGTACGAAGAAAATGCCCAGAATAAATGTTCTAGCAGGGTACTGGATACTGTCCAACCATATACTTTATGTCCTCTGCTCAGGCCCAGTTAACCTGTTGAGGACGGGCTGATTTTGCTACAATACGCATTTCCCATAGACTTCTGACCGTGTATACTCTAGACTCATCCTCAACAGGTTCAAGTGCAAATTCCAAATTGTTGTTCTTCAGAGCATGACATGGTTTGTTTGTGCATTGTTATGTCTCATACAGGATGTAGAAGCTCTCTTTGCTGAAAATGACAGCCTGCAACGCAAACTACAAAGCCAGGAGGAAGACTTCAGGCTACAGAACTCAACTCTCATTGAAGAATTGTCAAAGGTACTGCGGGTCCAACATCAGAATAGAGTGCATAAGATTTGATTTACAGCCTGTGAATACTGTGTGCTTTATGCTAGTGTGAACGTTAGAGGGAGATGGTTAAGTGCAAATAACACTAGGCAATATCATGCAAGTTGTCTTATTCTGTACCCATACCTAGTATTGCTGTTAGAGAGAATAAGTCTCAGGTTTGCCTGTTTATGTGTACCACCAATTATTCATGTTGTTGAAGGGCCTCTTTTCATATGGCGCACCTGATTGCATTTTAGGGAAACTTGGTATATATGTGACCATGAGGAGCTGAAATGAGTGGAGATGGGGTCATGAGGTCAAAGGTCACAGCAGATGTTCTGTTTCATGTGATATGCATGGTCAAGTTCAAATTCATAAATATTTCAATTTAGCCATGAGTGAAACACACAGCTTAGCTAAATAATCCAGGTTGAATAACATATCTCACATGATATCACTTTAGATTTATGTGATTTATTTGTGAAATGATAGATAACTACACTGAAATAATACATTATGGAATTTATTTCAGCTTGGCTTACTCTATTCTGTGACATTGCATATTACAGGTAATACTTTATATGAATGTGAAAAGGGTCAACTGGATTAGCGCTTATGTTCTTCCTCCTCAATTTGAAACACTAGCTCTGTGCCACGAATGAACAGCTTGAAAAGGAGATCTGTGACCTCAAGAAAGAAAAACCTCCACCCGAGGTCACCGCAGCCAGCAGCACAGAGTCACAAGATGAGATCAGGAGGCTCCAGGCAGAAAATGCAGCTCTTCAGAAAAACTTGGCGAGTAAGTTTGTGACATCAGTGAATTCATGCAGAGAGAACAGAACTCAGGAGCGTAAAGTAATAAAAGGGATGACACATGGTATCGCAAATGTGTTCAAACCATTTGGATGATTATATCATCACAGATATCCTTCTTTAAATTTTAATTCAAGCTGTTACAACTTGCTTTACCCAGTGCCGTGATCATCTTGTGTGTTGTTTAGCTGTTAAAGAGAAATCTTTGAACATAAATGGAATCAGTATCATTACAATCAAAAGTGTAAACTCATCAAGAAAATGTATTTCAATATTTCACCTTTGTCAACAGGAAGAACATTTTTGCATTTCAAAGAAAACTTGAAGTGGTTTCAAAATTTACAGGAAAGTAAAGCAAATTTGGTTGAAGAAAAAACACAAAGTAAAGTTACTCTGAAGTCAATCGAAGTGTAAGGGAATTCAGAGAGTTCTTTTGTTGTCATTCCTTTAATGGGAATTGGTTTTGCCAATGGCTCTCACATTTATTCTGCTAATGCCTAATATAATGCCATTTTAAATAGAGATAGGATAAATTTCACAAGCATTGGATAAGCCTCTGTACTTGAACCGGTATTTTTCTCTTCACATTGTTTGATGTTCAACTAAATTTGAGTTTTGATTACAAATCATTGTCTTTTAGGCACTCAACAGAGGTACACAGATGAACTGAATGGAATGAGGCAGAATGTAAAGTGAGTTGAAAAAATGGCCTGTAGATGAAAAGACACAAGTATGTTTTTAATTCACGATGTTTATATAGTTCACAGAGAAAGGTGCTCACTCTGGAACATTGATTATGATATCTGCAGTGGTAATTATGTGTTTTGCAGCACAAGAATCAATGATGTATGATTTGTCTGAAATGTTCAGTCCTGCAAGCAATATGACCTTTGATTATGCAATAGCAAACAGAGTAGAAGTTCATCAGCATTTTTTATCTTGCATCCAGGAAATATGACTGTTTTACAGATTTACCACCCTTCCTTGCTATTGATTAAATGATATCTGTTTGTTGCAATGTTGAATTTTGCCTTATAGATGGAGAGTACCAGTATTTAGCCAGAATGCTTTGTTGTGCATGATAATTATTATGAAGCATATTGTTCATGTAGGATGGAATGCATGGTCACAAGCTGAATAATTGTTGTGCTTTAACAATTATTATGCCGCATATATTTCTTGTGAGATGGAATAAATAGTGACAAGCTAAATCTTGCCACCTATAATAGACAGCTGGATGTCACACTGCAAATTCAACGTCACTTGCAAGCTTACTCTTGTCACCTCAATGATCTTCTCTGCAGTATGTTAACCCAAGCCTGTGCTGATGCAGAAGAGAGGTACACCAGGCTCCTGGGAGAGCGCCCCACCCCAACAGGAGCCTCAGGGGACCCAGGGGAAGGCGACCAAATGGAAGAAATTCCCATTTCTAGTCCGGATGGAAATACATCTGACCAGTCTCCCCTGGAAGCAGGTATGCTAGTCAGCAGTAATTGTGATAAGTGTTCATGATGTTGCATTTAGCAGAGATACAAACTGTAACGTTTTTGCAGTATTTCTATTACTGGGTCGTTGTTGTTGTTTTTTACCATTTTTTTCCAAAAATAATGCAGGTTTCACGGGAAATACTGATACAAATTTACCAAATTGTTTTACTACTTGCACCTATTGCAGGAAAGATAAAAGTACTATTTTTCTACCAAAACTGCACTACTGTATTTCAGCCCTGTGAATACTGCAGTGCTGCTAACAAGGTTGGCATTCCTGTGATGATGAGGCAGAATGCTGCCAAATATGATGAAAAAAAAACAAAAAAACTCCTCAACACAAGAACAGTTCATTTGAATAAATATGTGGTACCCACTGCCACAAAGGATCAGATCCATAGTAAGCTTGGTAGTCTAGTGGATTTAATGACTGTCTAGCAGTAAAGGAGGTCATGGGTTTGAATCCCACCCGAGTATTTATGCCCATGATGTTTATCATGGCTATTACTCAAAAACACTGAATGATTGATGGTTAATTACTTCGATAAAGGGCAGTTTGTTAATCACTTGCAACAAGAAAATGTTGTCAGAATCAGGATGCAAATGAATTGCAGACAGTTATAACTCCTTTCATCTGTCAGTGCAAGGAAAGATTTTAGAGTTGACATTTATGGTGGAAATGCACTGGGATGCCAGTATTTTATGAGATGATAAGCACATTACAGCATAGACTCGTAGCGTAGGAAGTTAGTCTGTGTAACAGTACTGGCATCATCATACAGTGGCACAATCACATTATAATGCCATGTGCCAGTAACTGGCCAACAAACAATATTACCTCGACAAGGTCTGCCACATATCAACGAAGAAAATGAAAACAATAACAACAAGAGTGTGTCGTCCAGCTGTGATGGTATTACTATCGGCACAGTGATTTTTACAGAAAGCAAATGATTGTTAGCGTAAAACTCTGCTGTGTTCAAAGATGGCAGGTTTCTGCATGTTGGGATTTTTATAGTACAGGTATATTATGCAGTCTTCCTTGTTCGCCACTTTGCTTGAAATGCAACTTTTGCTAAAAGAAAAACTTTTGTCTTGTACTGTGAGAGCAATTTGCAAACGGCATTTTATAAGCATGTTTCTCTGTACTGTATAAAGCAACTTATGTTCTATTAAATGCATGCAAAATGTTTTTCTTTTTAAAACTTATTTTATACATTGAGATCTGCTATAAAGTGGTATTTCAGTAAATCATGCTTTGTGTATTAGGAGATGCAGTTGATTTTTTTCAGAGATTGTGAGCTGCATTTGTCAATGGTTGTGGAGCATAATATTCATGTTTTGTTCAAAATCCATGTTTTAGTAAGTTCACTTTCAAAGCATGACTGTGTAGCTATACACATCGCCCATATTTATGCCACATTTAAGAGCACATAGCTGATTTTCTGTGTAAAGGAATTATTTTTGCATGATTTTGTACTTGACTTGAATTTGTCTTTGTGTCATATATCCAGAGTTAGACCGCTTTTTGAATGATGAATTTGAGGCTTTTATTGAGGACCTGAAGCTAACAGCAGTTACAAGTGATTTTGATGATGCAGTAGAGCCAAAAGGTCTGTATATTTCTTTTGCTTTAATTTCCTTAACGTCTTTATTTCAAATAGTACATAGACACATATACATGCACACACACACGCCACACACTTGTGCAACCATTGTACAGCACAGTCAGCAAAATAGGTTGTTCCAGTTTTTAGGCATACAAGTTCAACATATGTGACTTTTCTTGTTTTTGTGATTTTAGTTTTGATTATGTGTTTCACTCAAGTCTTTTGGAAGAAAGGAGACATTTTCATCTTTCACAGTTAATATCTTGCAAAGCACCTACCATGCACTTATATGTGGATTTTGTATTTACATTTGTGAACTTTCCTCCTTTCTTTTTGAATGGGATGTGGTCTACATGGACTCTGTGCCTCACTAATAATGCAAGGCAATTTGCACAATAAAATGTTGCAACCATTCTTATCAAAGTGTGTCCTGTGTTGCAAGTACCTTCAGCATTGGCACAACTTTGTAATTGTGCTTTTAACCACCATAACGTCATGTGACTTGTAGACCAGTAGCATTGTGTGTGTGTGAATCTCTGCGGAATATGCATGTCTCTAATTGGATTTTTATATGCACTGCCATATACACGTATGTAGAGGAAATGAGTCAGGATATGACACTGATGTTATTGCTACATTTCTAACCAGTGTGAGTTCCTGTCATGTGAGATTCTGGAATTTATACGTTATCTAGTCTTCCATGAAAATATTTATAAAACTCACTCTCTGGTAGTTAAGTCGAGGTCATGGCAAAGTTAAACTAGAAATACAAATGTACTGTAATGATATAGAGGGAGGTCACTATTTCGTTTACAAATTTATATGTCAATCAAATAACCATGCTTTCTGTTTTGCGTCAATTTAATTATCTAGGCATGGTATGCAATGAGCTCATTGTGTTTGTTTGACTGTTTGATTGTCATACATAGGTGCTTTTTTTTTTTACTTCTTCAACAGTAAACTGCAGCATGAAATTTTAGCTGTTTTAAGTAGTGACATTCTTGCATATTTCAAGACCACTGAAAATTGCTTTGTTTCCACAGGAGGGTATTACTGCCTTGTATCATGCGACATGTGGCTACATATACTGCTGTAGTAAACATACTATGATGTTCTTCTGCCTTTGTATCCATATCCACTGATGCTATTAAAAGCAAATTAAATGGATCTGTGTGTGATATTACTTGCATCCAGTAATTTGAAAAGATTTGAATATGAATGAACTGACGACTTAGTTGTGACATTTTTGTTAAGTTGTGTTTCTGATATTACAGTTTAGATAGATATGTGGTGTGTTTGTTTGTTTACTTGTTTCTTTAATTGATTTTTGATAATTTTGCATCTGCATCTTTTCATTAGATCCAATGACAGTACTACAAGGACATGCCAAACAGTTGAAGAAAAGGGTTAGCGGTGCTTTGGTTAGAAACATGGAAAGCTTGGTCAAAATGGTCTCAAAGGGTGAGTGTACTGTGTCTTCTTCCCTCTACAAATCACAGCATGCTTGGATATTACAGTGAGATTCTGCTCACTTTAAATAACAATCGTGTGATTGACTATAATCTGTCAATATATGAATGTATATTTTACTAATATGAGTAATTAGTCAGAAGTGAATGAAAGAAAGTTTTGTTGTTTTTTTTTTCCTCAGAACCGGCAGCAGCCCCCCCCCCCCCCCCCCCGACACTCTGTTGCTTATTTGAACTGCATCCTGATAGTCTAAGTCTTTGTTCTCTGCATATTCATACAAAATTGCTTCATATGAAACAGTCACTGTTTTTATTTTTGTTTAATTTGTTATTATTATCATTATTGTTGTTCTTGTTGTTGGTGGTGGTGGTAGTAGTAGTAGTGCTAGTAGTAGTAGTAGTAGTAGTAGTAGTAGTAGTAGTAGTAGCAGTAGTAGTAGTAGTGGCTGTAGATAAATATCATCATCATCATCATTTGTATTATCATCATTAATGGCAGTTGTAGTAGTGGTAGTGGTAGTGATACTAGTACTGTGTACCAACAGCATCCCCTATGCTGTAGAGACATACATGAGAGCTGTGAAAAGAATATGATGGATACAGATGTCACATTCTTTTGCTCTGTGGTGACTTCCAGTTGAAGTAAGACGACACAACAGACAGTCGGATGTTATTGACATGGCATTTCCAGATGGACTTCACATCATGTCTGCTACACAGGAACCGATGTTCAAGCCTGTGATAACTGAAATATCCTATTGTTGTTAAGCAGATTGCAAAAATTTCCTGTATGTTTCCTGTGCACTCTGTGCAAACTATGATGAAAATCGCATAATTTGATGTTGAAATAGCATTGACTTTAGTGCAAAGTGTCTCCAAAAGTGCATATGTTTATCAATGTTACGTCAATACTGATTTTTTTTTTCTCAATTTTTAGTATCGTCAGTGAGTAGGTCTTTGGACATTAAGAATTCTACATACCTGTATGTACATATCATAGTGCTGCAAAATTGATTACTCCTGATTGACAATATCATTTTTGATAATGTGTACCAGATGCACCTTACTGCGGTTATATTTCACTTTCCCCAGATAGATGTTACTTTCAGATTTTCTGGGTTATGCTTTGCTAATGGTCAGCTAATGCAGTCTGCTTGTGGCAGGCATTGAATGCGCCATTCCCAGCAAATTTATAACAAATTAAAACAAAACAGAACAAAGTAAACTATGACCAGTCATCTTGAAACCAATCTGCATTTTTGTCATATATGAGAAAGATCTTATTTTACAAGCAGTTCATTGCATTCTATTTGCCTTTTGCACCAGAGTTGAATGCTAACATGCTGGTGACATCAAGCTGTTACTTTTGCAATGCCTAAATTCTGTTGGTTAGAACATTTGAGAAATTACATGAATCCTTGAAATATTATGTGAGCATATTTTCTTCTAGTGAATGTGATTTTGTTTTCACGCAGTATATTGCCTTTTTTTGTTTTCCTTTTTTTATGCCAAAGTTTAATTCTTAATTGCTAGGGACATCTACCCTATGCCTTTTCAGAGCTGTAAGTTATGATGGTAAGAACATTTTAATATGGTGTTGAGCAAGGCTATGGTGTACTCACTGAAAGATGGCTTAGAACTTACTATGTGTGACTGTGTTGTATATCTTTATACAGATGAAGGAAGCAAGAGCAGAGGGAACTCATTTGCAGAGCCAAATGATCAGGTGAGAAGTTTCATCACAAATAATCAGAGTGATCACAAAAAGGCCCAGGTAGAATCCATGGCAAACCATGCAGTATGAAACAAGAGTTTGAAAACTTGCTGTACACAAGATTATGTGTTGGGGAATAGCAATTTATGGATTTCGAACTAATGACACAAAGTTGGAGGAAATTAAGAATATAAATTTTAAAGTTATGATATGTGTATTCACATGTGCATGCATTTGTTCAAGAGTTATATTGAGTGAATGCTCATACATCAGAGGCAAAAATGAAATACATAACATCTTTGTTTTATGAATTAACTTGCAGTTTTACTCTTAGAGTAATAACTTTGCTTATATGACAAATGAATATGAATTTGCTGTTTGTTTAATCCTTGATTGAAGCAAAAGAGTAATAATTATGCAAAAATAAACTATAAAAGTAAGTACCACCTTTTGTTTCAAAATACTTGAAATATAAATGTCTCATGAAATGGAAGCCAATCTTACTAATAAGTGGCAGATCGTCGCTGGTGTGACAAGACCTTGCATCTCAAATTTTTGGTGAAAATAACTTTTTTTTATTAATGGTCAGATACTGTATACGCCGAATATTTTGCAAGGTTTTTATTTTCGCGAATTTTGCGAGTCAACTGCTATTTGCAAAATTAAAAACACATGAAAATATCGACTTTAATGCCGATATGAATGTGACATTCGCGTATACATTTCTCAGTTCAGTACTGGGCCCTGTTTCATAAAGCTGTTCGTAAAGTTACGAACAACTTACGAGCGACTGGTGATCAGCTCTGATGTGCTATACTTATCAGAATTTTAATAATTCAGCACAAGAACTGATCACCAGTCGCTCGTAAGTTGATCGTAACTTTACGAACAGCTTTATGAAACAGGGCCCAGGACTCCACAATCGCGAATTTAACCACTTTCGAAATTGTTGGGAAGTCCCAATTCGCGAAAATTTAGACTTGCGAAATATATGGCGTATGCAGTAATCAGTTAAGTGATGTCCTGTCCAATTCTAGCTGTCGTACCCCTAAAATGAAGCCACCATGGCACATCAAAGGGGAGGCTATCCCATTTGATATAGTGCTTTGGATGCCATGTTTTTTGTTTGTTTTTTCCTCCTTAACATTTGACATTTTGTAGATATGAGGTCTTGTTGCCCCAGTGACAAAATGTATTGTCACTTTTTGAGTTTTGAGTTGTGTATGTATGCTCCCTGTATTAAATCAGTGAATTTATTTTATATCTTTCTTTTTTTCTACATGCGTACGATGCAGCATCCTGGTGATCAGCATATAGCAAAGTTAGAGGAACAGATGAAAGAAATCAATGGTATGTAGTAATTACTTATTTCTTATTTACTTGTTTTATTTAGTACATCCTTGCTGTGTTTATGATCTTTTTTTTTCTTTTTTTCTTTTTTTTTGCATGCATCAAGGTAAGGGAAAATTCATGTTATTTTAAGTGATTCTGTCAGTATGTTTTAAAAGGATAACTTAAAAGTTAATAGTATTCTCATGCTGTATACACCAAATATAGGGTGACCTTAATAGGTGAGAATTTGGTTAGGGTTAGGATTGGGGTTAGAGTTCCATGAATGATTAGATTTGTGATTGGAAACCTTAGCAGTGGAATGAGACATAAGTATTATCCCTTTTCATGAAGCAGAGTTGGGCATTTCCCTCTGGGGAGACAAAATACATTGCATGTGTGGTATATAAGGTACCATTTGGTCTGCTACTGTTGAAAACAACGGTTGAATCGCAAAATTTGCAGAAATATGGTCGCCACAAGATATGTGGCATATACAGTAGGCTCCACACGTGTTTTAGGATTCATTTTCCCTTGTCTTGAGAAAATTTTTGGTCACTATCACTTTTATGTGATTGATGTTTTAGAATATCTTATCTATTTTATATTCTATTTTTCCTCGTATTTTTTTCTTGGAGGAAATTAACTTATTTCGTTCATGACTTCCATATCCTAGTAAAACAATTGATATACAATTTACACGTTTGAAACCTTACTAATAAATTTAATGGAATGCTTGTCTTTTTCAAATATGATGTAAGAAGACAAAATAGTAGAACTCTTTTCTAAAGTGGGAATAGATAGGTGAATGACTATCAAATTTGACAAAGAAATTCCCATGTTCATTTGAAGCAAGTAAAATATTGATTGCAAAATGAGTTTAGCTGCAATTATCATACAGTGGCCATATTCAACTATGCATAGTTCTTGTTTGAAATTGATGAATACAACTCTACCCAGAGCTAGTGTATTGATGACCTTTACTGTTATCTAGATAACTCTTTCTTTCTCCTTTCGTACAGACCTGCAATTAAGAGTTGATACTGAGCAAGAAGAAAATCGGATCTTGAAGCAGCAACTACACAGTCTAGAGGTTTGTACATTGTGGTGTTTGTCTTGTTTTATCCCCCCCCCCCCCCATACAAATGGGAAGTTGTGGAGTGTTCTGTATGTACAATGAATTAATGTTTATGCCCTTTGTATGTATGTGTGTACACAGGCCATTTTTTTCCTTCTTTTGAATGGGAATAATATGTAACATTTGATATTTTAATATCCAAATATTTTATATATCCAAATATTTTATATACATGTCCTATACTCATAAAATATAAATCTTCGAAAAATTCAACTCAATTTCTTGACTTTTGGTTTCTCTGTCGCTTTTATCTAAAAGAAATATTTTATATGACAGAGAAATTCTCTGCCAATCTGAGCTGACAGGTGATATCCAATTAGGTGATCAAGATTCACTGCAGTATGTATGTGCTATCAACAAAAAGGAATTAAGATATGCCATTATACAGTGACAGAGAATGATTTTTGGTGTTAAAAACTGCTTTGAAAGAAAAACACAGATATTGTCACATTGTCATTTCCTCTTTTATCTTCATTCCTGGAAGCTCGTTGAACTCATAGAATTTCGCAATTCAGTTTTTACGTAATTCAATTTTTACGCAAAATCCTTGAGCTTGGAATTATAATAAAGTAACTTAATTTGCCTTTTCAAGGTAAGAATAGTGTCCCACAAGAACTGTTTCTGAGTGTGTTTGTGTTCATGAGTTATTGTCTTTAATGTCTATGGTGTCTCATTTCAGGTCTCCCACAAAGCAGAGGTATCCAGTCTTCACCAGGAAGTAGAGAAATTGTCAGAAAAGAACAAAAAGAAGCAAGAAAGGTAGGTATCTTCAGTGACAAGCCCCTCCAATTTTTGAAAGGTGTATCAGATTTGATAACGATTTTAGATATTTTGAAATTTGTTCATCACATTTGGGAAACTATTTTTCTGTAAGACCTCTGTTAACATGATATGGCCCCCCTTCCATTACCCCCGCTACCCATGTTACTCCCCCTCCCCCAAGAACAAACAAAACAAAACAAAACAAAATGACTTTTGGTGTGGCATCCAGAAATATGCGCATGCAGAAAAGAAATTCAGTTTGTAGTGGTTTTGTAGATGTGATGGTGCCTGTAGACAGATTACCAGGTTTTACCATGTAAATAAGATGTGGATTTAGTTGCAGTCATCAGACATGTTTTCACCTGTTCCAGCATCCTAATTTTTATTTCAAGCTTTATGCAGAGGATAATGTCTGTCAATGACTGTGTGTTACTCTTTCTCCCTAAATTGACACACAGTCTGTTACAGCTCCAGCAAGAAAAAGAGCAAATGTATGAAAATAACAGGTAAGTCGGCATTTTGAATTTTAGTATTGAGCAACCTTATTGAGGATCACATTTTGGTATTTTCTCAAGAACAAAATTCATCTGAATTAAATCTTACATTTGCTATTTGGTGATGAAGTGAATATTCTTGGAAATGTGCACATATTCGTGTTAAGTCCAGTAACGCTTTACTCATGCAGGATCTCCCTTGTCAACACTTTATTATATTTGGTGGAGTAACTCTTGAAATAACATGCCCTCTACCCTTCATGTACATCATGCTAAGATACTCAGGTTTGTTCTTTTATTACAAATTATTTGTTTCTGTACTGACTGCTGCTTCTATTGCTTAGATATCTGTTATGCAGAAGAATAGACAAAGTGAATAAATGTACATATAATCTAGGTACTATTTAAGCAGTAGATCTATATCCCATGCAGGAATGGAACAAACTCCCCTAAATCACAGTGCCAACCTTATGGTATCTCCTATGCTCTGTATATGATGTGTAGATATTCTGTGCTTAATTATTTGTGAGTACAGGCTCAATATTCACATTAGAGTGAGTGTAGTGATGATAATGATTGATCAATGCACCAGAACAGATCTTCAGGCAGTGCCCCGTGTCTTTCCCTTGGGAAGGACCGCTAAAAGTGCCTTAGTCCTGACTTCACCATGGTGCTAGAGCAAACCTTTAGGAGGTGATGTTTAAGCACGGGTCATGCAGTTTTTTGACCAAGTGTTATTACCCTCTCTTACATGATAGCATATTATATTCTCAGGGATTGAATGTGCAGCATACAAAGTATATCAATACTGCAAGCTGTGGTTCATTGAGATACGGGTGTATAATGAATTTGCAGTGTTGACATTAAGAGGCTTCGTTTTTATGATTTGTTATTTCAAAGTTACTTGTTGATATATCAGAGATGTTACCTGTTAATATATCAGAGATGTTTAGTATGAACAGTAGTATTCATAATTATAACACCCGCATATGTAATGATTTTCATTTGTTCAAAGTTGATTCGGCTCACACAAAAAGATCTCTTCGCTTTAGCTTTCCCATTGCTTGGAATTCCATACCAAGTGAGATACGTTCATGCTCAAATTTACAATTATTCAAAAATATTCCAAAAAGATTTCTCCTGCTTAAATACTGATTATTTAATGTCTCCACCATTTCCTCCAGTTGTTTGTGATATGATGTGTGTTCTGTATTGTGCATGTGTTCATGTAATTTTTTGATTGTGCCTATATTATGTTGTATAGAGGATTTTTCCCCCGCAAGGCCTCTGAGCCTTCTTTCAAGTTCTCTGTTTATTTCACATTTCACTTCAACTTTAATCGATGGCATAATTTCAGATTGTAAGAAAGAGTTGATTACAGTAAGTGTATTGTATGCATTGTATTTGTTGTATTTTTATTTGAAATGGAAATAAATAAATAAACAAAACAAAACAAAACAAAACGAAAGTAAACCTGTTGAGTGCAAGGCATGGTTTCCATTTCTGTTGTGTCTGTGCCACTTAGCAAACCAAAATGCTGCAAATAAGGATTATGTTGTTTGTTTGTTTTTTCAGTACCTAATGTTATGTGTTGTCATTTCAACAAAAACAGCTTTAAACATTAAATGTTAAAATCTGTATCATGAGGAGTATCTTAGAATTATGCTTTAAGAAATGACGGCAAGAAATGTGCTATACTTTGTGATCTCTAATATTTCAAGTCTATTACTTTCCACATAACCTCCCAACTCCTGGGAATTTCAGTCTTAAAAGTTGTTAAACTGTGAATGGTGTGTTTCTTTATTTCTTTAAAACAGATTTGGGGATTTTGCTGGTATATGAACATAATAAATTTTTTATTTTGTATCATTTGTTGGTAATTTTCAGAAAGCAAGTGGAGGAGCTGTATGGATCCAAAGACAAAAATGTAGAGGTGATTGCACTGGTGTTGTGGCCCTCAAAAAAAGAAACATTTATTGTGATGTGTTTAGTACAGGATTTCCCAAAGTACTACATGAGTGAAGATAATGAAAGATTACATATGTTGAAAAATGTGTGAATACTCGTAGTCAACTTAGTATAATTGATTTGTGCGCCAACGTAGTAAATGAACTGGAGTCTTACAGTCTGATTATGTACTTTAGCTGTACAATTTGATTCACTAGCTGGATAATTAATCTTAAATTTGGTTTGGCCTTTTGTGTAATTGCTGTTGCCAAGTATGTTAAGTTTGAGAATGATATGAAGAGTTTGTTTGCAAAAACCGATAAGTCCATTTTTGAAGATTTTGAAGTACGGTCTCTGTCATAAAGTACAAAATATTCCCTTTTAAATGATATATTGTTCACTCATATAAAGGTACATTCTTGAAGTTATGGTCAAAAGAAGCAAAACTTTTCTTATTATTCTCTTTATTTTTCTTGACCTTTAATCGCAAATATCTCCATTTGGCAAATATGGACTTATCGGTTTTTGCAAACAAACTCTTCAATACTTCCTTTCTACCCTGGTGAGGTAAATATTGTCTGCTTAATGTATTATGCAGTGTATGTAGCCCTCTTTGCTTGAACCCCCCCCCCCCCCCCCCACCAAAAAAAAAAAATGATAATAATAATAATGAGCAAATCAATAAGTGAATGAAAGAAAAATTGCATGAGATAACTCTTTCTAATTGTCATTCATTATCTCTTTCTGCCCCTGATCTGATTGATTATAGAGTTTAAAACAAGAAAATGCAAAGCTCAAGGCTGACCTGAACAGAAATAAGCAAGTAAGTTCCTGTCATATTCTTTGTGTCCTGCCAGTTAAATGTCGGTTTAATTGTAAACAAATGTAAAAGCATATTTCAGTGTCTCATACTTACCACCTCATGGTACCAGTTCAAGGAAACTGAGAGGTGACTGCAAGTTTGTACCTCTTCAATATTTATTTGTTTGATGTCATTCAATATTTTGGGCAATAAGAAAATTATTTTACACACCCTAGTTCTGTAACCCATTGTTAATAAATACCAGGGTTTCATACTGTTTTATTAGAGATGTTTGATGATAAATTTCATAAAAGATGTCAGGAAAGCAACTTGCCTTAGCAACCTACCATAGCAACAGCCAATCAGGAATCTTGTTGTTACCATGACACTTGCCATTAATGAAAGAGTTGCTATTGCAGCAGCTTTTTGTGAAATGGGGCCCATATGTAATGAGTGTTAAATCTATGACAACTGCAACGTCTTGAAAGGTAACATGCGAACTAAAGGGTCATTTTACTCTTGGCTTGCTTGCATCTTTTTTGCTGTAATATGCATTCACACCAAGTACTAGTTGCCATTATATACCGTAGGAAAATTCTAGGATTCTGATTGTTGCAAATTTGCAGACTTACCATGTCGTTTTGAGTCCGAAGGGGGCTTCCTGAATACTTCAACATCTCTTCAAGTCCTGGACAAGAGAATATGCATATCTCCCTGATTTTGAGTCAATTTTGCCCCTTTTAGATGCATGTAACATGCATCGAGTATCACCCCGATGTCTCGTGGGTAACAAGAATTTTCCTGCTAATGATTGGTTAATGCTGGCAGCCCTGAATATACACCTGTCGTACTTTCTATTCCTCCACCCAGAGTCGTCAGGAGGCACAGGAGACTGCCAAGCAGCAGATCAGACAGCTGGAGGAGACTGTGGAGTCACTGAAGAAACAGGTGGGAACATTTCTCTCCATGAAAGTGAGGGCTTGCCAAGTATTCAGGTCTCATTTCACAAAGATGCTGTGATAACAATTCTAGCTAGAATGGATATAGCACACAAGTGTCACCTTGAGCACTCTTTTAAATCTTCCTGAGTTTGATGTGTGAATGTTGGCAGCCCTGATTGATTTTTTTTTGTCATATATTATGATCATGGTAATCTGATCTTCTGTACTCAGAGTAGCCTTCTTATATCAACCCTTCTCTTCCAGGACTCTGCTACTAGTTTTACCTCAGACACTCTCCAGCACCCATTCATTTGCTGTTGTTGTTGTTGTTTTGAATAGCTTGGTCAAGAGAAAGTTTGTTGATGAAATCATCTTGTCAATTATAAACAAGCCGGACATAAGTCAAATCGGACCCCCCCCCCCCCCTCCCCGTTTAAGATTCCAAAAGCTAATGTTTTGTACTACAGTGCACTCCACTATTTTCTCCAGAAAAATTGAGTGGTCTCTTTAGCACTGAATAGACATCACCTTACCTACTGTCAAAAACAAAACAAACAGACAAATGAACAAAATACAATCATTACTTGTATGTCTTGTAGCTGTGAATCAAATGAGATGAAGGTCATTATATATCAATAATTTCAAATCCTTGAATGCCAACTTTTTCATACCTACCAGATACATTCCTGTTGAAGTCCATTGGATAGTGTATCCGAGTTGAATGGCAATCTGACGTGATTTCAAGCAGAGATATGGTGTTTTTTTCTCTCTCTCTCTCTGATTGTAGGCAGCAAACAGTGAAGAGATAACAAGGTTGGAGGAAGACAAAGCTATGCTAACAAATGAACTTGCCACAATACGACAGGTAAGAGACAGTTTTAGTATTTTCATAGCTTCCTTTTCAGCCATAGTATATAATTCTCGGTGTTTTCAGAGGTATAATTTAAAAAAAAAGGAATATGGAGTATCAGAGAATTGAGAATATTTAGTAGTTGTGTGATAAATAGAAAGGAATATTGAGAATCACAAAATTGAGAATAGTGAATGAAATTGCAATATGAGCGTATATTGATAAATATTCATGAGATAAGCATGCTTCTAACATCTGTTTGTTTTCTCTTGTCAATCTTTTTCTTCTCATCAGGCGTATACTTCCACATCTGAAGAGGCTAATAGATTACAGGTGAGTCATTCATGTTCTAGATTTAATTCCAGTATGTTTTCATGGAAAGATTTTACACAACAGAAACAATACAACTTTGGAAGATGTTCAATACCTGAAAAAAAAATGATATAGCTTTGATTCAATAAGCGTAGCACTTTATGACAGAGTATTGTAACATCTGCACATTTGATTCACTCAACTACAGCAGAATATTTGTTTTTTCTTGATTGATGTTGAAACAAATACAGACACTGAAGTCTGTACCAGAAATCAGCAATGGATATGAGGTTGTCTACATAGCACTGCCATTCTTCCCAGAATTTAAGACATTAGACCAAACATATAGAATTATAAACAATGTAAAATGATAAGCTGAGAAGGAAACATATCATACATGTCACAGACCATACAATACAATGCAAAGTTAAAAAGTGAAAAAATGCAGCAAATTGTGTGGGTAATTCATAGAAATACAGTATCATGAAGTATCAAGAAATGACCGTAGTGGTCAGTGATCATTGGTCTAGTGACATGAATGGATGGACTTCCTGTTGGTTTGTAATGCAGGGTCTGTCGACAACGGCCAAGAATCAGCTGGAGTCCACACAGCGGGAGCTGGAGGAGCTGCAGCTGGTCCACAGCAAGCTGAGCAGTGAGCGGGACGAGCTGCAGGGACAGTTCACCGACTGCCTGGCGGCCAACGCCACACTAGGCGACCAGCTCAGGGAAGCCCAGGCTGAGCGGGACAGCGTCAGCAGAGAATTGCAGGCGAGTCCTTGAACAGAACCTCTTCTTATGGTATTCAGAATAAGGACAATCCTCTCTCAACCCTACATCAGCCTCAAGATATTGGTTATTGTCACATGTCTGGATACCTAATCCCTCATTTCTGACCCAGTGTTTTTAAAGACTATCCTACATCCTTTTTCTTTCTTTCTCTCTTTGTGAAAAAAATACCTTATGACACACTTAATATTCATTTGCTTCCCAGTTGATTGTTTTGATGTTTGTATGTATTTTACTGTAGATATAGTCTTTGGTTAGTAAAAAATGTATATATATTGTCTTATCATGATTGCCTCATTGTTAGTTTTGAAGGGCTCCTCAATACTAATGCAGTTGCTGTATTTCATTGGTAACACACCATAACCACCCAGACACGAACATAAACAGCAAGTGCAGTAAAGCTGTGAGTGTCTTTAGTAATCTCTGGACATGGCTGTCCGTGTTATAGCTTCATAGTCGTTCGAGCATGGCATCATCTTTAATCCACTGCCTGATTCTTTTTTTCCTGATAAACAGGAAACCACTAAAGTCGCTGACAAGAGGAAGAACATGCTGGATGAGATGGCTATCCAGATGCAGACCATCAGAGAGCAACATAAAGAAGAAGTGGCTGGAATGAAGACTACCCACCAGGTACACAAATAGACTTTAATACAACTCAGTACTGCTATCTGGCACAGAGGGAAGCATCCTGCACAGATATTTTCAGGCTTTCTGTTCTTGTGATGTAGAATCCTTGAATAGATGACCCATTCAAAATGAATTCAGTTTATCACAATATCATGTTGGGATGTTTTTGTTGATATGGTATTAGCCACTGCATGTACAGTGTATATGTGCGGAGATATTTTTTAAAGTATGTTTAAGTAATTTGTCTAGTAAATGACTGTCACTGTAGATGAAAGGAAATCCTGTTATAACGAAGTCTTCGGGACCAGCACTTTTCTCTCTTATAGCAGAATTACATTGAAACTGATCAGTAATGTCTACAAAGATATATAGAGGATCATTTTGGGACCTGAAATTTTTTCTTCGTTGTGATGAGAATTTTGTTATAACCATGTTCGTCATAATGGGAGTACACTGTATGACGGTAATCATCATAATGTTAACACTGATTGCAATGATGGTCAAATGTGATCCGCAACTGACTTCTAATACTGACACTTTTATAATGCCTCTCTGTCAATTTTGCAGGAAGCGCTCGATGACATCAAAGCACAGTTACAAGAAGAAAAGGTATTGCAAGCTCCTGTTTTATTGTGCCAGACGTTTTATGAGCAAGTCTAAATTTTTAGATATTTTCCTGTGTTTCTTACAGACTTATCTCTTTTATTACCTGCCATTTTAGTTTAAGACAAACAGTGTGATAAATTATCATCACTTTGATGAGAGCATGTTTTTATCAATAACATGTTTATGAAACAGATATGAATGCATTAGTTATTAATTAAGCTTGCTTTATTGATAATCATTAAATAGAATATTTAAAGTATTAAAAAATAAGTAATGGGAGTTCACAAAGAAAGCTAAAGGCTTGAGTTCAATGTGTTTGTGACATATAAAAAGATATAGTTCCAGCTAGATACATATAGTATTGTCTCTACAGGCTCATGCTCATGGTGCTCCCAGTTGTTTGTCATTGTTTTGTTTTGTTTTTGTCTGTATAAACATTTGTTATTTGTTGGCTTATCTTTATTTAACTGATAGACTGATTACATAAAGTGTTATTTGCTTATTTACTTATTTACTAATCTATCTCTTCATGTTTGTACTTGCATGCTTTACTTTCTTGCTAATCTGTAATAGCGAAAGGAGTTTTGTCTGTTATGCCATGCTAGTGAAGGGTAGGAAAGCTGAATGTGCCATATATCACCCATTGATTTTTTTTTCTCTCTATTCTCCCTACCATCACCTTGGTAATGACTCAGAAAGTTAGGAAAGAGCTGGAGCCCTTAAAGGAGCAAGTCAGTCAGCTGGAGCAACAGGTGGAATCAGTGGAGACTGCCAGGGGTTGGTTTGAAAGGAGACTGAAGGAATCTGAGGTGAGTGTCATTGTGACACCTGTCACTGATTCTCTTCCATTCTCACTGCACCATAATCAAAGGAAAGTTGCTCTTTTCTCATTTACATCATGTGTAGAACTTGATACTACAAGTAGTATTGGACACATGAATGTATTATTTTGAAACCATTGCATTCATATTGATTGATAGATTGAATTTACTTTTGGCAGATATATGAAAAAACTTAATTATGAAGAAAAACTTGCGTGAAGCATATTTTAGTGTTTCACCTAAGTAATGATGGTTCATATGGATATTGATATATAGTAATTTCACATCAAAGTATTTGTTTGTTTGTTTGTTTGTTTGTTTGTTTGTGTTTTTCAAGATAATACACCCACAAATCCATCCAGTACATTTGTCAAGAGACGATGTACACAGTGCAGATGTGTGAATACCGTGGGGATGTATTGACCAGCAGAAAGTCAGTCTGTAATTGTTGTTGATATGACTGTATCTGATGTGGTGAAACAGTTGACATGGATTTTAAAAAAGAAAGGAAAAAAAATGCTCACAGATCAACAGTTGTAAGTGCAAAATGGTGCAGTATGTTTGTAGTGCACAAATCTCTCAACTTAGATTTATCAAGAGTCAGGATATTCCATCACATTTTCTTGCCTTCACCTAAAGGGTGTCATAGAAATTGTGAAAAGGACTTTTTCGAGGATAGAAAAGTGCATTTTTTTTAAAGCTCTGAGAGGTTGGGTGGTTGAAGTTTGCTAATAAGCTTGCTTAGTCATCAAAGTCAAGGACCATCAAGATCATCAAAAATCAAGTTCCAGGGACTGATGTGCTCTTCATCTCAAATATATTTTAACCTTTTCTATCTCATTGTTAGGAGGAACTTGAAAGAACAAAAGAAAAACATGTCACAAATATTGAAGAGCTGAAAGCTGAGCATGCTCATGATCTAATGGTGAGTATATATGCCAGTTGCATTCAAATTCATGTCGTATTGTCCATTTATACTTCTATCCATCTGTCTCTCTGCTAGCTGGCCTGCCTGATTGGCCCTCTATCCATATATCTATTTATTTATTGATAGATTAATAGTCTTTGTGTATGCATTCTGGGCCCCGTTTCATAAAACTTGTTATCAGTGACAAGTTGTTATAGTTGTTACAAGCTACTGAAATCCTTGCATCTGATTGGCTGACAGCAAGTTTGTCATAGAAATGTGGCAGTTGTCACTGATAACAAGTTTTATGAAACGGGGCCCTGGTTGTACTGTACATATTAACATTCAATCACTGTATTGATAAGCCTCTAACATTCCCAATAAATAGGATTCCAAGTTGATGTCAACAGTGGATTCAGTTCTTTCTGTACAAACAGGAGGTTTGTAACACTGGAAAGTGAAAATTGATAGATGAAGTGCATTTTATATGTTTATTATTACTTGCAACTGTATGATGATTGTTGCCATCAGTAATAGGAGTGGCTGATTTAGTAGTAGTAATAATAGTCGTAGGTGGTGGCAGTAGTAGTAGAACAAGTAGTAGAAGTAGTAGTAGTAGTAGTAGTAGTAGTAGCAGCAGCAGCAGCAGCAGCAACAGTAGTGGTGGTAGTAGTAATGGTGGTTGTAGTAGTAGTAGTAGTAGTAGTAGTAGTAGTAGTAGTAGAAGTAGTGTTATTTTCTCATTATATCTACAATATCTATCACTGCTATATCTGCTACTTGCTATTTTAGACATTTTAGACATTAGACTTCTACTATCTATAGTGCCAATGTCGTTCACTGTTCTCTCCAACCAGGGCCTCAAGGAGGAGATAGCAGAGAGAGACCTGGCTGTAGGCAGGGCTCGGGAGGAGATAGAGCACCACCAGGAGACCATCAGGAAGATGGAGCAGGCAGCCAAGGACTCTGTGGTGGACCGCAAGCTCAGCGAGAAGAAAGGGGTGGGCATGGTGAGTGTTATAGAACAGGACCAGAAAATTTTGTTATCTCATTGGTTGAGAGCAGTTCATTGATTTTTCTAGCCTTACATATTGTACGATATCATATTATTGTTGTGATCACTGATGGGAGACATTTGTAAACATGCTATCACACTCTAGTAGCAGGAGTTTGGGCACTTAGTAAGAGATTGCTAGCCAGTTTGCAGTTTGCATCTTGATCCACTGATGAAACATGAAAACTGGAGACCAAGTCTGCTCCAACATTGATGAAACATGAAAACTGAAGTTTTAAGTGTCTGCTCCAACATTGATGAAACATGAAAACTGGAGACTGGAGAGTCTTCACAAGTTCACCTTTAACACATGTACTTTATGTCTTTTTACACTGTAGTAGGGTCTAGTTCAGGATTAATGGTTTGGAATATTCACAACACAGTCATAAATTTTGAAGGTGAAGAAGCCGAAGCTTGTGGTCGTTCAATTTGCACTTCTGTTAATGGCGTTCGAGTTTGAGGAATTGTTGTCGGCAGGCTATGAGATGGCGAGAGCAGGAGGTTACCACTATTGCTGCCTACAATGTCAGTCTCTGCTTCGTGGTGATATGTTTTGCAAGCTTTGGGATCATTCATGTGATAAAGTTGTCTGCTAATTTTGTCACTCATCTTTTTCTTACGCACATCTGACATCTTGGTGTATGTCTTGAGAGAAGTTTCACTACGGTGTCCACTTGCAGCCATGATGTCTCTCATTTCGAAGACTGCTTGATCAAGAGTGGTAATGCAGGTACTCTGCAGACAGTGATTTGTGTAGAATTTGCTGCATTGCGCCCCTTTGGAGATCTTCTTCGCTTTGTCAGCTAGCGTATTGATGCCTACGAGCATATTCTGGTACCACGGATCAGTTTCATTGGTTGGCTTTTTTGATTTTGGAGTTTGCCAAAACCATCGCACTTCAGATTCAGTTTTGAAACATGCTTTTCGAAGGTTTGCACTAGACATTTCTCATTGGCATTGTTCAGGTCTTTTTCTTCATACATATGGCCTCCTACAGCTTCATCATCGTTCTCTCTATTATATTTTGTTAGATTGTCTCCTTTTGTGATGTAGCGCAGCCCATTCTCATCTGTGGAGATTGTGAAGTCACTAGGTTTTAAGAAACGAACATTTTCTCGTCCCCTGTTGCAGAAATATGTCATGAGATCAACAAAAACTTTGTTCTGGAGCCCAGCAGGTGTGTTACAATCCAACAAGTTACTGGCCTGAATCTTTTCCATGTCAGCCACACTAATGGCATCCTTGTGTTTGACTCTACCAAAACCCTCCTTTTTGAGTTTCACTAGCACAGCCTTGTGCATTTGACTGCTTTGTGGAAAATGATCCCTCTGTTGTAGTTATCAAGAAAGTGTCTTGTATACCGTACCTGATGTAGTGCAGTGATTTCTTCAAGTAGAGATCCTCGTTGTCCTTCTTTAGACATGAAAAAAAAAAAAAACAGTAACGAATCCAATTCCAATGTGTTGTCATTAATACTGGCAGTGATGTCGAGCAAATTCACATTCTTTACCTTGGCAAAGTTTTCCAGCTCAGAAAATCTGAATTTGATGGTCTTTTTGGTACTTCCTGCATCAGAATCGTCCAGAAGTTTGGCCAATTCATCTTCAATGAGCAGTTCAAATATTGGACCTCCTGCTCTCACCATCTTGAATACTGAGGTTGAGCAAACGCATGAAAAGAAAAAAAAAATCACAAAAACAATATCCAGTGAGGCTGTTCGGTGTGCTGCGCTCAGTCATCCCATACATGCCATTTGCGAGCTACTATAACCACAGCACACGTATGAACACTCACAGCGGTAAATTCACAGAACGCTATCGATAGCACTATCGATATAGTGATATCGCCCATGAGTGCATGTTTACATCATCTGACCTGTTGGTTGGTAAAAAAATCAATGCTTGATAATTGACCAATCAGGTCGCAGAGATTCTAAAGCCCATTTTATAAGATTTGGAGAGGCAGTATTTTCAGAGGCAGTTTGAGCAGTTTAGAAGTTGGAAGGTGAATCGAGCAAATCTTTGAGAAGTAAAATAAAGGCAGACAGAAACAGTTGAGTTTGAGAAAATGTGTGCCATATATTTTTGCTTTCTTTCCATGCCCTTGGGTTCAAAGGTCAAGGATCTGCAGAGACAGCTGAGGCAGGAGAGGAAACGGGCAGCCAAGCTTCAGGAGAGACTCCAGGAGGTCTTGACCCAGACTAGTCAGGGACAGCAGGGTTTGGATGCACTCTTCTCACATCAGAGCTACGAGGACAGGTCCAGACTAGACACCAGGTACAGTATGTGGACTTGTTTATCTTTAAATACCACTTTCTGTTTTATAGCTAAGATAAAATTGGGATATTTGATGGTAGATTAGATTTTCATTAATTGATTCATTTTTGTTACTCCATTTATTCATTAATCAGTTAGTTCATTCATTGTTATAATCTTAAATTTTACTCCTAGAATTGACATAGAACAGTTAAGGTAGCATCAAGCAATGTATAAATGTAGGTCAGAACATTTTGACAGTAGCATAAACTTTGAAAAAAAAAAGGACCTAATCATTTAGAGAAAACATGGAAGTTACATGCATGGTTTTCAAACCTGGATGTCATTTTTCACTACTAAGATGTTATCCTTGTATGTTGGCAGCTGTAAGTTTGATATACGTCACATCTTTATCAATATTCTCTTTTTTATATGTTGCACATTCTGTTTAGACTTGAAGAATGTCTGAAATTATTGGAAATTTAAAATTTCAACAATTTGTAATAAAAGTAGAAAAATATAGCTTATGAGTACAGAGATTCCAGTGATGTGAATGGTGATTGTGAACAAGAAAAATCCAACAGATAGGTAAGTTTGGTTATTCAAGAACTCATTAAGTAGGGTTCTTGGTACTTGTGAAATGTAAACTTGCCTGTGACTAAACCAACAGATTTAGCAGCTGTATTGCGTGCATGCAAGAAAGTTGTACTGTACTATTTATGCGGGGTTTTACTCCTCCTTACTCTTTCTATGCAAGGGACTGGACTGTATGTACAATGCCATGGGGCTTACTGTACCAGTCGAAACTAATAGCACACAAAGAATTAATTTATGCATCCGTTTCTTTCTGTTCTTTATCTAGCAGTAGTATCTCATCACTGAGTAACAGTGGGACTGGCAGAGACTACTCAGACTTTGCCCCAGTGAGTGTAAAAACCCTTCTCTTTTTAATGCCACTCTACTTGGTAGTGCATTGCCCTACTTGTGTCATGAATTTGATGAGCCTCTTTTCTTATGTTTTATACACTTGTAGTTATGTGTCAATTATGAACACACCCAGGACAGTGCATTCAACTTTGTTTTCTTTTGTATTGCTGGAAGAAAACACACAATTCTGGGCTAATCAATGAATGTACAGGATGCAGTTGTGTGATGAGCTTGGTGTGTTGCCATATTTTCTTCATTCACATTGGAGTTCAGCCACATGACATATTTTTTCCAAATCAAAATTGTGGAAATAGGTGTTGTTGTTTTTTTTACAGGAAAAGACCAATTGTAATTTTCTTTTTTAGACTAAATCTCTCTTTTTTGTTTGTTTTGTGTGGTTGCCAGGATCCATCTCATCCCCTGTCCATTTTAACAGTCTGTTAAGAAGACACCATTATCAAGAATTACTCACCAGTCATGAAATGTGATTTTGTTTGCCATTTCTTATAGATTTATTTATATCGTTATTTACATTGTACAAGGTTAACAAGATTGTTTTAGTTAAAATCTTTTGTCTGTATTCATTGAAAGAAGTTTTCATCAGATTATTGCCCATATACCTCTCCCTCCTCTCTACAGTCACCAAATGATTCCATGATGTCTGCATCACTCAGTGAGGAGACAACAGAGTTGATTGCCAAGCTGACTCAGCTGCAGCAAGAAAACTGGGCCCTGGAGGAGAAGGTTTGTTCATCACACCATGTTGATATTTCAGTGCGACAGTATTAAAGATATGGTGGAGCATTTCTGGTCTCCGTAATTTGATCTTTTCTAAGTACTGGATGTGTCATTGCCAAGGGACTATGAGTGTGATTTCAATATGTAGCACTTGATGTCTACTGCCTGGTGAGCGTTCTTTGCACAGTAGCTCATCATGGTGCATTCACAAGCATGCTTACATGATGCTAATTCACGCTCATGGAACAATCTGAGAAAGTGTGTCATGATGTCAAACTGTTAACCCTAAAAAGGCCACGGGGGTTGAATCAAACCCCCTCTTGACATTTTTCGCGACTACTCCGCCGCGCGAAATTTTTTGACCACGCCGTTCGCTGACTTTTTACTTTCAAGTCTCACGCATCTTTTGACACCATTTTCGCGAAAATTGCGCATACCGTTACGATGCTGCATGACGTTTTATACATGCCTGTCAGACCGAAAATGGCTCAAAAACGTGATTTTGTGTATAAAGTCTATGCAAATGGAGTTTTCTCTTCTTATTCATAAAGTTATAATTATTTCACTTTCATAGGCTGAAACTAATTAATCTTAGCATAATTGTGCTTGAAATAGGTTCTGTCATAAATTTTGTGAAAAAAATGATAAAACAAAAGGTCGAAAAAACAATGAAATACATAAGAAATTCATAAAACAATAAAATACATAAGAAATTGATTTTGATACCAATTTTTTTGTCCTTTACATTGTTAGGAATGCTACAAAGAATGTTTTCCCAAAAAAATAAGATTCTAGGAGCTTTAATTTCTGATTTAGAGCAAAATGTATGATTTTATGCATATATATGCATAATTAATTGTTATGATGAAAATTTCCATTTTTTTTTTGTATAGCTTGGTAGATTACGCCACAGGTAATGCACATGCCAAATTTCATGGCGATTGTGCGATCGAAGGCCGAGATACGTGTATGCAGGTATACAACTATATCTATCCAACTTCAAAGATGCTCCCCCCAAAATCAAGAAAATAATTTGAGCATGTGTGCACAATGCTGAAACATTCTAGAATGTTCATGAAAGAATACCAGGAAACATATTGTGGTGTCAATTTCACTTAATAGTTTCTGTAATATTCATAATAGATTCACACACAATCATGGTATATTAATGCAGATACATGATATACCTCTTTGTTTCTTCGTAATAAAAGAGATTTACAAGATTGTTTCTGCAGGTATGTGACACAACCAACTCCTGTTCAAGCATTCTGAAACATTTGATATTAGCTGAAATGTGTGTAGATGTGTACTACTGTGACAGGAATTTGAGGGCTTCCGTGAACTATTAAAGTTGCTAGGACGATGGAAGTGTAATCTCAATATTTTGTCCATCAAACAGGACCTGACGAGTTTTAAATTCCTACTCTCTGACAGGTCCGTCACCTTGAGGAGAGCAATGCATGTATGGCTGAAGACATCTTGAGGAAAAGTGCAATAATTGAGAACCATGTCATGGAACGCAAAATCATCGGTGAGTTCAGACATGTAGGGAACTGATCCAAGTACACTCTTTTAACATGAAAATATGAATTAAAATGAAATTTTTTAGATGAGCAAACAATTGTTAATCAGAAAATATTTCAATGTCATATACTGTAAAACGAGGACTTTTCGCGTGCACTTTAATTTCGCGAATTTTGCGAGCGCCAAGATTTGCGTAATCAAAATGCATGTGAAAGTCCTTGTTAACACTAAATGCATTGAACGCCAGTGGCACTTCGCGAAAATTTCATGCCACGAAAAAGGCTGTCGGCTCCAATTCGCGAAAAATTCATGCTGCGAATATATCATGTTTTACAGTATAGCAGGAGGTCAAATGCATTTTTTTTTTCACAGGAAAAGAATAGTTCGTAGACTAATGACCCAGCTTAGTTCATCATTTCTTCAAATGATATACTCTTACTGGTTTTAGTAGTCGTACACAATTTGAGATGAATGCGTTCGAATATATCTGAGCTGGGCCAGCCTTCCCACTCCATTGTATCCCTACACTACGGGGTCTTTTAACCCTAACTAGGTTGGCTGGGGGGGCCTCCGAGGCCCCCCCCCCCTCTACGTTCCGCGTGATGTATCGCAATCGCAAAAAGCTATCGCCGCGACGTTTCATGACTTCTTTCTTTCGAGTCTCCCGCATCTTTTGACACCAAATTTGCGCTGCCCGGGTGCGCGGTTCTGAAGTTACGCATAAATATGTACATGCATGTCAGACCAAAAATTGCTCAAAAACGTGAATTCGTGTACAATTTCAATGCAAACTGTGCTTACAGGCAAATTTCTTAAAAGCATGGTTAATTTGGTGTTTTATTGATTAAAATCAATGAATAACATATTTTCTTGTTCGGAGCGATGTCGCGGACAAATTTCATCGAAAAAACAATGAAAAACATTAAGTCGAAAAAACAAAGAAATACGTAAGAAATTTAAAAAACAATACAATACTTCAGAATTTTTCTGATATCACAGTTTTTTTTATTACATTTGTTAAAGACACTAAAAAGAATATTTACACGAAAAATGTGCCTGTTTTGAGCTTTATTTTGTGATTTATACCAAATAGTCTGATTTCATGCATCATTATGCATAAATTAGCATAATTTGGCATAAATGATAATTTTTTGAAAAATTAACTTTAAGGTATTTTAGATTACATCATAGGCAATGTGTGTGCCAATTTTTGTCGCGATCACGCGATCGACGGCCGAGATCTGGAGGGGGGCCTGGAAGGCCTCCCCCCCCCCCCGGCTCTATCAACTACCTAAATAGCCCGGCCTCGTTAGGGTTAAAGCGTATGCCAGATCAGAAAGGAAGATTTGTAAAAGGGTTGGTGTACCATTTCGTCCCTCTCCCACTATATTCACCAGACCCCGGTAAGAGCAGCTCCACGCCCCGCGACGACCGGTCAGAGACTAAGGGCCCGTCGCTACGCAAGATGCGGGAACTGATGAAGGGCTCCCGGGATGTGGAGGAGGAGAGCCAGAGGGAGATGAACCAGAAGCTACAACTCATGCTGGAGGAGACCATCACTAAGAACATGCATCTTCAACAGGTCAGAGGTCAAACTATAGTCCTACAGTGCCCTACCATTTCCCTCATCCATTGGTGGCATGTGTGATCATGTGACTACCCACTCTGTTCTCCCAAAGCATTCTTCTTCTTTTTTGGGTGGCCGTCATGACGAAATGAATGCTTCTTGTTTTTGCAATTCCAATTATTCATTTTCAGGAGAAAGTCTACAAGAAAAATGTTGCAGACTAAACAAAAAGGCATCTAATTCTCCACATGAAGGTCAAAGACAGGCTTTTCAAGCTGGCTTAAATTCGCTTTTTGTTTGCGACACTTTGTTTATGAAGCAGCTTTATGTAAAGCTAACATTTCTAAAATGTTTGAATGTATGATAAGGATCATTTGCCTGTAGATATATGAATGCATGTATCTAAATAATGGTTTGAAACCTGAATGGTTAAATTGATAACTCCAAAGATGTTTTGCTCATTTACTGAATACTACATGAACAGAAACAATCAGCAAAAGTTGAATTGAACAAGTTACATAATTTGATGTAGCATGTATGTTATCATGATTTCTATCACAAAAGAAGTGAGGCCACATGTTGACTAAGTGCTTCTAAGGCACGCATATTCTTTTGGCATTTTTAGTTGCAAATTTCATGCAATGTAAATAACTCAAGCTTTTACTATTTAAAAAAAAAGTTTTTTTTAAAGTGCTGTTACTGTGCATAATAATGGTTTTGGTACTTCTTTTTTTGAGTAAAGAACCAGTTCTGTGTTTGTTTGTCCGATCTGGTGGCAAATCATAGAAGATGGATTTTTGTTTTGTACATTCCTTTACCGCTTCCTGCAGGACATTGAGATGTTATCAAGTGAAGTGGTGAGGCTGAGTAAATTGGTGGGGTCCTCTCAGTCGGGCACGCCGTCTCCTGTGGAGGGTCAGGAAAAGCTACCAGGAGTAGCTGCATCATCGTTACCATCATCATCATCATCATCATCAGCTGCTGCCTCATCATCGCCGAGGGCAACTCCCATCACCCATCCTTCCACTGCTGCCACATAGCATGCATGATGCCTGAGGTTGCCACAGCACAAAGAGTTTATGATTTTATGTTGTACAGTCACAAAGCAAGAGAAATCCAAAGTGAGCTGGTATGCCAAGATGATATGTACTGTGTCGTGTCTCCTTGCGTGTCACATAGGTGTGCCAGACACCTGCTGCTGTAAATGCCACATGGACTTACTGGCTGTCAGAACTGGATTATTAAAGTGATGTTTAGCATTTTGTGCTAAGGGTCTTGTTGGTATGCAGACTGGTTGTTTATGCACGTGTTGTGACGGCTTGTAGGGTAGTATTGATTCTTCTTTCCCCAATCTCCTACCCCCCCCCCCCTTGAGAATGCTTTATCTGGCATCATGCTTACCTTTAATGTTTACAGTACATGTTATAAATTGTAGAATTTATATCAATATTTCAGAAATACTTAGAATATAAGTATGACAATCTGCATGAGCCAGTGCTTTTTTTTTTTCAAACAGAGAGAATTTGAGAGCTGTGATGAGTTCATTGCATGTATCTTTGCATCAAAGACAAACTTGCATGGACGATGATTTGTATCATTATCACAAGGTAAAGGAATGTACATACACACTGTAGCTATTCCCTTATTATGCAGCCTCAGAGAGGTAATGCCGTGTAAACGTTACAACCCATTTTGATTGAAACAAATCATACTCACGGATCACGAGCCTCCATTCTCTGCTGTGTCTATATAGCACACGCCAGCCAGTAGTAGTGTTTTAATACCTAGGCAGCAGCTTTACCTAGATGTACTGGTGTAGACTTAAAAGGGTTCTTTTGTAGACAACTATCAAATTCTGATAGGAGAACTGCAAGGAAGAGAGTTGTTAGTCCATACTATCTAAACTTGATGGATGGATCATGTAAATGACAGGCAGTAGCTTTGGCAAGACAGAAAACAATCATATGACATGCAAGGTATTACCTGCTCTCACTGCCCACATCGCTTTTAGTTATGTTTGGCTTTTTTTCCTTTATAAAAAAATAATAATAAAAATGTGATAACGTGATATTTGTCAACGGACCATTTACTGGATAGAATATACCTCAATTTTCACATACCAGCATTATCATCCATAATTGCCTTAAGGCTGGCCTAATCCTAACTGCCAAGGCCCCAGGGACTGTGGCAGCAGCTCCATGGATAGTAGCTCTTCTTGACAATTCCCAGCCCCTTCCACAACCACAAGGGTACTTGGGGCTTGAGATACCAATTTATAGTACTGTCAGCAGAGGAGAGATCCAGCTGTATTTTTGTTTTGAAGCTAGATATAAAGCTGGTGTGGTGGTGGAAAACATAGGTTTTTCTCACACCAGTTTTGTTGTCTTTTAGCAGTGGCAGCACCATCCAATATACCATTTGAATCAAAATGATCAGCTTTCTTTGCTAAGTGTTGCAGATTGACTGGGACTGCTATGTTTTGAGATATTTGTTAGGTAGTGTTACTTGCATGAGCAATGTTGTCCATGCTAGTAGCCCTCTTTTGAATACAGGCTCATTCCAAGCTTTCTCTACCCTCATCCCATATTCACCGGTTTATCTGCAAAGGCCATCCCTGTATAACACAGATATATCTTTTTGTTTGTTTGTTTTTTCAAGCTTATAAGTGAGGAAAATATACAAGACAGTAATCACTCTAATATGTTCAGATGTACACTCGATGTTCAGAGAAGTGAATGAAGGCAATCCAATTGATGCAAGGCAGATCAACGGTGGATGTAAGAAAAATTTTACCATTGTTGTTAAGCGACACTATATTTCGCTTTCATTCCACTGGTCTTGATGATATTATGTACCTTCATTTGCAAATCAGAAATTGTTAGTATAGATTTCCGAAGGTTACAAAATGTGAGGGATCATTAGCTTTTGTGTAAATTTGAACTCTGTGTATGAGCATGTGCAGTCAGATTTATACTACAAATAGCATCATTATTGATTTCTTGCCGTTTGCCAAGCTGTTACGTGATGGAAAGCAATTAGGCATGTCATGTCTTGCCGCTTTCGCTTTATTTCTTGCTTTCTATTCTGAAAGATTAACAATTTCTCTGATTATCATATATACCCCTCCCACAAGATTAGCATGAATTATAGAATATGTAGATCAAAGAATTGGGTCAATAGCGGGTATGCAAAGGTGAAGAATGACTTTCGTAGGATTTTAACAGAAAGGTAGCTTGATTTGAAATAGTTTTTGTTATCTAATACAAGTATCAACAACCACCGCTTTGTTTTATTTTCTGATGGTTATTCTGGCAACAAGACCAGCATTATTATGTTGCAGCATCTGGAACTTACTGGAATTTCTGTCATAGCATGCATATAGCCCTCCTTTGCTTTTGTCAGTGATGGGATAGAATAGCTTCTTGCAAGAATGTTTTAAACAACTCCATGACTTCCTGTGCTTATGATAATGTTTTATGATTGCATGCAGCAACCACAGCAGCACAATATAATCCCGAAGCATAATTTACTGTTGCTGTGATAGTTGCAATGTACAATGTCATGATTTTAGTAGAGAAGTCTCTTATGTAACAGGGCATTTGATATGTGTAGTTCATTCTGCTATCAGTTTTGGTTTCTTCATGCCGACAAGAACATGTATATTACTTAGTGTATTTTATATTTTCTGGTATCATTTATGTATCATTTGATAGAAGGTATTGATTAGATGATGTTTGTTTGACAATTGTATAGAGACCTCACAGTGATACAGCAGCACTGCAAGGGTTACCAGATACTCACTGCTCTAACTTCCAGTAGCACTGCGTTACTCGTTATTGGTTTTCCATCGTTGCATACCGGTATGTAATTTCAGCTCTTCTTGTGCATGTATACTGTGCCATGCCAAAGTATATGCTTGCAATAATATTGAGAGTGAGAATGTTCCAAAGGAAAAAGAGATGTATTTATGGATAAAAGTGATAATGTCTGTGTATCCTTTGAATGACTGTGGAGTTCTTTTCCCATGACAAAGTGATATTATGTGTGTCATAGTGAAATGGAGATCACTCCTTCTTTTGTGATTATTCTACTCTACCATGCGCTGTATTCAAATGCAAATGCTGGATGTAAATATCAATTGTACTCTTTCCCTCCGGTTTTGCATGTGAGTTTGATTACCAGACCATTTTTTTTTTAATTGTCTTTGGTGCGGTATTGCGATTGACATTCCAACGCCGGAGAACAAGAGCAACAGTGCTAAGTTGTACAGCTAGATTCTATTTATTCGTAAGATATCCTGATCTGTACCAAAAAAAGAAATGATGAATTGGTGATACATTGTATCATGAAGGTAAAGGCATGTTCTTGCAGACAGAGTGGGATTTAGAGAGAGTCAAATTTGGAAATTGATAATGATGAGAGACTGCCTTATGCAGTACTGATCAAGGAAAATGTCCCTTCCCCTCACTCTTAAAAAGAAGGGAGTAAAATTAACTATTGCACTGAAACTTGACTATTGATTGCAGTGAACATGTTGATTATCTGCTAACTGCAGTTCAGCTGTGAGCAAGTTTGGTGTGTTCATAATAGCTGTTGTGATTTAAACCCAGAATACTGTATACGCCAAATATTTTGCAAGGTTTTTATTTTTGCGAATTTCGCGAGTCAGGTGCTATTCGCGAAATTAAAGACATGCGAAAATATTGACTCTGATCAAGCTATGGATGTGACGTACGCGTATACATTCTCCATTCGGTACAGGACTCCACGATCGCGAATTTAACCACTCGTGAAATTGTCAGGAAGTTCTGATTCGCGAAAATTTAGACTCTCTAAATATATGGCGTATACAGTATTTTGAAACTTTAGTTTCATATGTTCTTGACATCTTAAACCAAAATGAGTTGTTGGTTTCTTTCGATGTGCAAGCATCACATTCCATGCATAATTACTGCATTGCGCATCATTGTGGAAATGTACTTCAAACATTTTACTGTTACCAGTCTCTGTTTATTAAAAAAAAAACATAATAATCCATCGCTAGCCACATACCCTTCTCACTCCCCCCCCCCCCCCCCCCCCCCCATTGTGTGATCTTGCACTGCTGTTGGAAGATTACTCCCCATATTTGGCATTTCAGATTAGAGAGGTTTCTGTCCATGTAGTAGATTTTGTTTAGTCTTTATCTAATGCATAGTTTGATTTGATGACAGAGGATCATTACATTTTCAGTGATATGACCAGCAGTTCATACATAATCCATCAAACTGAATGTGATATGCCATTTTCTGTCCCTGTCACCAGAGTTTGCAAATTTCAATATATTGAGATGTGTAGATGTCTTGGATATAGTGGGATGAATATTATGGTTGCCATATATGCACCTGATAATAACCTGATCAGCCAAGGTTATTGGTTATTAGAATCCTACTTAGTCCCATATGTTGAAAAAGGAGTTAGACCTGAGACAGAGGTGTTGTCTTTAAACAGTAGGATTACAATTCAGTTGTGACATTCATGATCTTCTAGCAGAGAGTTAGTTCTGGAATGCCCACATTGTGCCTACGTGTTCATACTTACCAGTTAACTACCACTGCCAGTTATCCTGTTGAATAACTTCAGAGGTATGATAGAGTAATTATGAGAAATGTCCTAATTAGGTGTTTTGCAGATGTTTCTTTTAACCCTCTGTTAATATCAGATAACATACACGCTATTGTCAAAACCATGCTGGTCTGTATTTTTCATGTGTAAAATGTACTTTTACATTCAGGCATATTGTAGTCCTGGGTGATGTCTGCATTTGCTTTTATACTTGTCTTTCTCCAGTTCCATTCATTTTCTTATTTCTTTTGCAAGAGTTGCTTCAACCATGGTGTAAGGAGGTAATGTGTTTTATAGTCAGTGCAAGTACATGTACCAATGTGAAACAGGAAAAATCTAAAGAATCCCAGATGCAAAGAGTCAATTGTAGACTTTCTTTTGATTACTGCTCATTAACATCTGCCAGTTACAGGAAGATGCTGTTTTCCAGTCAGTTCTTGATATTGAGATGCCGGTAGATGAGAGATGAACTTCTCACCCAAATTTCTCAGCTGGTGCACTTGTGAATTGTGTGTAGGGATTCTCAGTCTGGTAGTGGAATGGGGAAATAGGACCATACATTTTACCGTTATATTACACGCAAATCTGGGCATTACATATTTGCTGCAAACTGCATCTTGCTGTGTGTTACGTAACAGCATGTGCAACTACGTGCAGGAACCATAATGCGGCAAGTATGGTGATGTTGAAAAGGAACAAACTTCAGTATTATTGATATATTTTCTCGGCTCATCAACATACAGATAGGCAGTCAGGATATATGCTTCTGAAACCAGTTTGGAGTCATGCCATAAATTTTCTACAAAATGATATCATTCTCTTGTGATACACACTATGTGACAATATGCAGTGTAGATACACTGACGTTTAATAAGCTCTGCCAACATTCAGTCTGTTAGACTGCGTATATGAAAATGTGAACTTTAGAGATATATGTACACAGGGTTCCAACTTGGTTGTTGTTTCATTTTTCTGAAATATAGCCATCAGAGTAGTACTAGATGAAGCAGCCTCACCATCATTTCATGTCTTTTTCCATGTCGCTGTTTGATATAGTGGTTATGTGTCCAGTGACAGTAAGTTCTTGCCGTAGATGTAAGTTTTACTTTAGTGAGAGTATTTGCCAGTGTCATCTGGACCTCGTACTGAAGAAAAACCTTTTTGGTTATTTATTCATTTGGGGATGTTGCTCATGTGCAGCATTTAAAGGAATATCTTCATAAATGCTGAGGGAATGATGTTCCTCCAAATACTCATGGTTGAACTAATCGCATGAAAAAAGTTCTTTCAAGAATGCAAGCCAAAGCCAGCAGTGGATAAATTCTTTTTCAATATTTCCTCAGCTCAGTTTATTCATATATCAGAGTATATCACTATCAAAATGATGACAGAACTTTTTGACAGCAGATCAGCCACACCCTGAACATAGCACTGACAAAGACCAGGGGCTTGTTCATACATCACTCAGAAAGGTACTCGTGGGTGATCTCATCTCAGAAGTTCCCCAATTTGGGTTGCAACATCCAGGCAGTGATCACAAATGTAAGCTACTAAAAAAATAAAAAATAAGTAAATGAATAAATGAATAAAATCACCTGAAACTGGCATTTAATGAACTTTCCAAAGCTCAACATCACTTTGCAATTATCAGCCACACATTTTGTAAATTTTAACAGTATTGTACACTGCAGTTGTATTGCACACGTTTTGTGTGATCCAATAGATATTTGCATGTCCAACAATTGATACATAGTGATATCCCGCTAATATCATAAGGGAGGTTAAGGTTCCACCTCCCTGGTATTATATAATCGAGGTGTAGCTGGTAAGAGGAATAATCTGTGATACACATGCTGTGTTTGTGTGTCAGTGATATTGTGTGCAAGCAGGAACTTGTGAATTTGCCATACATCAGATATTTAGAACTTCCAAAGTGGGCTCGCGCTTACAGTTCCTCATGATGTTTTGAAATCAAGGAGTTTGGTACACTAGCGCTACCACCGTTTTTCGGCTGCAAGCAGAGCAATCTCTTCGTGAGATGTCATATTTATTTCTTTGTTTGATGACCTGAATGTGTATTGGTAACTACAATGTATGTGATCAATCGTACTAGAAAGAAGCAGTACCCAATGTATTTAAACTTTGTTATATATAAAAAAAAAGAAAAAAATGCAGAGGTTATTGTTTAGGGTATCTAAAGAGAATATTGGCTCTATTTTATGTTACAAGACTTGGTGGGTGATTGATAAATCATGACAGAAAGAATATGGTAATAAATATGCTAATCATATATGGTTTCTATGTATGCATCTTATTGAGAAAATGTAGCACTCCTCATATCTGTAGCATTAAACCAATGATCACAAACCCATCAAATTATGTATCCATGTGTTTGTTTATACTTGAGTGTTTGTGTGTCGGTGTGTGCCTGTTTGCATGTGATTCATTTTTTTTTAAATGAAAGTATGTTTTGGTATGCATGGGGTATGCATGATGTTACTCTTTCTTGTGAACTCACTGTTGCATATTTTTTTTTTTTTTGCCCATCGTGTGATGATTTATATTCGTATGCAAAACACACACACACACACACACACACACTCTCTCTCTCTCTCTCTCTCTCCCTCTCTCTCTCTCTCTCCCTCTCTCTCTCTCTCTCTCTCTGTCTCTATCACACACACTTTTCTTCAAATAATATGTATTCACTTCCATTCAAATAATACAAGAAACACCAATTCACTTTGGTATTGCTGTACAACATAACAGAATAATTCCTATATGAAATACGCATTTTCATTTTTCAATATATTAAGTAAAACAGTACAGCAATTACCAAAGAAAAAAAGGGAACATATTATATCTAAAATAAAACCTATCCCCATAACAATCAAGCTAACCTAATTACCCTGTAACCATAATTATACTACTCTAAACTCACAAAAAACCACCCCGCCGTAACATTATTATCTATCCTTCCCTTCCAACCCCTAACCATAACAATTTTACTACCCATTTTACTACCTTAACACCACCACTCATTAAAAAAAAACTCAGTTGTAACTGATTGACAAATTGCCCTATATTGACATTGAAAAACTCAGTTACCAATATAAACACACACACACACACACACACACACACACACACAACAAAACCCAGTCACAATCCCAAATGATACACTGTACCTTACAATATCCATACATAAACTACCTTTTCAGAGGAAATATCAGGTATTACTATTGTTATGATTAAAATAAAAAAGAGGAAAACAGTAATAATGTCGGGGATGGGGGGATGAAACTAATTGTCTGTAACATTTAAGCCACTCCATTTCAATAAATGCAAACCCAATTTATTTTGTTTACTAGGGATTTTCTTTTCTTCCTCATAATATATCTTAAAAATATGTTCTTCAATTCTGCTAATGACGGTATTCTTAATCGTAACCTTGCCTTATATCACATAAATTTGGTTATCCCCCCTTCCATGGCCCCGATTATGGAGAGGTAGTATTAAGGTTACATTTTAAGTTTGTAATTGAACCAGGTACTTAACCCACTTGATACTGAATTCTGAAATCCCCATAGACTAAATACACAGGCCACCAGAGTCTCATTTCATATAAAGTTGATACGATAGCAACTCTGGAATGGCAATTGTCATGGTAACGACAAGAATCCAGATTTCTGATTGGCTGTTGCTATTGGAAGTTGTCATTCCAGCAAGAGTTGCTATCCTAACATATTTTATGAAATGGGGCCTAGGTTTTCATAGGGAGTTGATCAAGTTGACTAGACATTATTTCAAGCTCTTTTAAAGCACTGACAAGAAGCAGATCAATTTGATTGTACCACAATTAGCTGAGAGGAGTAGGGTTGCTTTTGAATTAATCAAGATGTTAAGTTAAAGGACAAGTTCACCTTCATAAACATGAGGATTGAGAGAATGCAACAATATTAGTAGAACACATCAGTGAAAGTTTGAGGAAAATTGGACAATCGATGCAAAAGTTATGAATTTTTAAAATTTTTGTGTTGGAACCGCTGGATGAGGAGACTACTACAGCTTGTGAGTCATATGCGTACAACGGTATAAAGAAAATGTAAAAGAAAATTCAACATATTTTCACTTTTTTTCGCATAATAAAAGAGCTCTTGACTTGCCTCTTTCTAAAGGCAGGGGGAATAATATTGCCCATAACATTTGTCGGTAACGAGTCAGGGGAATGTGTACTTTTTTCAAAAGATGGAATTTTGTGAAATTCTCTTTATATTTTCCTTATATTGTTGTACGCAAGTTATTCATACACTGCAGTAGTCTTCTCATCCAGCGGTGGCTGCACAAAAATTTTAAAAATTCATAACTTTTGAACGGATTGTCCGATTTTCCTCAAACTTTCAACGATGTGTTTTACTAATATTGCTACATTCTCTCAATCCTTATGTTTATAAAGGTGAACTTGTCCTTTAATGAAAGTTTTCTAACAGCTAACACTAAAAACGAAGAAAATAATTAAAATGTAAGATGACTTTAATAACATCTTCAAAAATATTTCTTGTTATATAATAAGTGCAGAATCATTGAATATATTTTATTTTTCTCTATTTTGATGATGGCTTTACTGAAAAAAAAAATGGAAATGGCATTTTTCTATTTTTGCAATCAAATTCCTGATGAAAATATGCATGTATTACTTCTTTAAATATAAAGTGTTTCTTTGTGTATGTTCGTGTGTGCATACACTTCACTGATATTGTACACTATTTAGTACTTGTTAATCCATACACTCTTAATAGATAATTCTTGCTCTCCAGTTCTCGAGTTCTCCAGTCACTCTCGACCGGTTGCAACTTTTCAGTATAGCGCCCTCTGTAATACACCTTCCATGAAAAGACAAGCCACGAGGTCTCCTCCTTCGGGTACTGTATGTACTATGCGATATAGTAATCCTGAACTCTCATTGTTGTCGTTGTTGTTTTTGCTTTCTTTCTGTTGCAGAAATACAAAATCAGATTGATTAAATCTACACGAAGTGAAATTGTCACTGTGAATTCGTTACACTCAAGCAAGACTTTATTTAACAAAGCAACAACAACCAGGAGAGAATTAAATGTATTTTCAATAATAGCACAGTGGTTCCTCGTCTTCAATCTCAAATAATAATAGTAGTGTGCGGGTAAATTGGTTGGATAGTCAATATAAAGAGCATTTGGTATCACTATTAATGTTCTTATTATTAGTGGCATTATCATTTTATTATATTTAAAATCAATTATTGTTATTACTATTAGTAGTAGTAGTTGAAGTAGTATAGTAGTAGTAGTAATTATTATTATTATTATTATTATTATTACTATTATCATAATCATTATTATTGCCACTTATCACCGTTGTTATCATTATTATTATCATCATCATGCTTACTATTCATATTGTCATTATTATTATTTGTTGTTGTTGTTGCTATAATCATTTCCGCTTCAATGAATTCCCTTTGATTTCAATGTGTTGCCCAGAGATAGGAGATATTAACCAGTCTAGACAGTGATGTTAAATACAAGTTTACCTTTTCTCAACAATCTAACCCTTAACATAACAGTCTTTTTTTATCCCCCTTTTCACTGCGATTGCAATAAAAGAAATTAAATAAAAAGCGCCAAACTGATGCTGAACAACGATGGTGGCCAGGCCCATTATGCATCACAAGATTCACTTGCCAAATAATCTCTTCATTGATATAGCGCCAACTTTTATTCTTATTGCGTTAACGAAGACAGTGATGATTATCATTATTACCATGGTAATTCAAACTACATGGCAAGAGATAGACAATATCTCCTGTGTTGAGTCTATTTGGCGACCAAACAAGCATAAAGACTGGATAAAAGACTGAAATGTCAGTGATTTATTACCAAATGGTGATCCTACAGAAGAAAAACGGGGAAATTCACGACAAACGATCTCTGCACAGACGCATTTCGTGCAGACGAGAGAGTAGAGAGGAAGGGAAAGATACCTTATCGTCTCACGTGTTGGTTGCACGAGGGATGTGTCACTGCGTGCCGTTAGATGCATGCACGTCCAATGCCATCAGTTACATCTAATTCATCTCAGCTCGCTTGCTTTTCCGCATCTGAGAGGTGGAAATGAGATAAAAACGCGCGCGCTAGGTGACGTTGCGAAGTGGCGCCATTTGTGGATGTGTTTGCATGTGTGTGTGTGTGTGGGGGGGGGGGGGCAGGGGTGTGTGGTCGTGTGCTCTAGCTGGACAGTTCATCGAGGCCAGATTTAGCTTATGCTATGCTTCCACGATGATCAGCATCAAAAAACATCGAAAGCATTACTGACTCTCACCCCCCCCCCCCCCAGTTCCCCTCACCACCTTCCTTTATAGAAAGAGAGTCCGATAATGGAGTGTCCGCCCGCGATCCATCGTCAGCGCACGATCAATATCGCTAGAGTAGAAAAAGAACCACCGGCCTTTCCATCTTCACTTTTAGATAAACAGTGGTGACATTGCAGTGATTTGTGAAGCACTATCAGGAGTGAGCTTAACGAGTTATTGAACATGTTGGAAAGGAAATGTTTTTTCCCCTTTATTTCATTGAAAAGATTTTTTTTTTCTAAGAGAGGAAATAGGTAAGAATGATACAAGGAGAAGGAAAACACAACGGAGAAGAGAAAGAGAAACTGGGCAAACAACAAGAACAAAGAGAAGAAAGCTGGAGAAGATAGTCAAGGCCTGGAAGTGATTTGAATTAAAGTAAGAATAACGTCACAAGAAATTGACAAACAGAAATATAGTGTAGGGTTCACTATATGTGAAAATCATTAACAACAACAACAACAACAACAATAACATCAACAACACAAGAATGCACGGCGAAATGATTAGGATCAAAAGCGTAACATTTAACTGAAATGATTTCTTTTTTTTTTGTTTGAAAATAGCCGTTAAACTAATGTCAATTATTTGTTTCCGTATTTCTCTTATCACGTCCGCTGTGTTCGTGTGTTGAATTTGAGCATTTTTGTGCAGATTTCGTCGTAACATCTACTAAGTCTCAAATTAATACTTCAAATCTGGAGTTTATACTGATGTGTACAGTCTAAACAGTAAATTATTAATGATTCCCCCTTTTTTTTGGATAAGGCATACTAACAGACAGAAGCAGACAACCAGACTCAAACAGAAATTATGTCATGATATGAATTGAAAGAAAGGGAAAGAAACAACAAAATTTACTAAAAAATAAAAACTGCAATTTTAACCAAAAAAAAAAGACAAAGAAAGTAAAAAAAAAGTATACTTTACCACCTAGGATTTGAGAAAATGATTTGAGTTGCCATGTCTTACTAAAAGAATACATATGACACATATCTAGCGATAAAAAAATGTCTCTATAGGTGTGATTTTAAAAAAAAACCCGATCTATGATTGGAATGTTAAACTGAGAAGTTAAATTAAGAAAGATAAATCGACTCCCATTAGAAATAGATTTGTATGTCTTGACGTCCGCATTACATTATTATGCAAGGAAATTGAAACGAGATTGAATATCGTAATGGATAATTTACATTGGAAACATTTTATTCATTTCATAAGCATAAACATAAACATTCATTTATAGGCCTATGTTTATGTACCTCAGAATTTCTAAACAAGCAAAAAATAGACGTCATTTTATTTCCGACTTTTTTTCTGTGAACAAACGACACGAATGTTCTGTAATATTTCATTTTGTTAAACTTGGCAATGACGTAGAAGCCCCTATCTTGTTCATTTCGATCGTTGTAAGTATGGAAATCCCTCCTTTCTTTTAGTGTATCAATATAACTGTGTGTGTGTGTGTGTGTGTGTGTGTGTGTATTTAAATTATTTAATCCTCCTCCAAGGACCGTGACCGTGAATGACCTAGAAAAAGGCAAATGAAACCCTTAAACGCGGCGTTCACTTTTAGCATATCATAAACTTGCTGCACATGATTGCTAGAATGGTTTCTTTTTCTTCGATTCCTTTTTTTTATTATTACATGTATAAGCATTATCATTATTACATTTTAAATCATGCCTAACCCTGGCCCTGTCTGTGGCTGATAACAACTGTGGGATAAAAACAAAGACAGGAAAACAGTCTTAAAAGGGAGGCGTTATCCTACAATCAACGTCGATCGTGTCGTATCCGTAAGCATTACTGGGATATCGCCTCGCTTATTGCCTGTGTCGGATAAGCGTTTACGGAAAGAGCATGCAAATGAGCGATCTGTATTTGCATATCCATTGCCTACAACGCCATACTTACTGAAGCGATACAAGTCACAAAATAGCATATTTTCAATGGAAAGCTCTCAAACTGTCATGATTGTAAGGCTAGGAGATGTTGTTATTGTAATAAGCACTAATTTGTTAGCTTTTAAGTGAAATCTAATCATGTTGTGAAATTTATCCGCTGCTGATAGCAGTCTGTGGCGAGCCGTTTTCGTCAGAGATCCTGATCACAGCTGCAATTCTCCCAACCGCATTATGGTTAACTGCCGTAACGTTTCATGCGGCGAATTACATGGAAGCCAGCGAAGCACCACTTTCTACGTGAGCATACTCAGTTGTAGCCTGTGAACTGGCTGTCTGGTAGTGGATGGCGTCTTGAACCTGCAATTCGGCGCAAGGGGACGTACCACAAGTTATACATTCTTAAATATTTGGGCTTTATTCGGAATTAACAAGCGTGCGATTCGGCTACATTCTTTGCGAGGACGGTAAATGAGATATATCAAATGACCCGATGTTGCATTTTCGTCTCGTGAATGGCGGCATTTGCCTGCCCCATTGGGGAATGTCGTCTGGTGTTTACACGGGAAGGTTGGCCCGGTACAGCTGTGGTATTCCATGCTCGAAGAGAGCAGATGTTGAAATCAACCGGCAAGATCGCTGCAATATGCTTTTGCCGAGCTTGAGGGCAAAGAGAGCTGGTTTCGATGGTAGTGCAAGCTATTTTCTGAGGTGATCATATTTCGAACTGAGACTGACAAAAATGGCTGCTGCGTGGTTGCCATTTGCTCGGGCGGCGGCTATCGGGTGGGTGCCGGTGGCTCCCAATCCGATGCCCGTCCTCCCGGAGCGGCGCAATGAACACTTCGGACGTGTGTGCATTAACATCAGTGGGAGAAAGTTTGAGACATGGAGACATATGCTAGACAAGTACCCTGATACGCTGCTTGGTAGTAGCGAGAAAGAGTATTTCTATGATGAAGAGACAAAGCAGTATTTCTTTGACAGGGACCCAGACCTGTTTCGCCATATCTTGACTTTCTATCGTACGGGTACGATGCACTTTCCCAGGGAGGAGTGTATCGCAGCGTTCGATGATGAGCTGGCATTTTTCGGGCTGATGCCTGAGATTATTGGTGACTGTTGCTATGAAGATTATCGTGACAAGAAGCGGGACAATGCAGAACGACTCATGGATGAGAGAATCTCGGAGATGGGAGACAACACCCCCCTGAACACTTTCCGAGAGAAAATGTGGAGAGGGTTTGAAAACCCCCACACGGGTACTGCAGCAACTGTTTTCTACTATGTGACAGGTTTCTTCATTGCCGTGTCTGTGTTAGCAAATATTGTAGAAACTGTGCCATGCTCTGCACTACCTGGTACTGTAACTGTTCTAGCTTGCGGTGATCGCTACAAAACAGCCTTCTTTTGCCTAGACACAGCTTGTGTCATGATATTCACGGTTGAGTATCTACTCAGACTATACGCAGCTCCGAATAGATGTAAATTTGTTCGTAGTGTTATGTCCATCATAGATGTAGTGGCCATCCTACCCTACTACATCGGTCTATTCTTCAAAGACGACAGCCTCAGTGGCATGTTTGTCACTCTCCGAGTATTCCGTGTCTTCAGAATTTTCAAGTTCTCGCGACATTCGCAAGGATTACGCATATTGGGATACACCCTAAAGAGTTGTGCTAGTGAATTAGGATTCCTCCTCTTCTCAATGTCCATGGCGATCATAATTTTCGCTACTATCATGTTCTATGCGGAAAAGTATACGCCAAACACAAAGTTCTACTGCATTCCTGCAGCTTTCTGGTACACTATCGTCACTATGACCACATTGGGGTGAGTATAGTCAGAGTGAGCCTCATAAATTCTTGAATACATACAATTATTATTATACACAGACAGAGTAACACCCATGAATGCATATTTGAATTTACATTTAAATATACCAATCTATCCAAATTGCATGCGCATCAAATGCAAAATATATACTACATTCAATATACACATGCACCATTATAAGCATAGATGCATATATGTACACTTTATACACTGTATGTGTATACAGTGTATATATAGGCTACATACACACAGAGACACACACACATACAGTTATACTGTACTTATACACATGTGTATGTAGACACATTGGTATCAGCATTATTTGTAGACACTCTGCAGTCAAAGCCCAAAATAGTCTGTGTTTTTTTCTTTAATTACCTACAGAGCATGTGTAACCTTTTCAGCTGTGTAATACAATCTATATATTTTCTGTTCTTCTCCTGTAAAAGTGACCACAATTGTTGCCCGGTTGCAGAGGGAATTTTGTAGAAGACATTGACTTCAATGATTTTAAAGATAATACTTTGTAAAGATGATACTTATGTACAACATGATGAATGTACAGTATTAATATTGATAAAGGTGCCCAAAAGATGATAGAAAGCAATATCTCTGTATCTTGTTTAACATATGAAAATAAGCAAGTACATGTAACTACATGTATGTACAGTATATGTACATGATCTGACAAACCTTAAATACATTTAAATACGTTTTAATCCACCTGTATGGACTTTGTTATAATCCAATATGTTCTAATTTTGTGGATTTTTTTTTCAGTGTTGCATAATGTGTTGCACAAATGTTTCATCTTCTGAAATGAAATATAGCTATACTGTAAGATTTAAAAATAGAAGTTTTGTACAAACAGAAGCCAACACGTAAATCATCAAGCGATGAATAATTACATTTGTAAATGCTTTCAAATAATAAAGAGAAAAACAATAGAATGCACAATATATATATATTTTGGCAGGTTTTGATAGTGTTCCACTGTGATACATTTTGACCAAGGCTATCATTATTTGTTGCAGCATATAAAATGCTAGAAGTGTTCATTGGCAAAATAAATATAACAAAAAAAAACAACAACAACAAAAAAGTGCTGACTCTCTAGTGCCTTTACTTTGCAGTTGTAACCAAACATTAAACAAAATAAGCTACTAATAAACAAACTTCAGAACACAGTATACATGTAGTTAGATTTCAGAGATTTCCATTTTTCTTATTTCTGCCCTTTGTCAATATCAAGAATCTTAAATTTGTGCATTTTTAAAGAAATGTACTGTACTAAGCAAAATGCAGCAGTTTTACATTGTATATAGAATTTATTGTCAAGGACATTATCTAGAGGTATTATTTTAAAAGGAATATTTCAATCCATGGTTTCAACTTGTTCCTGAAAAGGTATACAAAGCAATTAAAGGTCCAGTTTACCTTTGGGAGCAGTGATTAAAAAAAAATTCAAGATATCACATTTAATGCATACACGCTATATGTGTAGGTCTGTTGTATCACAAAACATCCTACCATATAAGAATTTTGCAATGAAATCTAAAATATAAGGAGATATCACTATTTTTTCTCAATAAACCATAACTGTAGACAGTTTTGCCTGGAAACATTTTTATTATAACTATTGTTCACATGTTGTGTATTTAACAATACTTAGCATCGATGTTATGGATTCAAATTTTTACAGTGGTTGTTTCTATCCCTAACTCACATTTTAGAACTATTTTAAAACACTAATGCCGGGTTTTGTTTCATCTGCAAATAGTAAATTATGCCTTTAATATAACAGCTTTAGAATTGATTACTATTTCAAGAGATTATTACAAAATGATTATTTAGAATGGATTCTAGCAAACATTTTTCCTGAATTAAGGTAACAATAGAATGAAAGCTTTTGATGATAGAGAATCATAAAAGGTATTCATAATGAAAATAAAAAGTCTCAAGATGATGTGTTTCATATGTCAAAAACAGTACAAATATCTGCAAAAGTGTTACAGAAAAATGATGTACAACTCAACAGTGTGAGACCCTGACTTGTATCCTATTTAATGACCCTTAAAATATCTTTCAAGACTGAGAGTTTACTTGCAAACAAATAGAGTGACTCGCCTCTTACTGTGCAAGCTCTATCAACAATGCCCCGCCATATTGGATTTATAGATTTTCTGATGACTTTCGAACACAAGCTCATTAAAAATTCATGACTAGCATGTAAATACTACCGTTACTCCCTACACGCTTTCTGTGGTGCTGACATGCAAGCCCAAATCAATTGTGCATGCTTAATGGAATCGACAGTTAACGTAGGTGTATCACTTCAGCCATACCCTGAAAAGTTTGTACAAAATCAATGCTTTATTGCAGGCATGACAGAGATTAATAATGCTTGTATGATGATGTAGTGTGGAGAGCATACTGTATAACTCACCAGGAAAAGGTTACTCCAAGTTAAGGTCTTTTAATGCTTGTGGACTTCTTTTTCTTTTTCTTTCAACATCCTAAATGGTGGAATATGAGGTTTTGTGAATGTTAACAATGTTAATATCCAGTTTGTTTTACTGGGAATCAGGAGAAATAAGAAATATGTATATATATATATATATATATATATATGAGAATTTATTTTCTTGCTTTGATGACTTTTCTAGATAAAGAACAGACAATTATAGAATCTTTACTGCTGAATAGTCTGAAGAAAAAATGTCATATTATAATCTTCATGATCTTAAATACCATTACCATCAGCTTTTTTTTTGGTTTTTCATTATTGACAGGAACAATGTGTATTAACATCAAATTATTTTAAAAAGATATACATGTATGTTATCAACAATTATCTAAACCTGCTCTTTGTGCTGATATTAACAACTAACAATTGAATTGTGCTCACAAGCAATGCAGTGTCCATTTCATACTTCATGCCTAAATTCCTATATAGTCTTGTGTGTGTGCATTTATATTTCAAGAATGATACATACCCGTACCCTGCTTTTTGCGTGTACTATTTGGAATAGTGGTTTAAGTAAATTTGATAATGTTTGATAATTTGTTAAGATCATTGAAGATTGAGTAAACAAATCACAAGGGGTTTCTGAACTGCATACAATAGCATCAGAATTTTCTGGTGGCTGCAAGTGAAGGAAATATCAGCAGAAAGTTAAGATTGTTGAAGAGAAATCTCAATCATAATAATGGTTACATTCTTTTGAATTTTATACAACTGTAACTTTACTTCCAAGTAGGCCATTGTGTATTGACAAAGCAGGTGCCTTGTGATATAATGTCGCTGGGGCGACAAGACCCGGTATCTACAAAATGTCAAATGTTCAGGAGAGCCAAAAAACATGGCAGCCAAAGCACTGTAGCAAATGGGACAGCCGTTCCTTTGACGTGCCATGATGGCTTCATTTTGGGGGTAAGACAACTAGGATTTGGACAGGACATCACTTAACCGATTATTTGACCATAAATGCAAAAAAGTAATTTTCACCAAAATTGCAGATACAAGGTCTTGTCACCCCAACGACGATAAACTGCTATACAAAGATAGCCTTCCCTCCAAAAAGAATAGACATCTAGGATGACTCAAAGTGTAAACAGAGGGATTCATCACGTTCCTTTGTATCTTATTTTTACATCTTGTTTAGAAATCCAAAATAATCCAGAACAGTCTGAAAAAGTGATTTTGCACATTGTTCTTCTTTATGTCTGATAAATCATGGCATGCAGTACAAGAAAGAGGGCATGCTGTGAAGAATGTGCATCTTCTATGCTGCAGGACAGAATGTTTTATGCACGATATCTATTTTTCACTGCAATAATAAATGTGCATATTGTGTCTGTATTAATCGAGAAATGTGAAATGAAGAATCTGAAATGAATAAACATTTCTCATTTCAGTGACCTGTTAGGTACAGTACTTGAGATTCATCCCCACCCATAGTTTTAATTTAATCTGATATTCATTTGTTATATATTTTAAATGTTTGTGGTGGATAAAGAAAACAAGGAAAGGAGGTAGGTGTAAATCATCAAGCCAAGGAAGCAAAGATCTACATACATACTGTATGTTCCCTAAGCTTTGGTCAGACATGTGAAGGAAATGTCAGACAATTTATAAATGATAGGGATAGAGTGCATATTATTTTGATTTAATTTACTGTCATGTTCAAATTTATAACAAGTTAGTACTTGTGAAACAGGAGGTTTAAAGAAAGTTGAATAAACAAGACTTAACAGACCAAATTTTCACTATCGTAGTAAACTCTATCATATCAGCCTACATGGTGATATGATTTTTGCCAGATGCTAATTGATCAAGATACATATAGATGCTACATCCTGCAGCATCTTATCTATGTTTTGTATACTGTAATTGGTATGCATACAATTGCAGTCAGAGTTATAAATGGTAATATAAATTTATGATGATTACATGATAAGAGTGTATTATTCATATATGCATCAACTGAGCAGATTATACAAGTATGGGTCCTATACTATTTTATGTGCTGAAGACAACATCCTCATGCTTTAGTTTATTTCTTTTTAATGCTGGTCTGGACATGCATTTTTGTAAGCCACTGATCCTCAGTGAGAATAGCCAAACCCAGCATACATGTAGCAAACAGGTTTTTCTGTCCTTTGATGTAGCTAGGTCCAAATTGTTTTTGTTCCACCTAATTGAATTGATTCATTAACACTACTTTAATATAATTTTGGATTGGACACTGGGCAACTCTGCCTGGTCAGACCAGCCAAATTTAGTATATGCCTGGAAGCTCAGTGTACATTGTACAAATGAACATATGCATAGTACACTTTTATATATGTATGTCTCCTAATTGACATGAACTTCAAACAGGATAAAAATATCTCACAGTCTGAAGTGTTGCTTTAGACCGTCTATTTAGAGAAGCGGGGACCCCAGGTTAGACCAATGATAAGTGTGGCATCGCAGATTTCGATTCAAAATGTAATCTCATTAGATGCATTGTAAGGTCCACCAGGAAATGTCATCACGGAGTTCAAGATCACGGTGGCATAAGTCTGTGGCTCTAGCTCTGCATGCTTGCAATGGCTCAACTCCGACAATGGTGGCAGCATAGACTCACCTCAGCTGTAGTGACTGCATCTGCAAAACAATACAGCTGTGAAACTTGTAGGCTTGTACATTTGTACCTTTAAAATGGCCGTAGGCCCTATGCAAACGCACTGATAAGCAGTTTTGTTTTAATTTTTGTTGTTTGCTCTTTTGATGAGGACCTTGATGAAAAACAGCTCATGCTGATCAAGCAATCCTGAACAAATACAAGTGTATGTTTCAATAAAATAAAATAATAATTTTTTTTTGCCCAGCAAAGGTGCTTTAGAGTAAAGAAAATATTGTAATGAGATGTCATTCTCTAAGATATACAGAATTTAAATAGCAAAGATATGGCAAGAAAATGCTTCAGTAAATATTAAAAGTTCAAGAGCTAACCATCGTGTGCATTCCTCAGTCTTAAAATCCAAAATATATGACCATGCTCTTTTATACTTTTGGATGTTATACAGTAATGTTACAATCCATCTGCTACACATATGTATGCAATCACACACCGCTAGCCAGTCAGCAGAATTCCTCCAGGCATTACCGTCCTCGCAGCCCTCACAATGCAAAAGATTGCAGCTCGATCATCCTCCGCAATATTCCCTAACACCCCCTTTCCGTAGCCTCTCGTCAGTATGCATAGAGTTTTTTCCCCCTTACAGCATGTACCGTAGCTTGTACAATGTACATCACATCTTGATGGGAGTGCTCGAGTGTTGTCGGTCTCGGATAGGGCATCTCTCCTACATGTATTCTGAGACTAGGCTTCCCCCCATCCTTCCTTATTTCACCCATACACGGGAGTAAATATGATAAGTTAATATAACTATAATTGGGTAATGAACAGGGGTGATCCCCTGCCGTGGCAGCTGATGTCATACATTTATTCCACAATGTGGATGCCTTCCCCTGTAGTCTATGTCACAATGCTTATACACCACAGATTTCCCTGCAGGCACACACTTTGAATGTCGATATCTACATAAGATAGTGAAGAATTCTCAAATTCCTTGTATTTCTATAGATTCTTTTGTTTTGCATGATGATTAAAATACAAAAAATCTGTATGTGTTCATTCATGTAGACATAATAATGTACAGTGTGTATAAAAATATTTAGAGAGTGCATAATTTCAGTGTGTGAATTTGTTTTCCTCAAAGAAAATCTGTCCACATATCTACTACTCTTATTTTGAATTTGTTGAGTTGATAAGGAAAGAAAATGCTTGTTTGTTTGTTTGTTTATTTTATTTATTCACGGTTAAAAACACATACAGAGTGTGCCCGCATTCAGCTAATAGCTGTTTTTCAGCGAGGCCGTGATATACATTAAAACAATAGATAAAAACAATGAAATACAATTAAACAAAACATAAACAAGATTGAACACATTTACAGTATTGAAAGGAAGAAAAATACAAGGAAAAAAAACCAAGAAAAAGAAACCGTAGTAACCATGTAGTGACATAAGAGGACATAGGTTAATATTCAATATCTACATGATGAAAGAAGAGAGCCGATATTTTCAATTTTACAGATCTCTTTACCAAAAAATTTCAAATCTGTTATAAGTCTGAGATTGTTGGGCAATGTATTAAAAAGCTTTGATGCATGATATAATGGGCTAAGTTGAAGAAAATTTGTGTGAGGTCTTGGAAGAGCAATTTGTGAGTTAGCATGACGAAGGGCATAGCCAACATCACTATTGAATTCGATCAATGAAGATAAAACAGGTGGGCCGAGATTATGAAGTAAGTTAAACAGATTAACCAAAGCCTGTTTGACCCAGTATTCTTTCAGCTGATCAATCTTGAGGGTTTCAAAGAGAGCTTCAGTGTGAAATCTACTATTCACTCCAAGTACAGATCTTAAACATCTATTTTGTAAAGTCTGCAGCTGTTTTAACCGAGTTTGTCGACCATTCATCCAAATAGTGCTGCAGTAAGTGAAGTGAGGCTGGATTAAGGTTTTGTAAAGTATCAACGCTATCTTTTCATCAGTGAACTGTCTTATTCGCTTTAAAGCAAAATACATCTTCAAAACCTTTTTCTTCACATTGTTAATTTGTGGAATCCATGAGAGATTACAATCCAGCAAGACCCCAAGATATTTGCATTCCATGACTCTAAATAATTTTTTGTTATTTAGACGAATATCAACATTACAGAAACGACTCAAGTTTGACTTTGAACCGATTAACATAAACTGACATTTGTCAACATTGAGCAGCAATTCATTATTTGAAAACCATGTCATAGCGGATTTCAGATCCTCATTGATTACTTTCTCTAAAGTTTTTGGATCTTTAGCAGCAAAGTACATACAAGTGTCATCTGCATACAGAGAAAGGGAACATTTTTTTACTGACTTACATAAATCATTCAAAGTGATAATGAACAGCAATGGCCCAAGGATACTTCCTTGGGGCACCCCGCTTGTTACTTGTCTGCTCTGTGACATGGTACCGTTAACTGAAGTGCATTGTTCCCTATCATGAAAATAATCCTGAAACCAGCATAGTGAATTCTGATCAAAGCCATAGTATCGTAGTTTTTTCAGCAAAATCTCAAATGATATCAGATCAAACGCTTTTTCTAAGTCCAGCGTTACAATACCAACTACTTTCCTATTGTCTAAATTTCTACAGACATCTTCAGTGAGAGATAACAGTGCAGTCAAAGTGGAATGTTTTGGACGGAATCCATGTTGGTTATGGCATAATAGGTCATTCTCAGAGAGGTAGTCATACACTTGATTAAACACAAGTTTTTCTAACACTTTAGATAGGACAGGTAAGACCGATATTGGTCTGTAGTTGCAGGGATTTGCTCTATCGCCACTTTTGTGCACCTACTTTCACACACACACACACACACACACACACACACACACACACACCTAGAGTGAATGCTCACATGTATAATTTCTCTCCAATACAGCTTTTTAAAGAGTGAAGGGTACATGCACAAATTTGTACATTACAACATGTATTGGATGGTCACAGGCATTTATGGCATGCACGTGCATTGATCACGTCACATGTTGTGAAATGCAGGCATATATTTTGCTGGTAGTATTGTTTTTCTCTCAGATGCTTCAAGTGGATGTTTGCATATCCCTGAAATATGATTTTGACACCAAGGGTATAGAATATAAAAGACATGTCACATGTAACCATATCACTTACTTACAGTGGTGAGCAAATGTTGTTCTTTCTTACCACTAGGCCTATATTTTTCTTCTTTCAATGTTTAATGACTAAAGTCAAACAAAATCAGTTACAGGAATTGTGACATATAGAAGATTACACAAAGCAACAATATTAATGTAATGTATTTGAACGTTAATGTCAATATGCCTATATATGTATTTTATATTCTTCTGCCTTTTTTGTGTACTGTCAAATCAACATACAGTGATGTGATATAAAACAATTTTGTAATGACATGCATTTATTGTCCATTTCTGCCATGGAAGCATGTCCAGTGGAGATGATTTGAGACCCAACCCAAAGGTATCATGCACCTACTTTCACACACACACACACACACACACACACACACACACACACACCTAGAGTGAATGCTCACATGTATAATTTCGAGACTCATCTTTTTAAACATACAGTACATGTACAATGTGTACATTTAGAAACTGTATAAAACAGCAATATTTGAGTTATCAAGAGTACATGTAAGTGCCATTGATTGAATATTGCTAGTATTTTACCTGTAACAATTTCTTTACATTCTATGTGCATTAATTATTTAGATATACGATATGTATAATGTTAAATTGTATATTACTCTGCTTCTTTTGCTCTAATGCTTTCAATTGGAAAGTACCATATTATACTCATAGAAAAAGTACATGTAGAAAAAGCCTTGGTTATCACATAGACAGCATGTTACATTATGTTCATACAAAGAAAATGATACAAGTGACTGCCATTACAGCAAAGTCCTCCGGACTGGCAGTTTGCTTTCATTATATCAAAATTTTGTTATAGCCAAACAGTATAGAGTGTATCTGAAGATGTACATTGTATACAATGTATATCTGATACCTGACAATTTTGAGACCTGAATATTTACTTCATTATAACGAGGATTTCAGTACAACATATTATAACCATGTTTGTTATAAAGGGAGTGCACAGTACCACTTTTCATCCAATGACTGTTCTGAGTAGTAGTTTAAATGTGAATCTCCATGTTAAATTTCTTGATATGGCTTTACACCATTGAGGTGACTGAGAGAAAGGGACATATGAATAAAATGTGGAGAAAGAAAATGCATATTCAAGTGGCAGCCTTAATTTCAAAAGAAGGACAGATGAATGAATTATGGAGAAAGAAAATTCATGTAAAGACAATATTCAAATTCTGATAGCCTTTCAAAAGAAGAACATGAAAATTCTATTAGAGATACAATTGTAGATCTATTTCTTGCCACACATTTAGTGACAAGAACACAAACTGGCTGTCTGTCCAATAAACTAGTGAGTAATAACATTTTGGCTAAGATACACATGTGTAGGCCTACATTTTGATGTAAACTTGTTGATATTTGTATTTAATGTACATGTACACGTACAATGTACGTGCATAAGCAAGTTAACCTTTGCAGTGCACCTCCAAGTAAATGTTCCATTTCTTCTATCCTTGTAGCCTACTTTTCCATTTCAACCTCTCTGCCAAGGAGCATCATAGAACAAATGTTGATGTATTTTTACTCTCTTGGCTTGCTTACAGAAAGCACTGGGCTATTTGTGTTACAAACACATACATTTACTCTGATAGGCAGTTGTTGAAATTGTATGCATTTGCAGTGTTATACTGATTGTAGATTTAGCAAACACTCATCAGGCCCTTACCCAAGCTGATTTTTGCTCAGCATAAGGTCAGGATAGACAGCTTTTTGTCATTGATTTGTGCTAGTGAAGTACAACTATTTGCCCGTCCTATTTGCAAACCCTATAAGACTGTTTACATTAGTGCTAAAGCACACTTGGTGTAAAGAAGTGATAGTGGCTGGTAAATTGTCCTTTTGTGACTCCAACATTATGCTTTGTAGCACAGTATGAATTCAAGTGGAATTCCTTTGAGTTAATCATATAAATATAATTTTTTTTTGAAGCTGTTCACAGAGGTTCCTCATTGTAGACTATGAGCAAACTCCAGATCTCATCACATATTGTGAACTGTTTCAAAGAACTGTCATGTGATTTCTATGTAAATTCATTTCAAAGTACCAGTTCTAAGTCTGAATATAGGAACACATTTCTAAATGCATGCTTTGTGAGGCAACAGTGAGCCAGCATGCCTGATTGTAAATGTGCTGTGAGTCTGAATGAAGAGTAGATGCTTATGGCTGATGAAAATTGTTATGTAAAAAAATGGAAAAAAAAATAAACACACACACACACACACACACACACACCAAGCCAAACCAAACCAAACCAAACAAACAAGCAAACAAAACTTTTAATCCGAACACATACATCTTGTACATGTACCAGTACTGTAGATCAGTTTTATGGGACTATAATCAGACAGGATTGCTTACATTGATAGGCTTGACAAGTCATACACTCTACAGCTGTACCTTTAATGTACAGTATCCGTCACAATAAAGTTTCACTTCTAACGTTAGCTAACGGAGATTATCGTTAGCTAACGTTAGCTAACGGAGCCGCCGGGAAGTCAGCTAACGTTAGCTATCGATAACTAACGTTAGCTGACTAACGTTAGCTATCGATAGCTAACGTTAGCTATCGATATCAACTAACGTTTGCTCATAATGTAGGAGTAGTGAGGGCTAACGTTAGACGGAGAATTTCGTCTGTTCGGAGTTTTATTTTACTGTTCAGTGTTACGGTCCTCCTCCGAGCTCCGGAGATCGAGACACACGGAAGGCCGACATAATTTACAACGCTGCGTAGCGGGATGCACCACTGTCCCTACACTGACTATACGGACGTGATAGATCGGCAAAATTAATCTTATTACATTGTATGTATTATCTCATAAACACATCGGCAATCACGCTCACCGACTGTTCGAAAAAGCGAAGATTTGGGTGTAGTTTTCATGGAAAACACAGCTACCAGCTCGCGCTCGTCGACACTGTTTGCAAACTCACGATGCATACAGATACAGTACAATAAATCGTACACTCAACGATCTATCTTGACAGTGAAATGTTCATAATGTATAACGTGTTGAGTGCAGGAAATCCCCTTCCCACATACTTCCACCTACCTGTACCAAGTACTAGCTCTACCAACAGCATGTGTGTGTCGTGTAGTCACGCGCACGTGCGGCGCTTCTGAACTAGTAACTGATTACGGGCGAATCGGTTTCCGTGCTAGAGCATCCCACCTGTTGTACAATGTATTTAGCCTTCAGTTTGTATCATTATGTAATTTGGAGGGGGTTCCGTGAAGCCAGACGTACCAGTGATGCCCACGGAAAATATCCCCAACGATAATAATACTGATACAATGTCAATGTATTTCGGTAGCCCAGCGACCTCCGTGATATAAAGTAGCGTTCCGTGTACTGAAAAACATTATCAACGTTTGTATATGACTAATTTTTTCCCATAATCTGTTATTGATTCCATATTCAAAACAATTTCACAACAAATCAAATCACATGTATTACAAAATCCACGATTTAGCATGACATAATTATAATGAAATCAAACCAAGCTGTACTTTCAGCAGAAACAGTACATTCGTAAAGAATGTACAATGCACCAGAGAAAGAAAACATCATACACTGCTTACTTACTTTCGTTAAAATCAAATCGAACTGTACTTTCAGCATGACAGTACAATGTTAGGCCTAATGTTAGAACTAATGTGAGGCCTAACCGATACTTGGGGTGAAAAGCGGCGGTTCGCCGGGCAGACCGATCGAGTGTATCGCCATTTTATTAGGTGATCCGAGTATTTATTTTTTTTTTTTTTGGACATTTCCCTGTCTTTTTTTTATTTCGATGTCGTTTCCGATCTTCATTGTGAGATCGGCAAGTATTTATGTTTAGCTAAGGCATTTTTTCTCTCTCTCTCTGCTGAGAAGATATCGAAGCGTGGATGAGCGTCGGTCCCGTAATTTTGAAATGAATTCTATACCTCTCAATGTGCACCAACACTTTATTTTTTTCTCTCTTTACGATCGCCAAGCTATTAAAAGTGTTTATACTGAGTATTTACAGGACATTATTTGCAGGTTTTCCGAAGAAATATAATTATAACAGTATGACATTTATTTATGCGCGCGGGTACCGGGTGTAACTTGACAGTAAACGTGCCTAGCATGTTCAATACGCTGTTAATCTTGCAGTTTATTTATATGCTACGGTAGAATGACTGAATATTATAAAGACTCACTTTTAATTGCAAATAGTTATGTTTATACCTATACCGAGAAAAAAAAAACTTTCATTTTCCTTTTTCTATTAAACAGTAAACGGCATGTATGAAATACAAAAACCAAATCAGCTAACGTTAGAGAGACAAAACTACATGTCTACCGGGTAGCCAGCGAGTTTTTCTCTGTGTAGGCCGAATTCAGTGGGTTTTATTCTGCAATTGCATTCGCTACGAGGTTTTGGTATCAGACATTAAAGTAGAAAAATAACAAAATTCAAATGTTGATAGTTGTAAAATATTTCATTATGCATGCTACATGCAATTGACACGCTTCATCGTGCTTGAGACTGGAGAATACGGTTGTGTTGCCATTATTTTCGATTCTATAAGTTCCGTGCACATCGCGTTCGATACGCGGATGAAGTGCAAAGATTGTGAACATTGGTCTTAGATTGATATTTGTACTTACTTATAACTCCACACGTTCAAACCTTCATCGACATAATGATTCATTATAGCATCACTTTAATTTCATTTTGTCTTCTTCTCTTAAACTCAGTTAATGGCAATGCCATGTAAGAAAAGCAAAAACTAACGTTAGCTAACGTTAGCTAACGTTAGCTAACGTTATTCTCTACTCTCAGGCAGTTCTGCACTAACGTTAGCAAACGTTAATTTTGATACTGAAGCATGTCAATTCGTTCTAGAGCATATACATAATGAAATATTCTTACAAGTATCAACATTCGCATTTTGCGATTTTGTCTACTTCTATGCATGATACCAAAACATTTTGAAGCAAATGTAATTGCAGAATACAGACCATTGATACCAAAGAGAAAATTCGCTGGGTATCCGGTAGAGACGTGCAGTTCTGGTCCCACTAATCTAACGTTAGCTAACTAACGTTAGCCATTGTGGTTTTTGTTTTTCATACATGCAATTAACTATGTTTAAGAGAAAAGACAAAATGAAATTAAAGGGATCGTAATGTTCTCTTAATGAACGTTTGAACGTGAGTAATTTATATTTGTGTACAAAATTAATATAAGACCAAAGTTCACAATCTCTACGCTTCATCTTCGTGTCCAACACGATATTCACGGAACCTCGCAAAAATTATGGCAACTCAATCCGTATTCTCTACTCTCAAGCACTAACGTTAGCTAATGTTAACGTTATACTGAATCGTGCCAACTTGTTCTATGAGAGCACGCAAAATGAAATATTTTTACAAGTACCAAAATTGGCATTTTGCGATTTTTGTTTACTTTTATGCATGCTGTTATAGAACAAGTTGACACGCATCAGTATTAACATTAGCTAACGTTAGTGCTTGAGAGTAGAGAGTATACGAGGTGAGTTGCCATTATTTTTGCGAGGTTCCATGAATATCGTGTTGGACACGAAAATGAAGCGTAAAGATTGTGAACTTTGGTCTTATATTAACACATAATCAGCATCCCTTTTAATTTCATATTGCCTTTTCTCCTAAACATAGAAAAACGTATGATAAACAAAAACCACAATAGCTAACGTTATAGCAATAAACGTTAGATTAGTGAGACAGAACTGCATGCACGTCTACCGGGTACCCAGCGAATTTTCTCTGTGTTATCAATGGTCTGTATTCTGTAACTACATTCGCTTCACAAGATTTTGGTATCATGCATAAAAGTAGACAAAACAAGATTTCGTGAATATCGTGTTGAATACGAGATGAAGCGTAAAGATTGTGAACTTTGGTCTGATTTTTGTATGCACATGTAACCAACACACGTTTAGCATCACTTTAATTTCCTTTGACCTTTTATAGTTAATGGCATGTATAAAAAAAACAACAAAATTAGCTAACGTTAGCTAACGTTAAAGAGACAGAACTGCATTGTCTGTACCGGGTATACAGCGAGTCTTGTTGTTATATTGGTTTTATTCTGCAATTACATTCGCTTTACGAGGTTTTGGTTTAAGGCATAAAAGTAGACAAAATCGCAAAATGCCAACGATGATACTTGTAAAAATCATTTTGTTACTGTGCATGCTCAGAAGAAGTTGACACGCTTCAATGTTATAGGGATATGACATGAGAGAATACGGGGTCTGTTGCCGTTATAATTTTTGCGAGGTCTCGTGAATACGCTGTATCATGCTGGTTACGAAGATGAAGAGTAAACATTGTGGTTTTTTGGTCTGGAGTATACCATATAAAAAAAAAACAACTTAGACACGTTCAAAAGTTCATTCACACTAACAGAATTATATATTAGCATCACTTTCATTTCATTACGCCTTTTTTTTTTTCTTAAGCATAATGACATGTATGGAAAACAAAAACCACAATAGATAACGTTTGTAGCTAACGTTAAAGTAGAGAGACAGAACTGAGTGTCTGTCCCGGTTACAGGTTGTTTCGGCAAATTTAAAAGAAGGTTAATAAGGACATGCTTACCGAAACGTTGAGATAGAGAAGGTTCTATTCAGGACCAATCTCCTATCCACGAAAGAATTCAAGGCGTCCCTTGAAACCATCCGCCTGTAAAAGATTAAGACCTCATTGTCTCCGATCACGCAATGATGATGCCACTTCGAGATGCACGATGAAGACAATTTGAATCGCGGCGATCGTTTGTTGACGAACAATAAAAACCTCGGCAAGCGGGAGGGGCAACGAACAAAGGATTGTCTTAATGACTTGCTATAGAGCTTCTCAATGGCAGGAAGAGAGTGTGACAATGGATGCCACCTGTTACGATCCAGGGATGATGAACATGGGATGTAAGTTTTTAGAACGTATATATGCTTATAGTATATAGCAAAGTGAGATACACATTATAGAGAGAATGAAACGTTACCGTTTTTATCGGTAATCGGTAATGATAGACATCATTGAGACTACAGTCATGTTGATATATAACAGTATATATATATATATATATATATATATATATATATATATATATATATATAATGAGCAAATATTTTCACTCGGATGTTTTATATATATATATTCATAATTAATCTTGCGTGGTCTAATATGAATACTCTTCAGTTTAGAAAACCAAGAGAAAGTTACAATGTATTAAGACAGTCATAAGTAAGTTGGCGCATCGACACGTAAACCTTTTCAGCTTATTCTAGATGTTGGTGACACAACATTTGCTCCTGCAACAGTTGCGCCGGATTATGTTAAGACTGTAGGGCTTTAGATTTAATTTTGATATGATGATTTGGACTTGGGTTAGGGTTATATAATGTTTGTAGGTAGAATTTTGATTGGATTAGTCTAAGATATTTCATGGGAATTAATGATAACAGTAGGCCTAATAAAATATACTGAGATGGATTTTCATCTTTATCTGTTGAATAACGCGAGCGTGAGCGAACAGATTACAATTTACAACGAGTATAATTTCTGTCTGTCCATAGTTCATTTCCAGAAATGAGGTATCAAGTCCTGTAACCCATACCTATACAATTGTACTTTCGAAGCAAAATCTAGTTCGTATAGTTGTCAAGGACCTGTGTGAGGAATGTGCTTTCAATCCGTCTTTTGTCGTGTGTTTTTGTCGAAAATGCTAAACCATTATCGTTGATCGGGCGATGCGAGAAAATTCTCCTTTGAAACCGGCAGGCTTTTGTTGTTGTTTTTGTTTCTTGTATACAAGGACTTTGGTTTTGTTTCTGTTAAAGTCCGAACGTAATTAGCTGGCCCAGTTGATGCAGGGAGTTACCAGCTATATGTGACTCTTTTGAAATCGGCAGACCTTTAATCAATGTGCAAGATTTAGCGTCTTCTTTTAATGGAAATCCAAGGAGGTAGGCCTTTATCACGGCTCGCAACTAAGATTTTTGACTTTGGATGATCTTGGTACGCGATATCAGCGTTGATTGACAAGGAAAGACACCTTTGAATCTCGCCAAATCATGCCATTACATGCAGTAATTAAATGAATTACAAGAAAGGCAATACGGAAATACATTGTACATTTAAGTTTGATTTCTGCTGTGCTTGTTCATTTAAAAAGTAATTGAACATCACGACAAACTACATGTAAATGTTTATGAATTTAAGAAAAGACATGAAGACAATACAACTTTGCCAAACTAATATTGAAACTACCTCCCTGTTTTGACATTCCGCGCGCCTTATATTCTCGCTGATGAACATGTCTAAAAGCGTCGTCCCCCCCCCCCCCTTGAATATCACGAAAAGATTTAGAGTTTCATCGTTTATCACACGCACAACATTGATGGTTCAATCTCGTGTTGTTGCAAGCGTTGCGGAGATGAAGCGAAGAAATGCGTTATCACAGTCATAATGTACATTACACTGCATATTTTTGTTATACCTATCATGATGAAGAAAGAAGATTGCACTGTTATTTATTGACCCACCCCCCCCCCCCCCACACACACACACACTCACACGTCCACATTGTTTACACGTTACCCCAAAATATAACGTTTTACATTTTAAAGACATGGCCACCTCTGCTATATTGTCTATGCTGTTTATAACTCTGACCAGCTGATGTGGCGAGACTGTCTTTGCAGAGCAATAATTCTGATGCGGCGAGACTACGAACAGTAGACGCGAGCGAAGCATCCTGATCCACTTTCACTGTTCGTACTTCGTAGTCTCGCCGCATCAGACGTGTGGCTCAGCAAAGATAAGTCTCGCCGTATTAGATGTACATAGCGTAGCAGCAAATAATAGCTGCATCCTCCGCCTATAGGCCACTTCTCGTTGAGTTTACTAGTATTACACAGGCGCAACGTGTGGAAAAAAAATAATCATCGTACGAACGACGGATGATGCACATCCGCAAAAGTAGTTATTGTCTGAACAAAAAGAATTTTCTGCGCTCCAAAAAGACATTTCAGAGTCGAAAGAGTCATAACTACCTGCATTAACTGGGCCAGCTAATTACGTTCGGACGTTAAAAGAAACAAAACAAAAGCCCTTGCACAAAAAAGGTCTGCCGATTTCAAAGGAGAATTTTCACGCATCGCTTCAACATCGGACAATGGTCCAGCATAGACAAAAAACAGCAGAAGTCGGACTGAAAGAGACATCCTCACACAGGTCGTTGACAACTAGATTTTGCTTCGAAAGTAAGGCATGAGTTACATGACTTGATAGCTCATTTCTGGATTATGAAGAGACAGAAATTATACTAGCTCAAGTAACTGCAATTCGTTTACCAACGCTCGCGTGATTTAACAGATACGAAATATCCATTCACCATCTGATTATTTGCTACGTCTCCACTTAAAAAAAGTATACAACATGTACATTGAGGTATATTCTGTATAAGTTAGAAAGGTTTACTGTCGACGCGGAAACTTACTTTTAACTGTCTTACTTTCAATCTTCTTTATATTTACCATTTCAAAACTTAAAGTAAACTCACCCACGTATAAGGCGTAGATGCTCTAAACACATTACGACATAATTTATGCCAAAGTACGCTTTCATCTTTCACGAGAGCTTTTGTGTACGCGAATGCAAAACTTTTTGGGGCGGGGTTGTTTTCAATTGTTTGCTATAGTCATGCGTTATTTTCAGGCTGTTTCATTTTTCAATTTCATGGATTTTAAACATCGTTTTCTTTAAGTATTCCAGTTCTCTCCCCCGCCCTCCACCTCACTGAAATCAGAAAGTCTACCATAAATCTGATCGATAAATACAACGTGGCATTTAGCGATCATGGTTATGGCAGATCACGGTTATGGCATACTCGATTAAGTACACTATAATAATCGACTGATATTTCGACTATGAGCCAAAAGAAAGGCTCTAAAAGTAAAATCGTTATGTTGCTTAAAATTGTGATTTTTGCAATGATTCTTTTAACTCAACTCACTTAGCTAATTCTTGGATCGACATTTCCAGGCTAATTACACGCTGTATATTACCAGAACTCCAGTGCGTGCATTCTTTCGTCTGGCACCTGATGGTCCGGCACCTGCTTTTGTGAAAAAAAAAAAAAATTCACAAGGGTTGGGGGAGGGGTGTCAAGTTTCTTCTATCTGAAGAGACCGCATACAATCTCTTTGCGTTTTCCCCTTATTCTTTGGTTCTTTGTGTTGTGTTTGTGTGCTTCTTTTTGTTGGGTTGTTTGTATTTTCTTTTAATCATTCATGGGAGGGGAAAGAAGAGTAAAAGAGGGAGAAATGAAATAAGTATGCCACGTATGTTGTACACCAGCATCACAATCATCACCATCACTTCGATCCTTAGCCTTTTTTCATTCAGAAACACGACCACCATCATCACTCGAGAAACACACCGAAGCAAACAAATCACGTAACAAAGTACCAAGAACCTTCCCGACAACAACACAAACGCTACAAAGATCAAGCTGGATAAAACTTCGTTCAAAGTATTTTGTTAGGGCTAACGATCCACTGTATACACAAACGTATTCTGAGGACTAGTCTGAGCTAACGTTAACCCGAGTGATTGTACTACGCTACTATTATTATGTTACATAATAATAGGGTTATATTTATAGGTTTGTGAATTTATAATTACAGTATTTATGATAGTGTAACACCGAGGATCGTGAACTGATTTAGCGAGATATTGCCGATTTTTTTTTTCTTTCCGATTATTCATGATCTTGAATATTCAACGTGAAATCGGAAAAGCCTTTTTTTTTACTTATTTTTTTCTTTGCGAATGCATATTAGAAGTTCCCCTTTTTGACTAAATATAGGCCTAGTCTTCATCGCTAAAGCGTTTTATTGACAATACTTAATGAACAATGATAAAAAGAAGTGCTTTGTCCAATATACTCATAAAAAAAAAAAAAAACGTTTCTGCGAGCTCGCTGATATCTGACACAGGGTAACCAACAAACTTCCGTTAGCTAACGTTAGATGCAGGAGAGGGATAGAAATTTCTCAGAGTGTACATCTAATGAGCTTTAGGTGGCTGTACATAATGTGAGAGAGAGAGCGTGTCTGTAAAGAATTATACAGACTAACGATAGCTAACGTTAGCTAACGTTACGACTCACGCTCCATTGTAGTTACACAAGACACAATTCTTTGCGAATTCATTAAAAAAAAATATTTTTGACTGAATATAGGCCTAGCTTTCATCACTTATGCGTTTACTGACACTAATTATTGGACTGAAAAGAGAGGGTTGGTCTGTCCTGTTCAATACTGTCTCCTCAATTCTGCCGTTAGCTAGTAATTTAATATTCATCGTTATCTGACAAAAGGTAGGGACGGGAGAAAGGAAAGATATTTCTCTGCAATGCACACCAAATGAGATTTGTGGATGGATGTGTGTGTGTATGTGTGTGTGTGTGTGTGTTTGAGCGTGGTTAAAATATGTAATGTATATTAAAAAAAAAAACCAAATAACGTTTGTAAAGCTGTAGTTGAATAGGACTAAAGCTAACGTCAGCCCAAGTAATTGCATCATAGGAATAAAAAGATCCGTCTGTCCGGAGTCTTCTTTTCTTTATTTATCCATTAATTCTTTCTATTTTTTTCATTTATTATAATTATTATTTTATTTATCTTTTTACTCTATTGCTCTCACCTCCCTGGGTCAAGGTACACACACCTGCACTACAGGTTGCCACGCGGGCCCAGCAGTGCCATGCGCCGCGTGCTACTCAATTGCGCAATGAAATCTCAGCTCACAGACTGATCGACATCAACACGTGTTCGCTACCAGTTATTGTATGCATAGACATTAATGTGCTGTGGCGTGGTATTGTGTCCATACTCAACTCGCGAGCTCGCTATATAAAACGGCACGGTACACAGCTATCCAACGAAGAAGTCTAACGTTAATGTTAGGAAGGCCGAATGTACTAACAGTTACAGCTACACAGTCGAATGCAGTGACATAGTAACAGTAAGAACGTGAATGAGAAGGCATCAATCAGACTGCCTGTAACAGTGTACGCTGTATTGCCTGTAACGTTAGGAATGATACGAGGCACGATCATGCTCGCAGCTCGATCCATGCACCACAGGAGCGTTAATTTACATGATAAACTGTCCACTAGCAAAGTTACGCTCAATCGAGCGAGCACTACGAATTCCCGATGCCTTCAGGACCGAGATATCGAGTGAGCTTATCGAAGATTAATTGTATTTCTTATAGTTATGCATGATGCAACGTAGGTCTGAGATTTTACGAGACCTAGATCTAGTGCAGTATCTGGAAGAAGTTACCTCTGTGACGCGACCTGCAGGTGGTGGAAGCGTGCGGCACCGCCGCCGCGCTTCCGAGTTTTCCGTTCCGAAAGCAAAGAAGAAAAAAATCACGATCGCGAATTCGCTTTTCGGAACCGAGAAAACTCTAACGTTAGTACTCGAGTCCGGTGCACGAGTTTCCATCGAGCCAACACACAAACGAGTTAGCTGCCAGCTAGCTAACGTTAGCTGGCATCTAACGTTAGCTGCCAGCTTGGCAGCTAACGTTAGCTACAGTATCGATAGCTAACGTTAGGTATCGATCGCTAACGTTAGCTTTCGTTAGCTAACGTTAGCCAGGACAATTTTCACGACACCAACGTTAGGTGAAACGTTAGGTGAAACTTTATTGTGACAGATACTGTATGTTCAATTTGAATTAACCATAAAATAGTGTTGACATATCCCTTTACAATCAAAGGTTAGAGAACATACACAATGTAAATTTGATAAGTGACCAATGGCCTGACCATTTTCTATATCAAATTGGTAATTAAATGTCAAAAAGTCCATTCTTTTCAAGACAAGATGTACATAAACATACAGAATTACTCCCAAACCTGATTAAACACTTCAACTAAAAATAAAAAATAAAAAAATTCTGTGTATCAATACAATGTATGTCACAAGCATACTGTATGACACAATCATATAGTTTGTACCAATAAAAAAATTCCTGCAAATAACTGAAATATTCTGTTTTGTTCTATCATTATAATAAAGTTAGTTGTCTCTCTCAGAAAATGGCACCAGACTATCAAGTTATAATTTAAAGCCTGTGGCACTTTGTCTGTCACTTTGACAGATATTCATACTGTAACTTTACCTGACAAAGTAGACCTTTCCTTTATATCCATAGACCCTATTTGTCACATTCATTTATAGAATGTTTATTGTTTGTACTATACATTGTATATCTACTGTTTAAGCAGTGTATTTTGCGATGTATTTGATTTTGCTAGATCGGCAACTAAATCGGCAACTTGTGAAAATCTTGTCTCCTTTAACACAAATATAATGTGCTATATATATGTCACCTCCAAGGGAAAAATTGACCAAATTTTCTCTTTTAAAGGGTCTGTGCTTACAGTATTTCTCATTCAGGCATTCTTGTGTTCCATGGCAAATTCAACCACTTGCAAAATTGTTTTCCCAGTCCCGATACAATAAATACTTTGTGTTCAAAATACATTGCATTACAGTAGTTTGTAGTGGGCCCTACATGTATATGTATATTTAGCTAAATAATTGAACCGATAATATAGAGAAAAAAAACTACCTGTTTGTCTTCATAGAGATTTACATTGTACATTAATTAAAGGATCAGATGCAGTTATTGTGAAAGGGAATCTCTCCTCTAAAATTTAAATTTGAGAGGTGTGAGAGCATGTCCTAAGAACTCCAGAGAAAATTCTATCCCATCACAAAAAATGTCCCAAACTGTGAAATATTAATTTAAATAAAGCAGCACGCACTAGTGGGCGCTGCAATAGTAGCCTGATCTGAAAATAGTAGCCGCGCGTCGACCATCGGTGTGTGCATGTTTCCTTCGTTCGCCTCCGTCTGCACACGGCTATATCGAATACTGTCTATCGGTATCACCTCATCAAGCCATATAAATGCATCAGCATGCCGTGGCTGCCTGGTCAGTGGCCCGGCGCAGCGCGGTAGCACCAACCTAGCTGCGTACATGGCGTGGACATTTGCGTGCGTTTGTGTGTTTTGAGAGTATCGTAGTACACTAATCGTACAGAAAATTGTTGAACTACGCAATCCAATGCAGTCAATAAGGCCAGAAGACTACTCTTAGATCAAGGCGCATGTAATTTTTGGCATTTTAGAGATTGCTCTATGTCTCTTTATATATTGCTATATCTCTGTATGTGAGTAATGTTGCACTCTGATATTTCATAGGGATGTTACCAGTACCATAACCTACAATGTCAAAAAAATAAATTTCTGTGTACAGATACACTTGAAGTGTAAAAGGTCAGGAATTATGATGATGAAGAAATAGCCATAAGTAGTGATGTCTATTTTTGATATGCATCTGCAAGTTGTACTGTACCTGCCCATGTACACAAGTGTTGTACATATGCCTATCTTGTAGTGAGGCTAGTAAGGATTTGATTAAAAATACATATATACACTTACTAATTGTAAACAGAGAGCTTTGCTACATAGGGAATGCCAAAGGTTACTGGTAGTCTTTTCGGATTAAATCTTGCTTGAATAGGTGTAAATATTACCTCATGATCCTTTTATGTTTTTATTTCAGTTTGTGTTATTTTCTATCTTCTATTGTAGGCCTTTAACTGGACTGTACAATACTGGTTGAGGTGGGGATTCATGTTTTGCACATTCCTAAGTGAGATAGTGAGAAACCTCTTATGAAATATGAAAGAGCATGTAATTTTAAGAAGGGTTCAACGTTTATGTGATGAAAATTGGTTTTCAAATGGCTGAGATATCCAAAAAAGTGATAATAATAAAAGGCGACATGCCACAACTTTATTTGGATCTCTTTGTTTTACCCTGTTTTTGGATATCTCAGCCATTTCAAAACAGATTTTCATCAAATAAACTTTTGATACCCCATGGAATTGCATTCTCTTTGACATCTCATAGAGCAGTTTCTGAATATCTTGCAAAACATTAAAAGCTAAATCCTCACCTCAACCAGAACTGTACACACCCTTTAATAGCAAACTGCTGTCTAAGCTAACATAATCTTACAAAGACTGCTATTTTACGTGAAACCGTGAAAAAAGAAACAAAACAGGATAAAAATGAGTTGAATTCTCACTTATCTAATCCAATCAAACAGGAGAAGACTTCCATGAAATGTATTCTCTTCACAGTAGAATTTTTTCAGCTAGATTCTCAGTATAAAAAGGAGATCCTGAATTTCATCATTTCAGAGTGAAAACGGGAACCAATATACATTTAATAGCAACTTTCTCTGAAGTCTTTTTGAGACTTGTGAAAAATTATGCCTTGTGAGAAACCACAATTGGATGAAATCATCAATCCTTACAGACAATTACTGGAGCTCTGTGGGTGCGAGGTTTGTTTGTCCTTCCGTATGTGGTGATAATTTCTGAAAGCGAGTGCAATTTCTCACAGCCGCCAACCAACCTGAAAATGGAGGAAATTATGGCCGGAGGATTTTTGTGTGCTGGGGGAGGGGTCATTTACCTTGTCCACTGTGCTGCCTTAGATGGCCAGTCCACCCGGCCATCTATCCATCTAACTGGCTGCTTCTGATTTATAATTGACCACTGAACCCCTGTGGCTAGCGATTTTCAATTTTGAGGATGGTGTTTTGAGCTCTTTGATCTGTGGAGATTTTGACATACAGTATGATAATGAGATTTTTGTTGTTGTTGAAAAAGTGGAAAAAGCTAACATGATGAAGCCTTTACAGAAGATTTATACCAGGGTTGGTAGAGATGAAATCACAACTGAACATTAAAACAGTGAATGACCTGCTAGGAAAAGGGGGTTCGGTGTCCAAGTTGACGCAAATAACTGACTTGTGATGACCTAAAATAGGACATCTGTGAGACATATGACAACCTTGCATATTCTTGGCCTAGAATGTACTTAAGTGTAATGCAAATCTGTCAATAGTAGGCCTATAGGTTTTTAGTTGCTTTGTTTTATATTTTTTATCTGCAGCAATGGCATTATGGGTGTTTGAACGAGTTTTCCTGTAGTACAAAAAAAAGAAAAGAAAAATAGTGACTCATGATTGTTATTTTGTGTGAGGTCGTCAAACTTCGATTGTATCGGTCCAAGGGTAAATGAGCTGTCAAACTAGCCACCAAAAATGAGATATTGACATGCAAATACTCTCCATCCTGGTGTGAAAACTGCACCAGAAATAATGGGTCTGTACTTCGGGCAACAAATTGTACATTGTACCTGCTGCTACTGGAGAGCATTGTCACAAAAAAAAAATGAATTATTTCTCTGGCCATAAACCTGCTTGGCAGAGAGATTGGGAATATAGCACAATGTTGTAGGTTGGTGTACTTTCTTTCCTTTTTCAGTTTCTCTCTTCCTGCTTTTTCCCTTCCCCCTGTCTCTTTCTTTGTGTATATTCATCTCAAAATATGCCTGCAGACATGTCTTTCCAATACTGGTCAAATCCAACTGATGCCATGGTCAAGATGGTATCTGTTGATTTATATGTCCTGCCCTTCCTCTCGATCTGTCCATGGCTTGCTGTCTGTGTATGAGCATCAAGCCGATTCGGTGGACGTACCAGTGTGCCTTGTGCGTTTTTACACACAAGCACCCAAATTGGGAGGCCTGCCAGCAATTTGTAGAACGTATAGTGAGTGGACAAGTTCCACATTTGAACACAAACAAACTATCCATTGTCAGCCAACCGCAGGCCAGGGGTAATCAATAGTATTGATATTTCTACATGGCAAGCAGGGAATTTCAGTGGAACACTGTGCGTACGCTAGGAAGACGCGTGAGGGAGGGGGGGATGAGAGTATCAACGCACACTTGTCTATTCTCATTTAAATTGACCACACAAACAATCGCCGGGATGTGAAAGTGTATACATGCATATAAACTGCGTTCATGATGGCGTGGACCCGTTCGTCGGGCGTAGTACCAGTGCGTTAAAAGTGCGTTGTTGTGTGAGAGCAAGGGTTGATGGCAATTAGTTCAGTGCTGAGTACATGGATTCTCCGTAGACCCATTAACAGTTCATGTGTGCTCTCACACATGCTAAATTGTGTCAAGGGAGACTGCTGCAGCACATAAAAAGGCCCATGAAATACATGTTAGCAGTCTGGTACATGATAGGCATGGTGACCGACCTCAAAGGGGCTGCCGCATTTCTCGTAGCACGCAAGCAAGCCTACGTAAATATGGGGCCTATAATCACTTCACATTCTCCTTACCTGAAGAGTGGAAGAATTTAATGTGTTCAACATTTAAAATCAAATAAAACAGTAATTCATTAGGTAGTAGGAGGCACAAATCATTTTTTTTTTCAGATGACTTGAAAAGCTTTCAGATGATATCAGTAACCACTCTCCAATAACATAGGAAAGATATCTTGTATAGTGTCTTTGCACTGAGATGTTAATCTATGATACACAGACAAAAGGATCATACCAACTTGCTTGTTCATAAACGCACACAATAGCACCGATCCCTCCCTCCCCCCCCCCAAAAAAAAAAAGAAGAAGAAAGAATGACAAATAAACAAACAAACAACCCCATGCCAATGACGTGGTTTGTTTTGTTTTGTTTTTGTTTTTCACATCAGTTGGTTAATAAAGCAAGGTGCATGCTTGATTTCAGATTTAACCCTCATTTTGCAGACATACTTTGTGTGTTGATGTCTTTATACCTTCCCTTCACAGATACACACTTCCATGAGTGTCAGGAAACGCTTTGTAATTAATTTGATTTAAATTCAATATAACTTCAAGGACATAGTGATTTAACTGTGGCATTAGAAATCTATTTAAGCCTTATGATCACACAGAGAAACAATATTTACATTTATATTCTTTCTTTCTTTTTTTTCATTCCTGAAACATGGAAGTGTAAAGGTTAAAGATAAAACAGTGGACAAATTTCAAATCTACTTTGAATTTCTGTATTTTTTTCTTTTTTTGACACAAGGGTGTAGACATTAGTCCTCCACTGGACAGAGGGCTGTATCCTTACTAGAGCGGTTTTATAGTGTTGCCGGCACATTTCTGTGAGATCATGCTCATTAGAGAGAGTACAATCTATTTGAGACTTAGGTGTACAGTGTGCTCCTTTTATAATGAACATGGCTATTACAAAATTTTGTTGCACCGAAGTAAATATTCAGGTCCCAATAATTATTTTTGTATATCTTTCTACATATTGTATCCCTAAGCTGTTTCGGCTCTATAACAAAAGAAAACTGCTGACCCTGAGAACATCTGTATTACAGGCTATGCCTGTTCATTACAGCTCTTTTTTTTTCAGTTCATTTTATTTATATGCATCATTCAACAAGGATAAAAAACACATACATATATAACATACAAATCAAAACAACGTTAACACAAAGTATTGATACATGTACTATACAAATCAGCACAAAGTACACATTACATGACTGTAATGGTGAAAAATTGAATGTACATGAGAAAGCCTTTGTATGGCTTGTAAGACTGTACATACCTAATAGTGTGAAGAAACAGATTTGAACTGAAACCCCCCCCCACCCCCCCCCAAAAAAAAAAACAAAAAAAAAAAAACAAAAAACACGGTACTTCTGTCCTTTTCAGGACTTTGGGCCTTTACTGTGAAATGTGGAAGGACCCTCGGTTCTTCCCTCCTGTTCTGATAGGAATAGCATTCTGAATATTGCCTTCTGCGAGATATCTTTTGACATACTGTGTTTATGTTATATACATGTACGTGTATTTTATCAAATGTCTGTATCTTTGCCTTAATGTGGAATTGTTTGCCATGTCCACATGTACACTGTATGGATACATACAGGTGTACTGCTTAAGATCTCCATCTGTAACTACAGCCATAATGCTTTTTGTTACACAGTGTCTATAGATCTCTGCAAAGCTATTTTACCAGTGCAATATGATTATTAATTGAAAGAGAAATATCGGTTGTTACCACCATATGAACTGTAACCAGCCACGGATAACTTTTACATAGGTAGAACATTCATAAGGGACATCTATAGACAGTGTGTCAATCAAACTTTTACCCCAAGTATCGATATAACATTGATATGACCTTCTCTGGGTAGATTTATAAGCATAGTTCTAAATATTGAGTGAAAATATTGCCCCAGTGGTTTTGATTTTTTAATATTTAATATTTTAGTTATTAATAAAATGAAAACAACATATTCAAGATTGACACCATCATGTACTGTACACGTAGGCCCTACAGTAGAAGAGATCAAGTTTGAAAACATAATACTAATAACTCAATACCCCCCCAAAAAAATAATAATAATGAATAATAAAATAAAATGAAATAATATAAACAAAAAAACATTGTGATAATACCCTTTTGGTTCTCAGCCGAGGATATGTTAATGGATTCTCACCCTTAACATATTGGGAGTCTCTTCAAGCATACAGTATATAAATTTGAATGTATACAATGTGTACACATTTTCTCATTTTTTGTGCCTGCGGGCGTGTGTATGCAAAGTGCTCATATATATCTCTCAGAAAGATATATGATTAAAAAAAAGCATCTTTGTCAAACAAGTCACAGCAGAGAGTGCATAATTTGTTTATCTTCTGCGATGTCTTTGTAGGTGCTTCAACTTTACCCAGAAATGCACGATTTGATTATTTAATACCTTTCTTTGCCCGATGCACTATAGGATAAAAACCTTGCCCATCTCTGGATTGGTCTGACAAATAATATGGCGGTAGCCTGCCATAATGATATCACTGGTTTATGTATGACTTGAGTGACGAAGCGACAGACCAGAACTGCTGACGAAAACACACAGTATGTGCTTTCAACACTTGGCTGGTAGCGCACACACACACACACACACACACACACACACACGCACAAACACACACTTTATACAGTACTTACGTACATTGTGCATCGTGCATTGTACACACAAGATATCCATGTTGCAGGACCCCTTATTAAGATATTTCCCCATGGAGATGGTTGGAAGTTACAGTGAACTCAATTAGCATCTGGTCACAGCCGTGGTAGCAAGACAGGAAGTGGTGTTCGGAGAGTGGTTCTTTAAGGGGGTGCAGAAGTTCAGGTGTGCAGCTGTGCTATACATGCCGATAGATACCAAGTGATGAATGTGTTATCCAGATCATGTCTTCACAAAATTATTTGGGACTGCTATTTTTACACCATTAAAGAAAATGAAGGAGAAGAAGAAGGAGAAGAGCAAAAAGAAAAGAAAAGAAAAGTATACTTTCATCCACTGGAAGTATTCTACACACCCCAATCTAGAACAGTTTTAATTTTTCTTTCATTTCTTCTACTTCAGGTAGGAGAAAAACACAGAGAAACGGTAGTACTTTAAAATCTTGGTCTAGAAGTTTCAAATGAGCCATATTAATGTAATTGCTTTTTACCTTGGATGATTTGGAACATTGAGATGACAAAAAAAAAATGGAGATAGACTCTAACCACCCATTCCACTTCTTCTTCTAATATTAACTGCTACTACTGCTGCTAAAGATACTGCTACTACATCACCACTTCTGCTGTCATTAAAAAGAGCAGTCCCTTTTTGGAGGAGGTATTTATGACTGACGATTAACTCCCAACAGTGGGGCGATTTGCCTCATGTAATCCTCTCGGACGTCACCTGGCCCTCTTTGAAAGGAGTATCCACCCCGATCTATCCTCTCCCCTTCATCCTTGCCCTCAGCACTTGCTCATCCAATTAATCCGCCATTGATCTTTTACTGCGACCAAAGTCGATAATTTCTGTCATGTTGTCACTGTACCGTACAGACTGTCTGCTTCTGCCGGAGTGGTTCCCCCTGCCATCCGCTCCCCCCCCCCCCCCCCCCCCCCAAGTCGTCACTGCTTTATTTTTGCCTCCATTCCACTAACTTACTGAGGGTTTGGTGCATCAAAGGATATTAACTCACTTGACCTTATGCTACATGACTGGACATGGGGCAGAAGCACTAAAAACAGAGATTGTCGACCCTAGCTGTGGCTGCTGCTTGAGACAGGAGCTGATTGCCATTGAGTTCAAGTGATCTGGGAAGGGGGTTGGGGAGGGCCTAGGGATGGGGATGTCTGAGAGGTCATTTCTCTAAAAGCCTCCAAAACTATTAAAGGTACTGTTTACCATTGGGAGTAGTGACATAAAAATGTTCGAGTTATCATATTTGATGCATATGTCTAGGTCAATTGTATCAAAGAAAATCCTAACATATATAAATTTTGCAATAAAGCTTGAAATATGAGGAGATAACACTATTTTTGTCACTAAACCATAACTGTAGATGGTTTAGTCTAGAGACAATTTTCTTATAGCTATTGTTCACATTCTGTATGTTTAACGACATGACATTGATTTTACTGATTAACTTTTTTACACTAATTGTTTCTATCACTAACTCACATTTTAGAACTATTTTGAAGCACTAAAGCTGGGTTTTTGTTTCATCTGTAAATGGTAAAGAATGCCTTCAAAGGACATCGTCGAATAACAAGCCTTTTTTTTATGTAAAACCTTTACTCTTTCCTTTTTTTTAATAGCACCATCTTAAAAAAACCCAACCCAAACACCAAGGCATGCAAAGAAACAATATATTTTTAAATTTCATATGAATATTGTGATGTGAATGAAGGCAACTATTGTAATGATCCTTGACAAAATATTTGTGTCAAGGAGCAATATGTCACGTGATGTTTTGTCAAAGGAAAGGATTGACCTGATAATAACAGCAAATGTTTTCACTATATAGTTGCTACGTGACTACTGCAAATACTTGAATAGTTGTTGTTTTTTTGTAAGCCCCCATGCTGCTTGTGTGTGAGTGTGTGTGCCAATTTGGCAGATTGAGGTTTCTATGTCAGCAAATCTCAAATAATGGGGTATGGTAAAAAAAAGAGATGCGAATGTTGAAAGAATTGTCAGAGTTATGGCAGAATACATTTTTCCATGAAATTCCTGTCAAACAAATCAAACTTGATGGTTCAAAGATCTTAGGCCAAACATAAACAAAAAGAACCAAATGAAGAAAAATAGAAGATGCAACGTCAGACGTGCATTCTTGATTTTAATCCAAATCACTTTTTTTTTTCTCAGTGATAACCCATTTTCTCCAGCATTGAAACGTCGGTCCAGATTAATCCTTGTGAATCTCAAGGGTCCTCTTGTATTAAAGCCGGAGTGACCTCATTGAGGTGGAGCAATGCCATTCTTTAAAAGCTCCTGCAGCTAGCCTCAGCTGGGCAGGAGAGAAGTCAGCCTTCCCTCTAGGTCTTCATCCAATCTCTTTCAAGCATTTGCCTAATTCCAGAGCTGAGAGAATAAAAAAAAATTGTCAATGATTGCAATAAAAAAAAACACACCAAAAAACCTTACTTTTTCAGACATTGGTGTAAGCACAAACAAGCATTCTTTTCCAGGAATTTTCAATGGAGATCATGCGCTTGATAGAACTTTATGTCTTCTCCTCTCTTTTGTCATCCCAACATTCATAAAAGTTTGTTTGCATAGCATTACACTGGGGGCAAAAGGTATTCTAAAAATAAATGAAGAAAAGAAATATGGTTGGATCGTTCATTTGTACAATCTTTGTCAAGATTATGACAGCCATCAAATGACAGAAAAAATTTGTGTTGTGGGTGTTTACACAAATTAACTGGTTCATTGTAGATCTAAAAGTGAAGATGTTTTCATTTGGACACACAATATTATGTTGTAAAGCAGACAAGATGTGGCAGTCGATAGTTTTATGATTGCAACTTGTCTTTAAAGGAGGAAAACATATCAGAAAATGAAGTAGACTAATATTGCAGATCTATAAATGTTTCAAGAGAAGGTTGCAGTACAGCTGAAAATTGCCACAGGTTACACAAATAATGCACGCACACAAAAATACAACTAATTCTGGAATTGAATTAGTTTCCTCTTCTGTCAACAGAGGAGATTTTGTATTTCATCATCTGAAGATACCACTGATTTTTTTTTTTCCTTTTGAATGGGTGTTCTTTGTGCTGGGGCAGTTAAGCATTTTTGCCTTCCTTTCATGCCAAGGATGTTGAAGATACAATGTATGTCCTATTCTTTTATTCCGAGGTAGCTATCCATTGTTAATTCCATATTTTTTTTTTTCCAACAGACAATGATTATTGCTCTTGGGAAAATAGGAAAGCAGGATTAGTCTCTGTTACAGACAGTTTTTATCTGTTCTCTATTCTCCAACCACTCAAAGACAAAACAACAACAACAAATAAACAAAATCCTGTAAATGGCAGTAATGTCAGTCTGTCAGAGAATTAATCTTACTTTGAGAGCTAAAGACTAAAATGTGGATTAATATCTAACTTGATAAATTGGATCCACTTGATTTAAAGGAAGCATGTTACATCAGAGAGATTGAATTACAATGCCACTCTGTGATCATGTTGATTTTCTTAGGATTAAGTAAAATCAAACAAGCAACCGAATGGAATAGACCAATCTAGAGTTATTGATGGTTGAAATAAACCCAAAATTTAATTCATCAAAGCAAAACAGTTGTAAATCTAGATACTACCCTCTTGCATAATCCAACTAACATGTACTTTTATGTTAACAAACTGCCATGGATATTTAGAATGTTCTTGTACTTGCAACATAAAGAAACAGTTCAGGTGCTGTCCATGGCATTGCTTATTACAACTCTGTGTCTCCTGTTGTTATTCTCAGTTGACCTCTTTCTGCACGTGTGCAGAATGTGACTTAACTGGCTTATACATGCCATCAGAATAGGGCATACAAGAAGAAAGTTACCTATGATATCATATTTTCACATAATTTCCCCAAGCAGTGGTATTGGTGGCAGTCACATATGCAAATTAGACAAAGGGATGCTGTGTTGCTATCATCACAGCATATTTCTCCCATTGCCTTGTACTAAAAATATTATAAATATAAATTCTAGTTAATAATCTAGCCATAACATAATTTGAACACTTCAGTCGTACATTCATATTTGGTATCTTTAATCTTTAATTTTGATTTTTATGTCAAGTATTTCAACATTGTATTTCATGAATAGTATACACATTATAAATCATTGATCTTAGCTCCTTTTTGCATCTCCTTTCTAGTAATACAGCTGTTGGTGTGGTAGAAAGAAAAATGTTTTTTGTGCATACACATTATAAAAGCATTTTTTTTTTTTTGGTGCACATGACTGGACACATGACATTGTGTAAAAAGTAAAAACAGAAAAAGTGATGATAAGATCGAGAGTATGAGTCATTCACTAGATACAATACTGTAAAGTGACAGTTTTTCCCTATAAGCCTATATCTACATTAGATTACACGATATGGCTAAGCACTTGATTGTCTAAAAAGTTGTGGGGGGGGGAGGGAGAGGGAAGGGGGGGAAATGTATCAATAAACTGCCTACATTGATGTTATCTTCATTGATCTCAATCTGATGGTTTACCGGAAGAACGTATACCAGGGCCGGGGAACTTTACATTGGGCCAAATTTGTCATTCATGTACCGCACATGAAATCAAATTTGGGCAGTCGGCGAATCAACGAACTACATGAAATTGAATCTGGCAAAGTTGTTGGACAGATTGTTTCCCACAGTTTAAAAAAAAAATGGGGTTGAGCAACGTATTGTTTAGGAAAGTACAAATGCCTCTGATTTTAGACTGCAGTCTCATACTCATATCAGGCTTTGAATTTGGAAATTAAGAGTCGGGATGCACTTTTTAGCTATTGGGAAGGGACTCGGGTCATTTTTTTGTTCTTTCTTTGTTTGGTGAATTATTTGGATAATGGAGTTGACATTTCCAGCCAATCATACTGAATTGTATGTGGCTTCCTTTAAAGTGTCCTACATCCCCCCTCCCCCATTCTCCAACACTCCTGCGTAACCCTGTACCATCAATTTTGAGACTGATCATGCCTATTCCTTCCTTGCCCCAAAATTGCTAAATAGTGGTAAAAAAAGAAAATGTCTTGTGGAAAGCTATTTTGTACATTTGCTTTAAATGCCCTTTGATCTACATGGAGTATTTGCGTAATTTGCTGACTCGTATGTTAAATGTACACTACATTGATGTAAATGGCAAAAAGTCTGTAAGAGATTATACACTTGTAGCTGACCAACGACGATGCATACTGACTGGTGACCTTTACTTGTTGCTTTTGGTCAAAAGTAGCAAAGTGTGGCATTTTCTACCATTTTATTATCAAAGCACTTTTTTATTAGTACAATATATTTACAAAGCATGTGACTGAATGTACAGAAAAAGTAAAAAAAGAAGTATGAAACATATTTTGCAGAGCACAATTTGACTTCAAGAATAACAGTTATCCTGTAAGTATGAAATAATCAGTATAATTATTACCATACTGATGTTAAGAATATTTGATTAGCAAGTAACTGGGTGATCCAATGATGATACATTCTACATGGGTACATTGTATCTGTACAGTAATCTAAAATTATTATCGGTAATGTGGGATATGTCGTATGTAAGGCTACAATGTTGGTCCTGTAGCTTTTTTTTTAAGGGTCATGCAATGTACAGTGTACATGTAGAATAAGTGAAAATTACAGTTAACGAAAACATAACCAGTGATCTTGAAGTGGAAATTAGGTTGCTTTTTCCATGTATTTCCTGTGTTGTGGGATGATATGCTTTGAAAAAGTGATGAATCGATGTGTTAAGTGATACATAAATATGATACAAAAATCTTATTGTATCTGTTGTACATGTTCATTTTCTGTCTGTAGGCCTATGTATATCTATTGATACATACATTGTATATTTGAAACTATTATACAATGTACAGTACATGCACACATAATGTGTACATATTACACACATACAATGTATGTATAATGATATATATTAATGTATCATACATGAAATATATTCTCTCTATATTTATATGATTCTCTATGAAACGTCACTCAGTGGACACTCAACATGCCCCATTTTTGGCTACCATACAGTATACAGTGTACGCAGATGGGGAGTGAAGGAGATAACTGATTGTACATTAACACTGGATGGCAGCCAACCTTCCATCCACATGTGCAATCTATATAGCGAGGTTTCTCGCCGACTGCCATAATCATCAATCAACCATACATTTTGGCACCAGACGATGCTAAAACACAACCATGCAGCCGAGCCTCCACAAGCACACATGTATTACCACATTCATTGCTTTTATGGCCTGCTACTAGAGTATATTATGTGTGTGTATTCTTGAAGAGCATTATGCTTTTTCCTTATCCAGAGTATTAAAAAGCAACATTGCAAAAATGTTGCAAAGTTGTAAAATCTGATGTTGAAACCACTGACACATAAGTTGGTATCATTTGCCTTTTTTGTGCAGTTTTTGTGTCATCAAAGGTCTGTGTATGTCACACAATGTTTGCCAGACAAGTGGATGTGAAGAGCAAGCAAAGTTATTGTTGAATGAAGTGAAAGGAATTTTGTCATTTGTAGCATGTACATGTATTATGCTATTATGAGATGATCAGGAGACAGTTACTCTACTGTATGTGCTTAAGATGTATATGCTAATAGTAGAAGCTTTTTAAACCCACTGATATAATGTCCATGCTATTTATGTACAAGTTGTAACATGCATTCTTCATAGGTTCAAACCTAATTAAATTTACAGGTAGGTTTGTGTCTAGTCAATTAATGATATTGATTATGTTATGTACTGTCTTAGCAGATGGTTTGAGGAAAACCAAAATATGGTTTACACAACACTGCAATATTTGTCTAATAAAGTGAAATCTATACTGCGTGCACCATCTGTCTAGATGACCAATCAGGCTAGAGCCTGCTGTGAATGCCTTGTCCATTGCACCTTGTGGTTGGGAAACCACAATAGAGACATGCATGTATAGGAATTGACCAATATACTTGATGACAAAACATGAATCCGGTGAAGATGAGAATCTGATATTTCCATCTGCTTGAAAATGACTGATTTGCATTAATGTACATCAATCATACATAGGCTTTTTTGTGCATGTCTGTAGAGCTGATGCTCATTAGTTGCAATACTGTCTTGGTTATAGTAAGTGAATGTGTTCTGTTATACACATAGATACTGAAACATTCAGACAGAGGTATACACGTAATATGCGCACATTTACTGACATTAAGCACTAAAACATATCCATATGTTTATGTCATGTCATTGATGTTTGCATTGATAATTTATGACAACCTTCTTTTTGTCAGTGCAATTGTCGTCTTGTGATCTACTGGTACTTACATGTAGAGAGAAATTATTTGGAAAACTATTTTGACAGATGTCCAGTGCTCTCAAATATAATGAGACATTTAAATGTATTGTAATCATCTGACGAGATTTGTAATTTGTTCACATTATTCTTTTTTGTCTCCCCCCCCCCCCCACCCTCCCCCGCAACTTTCTCCCGTTCAGATATGGTGACATCGTACCGGAGACCATCATTGGTAAGATCGTGGGTGGTGTCTGCGCCTTGTCTGGAGTACTCGTCATCGCGTTGCCTGTTCCTGTTATCGTCTCCAATTTTAGCCGAATCTACCATCAGAGTCAAAGAGCAGATAAAAGGAAAGCCCAAAGAGTGAGTTTTTTTTGTCCCCCAAACGAATGTTTGCTATGCTGCTGCCAAAGAGAATGAAGTCAGAGAGATAATTCTCCCTGGCGTCATAATGTCATAGACGAGGTTTTTAAATGCTAGTTGTACATGTACAGGTACATGTACAATATGTATACTGGCTATATCTAATTGTGTCTGTAAGCCACCATGACAAATTATCTTCAACAGCTGTAACAGTCAATATACTGATATAGACGACTGACGTGGGTGGGAACACGTGGAGTGTTTTTGCTAGAATGGTTCGAAATGCTATTTAAGGATGTAATAAGTCCCAAGATTAGCCATCCTGAAATAGCTGTTCAAACCTTGTGGTGAAGACATTTGGTATTTTACCCAAACAACAAACGTCATCGTTCGTTATATCACGTGGGTTAGTCAGAGAGCTCTGAGAATGCATTCTTGTCACAAGAATGTCTGCTGACACTTTAGTAGAGATTGAAATGCACTCCAAAGACTGTATGCCGCATATACTTTGTCGCTCCAGTGCAAGTAGCAAATTAATTCACACAACTCTCACAACTACAATGTAAATCAAATTTCTGTTTGCATTGTAAATCATAGGTCATCTCTGTGCTCTGCAGCATGGCGTACATTACGAATATTTCTTCTCATGATTGCACCCCCTAAAAAGAAAGAAAAAAAAATTCATTACTGCATTGTCTGGTTTAATTTGCCATTTATTTACACAGAAACATTTCCCCATGGGAGAGCAGAAAAAAATGTTTGCCCGCAGATGAATACAGCAAAATATTTCAGTGTCGTAAGATCTGGTTGTCAAAATGCTGACTAGTAGCCGACACTGTAAGGTTATGTATGATCCAGGAGTGAAATAACTTCACAAACTTGATCATTTTGTTATGTTCACAAGGATGGACTGTTCTACATTTTCTTAAAGAAATAACAACAACAAAGAAAGAAAGAAGAACACTGGAATGATAAGGTATTTTGTGCATTTACTCTTGATACCATTATAAAATGAATTCAAAATGCATGGGATATTGACACATTTTCCCTGTTGGTGTGTTAGTTGAGCTTAGCACTTTTCTACAACAACAATGCGGAAATGACTCTCCTTTTATCAATAAGGTGATCATGTACCGGTGATGAGGTGATTGAAAGGAGAATTTGATGCAGAAAATTTTCCTAGCACACACTATAATTTTTCAACCCTGCAACAGTGACAGTGGGGACTCATTAGCCATTCGAGGCAGAGACCTGCGTGACTGCAGTAAATCAGAGAAAACACTGTGCTAAAGGTGGCGTGAAGCCTCGGCTGTTTCGATGATAATGATGATTATGATGAGCATGATTGTGATATGTGGTGTACCATTGACAACGGGGTGTTCATTGCAGTCGACGTTGCGTAGGCGGTAGAGCTTGTATTGCTTTAGCTTATGTAGTGAAAAGGGAAAAGAAAAGAGCACATTGTTGTGGTTTTATTGGGGGGGGGGGGTTGGTTCTGTAGCCTGAAAGACAATTGACTGTGCAGAGGATGATAATGAGGCTGAGATCATGATGTACTGACAGCCTGCGAGAGCACATCGTCAGATTCCCCCTCTACCCCCCCCCCCCCCAGTGGTGCATGATGGGAAGTCACCTGATGACATTGCATTCTGGATGCCCGTAACGTGTACTAAACCGAGTGCAAATTGGAGACGACATGTCAATAAGACCGGAGAAAAGACGTGAATATTCAGTCGGTACTGAACAGGGGGCATATAATCGCTCATGTATATCTCGGCGTGACATTCTCTCATTGGAAATGTGTGTTCTCAGATGTAGATCTACTTGCCAGGCTAGAATATTGACTGCCGTTTCCCCTAAATCAGATCATGCTCTTCTCTGCCACAGTTGTGTGGAAATAATTTTCATCCCTTTTATCCTGACACAGTGCTAGGTGGGCCATCAAAAAAAGGAGAGAGAGAGAGAGAGAGAGAGAGAGAGAGGGGGGGGGGGAGATAGAAATGAAAGGGAGCCTCACTTCTCTCCTATTACTGTTGATGGCAATGATTATTTTATTTTCCAAATTTGCAACTGGAGACCATGTTTGATATCAGCCAGCTTTAAAGACACTTCACGCTGAAGGGAACAGACGTTTCAAAATATATTTGAATGTCATCATACATCTCTGAAATAGATTTGGAGTAGAATTTCAGCATAATACTTTTCATTCTGTAGGAATGCCTTTTACAGTGTTTGCTGTCATTTTTGTTGTTGAAAAGTGTGATGTGAACAACACTGTAAAAAACAACAACAAACAAACAAAACAACAACTGGTCTGTGCTATCTGCTTGACACCCAAACGCTGATGCTCGGGCCAAAGCTGTTTGCATACATTAATGAATTGACATTGAATGGGAAGCCTGGGGATTGGATTTCGAGTAAAGTTTGCCCGTGTTTGGCATCACATGGCTCTTGCTAATCAATTTTCACTCGGTTTGCTCAACAGAAAATTTTCATTACTCGATAGGGGAATGGAAACATTGCAATGTTGATTCAAGCCTGTGGCAGTGCACATTCAAAGTCAGATTTCTAAGGGAGAGAAGAAAAGCGGCCCAGCTTCCGCTTTCCATCTACTGTTCAAGCTTGAAAATATAGAAGACTTTTTTTTTCAATAACCACATTTCTGTTTTTTCAGTGCAAAGATATCCTTAAATATTGATTTCAGACTGGTATGTACATACCGTAGTAGGTAAAAGTAAAAAAAAAAGTAATTGTGAAGTTCTCAGTTAAATCACGCTAAACTCCACTTCCATTTATATGGCTGAATCCAAGACTTTCTTTTTGACCTGTTTGCATAAATCATTAAAAGTTCAGCTTTTGTTAATTTGTCTAACAACACTGATGTCCCTGTATGTATAAGTTGTCTGATATTAAAACTTCCTACCAAATTCTTATCTGGACTGATATCAGCACAATGTGTCACTTTCTAAGTTTTGTGTAGGCATTAAAAACAATTTTAAAACTTCTGCCAGTATTGCATAGATTTTTATTTAAACAAATCTGAACTATGGCTATTTTGCTTAAGTTATTGAAAAGACCCCAAAGTTTAAGGTTTCATGCCACATGGTGTTTTGATTATGGCTTCCCTTGATGACTTTTGTAACATTTACATTTCCTAGACGTAAGGATTACCACCTTTGGTATATCTCCCCCTCCCCCTTCGAATCTTTTAATCAAGAGAAGGCTTAAGTTTGTTCTGAAAAGTACAAGTTATGGCTGAGCAGAGAGTTCTACCTCATGTGGGTTTTTTTCTTATCAGCACTCTGCACTCTGAGATGGGGAACATTTTCTAATGCTTGGAAGCATGTGAACATGTAGTTGTCCCAATGATCACAAAGAAAGTTTGAGAGCAGGTAATGCTCACATTTTACAAACAGTTGATACCATTGCTTCAGTGGTCTGAATTTATTGTATTTGCAAATGCTCTTTTTTTTTGTTGGTATAATTCAGACACAGCAGCAGACGTTATTGCTGAAAAAGGCAAAAACCTGGCTTTAAAGGGGAGATATGGCTTCATTGTTATTTTGGTTGGTTCTGAACTTTCTCACAGCCATGCTTCTCAGAGAAATGACTGTGTAATTTTAGAAACAGTACAAGCCGTTTGTGCGTGATGACTTGTATGCTGGTACCTCTGCACTGCTCTCTTCAAATTTGTCACTAACGTAATTTGAACAGTTGTGCAATCATGTGCATTTTAACGATAGCCACTTGACGTCATGGCTGCGTTTATTTGTGCGGGAACATTAGCACGAGACATTCGTGAGGGACTCTTATGACATAGTGGGAACGTGACTGGTTTAAAGAAGGAAACGAACCCCAACCTGAAAACAGAGTCTATTCAGACACCTAGACTTCACAAGTTCTTTGCCTATAAAGCCTACAGAGACAGTCTCTGCAAGAAAGCAGTAGTAATATACAGCATTGAGGTGTATGAATTCTGTAATGTGGTGGAAAGAACAGTAATATATGATAGAACTCTGCACCAAACTGTGGAAAATTTTGTGCAGACTGAAAGCTTTGTTTTTGAAGACAACATCGGGGAGTATTTTTGGGGTGGATCTGTAAAGATTGATTGTCGAGGCATAGGGAAAATGACAGTTGTAATTCTAGCATGTAGGGCCATATGACAGACTACATGTACAGTGAGGCCATTTTGTTTATTCTTGTGCCCTGCACATTCATCCTCAGCAGTGCTTTGAACCCTGAACTCTTACAGTTTTTTCTCAAACTTTAAGAAACAATGCAAAGCTACTTCAGTGTGCAGAAGATGCCGTTATACACCTTCAGGTTGTCACTTAGGTAAAGCTGAAATCTCTAGTAAATGAGACAAGTGTAGGGGTTGTAAAAAAAAGATGGTCTTTGTGGCTTAACTCTCTGAAAACCACACATGTGAAATGCCTTCAACATGTGATTGGAGACAGTTACTCAGATAATGGAATTTAAGGGAAATTCTGTTATTGTATGATTATATTCCAATGTTCACTTTTTAAAGGGATGGTACAGTATTGGTGGAGATGAAAATTGGGCTTTTAAATTTTTGCGAGATACCAAGAAAACACTTATATGATATAGTACAGAGTGTACCATTTTAAGAGGAATTCAAAGTTTATTTGATGAAAATCGGGTTTGGAATGACTGAAACATCCAAAAACAAAGTAAAACAAAGCAATCGTAATAAAGTGTGGGTCCCACACTTTATTAGAATTGCTCTTTTTTGAATATCTCAGCCATTTCGAAACAAATTTTCATCAAATAAACATTGAATTCCTCATAGAATTACATGCTCTTTCATATTTCATAAGAGGTTTTTCATTATCTCACCAAAAAAAAAAATGTTAGAAACCTGAAATTAGGTCTCAACCAAAACTATACGATCCCTTTCAACCTTACTGTGCCAATGTGTCAAATGTACCAAAAAAAGTCACACACAAACGTATGGACGGGGAAATTAATGTGGCAGAGAGGGTTAAACATAAAACTTGACAGAACTTGTCTTAAATACTATAGTATTAGACCTCATCATCCTGAGAGTGAAAAGTTGAAAAATAAAAAAATGGTAACAGAATATTGAAAGATACCCTGTATATATACCCTATGCTGTTTCTCATTGCAAAGTCTTCTTTTCATATTGGATGCCTGTAATTCAAGATTGATTTTAGACAAGTGCTACGGATGATACATTTGCCAGATTCGACGTTAGTGTATCTCAAACGTATAAGCAGTGAAATTTTCTTGACCAGCAAAAGGGAAGGCTTCTTGTTTGTTTGTTTGTTTGTTTTTTCTAGAGGTATCATTCAAACAATGAAGTCGTTGATCAATATTGTTGTGTAGCCGTTCATGATAGTCTTTTCTGGAAAACAATGCCGTGTATAGTAAATCCATTGATGATCCGTTCTCCTATCTGACAGGTATGAAAACGCTCACTCACAGGTTCCCACTCTGGTCCACAGTCAGAAGTGATTTATTACTCATTCCTGCCTCATCATTTCAATGTTGCCATTTACAAGTGTGTGTATATATACATTGGTACTTGCCACACGACAAACGCAATGACTCATTTTTTTAAATACTGTCGCCGTTCGACCTGCTCGCTCGCAACCTACATTCACTTATGAAGACAGTTAATGCTTTTGGAAGTAGTGCTGTCGTTAATACTATGACAGTGGTATAATAGGATTCATCTTCTTCACTTGACTTATATACCTGCTAGGTAACTGAAAGGATTCTTGTGTGTGCCTGTGTGCATGTGTCTATGTGTGAGTGTGTGTGTGTGTGTGTGTGTGTGTGTGTGTGTGTGTGTGTGATTGAGATATACGTGTATATTCATATGAGTCATGAAAACACATGCAACATGTACACACAAAGAATGATCAGTGATGATACTCTTTACCTGGCAGATATGTGAGAGTGAGATATGTGCCGTGTGTGTTTGTGTTGCTGTGCGCACCCATGTTATATCGGGTATATATGCAGATATGAGTGAATATGTGTCAGCGCTGTATGCCCTTGATGGAGTGAGAGTGAAAGATATGGAGCAGGGAAGGGAAGATAGAGAGACAGAGACTCTGTACGTGTGTGTGTGTGTATGTGTGTGTGTGTGTGTGTGTGTGTGAGAGAATATATGTCTGTGTGTATGTACATGTGTGAGAGAGAATATATGTGTCTGTGTCTGTGTGAGAGAGGGAGAATATTATGTCTGTATGTGTGTGTGTGTACGTGTGTGAGAGAGAGTGTATGTCTTGTGTGTGTGTGCGTGTGAGGGAGAGAGAATATATATGTATGTCTGTGTGTGTGTGTGTGTGTGAAAGAAAGAAAGAAAAAGAAGGGTAGAAGGGGAATGGAGGAGGAGAGAGGGGATCGAGAGAGAGAGACTGTGTCTGTGTATGTGTGGATGTGAGAGAGAGATATATAAATAAGAATGTGTCAGTGTGTGTGGGTGTGGGTGTGTGAGTATGCTTCCATGTGTTCACACTATGGCATGTATGACTGCACACACACTCGTCTGTCTGTATCTGATGGACACCTTCTCCCAGTCATTTATTTAGACTGACATGGATAGCGCCATGAATGTTATGCTTCAGGGATCATCTGGAAATTGCAGCTTAGGGTAGCTAGGAGAGAGAGAAAAAAAACCAACCCACCAAATCCCCACCCCTCTCTGTCCCATCCCTTCTGATCTGACTGTCTGCTCCGAGGATTAGAAAGAGAAACGATTCTCTTTGGACCTTCCAACAGTATTACATCAATTCTGTGGGGCCCCGATGTCACATTTGAAGGGAGAAAATCCATTTGGTCGCAGTTATGGGTCTGAGATTTTTTCGTTGTGTTCTGGTTCTGCTTTCTTTTGTTGTTGTTGTTGTTGTTGCAAATGATATCAGAACAAAAATGCCTCACTCCCCGGTGGATTAGCTTTCCCTTGGTGCAGCTTTTTGGGATGAGGATACAGTCTATGGTGTAGATAAATGACTACCACACAGAGTGTCTGCAGGCAATATAGAGTAATGTGTAGGAGACAGACGTGCTGTGAGCTGGCTTGCCGTGTGAGAGTGCTATATTTCACACAAAGCAGGGCAGACGAATGCATACAGAACATTGTTGTCTGTGTCCAAGGCTAAATTGTTTAGCAGGTTGCGCCAGCTATTTCGTTGAAAGTCGGACAGTAAGGTTGTCCATCAGAGATGTGAAGGTACAGCCTCCTTTATGGCCCCTTGTCATGTGTTTCCTTCCATGGCCAACCTTGTATCCCTCCCCCTCCCTTCCTTTTCAGAGCCCCTCCCTCACCTTGCTCAACAATGCACATCTGACATTGAGGCTGCGTGTGTACTGCAGAACCCAGTTCTGTAAATATGAAGTTAGGGCTGATATGTTTGTTGTGTTAATTTCTTGTCAAACACTTTTTCCTTGTGGCTTCAAAGGAATCAAAATTTCTAAAGAAATATCATGACTTAACCTCGATGTTTCCACAAACACTATTTCACTCTGATGGTCACATTGTGAGAAAAGATTGGTCATGCTTGTAATTTGGCCAGGATGACCAAGTCGTGTGGCAATGATAAGAAATTGTGAAAGATTATTTTGTTATTTGACCACCTCGTAAAGATTAGGGGCTTATCATTTGCAGCTACTGTATTATATCTGGATTCACATATTCACAATGAAAGCAAAACAACTAGAAACACCAAGAAATTATTCAACTCAGAATGATTTATCCTCCCTAAAGCTATTGCAAAATTAGGATGCCACCATATCTAAATCAAAGTTCTCTTCTGCAAATGCAATGGAGAAGACTACTTTAAGAGAAAACGACATGTATACACTTGTGGTGAGAAGACCATATTCATGCAGTTACATTATTATGATGAAAATGTGTGTAATTTGCCTTAAAAAAGATGAAATGTTTGCTACACGCTGGCAGTTAATATCTGAAGATGCATTGTATGTAATTTCCAGCAAGTTTTTTCTGTAAATTCTGATCTGGTTTGTAGAAGCTTTTGATGTAAGCAATTTAGGGCTTTTCATGCAGAATATCTTTAAAATCGACATGTTAATATAGTACAAACTATCAACAATCATAATACAAGCAGTGAAGGAATGCCAGCGGTCCCTATCTGCATTGCCTTTATGAAAAAAAAAGGAATTATAGATAAAAAAGAGAACCAGTCCTCGCCCTTCCCTTATTTCTCTTACAATAGCCAACACTCATTACAGTCCATGTCTGTTAATAATGACGACAACCACTATCATCTTCCTACAAGACACATTTGAATAATCCAGACCGACATACATTAGCCGTCTTGTAATTGCACTCTTTATCACTTAACTAGGCGCTTTATGGGATACCGGTTTGGGTTTCACGCTTCTGCCGGGCACTCCATAATTGAACCCTCCACTGCCCGACCCCTGAAGCAATGACCTTTGGTATTAAGATGCACCAAATGTTGAATTGAGCATGTCCGTTTGTAACACATGTTGTGCTACGTACAACTTTTATGTGTGTGTGTGTCTGTTGATGTGTGTGTGTTTATGTGTGTAAAGTGTGTATGTAAATTCCATACATGTATCTGCATGATTTCATATTCTCGCTCTTCGGCGTGTTCAGCGCAGCAGTGACATGAAAAACCATTTGCTCTCGCCAACCAGATGCCTGGAGCAATGTCGTGACATTTCAGTCTGGACTGTGCTTTGCAGCATTCGAGTTATAATGGATTTAGCACGCCAATGTTCCTTTCTCTGTTTACTTGGCAAAATAGATTAGAACGAACGGCACGGGCCGGCGCTCTCACAAACAGACCAACTTCTGTCACTTTGTAAACAGTGGCTGGCTGGATGAGCAAGTTATCTCAAAGAAAAAATGTCAACTTTCAATTTTACTAATTTGTAAAAGAAAAAAAATATATATAAAATGCAGATATATGTGATGAAATGAATAGGTTGCTTGTCATGTGTACAATCTCATGTATGTAATAATATTGTATATTAGAAAAAAGCAATTCTTTAACACTGTTGAGGTATATGATTTCTTTATTTCATTCATTCATTCATTCATTCATTCATTCATTCATTCAATCATTCATTCATTCATTCATTCATTCATTCATTCATTCATTCATTCATTCATTTATATTCAAATAATACAAATGAGCTCATGTTTTACCATGAGAGGAAAAATTGAAGGCAATACCTCAGCACTTTGAAGCTAGTTTTGAATTTCTGTGGCATATGCTGAATATGTGCCAGTTAGTGTTGTGGAAGTGAAATACATCATACTAGTGTTCCTAATATGAACTGGTTAAGTTGAACTAACTCTGATTATTTCCATTCAGTAAAAGTGTTAAATGGTTTTAATTTCTGGTTAGGAGTCACAGCATTAACATTCAACAATGACAAGGCTATCTAACTAAGTTATGAAACAAGTCTTGCAACGAGGAAATATGTTTTCAAATGAAGACAGTGGTATTATTGTTAACTATACCAAAATAATATGAGTAGATTTTGTAGATGATATCAGTTCAGTTGAAGATAGGCCTACATGTAGTTCAATCTAAAATGTGATTGATGTAACAGATGGAGAGGTACATGTATATTGCGGAAATATGTATAGTTTACTTTTTTTTTTAAATGCATAGAGTGCATGTACTTGTCACTATCCAGTGTAACACTAAAGTCCCACTACAGAGCCAGTGCATCAAATATCGAGAACAGAAGTTGTATGTATGCACACCCAACCACACACTTACACTGTCTTATACATTTACACACATACACACACAAACACACACACAGATGGAATACACACATGGACACGCAATACATTTATACACCTTCGCTCCATCAGACTTGCACAGAGTGTTCACTGGGCTAATAGAATCAGATGATGGCGCTACATGCAGAGCAGTATTTCGGCCCGTAGCACTGTAGCTGGCCACCAAGATGCATACATGTTAATAACAGAATCTAACGGAGCATCTTGTTGGCGGGGGGCCCCCCTGCCGATTTTTTTTTTTAAAGAGGCCTCCGTACAGTAGCATATGAGGATCGAGGGAGAATATTTGCATGCAAGAGTTAGTGTTCATTACATGCTTTTAGAGAGGGAGCTGAAATGAGATAACAAATCAGAAGTTGATCACCTCTTGTCTTGCTAGAGAACCCTCTCTTTACACAAGATTATTCTGTGTTTTTCATGGGGGGGGGGGGGATGGGAGGGGTGGGTTGAATGAGGAGAAAGGGGAGTGTTGAGATGTGCCCTTCTTGCTGTGTCACACATCAACACTGGGTTTATTACTACCACCTGTGACACATTTTGGCAATAAATATGGCAAGGGGGGAGAATTTGTAGACTTTATTTTGCAGTAATAGCCTGCCATATGGTGAAATGTCTGCACACCAGACGGATGAAAGTACAGGAGCTTTCTGCGGGGATAGAAGCAGTATCTGGAGCGTGGAATGCCATGTGGTTTGTCTTCATTTGGCATAGTCATCCAGATCTGTCGTGGATGAAGTGACAGCCGATCCTCTTGATTGTGATCCAAATGAGAGCATCAGCGATAGAGAACTGTTGAGCGATGGCAAAATCAACAGATTTACGATGAAGAGGATTACGGCTAGTAAAAATCAGTGGCTACTTTGGGAGGTATGGGGGTGGGGTGGTTTCTCTTTGTATGGAAAAGGCATAAGGCATGAAAGAAAAACAGGGTGTTTTCAAAGAACTTTAGATATTTCAGCTATTTCAGTTATTTTCATTCTGTTTTTATTATTGTTAGTCCTTTATTATTTGTCGAAAAATGAAATAAACTTTGAATTGAATTATTGTTATTCCGTTTGTTATATATGCTATTATAACGTATGTGCAATATATGCTGTTTGTTTTTGTCCTTCTTTGATGTTATGCCAGTGGAAGGCGAATTTCTGTATTTTTAACGGACAATAAAGTTCCTTGCATCCTTGTATCCTTGTATTGTCAAGAAAGCATTTATACAGTATTTTTTTTAATCTCATAACTTTATCATTTTTATTATCTTATCATTATTTTTATGTGCTTTTTGTATAAGAAGTACATGAGTAGGCCCTACAGCCAAAGAAGATTTTGCCTAAATCTATTTCTCATCTTCTTGTCTGTCAATAATGTTACTGGAATCTGCTTGCCAGTACTACCATGATATTAGAATATAAGCAATATTAGAATTTGAGCAAAAATAATGCACCTATTAAGTAGACTGGGTCCATACACTGTATGCACCATTTATGTGAATGTAAGGTACACCTGTCCAGCTAAATGTGGGGAATGTCATCTTCCGAAGTGCAAGTTATCAATGTGTTCCATCATGTCCAAGATAGTGATAATAAATATAGCAATAAAGCAAATGGAATGGCAGAGGTTTCATACTAATTGCATGTCAAATAAGAAGGTCAATGGACTGTAAGAACTTCACCTACTGTAAAAGTGGATATTTTCGCGTGACTAATTTTTTGCAATCGGCGGGGTAAGAAGAGTTTTGCATGTTTTAATTCCGTGGAATCAAGACATCAACTACTGGAACATATGGCGAGCAAAAATATTTGCGTGCTTTTATTTTCGCGCTAGTTTCGGGTTGCGCAAAATGCGCGAAAATTTCAACACAGCGAAAATTTCCACTTTGACAATATTGTTGCCAAGGAGTGATACCAGTGGGAACCACTTTTACATCCAGATAAGCCTCCCATCAACTTATTCAAACTCTTCTGTATTTTTCTCTCTTTTTTTTTTGTGACACAAAATCAAAAAAGGGAAAACTTGCATCCTTTATACTAAAAATGGTTGCATCGCAATGTGCATGCATTACTATATTGCCTACCAATGATGACTGTTGGCAGGAAACTTAGTCGTAGGTGCTGAATTATCAACCATGATCATAATTTCTCAAGATTTTCTTTTGTGTATGAACCAGTGGGACGTTTGTTATTGTAGTTGCTGACATCTCCTCATCATAACTGGCATATCTATATATGGTTGTGACCAATTAAGTGAAACATTTCGAAGCCTTAGAATTCTACAACTTTCTTTTATACTTAGAGTGTAATTTTGATGAAACTTTTTCCCTTGTGTTCATTCGATTTCACTCCACTCAGTGATGTCAACTCAACTTACATTTGAATGCGGAATTGCACTTGAAATGGTTGTTGGTTTCTACGCTGCACATGATGTGGACATGGTGGGTGGGTAGACTCACCACATCTTGGACTTGAACAAACAAACTGCCATCATCCACTCAGATAAAAATAAATTGCAGAGGACTGCACCTATTCTGGGAAGTTTATTACTCTCTCCCGCCGAATCGGACATGAATCTGTTATCGTAAGAGCTGCGCCTAGGAGTATATCTTCACCCAACATCCGTGGTGGGATTTGCGTAAACTGTATGTCTCAGTGTTGCCTCTGATATAGGTCATCTGCACATGCATAGGGTATTGTGCATACATGTACATGATATAGTATACATTCAGTTATATGTCCCCTCCGATCTACATCTGCAAAATATATGTCACTAAAGTGTTACATTTATTGCCAAACATTTCATTACATGTTTTAACTCCTTTTAACTCCATTAGCAAATCACACATTTAGTGGGATATTTGAAACATCTAAAAGTACACCATAAAGGAAAAGCCTTGTCTATAGCATGAACACGAAGGACTGGGACATACTTTAGATATTTTTATCTTGATATGAAGTAAAATGTATCCCCAAATAAAAATGTGTGTTCTTGTTGTATACTTTTTATTACCTCATTTATTATATGCCTGTAAGCTGGTAGCTGTGCATGCTAGTCCTGTAGAGTTAGAGCGTGACTTTTCACCCCATACACCCTAGAAATAGGATACCAAATACATTGCACGTGAAAGAGCTTTTTGTTTTTGGATCTGCTAATCACATCCTGTGTAGAGGAAACTAATTAGATCAAAGACTCCATTTTTTTTTTTTGACAGGAGTTCAACTTATTAATTTTTTTTTTTTTTTTTGCCAGACAAAAATTAATTTCATCGCGCTAGCTGTAATGACAAATACAGATTTGGTGTTCAGATCACTCATGCGGGATGCATGCCTCTTCTGACTCCACAAGGATGGTCCCAGATGCCTGTGACGATGTATATTGGTTCCAAGTGCAAACAAACTTCCCCCTTTAACTGCCATTATGTGATGAACATAGTCTGGGCTAATGAGATGCCCATCTGGCCCAGATATGTCTTCAGAGATCAAGCCAATTAAAGGCCTAATCCTCTCCACAGTAGGCCAACATTGAGCTGTAATCACCCAGAGATGTATAATGCCAGTGCAATTATATTAGAGTTGAAGGAACTTTCTCCATACTGAATTTTGCACTGACAAAGAAATGCCTATCAGATTCCTTAAAAAAAAGACTCAAGTTCAAACACTAACTGCAATTAATTTTTGCTTTATGAATTCCCATCATTGTGATATGCATAAGTTTTTATGAATATTCATCATGTTGATGCATATTTATCATTAATTCCATGCATGCTGATGCATTGTAACATGACCCATAATGATATGTCACAATAAATATTTAGTCTTTTTAATGGTTAGAAATTATTTTTCAGTAAACAATCTGTTATTATTATCACATACCGTGTAAACTGTTTGTTATATGCATTCATCAACACAACATTTGCTACTATAAAAATTTCAGTGTTCAAAGTCTTGTTTCAAATTGAGGTCTTTGCGCTTTTTTTTTTAAGGGCACATGTTCAGCCTGGAATAAAAAAATGTGCATCTTCAAGATGATATTACTTTGCAATTGCCATTTAGACATTAACTCGAATTAAGACTCCTCATGCTCTTGTCAAGGTCACCTACAACAATGATACCTTATCTATGTGTATGGTCATTAAAAAGGTGGTCAACTGGGCATCACCTGTATGTTTTCAGCGTGAGCACATAGCAAGCACATTGCCATATTCATCATCCTGTTATATATGTCACAACATTGATTAACCTATATGTATTCACATTATTAAAGTACATAACCTGTGCTCTTTTTAAATGTACATGTAGCTTGCCAAAGGTCACTTAAAAGAAAAATGTGACAATGTGATGCACTCTAGGTGTAATCCATACACATGTGTAGCTTTAATCTGCTCTTCTGCCAAATTGATTACTATTCTTGGCAACAAAAATGCGAAGAGGACCAGAAAAAAAAGACAAAATATGGCATATGGGCATGCATTTTGGATGAGAATATGAAAGACTTATCATGGACAGTAGCCAATTACCAGTTGCCACTTGAAGGTGTTTACACTGTACCATACTACAGTGATTAATCTGCCTTCTTTTTTGGCATCTCTTCTATGCGTCATATCCTAATTATTGCCGGCTATCCCCTTTCTGATTTCCTACAGAAATCTGCAGGTTAGATATACAGTAAGCCTACATGTACGTGCCAATTTATATTGATCACTCAATGTTTTTTTAGCTTTGTAGGCAAAAAATGGCTGGCACCAGGAGGTCATGATTTCATATATTTATACTGCATTACATACGATGTCTTTGCTTCTGATTTCGTGCTATTTGTTTTATACGTCAACTGTGCTGTTTCCATGTGAATATACATTATGTAACTGTTATTGTTGTTTTCATTTGGTTGAATAACGATGATGATGATGATGATAATAATGATAATAATAATAATAATGATAATAATAATAATAATAATAATAATAATAATAATAATAATAATAATAATAATAATAATAATAATGATATTAATAATAATAATAATAACATATTATACATTTACCAGGTTATACAAAATGCTCATAATTTCATTAAGTGTATAGTGTATGTAGTTGACATATCATTCAGCCCAGATTTTATTAGAATACGACACAATAAAGACATGTAGACTTGGGATGGTGTAAACACACCATATTCACTGATGTTGAAATCTATAATGCATACGGTAGTTTGCAGTATCTATCCTGGTGCGGTTGATACTTGCTTAGTCCTTGACCAATATCAAACCACGTTCCAACAATGCAACTTCAACTTGGCTAGTGTGGAGGCCTGTACTGATGGCCAGGTTGGTAATTAGCTAATTGCTCGTCAAAACTGCTTCGGCAGAAAAGAAAACAGCAACAACAGAAGGAATTGTCAATTACACTAATTACTTCATGAGGAATGCTTTGTCAAACACAATGCAAGCCGGCTGTTGTTATATATATTGCCATTCCAGGGAATTGTGGTTCATATTTTCTAGAAATCAATTTAGTACATATTCCCCCCCCCCCAAAAAAAAAGTGGTTCTTGTTTGCTTCTTTCAGGTCAAAATTAAGGATTCTCGTGACTTGTACTGCTACTAGTATTGTACAAGTGTGTGTGCATTACAGTTTGTAGGTTGTACTTCTTTAAGTTGGATGTGTTTATTTGTGTGAATTTCAGACCAGGTACTGAATTATGCAATTATGTAGAAAGGATTTTACAAAAGTTATTGTTAGACATGATGTAAAAAATTAGTGATGAAGAAGACAAATCATTAAAATTCATTGAGCTATACTTTTTATATCAAAATTTCGTGATGGACATCCCTTGACACTAATGAAACTTTGATGCTTGTTTAAGTACCTTGTATAAATGTACAAAGTTGAGAAGGCAGTCAAGTGTGCCAGAAGAGGTATTAGTGCTCAGTCACTGCAACTTACATATGGTCATTAAGAAATGCAGAAGTTCGCAAAAACTTTCAGACGCATCGAAGAGGAAGGTTCAAGTGGTGAGGAAACGCACCTTACAAATTGCGAGTCGCCATTAACCCAGGGACTCCGCCCACTGCCGTAAACTAATACGTGATAACCTTATGAAAGTGGCGGCGGTAGCCGAGTTAGATGGCTTTATTCGATATGCACTTTGCACATTAGCCACACATCCTGAGAAAATATCAGCCACCCCATGGGTGCATTTAGCCACAGACTGTCACACTGCACTCGCCAAATGCTGGAAAACGGCTGATGTGGCAAGGAGATGATAAACTCCCCCCGCTGTACCCGTGTTGCCAATGATGTGATTACGGTCTGCAGGTAGTGATTTTTACCTCAAACTTGACTAGCCAAGCAAGGCGTGGAGAGAAGGAGAGGTAGGCACAATGACATCATGCATGGGAGGAGAAAGACATGGTATAATAGCGTGTCGAGCCAGCCGGTATTCATCTGTTGTCGGCAAAATAGCACAGAATTCTCAAAGAAGAGGTATTGTGACCTTTTTGTTTGCTTTGCTTTTTTAAAGTCATTTTTTTTTGGGGGGGGGGATGGTGTGAGGGGAGGGAGTGAGCAAAGTTTAGGCATGGATGGAAACAGTGAAAGCAAAGGGAGTGGGGAGTATAAGCTTGATATACATATATATATATATTTTACACACACACATACACGTACATGCACACACACAAATTGATAGTCTGGTAGCAAGCATAAGCTATACAAGTCAAAAATATGAAATCAGACGTACATATCCTTGCATCCCCCTGGTTTGCTAGAGGTTCATAACTGTTAGAATGCTCTGTTATTTTTTAATTATAGATTTGAGTTTCACTGTAGCCATGACTGCTCTAGCTTTTTCCACTCTGTAGCAAATGAAAAAAAGAAAAGAATCCCCATTGAAGACTGTTGAAACAATTAATTTTTATCCATATTAAGTATGTATGTAAATGCAAATGGAAGCTCACACTTTGGAGCAAATATTCGAGAAGACTGTGAAACCTGAATTCATAATTTCTCTGCCTGCAAGTACATGGCTCATTGTATTTCAACATTGAGGCTTGCATCCAACGAGGACAGTGGTAGTGAACATATGGCCATCTAGTATTTGTCTTGGCTTCATTATGATTACATCTCACGTCACGTCACCGCACACGGTGTAACAGATGCCGAGAATATATTGACAGTCCCGGGGAATGGAGCATTTTCTCCGCGGTTGCCATGGGAATTCGGGGGTTCATTTGACTAGCTTTTCAGAAGCTGCCGTACCCCGGCTGGGTCCGCGTGCCCTCAGGTGGCATTAGCAATGACGGCTTCAGCTCAGTAGAAGTGCAGCGATTCTGTATGCAGTGACATTGGCCAAAAAAAAATTATAATACTTTAGACACCTGCAGTCTCAAAAGACATTATCTATTCAGCACGTCAGCCATGGTTCAGATTTTAGCGCTAGAAAGTCTTGCATTCATGTCTATGCATAGGAAGTATGTCTGAAACCTTATTTGTTGTTGCTGTTTCTGTGAAGATGAGGTGTAGATATAGAGGCTGAACATGTTACGCGTGTCAAATAATAGCAGTCAATTTGAATTATATTTTCTCTGACATATCTTGCATGTTATGACACATAAAAATTCAAATTCCTTACTAGGAGCAATAATTTGTATGTTATATTGCAGCGCTCGTATATTACTTGTACTATAGATTTAACTTGGTTGAAATATCTACCGTATGCCTTGATACAAAAACCCTGTAAAGAATAGATCTCAGAAGCATTTGCGTAGATATAGATTCATCTTGACTGACATGTAGGCCTATGTTTGATGATTTCATGATGTTATTAACACTTTCGATGCAGTAGGCAACCTGCCTGTGTGCAGTGTGTCAGTGTTGTTTTAATCTATGTGGTGTGTGTGTAAAAGGGTTAAACAAGAGTAGAAACAGTTACATGCCTGGATTTTCTTTCTTTTTCTTTTGGGGGGGGGGGGAGCGTGGGAAGGTGGGGGAAGGTTGGGGAGGGGGAGAGGAGTGTGAGATGTGATGACGTGCAATTAGATAGAGTTATGACACCTGTAATGTGTGCGTTAGCAATATTGCATTAGTCTGCTATCAAGGTCACCTACATGATTTGCTCTCGATGATGTGCTGCAAAGGAGCTGTGGGTGAGGTTTCACTTCTCTCACTTCTCGTGCCTCCTGACGTGTGGGATGACGATGATGATGATGATGGCTCGATCTACACTGTATGTCCTGGCCTTGGTCAAACCAATCAAACAGGAATTCCCCGATGGCATTAAGCAATTTCTTTTTCGGTGTTTCCTAATCTTCCCACATCATCATATTATCTGATGCATTATTGAGACTTGTCAGGGCTAGGGGTATATACATGGTGTCATGTGCTCATGCAGCCTCAAGAAGGTACAGTATACAGCACTCTAAATCTCATCAAAGCTAATGGTGGAAATTGTTGGCTGTCTTGGCGAGGCGCTTTCCAATACGACCATGCTCAGCACTTTCTACCTGAATACAATTGTTTCAACTCACTGGATGCATTTTCTAATAATAACCATCTTAAACTAGATAGAATACATGATGTCTCTCCACTTATGTTTTTGTTGTGTTGTGTTGTTTGTTGTTGTTGTTGTTGTTGTTGTTGTTGTTGTTGTTGTTGCTTTTCCAGTGTCCTACTGTAGAAGGCCCCTTCCAAACACACACACACACACACACACACACACACACACACACACACACACACACACTCCCACACAAGCATGTTGTGATGCAGTTATTACAGGTGGTATGGATACACACTGGTCAATACAGGTGTCTGGTCTATACCATATTGGGAGCTTTTGAAAAGGGGTCAGCAAGAACAGATGTACTGTATTATACATGAAGAACAAGCTCTATTGTGTGATCTTACTTACAACTCAATCCTCTGGTATACCCCTCCCTCCCCCCCCCCCCTCCCCCTGAAAAAGTTTACAAACTTTGTTTATACTTTACTGAGAACAGTGCATCATGAACTACTGTATTAGTCAATATCTATGACACCAGATTTGTGGACTTTGAAGATGATTATGGCTGATGTACAGTAGTAAAAACACTGAACAGAAAATATGGTCAGAGAGGCTTATTTTGGATATGTATTAGATAGCAAATGTATGTACAATATACAATGAATGAATATATGTGTGTTTTCAATTCAATTCAATTCAATTTATTTGGCAACTGTATGATACAACATAAAAAATTGCACATTATAAAAGACATACATTCAAAGGCCGGGACCCCTTGTAAGCAACTAGTGCTTGTTATTGGGCCCCTTTGCAGCAATTAAACAATCAATAACAAAAATGCAATTAAGCATATATTAAGTGTATCAAAATTTCTGTCATAAGTAATAGATTAAAAAATACAGAATTACGTTACAATATACACACAGACATACGCAAGCATACATTCAGTAAAAATGCAATGCAAGAGATTGGTAAGAGGGTGAAGAAACGAAGATAAAGAAAGAAGAAAAAGTACAGCTGTTGAAGTCTACTCAGTCAAGGATGATAGCTTTTTAAATGTATTTGTAATGTAATGTGTTTGGATGAATAGATGAATAGATAGATAAGAAAATTGAATATATAGAAAAGAGAGGGAGATATAAAGATAGTAATATGGTAATAAGTGTATATACATGTTGTATATGTACAGCATTTTCTGGGATTATACATGTATGTACAGTAGGTATAAAGCATAATGTCATTGACTGAAGCACCTAAGGAATATGTACAGCAAGTGTCCCTTCACACATACTTAATGTACAATGTACAGGCATGTGTGGATGTGTGTGTGTGTGTGGTTTTTTATTTGTTTGTGTGTGTGTGTGTGTGCGCAACTTTAATCTGAGATATTGTCTTTAGCTATGTACTTGTCTTTTGTTTCGTTTCTTTTCTTTTTCTTTTTTAAAGTAGCTACATTTTAAGTTTCATGCTCCCTGGGAAAAAAAAGAAAAACACGATTGGGAAAAAAGAGAAGAAAAGAAATCTGTTGAGTGTGTGGGTGGCTAGAAAAGACAGCAGTGCTAAGATGGAGAAAGGTCAGAACGTACATGCAATTATGTTCACCCTCAAGTTTTCCGCTGAGTTTTCCATGTGTGAGTGTATTCGTAGTGTGTGGGTGTGTATTTGTTTGTACGTTTTCCCCTTCAATTGAGTGCGCGTGTTTGAATGTGTGTTTGCCCGTTTTCAGGAGGCGCATGTTTAACGTCTGTTGAACATAATGTGTGGTAGTTGAACATAATGTGTGGTAGTTAAACATAATGTGTGGTAGTTGAACATTATGTGTCAAAGACATCCTACATGTATAATGCAGAGGATCACCACAGCCAGCAAAGGGTGGTGAATGGCTGGACCTGTTTTGAGTTGTGCGTTGATGGTGTGGTTTTCTTTTCCCACACATTTTTCTCTTTTTTTTTCTTCAAAATAGCATCATGGTGTATAGAGTATTGTATGTATTGAATAGTGTTCACTCTTTGGTGGAAGTTCTTTTGTGGATTTTCTGTGATCTGCCCACTGATTTCACAGTGGTGATGTGACTGTTCAAAAAAAGTGTGTACAAATGATTATTTTTTTTTCTCTCCCTCTCTTTTCAAAATACCTACAAAGGTGTGATGGATATGAATATATTCCAATTCCTTTTGGTAGTATCATTCTGATGGACTTCCATTGTATCCCTACCTTTTATATCATATTCCAAGGGGCCTACCTCAAGGTCAAGTGAAATGTTATATGTACACTGTAAGTAACTGTGGTGTAATATTTATGGCCTGGTATCAGGTGGAAACATTGATTGATCATTTGATGAATATTGTACATACCATTTTGACACTTCTTTAAGGATGTGTTTTGCAAATCAATTGATGTTTATTTACAAATTGTATGTTGCCTGTGAAAACAAAGACATAAGTGATATCACCTCCAAGGAAAGGGAGGGGGTGGGTCGCTAAGTTAGTCTCTTGAAAAGGGTTATTAGATATTCCGCAATCAGTTGCTATTATTCTCATTTACAATGTTGTATGAATTCAACACAGTCGCCTAATTAAAGCCTTTATTATCACTTTTACCCCTTTACCCATCTCCTCCAATGCCATGGAGCCATTTGTAGACTATTGCATGATTCCACCCCCTCCCCCAGCAAATTTGCTAAAATATTATCATGTGTACAGTTTTCAGGCTCCAACTTGAAGTTTCTACCTGTAGATGCACAGTCATCCATGCATTATGGTGTAATAACAAGACACATGCCTATAGACTCACAACACCTGTGAATCTTCTCCATCTACTTTGTGAAAGATTCTATTGCTGTCTGCATGCAAGATACTCTGGGTAGTTGCCAACAGGAAGTATACCAGGTACAGATGCTGTGCAGGTTACACCCACCATCTGAGTGTGCCTCTCAGCTATACAAATCTGTGAATTCATTAAACTGCAAGTGTTTAAAAATCAATTAGGATGAATCAAAGGTCACACGGTGGGGCACGCAATCTATCTCCTCCTACACACCATGTCCGTCCAGTGGAGGTGCAAGGCACTTGTCTTCCTGTATACAGCCTCAAAAACATCTCGTTGTCATGCACACTCACTTGTCATTGCTGAGTCATAAATTCAATCCCATCAAGAGTTTCTATTTTTGGTAGGGGTTCATTAGTGTTATTACCATACATATAATTGCATGCAGAGGGATATACTAAGTCTCAATTTACAGAAGATGACGAACAGAACTAAAAACAAAAAATACAGTAAAAAACTGAGAATAATGAGCACTCCATTTCTAGTACCGGTATGATGTGGAATGTTGGTCTACCATATGGAGCTGGTACATGAACACAACACCAATTTATGTCATGGAGGACAAAAGGGTTATATTTAGAGGAAGTTCATCAGTGCTTTGTCTGCTCTTAATGTGGAAAATAATGAGCTATTTACGCTGTACAGACCACATCACCCCCATCATGATTAGGCCATTACAGAGGCAATTGTAATCTGCACTGTGACAAGGACAACTTTTCTTGAAGGTGTGATTAGGATTAATTCAAGTACATTGCATGAATACATGTGCATTACTCATTATGCTGTGCTGAAGTCAGCAGAAGAAAACAATGAAGATACTGCCCACGCATTACATTGAGATATCTATAAATTCATAGTGTGTGCTCACATGTGTGATATGTGTAAACTGATTGTCATACACTTGTATAGACTTCCTCAAGACTGGATTTTTTTAACCTGTTCTGGTAGAGGAAGGTGGCCAACATTCCAGGAATATCAAGCTTCATTGGCATAACATTATCAGTTTTGGTTTTAAATGGGAAGAAGATTCAGTGTAAGCAGGGAGCCACAGATAAATCATCCAAATTATCACAAATAAATGAGCTTCTGTCATTACAGTGAGCAGGAGCGAAATCATGCTGAAGAGTTGGTTTCATCTTCGAAAGCTTACTTGATGAAAACCTGTGATTTGTGTAGGGCTACATCATGCACATTGTAATCATCGGGTGGGCCTGTATGCTGCAGATAATTGACATGTGGAACCCCATGCATGCGTTTCTACTCGGGGCCTTGGGCGATGTTGGTTCAAAGGAGCGAACATGGCGACAAATAAAGTCGATCTGCAGAAGGCCCCCTGAGAAACACCTAGAATTACCCCACATCCAAGCTTCCACTTACTCTATACTCTTGCCACCACCCGTCCTTTCCTTCATCCTCGATTGAGTCCCCACATCACCCACCAGCTGCATGGGGAGATGATATTGGTTTTGCGAACATTGGCTGTGGAGAGCTGTCGATGGTAGGGGACTTGATCGGTGGAAACTTTGTGCATTCCCTGCCGGCATCTGGCTCTATTTGTCCCAGTTTAATGAAAATTTGTAGGATGTACACAGGCCTGATGTGTGTTTCCTGAATATCTATCAACTTTATATCTTCAGTAGATGGTTGGATCCATTTAGACAGTTGTTTTGTGGTTGTGTAATTGGCAAGCAATATCAACGCAGCATTTATTAATTTGATATTCTGCTGTTTGTATGCTTTCAAATGTGAGCAAACTTTCTTCCTGTTAGTATTAAGTTATATTTTCCAAGTACTGTAACTAGAATGTATGTTTGGCTGCCATTATGATCTCGCTTCCATACTACAAAAGTAGCAATGCATGGAATCAGTCATGATGGTTTCATACATTGTTGGAAAATGTGAAAGGGACATCACTTGGATTCTATCTGCTGTGTAGCCATTTATGGGCCCAGGTGTTCAGCTTAACTCACCAAGCTTTTTTTGTCGGCAATCAGTAATTTGACTGGTCCTCTGTATAGTCATAAACTTAGCAAGCCTCCTCGGGTGTAGCAGTGTGTGCCTCGGTCTAACAGGAAGGCCATGGTAGGAATATAGAGATTAGAGGGAATCACGTAATAATCTTTATTTAATGACAATTAGTTTTCAGTATCTGCACCAATTGGCAATGAAAATGCAATAAGAGTTAAGGAATGATTTCATTCATTGCCAAAAAAAAAAGAAAATTGTAATAATAGCACTGTCAAATCAGATTAAATAGCAGGGTGTGTTCACACGCACCAGAGAATCATGTTTTTCCCCTAACCTGGTAGTCAATCACAAACACGCCACTCAATATAAAATCAGAAACTGGTTCTTACCAGTGTATTTCCTGAAGTTCAAGGCTATCCAATCCATCACTGGGATGAATCTTTAAAATCTGGTGTCCTTCTTTAGTATGCTGCTGTGATTGCTCAGCATAAAATGCAACTACAAATTTGACTTTGGTTACTGGTTGAATTTAAAGTGAAGTAAAGTGATCATAGATTTCTTATGACTGATGATCCTTCGTACTATTCTGTACATGTATTCATTTCTAGTGTGAAACTAAGCATCAGGTTTGCTGAACTTCTACAATGAAGTGCTTCTCAAAGCCTCAGGTTTTAGAGATGTTAGTTTTTCTAGTGAAACTTTGTTCAGCCGTTAATGTGTCAGGGATATTTTGTATGACTGGTGTTGTGTTGTTTCTCCCTAGAGTTTAAATGTTTTTAGAAGCTAAGATCTGTGGCGTAAAGATTCCTTCTATCTTTAATTTGCCTTCAAGAGAAAAAGAAGAGTGAAAATTTATGCATGCCACTTAGACATGAGCAGTATCTCTAAATTTGGTACTCTACTGTCCGTGTGCTAACATGAATTTCAATTCCAAGAGGTCACAAGAAGTGGTATAACTTGTATCATGAAAGAGTGTTGAACTCTACAGTGAAATATTGTGAGAGAGAGAAAACATACTTGTATTTAGAAGGTAGCTGCTCCTTTAATGCAGTGAGCGCACTACTTGGCATGAAGCGCACGTGTCGCAGTGCTTCTGTACTGATTGAATGGAGCAATTATGCATGAATTTGATGAAAAATCTTAGGTCATTTGTTGCAAGGGAGTCGTTTGATTAAATTGATATTACAAGAGTTGAAGGAAATTCGATGTGATTTGTGTGGTCCCTGCATGCTTCAGCACTGCAGAAAAAAAAGAAGACATATTGCAACATGTGTAACGAATATTTGACTTGCTGAGCTGGCAGAAATCTATGACCATGTTATTGTCAGGATGGCCATATTTGAAGCATTACTTGGGTGTTGTCCCCTTCCCTGACAATTTTGAGTGATCACTGACTTGTGACTCTTAAAGGTTACAGCCAAGTTATTCTAACCTTTTGCCAATTTTCTCCAAAACCCACAGCTGCTGCACAACTGAAATAAAAAGTAGTACGCAGATGAAACTGTCATCTCCTATCAAAATGGTGCTTAATCAGGTCTTTCAATTTTGCTGGGCAATTTTAAAGTGAGAAAATGAATTTCCATTCCCTGTTATTTTAGCTTTAAGACTTCAGCCAGGCAATCACTGAGAGGCTACCATCACCTGATCAAATGGAACAGCAACAGAACCTGATCATTTTTTCTGTTTTTTTTTCTTCTTTTTCTTCTTTTTTGTTCTAGTTTATTTGTTGTTGTTTGTTGTGGGGGGTTTTTATATTTTTTTTTTGCTGCTTCTCAAACATGGTACATGCCCAGCAAAGGGAGAGTGGTATTCTCAGCTATCGTAACACAGTTGCAAGCTAGTGCGGCTGCTTGGGGGAGCCCTTTGAGTCACTTTAAGTCTTATTGCCAGCTTTTAAGAATTCCTGGATGTCATTACTGTATGTTGCAAACTACATCTACATCTCAAAGTGAGTAGATGTATTTTAGCATATGATGAAATAAATAGAACTACCTTTGATGATGCTCAGTGGATTTTGTCTGCAATGACACGCAATCAACTGTTCACTGACTATGATTGAAATGGGGGGGGGGGGGGGGAGACCCACAATCAACAGAATGCAATTTTCAATCAAACATCAGGATGTACTTGGATGATGTTATAACTCTTGGACAATTGCTGTGTTCTTGAAATTATGAATGTTCACGTCTGCGAGCTAACTTTCCATGTTTACCCTCCAGGGAAGGACCTGTTTGTACAGTGATTCACAAAGTGAAATTTAATTAAAATGTATGAGCGACATTCAGAGCCCCACTGTGGGGCGAAGCTCCCTCCCTTCACGTCGCAATGATGGGATCTTGCTGCCGATTTATATTGCCCGTTTCCCATCCCAACAATTGCGAGTCCTGTTACACCTAATGCAATATGTATGCATCAGGGAGGAGTTCTTCTGCTCCATCAATGCGCAAGCAGTCGGCAGCAGCCAGAAAGAAAGCAGGCAAAAGAATGGAAAAAAGTCCAAATATGTGTGCATGTGATATGCATGAATTCTGCATGTTTTTGAAGGGTACGCACACACATACACAAGGAAATATGCTTAAACCTGTAATATGATTGATAAATTTTTTTGCCTTCCATACTTGGCCTTACCACTTTGACCAGATTTTCATGTGAGCTTGCGCACTCCTACCATACACATGGACCAAAAAAAAAAAAAGAACAGAAAATAAAAGAAAAGAATATCTTAAATGATATCAATGAGTTATGAGAAACAATTATGCAGCCTTGCTTTGTAATTCCATTCAATTTATGATTGCAGTCATAAATGTGGATACAGACTTGGTAAATCATACTCTGCTAAACTTTGAAATTCTCATAGACTTTGTACAGGGCTTGCAAGGTAGTAGTAACCTATAGCTTAAAAGCTGTTTGATAATCACATTTTTGTTGTTGTTGCTGTTGTAAAGTTTATCATATTTCAAAATAAGGAAGTTGGAATATGTTGTTTCAGATAACTTAATTTTCAGTATTTTGAATGTATGGAGAAATCTAGCAACTGGGATACGGATGCAAAACATGCTTGCAATTCTCACTCTTAAAACATCCGAGTCAGAACAGACCCGAAAAGGGTCTGTTGGGGTCACACCCCAGTCAGGGTCAGAAATGACAAGGAATGGGGTCAGATATGACCCCATTCAGAGTCATGAATTGGGTCAGGGTGACCCCATTCCGGGTCTTCATGACCAAATTCCAAGTCATTTTTTACCCGGAACAAGGTGTGACCCCAACGGACCCGGTTCCAGGTCAGTTCTGACCCGGATTTTTTTAGAGTGTTAAGTCTAGATGAATCTAACTATATAATCAAATGTAGAATTTCTGTGAAAGGTTAAGATATGTAAGAAAAAATTTAAAGAAATGTTTCTCTTTTGAACCTGTATGTTCCTTAAGTTATTATTATTTGTTGTTGTTGTGCCTCTTGAGATGCATGTTTCGTTGGTATAGTCTCTGTGTGTATTTAATGGTATATTAATTTTGACTAGTTGCTTTTTATATCAGATTTGAAATTGTTATGGGTATGTTTTCTATTTCAAAAAAAAAATATGTAGATATAATGTATGAATATAGAGCAGTTTTGGTGTAGACGATGGTGTGATGTAAAGCATTGTGAAACAACAAAAATAGTTTGTCAGAGCGCTCATCAAATGTAATTCTTATATTGAGATACATGTACAGTAGCACACAAGTGTCTCCCCAGACTGGTTTCATTTTCGTGGAACCTCCCTGACTTCAATGTTGGACTGTGTGCAGCCCCCTGCACATACACGTAGCTTTGTGATTGCCACAAGAGGGAAAGGAAGTGGTGTTGAGAAGCATGCTTGTACCCTCCTCCCTGTGCCCCAGACACGTACGTTGCTACTCATTCGGGCCCGGACGCAAGGGAGTGCGCCGATAATTAACTGTAGCCATTGGCTATCGGTAACCAGATCCAGGAACTGGCACGGTGCACCCTCGGACAGAGTGCCATGGGAATATTAGATGTTTTCCGTCCTCGTTGATGTCCTGACAGATGTTTTTGCCGGCCCCCATCTATTTTTTTCTTTGGGGTGGGGGGGGGGGGGGGGGTGATTGTTTACATGGCGGTATTTCTCATGGCCAAATGGTCAGATTTCCCATCAGCAGTCTGGCATTTCATATGGATATCTTATCTCTCAGGAAGTTCAGCAATATGACTGCAAATATTGGTGACAACCATTATCCCCCTGCTTTTTTTCCTTTTTCTTGTGAGAAGTTTTTACTCTGATGACTACACTCAGATTAGCCCTGTGGAATATATCAAAATGATTTGAAAATGATATGGAAATGAAAGAAACCATGCATGTAATACATCAAAGAAAGGAAGAATAAAGCTTTATACATTTCTTTCTGAAGAAAAATGTCTTCATTAAGCGATGAAGATCTTTACATCACAGTGAAAATAGCAATATTTCTGAAAAAGAAAAAAAAAACCCAGCTTGTTTCTGTGAGTACCACAAAGGTGTCAACATCATAAAAGATAACCAAAGTTGAATTTCATAAAAATCACTTTCCAATGAAATGGGATCTTCACCCACTGTTATATAATTAACTGCTAAAAATAATGTAACTGTCATAATGTAATAAGTTCTAGGAATGGGTTGTGTGCATTTCTGCTTTCACAAATTACTTTATTGTGACCTGGCATTTCCTCACAACAAGTCAAGAAGTGAAGAGTTTGTTTGCAAAAGCCGATAAGTCTATTTTTGAAGATTTTGAAGTACGGTCTCTGTCATAAAGTACAAGATAATACCTTTCAAATGATACATTGGTCACTAGATACAAAGGTACATTTTTAAAGTTATGGTCAAAAGAAACACAAATTTTCATATTATTCTCTTTATTTTTCTTGACCTATAATCGCAAATATCTCCATTTGGCAAATATGGACTTATCTGTTTTTGCGAACAAGCTCTTCAAGTGTTGTTAACGGGAATAAAGTTGTCAATCTGAATGGGACAAGAGGAGACAAACACTGCTCTTTTTGTTTTTAACAGTAAACAGCTGCAAGTTCAACCCTCAGCTGTGTCACCTTCAAAAAACTAAACCGCCATTTTGACAGTGCTGATAAAGACACATTGACACAATCACCCCAGACGATTGAGGAAGGGAAAAAGTGCCCCTGGAATGGGGGGTGGGGGTAGGGGTGAAATGCTGGGTAGTTTCACATCCGACACACATAAAGTCCCCCTGATAGGGTTGTTACAAAATTAGCGGACTGCATAATGCATGGTGTGTAAACAGAGCTCGTGTTGACCGTGTTGGCTGTGTCTATAGAAAGAGGGAATGAAGTATTTGGGTATGTAGGGCTACATAGATTTTCCTCATTTTCGCCATTAATTGATGATGGGTCCTATCCTGCTCTGTGTGTGAGTGTGTATGTGTGTATGTGTGTGTATGAGTGTGTGTGTAGATGAGGGTGTGGTATATGTCCCTTATGTGTTTGTGTGTGTGTGTTATTTGTGTGTGTTGTGTGTTGTGTGTCGGAGTTGAGTCCTCTCTGATAAGAAATGAGTCTGAAGTCTGGTGAAATGACAGGGGCAGTAATTAATGGCTCTTGGTTTGCGATGCCCTGGTAATGTTTAACTGAGGAATTGTCTGAGTTTGTTTCTTTTTTCCCCATGTACCCAATTTTAATAATCACCCACCTGCAACATATGCAGAGACCACTAGTCTCTACCTGCTGTATCCAATGCATACAATATATCGTGGGCATCAAAGGCATCACTAGTGATGTAATATTATAGTAAGTAGTGCAGATGCATGCATGCATACATGCATGAACACATGCATGTGTAAATGCATATGTTTATATAGATTTACAGATATGTCGCTATATGCAATGGTGATCTTTGACTGGGCAATGCAATATTCTATTGAATGAAAATACTTTGAAGTCTTGAGAGAATGTAGCAACAAAACCATGGTTTTCTCCAATTGTAAATATCTATTACATTCACGGAAAGGAACACAAGTTTCAAGCAAGCACAAAGCGCCAATTAAAACCATCTCTCTGTCTCTTTCTCTTTCTCTCTCTCTTTATGGGCCTCCTCTGCTCCTTCATCACATGTTTTCATTAGTCCAGACCCTAATCTTATTTTGCCCCCCCGGCTCCATCTCACGGCAAAAGAAGGACGGACAAAGGACCGGTCCGAGAAGATGCATGAAGGCAATATCCGGCGCTATTATTGTGTAATAGAGGCCGCTCTCTGCTTGCTGATTTATTCTTTCAGAGTCATCTCTCATTCTCTTCAATACTTCTCAGCTGTATCTTTCTCTTTTCCACCCCCCCCCCCCTGCAGGGAGAAATGAATTTTTGATGTGGAAACATAATCATATTTCTCTCTATATATCTCTATCTTTATCTCTATCTCTCTCTCTCTCGTGACATATGAGATATCATGAGTTTCATATTTTGGCATATGTTGTTTTCTTGATCTCTGAGCTGTGCAAATGTTGCATTGAGCTCACAAAGAGCAAAGAGGAGTACTTAGTTGATCAAATCTTCTATCTGTGCGTGCATGAGGATATATTTTATTTAAATCAAAGTGTTCTCCCTCCTCCCCTTCCCCCCCCCCCCCACCTTTCCCAGCCTAGGAGCCAGAATTAGTCATCACAGCTACTGATCACTAAAAGGGAAATACATTCTATCTCGTACACCGCTATCCTTAATGATGTTTCATGAGCCGACTGAATGTGTGAATAATGTGGTCGGAAATTGGATGGTTGTAAGTCAATTTGTAGTTGATGAAAGGCTTGAGCAGTCAAGAAGTAAATGATCAAAATATTGGAATATATTTCAATCACCAAACTCAATGGATGTAGCAATATGACAGTGTGAAAGAGAGAGAGCAGAAGAAAAAAAAATATTGATAGCCACTTTGAAAGTAGATAGACATGACTTCCATTTTTTATTTAAAACTTTTCATCGTTGAGGATTGTGACAATCTTGCCTTCATTTACTTTGAGTAAGCCCAGTGAAACACGTCATTCTTGTTTATGAGCGCTGCTGTATCTTGTGCTATTGTAAATAATGTTTGTGTTTTGAACTCGGCATTAGCTTAAAAGATGTTCCCTGCAGTGAGGTAGATAAGCAGTTGTCAGGTAGTGTCTGTAAGAATTATGTTATGCTCTCTGATGCATACTCCAAAATAACATTCAGGCGGATAGCATGGATAGTTTATACTGGGGACTTTTTCATCCTGATATGATAGCCAAAAGATACGCTTATGTCCAAGAGTGGATCAGTGTCTCGTATATCATGACTGTAATCTCTCTAATCATGTTTAGTGACGTCAGAGATATTTTTCTTCTTTGTGTGTGTGTGTGTGTGTGTGTGTAAGAGCAAACTTTAGAGAAATGTGCTGAAATTTATGAGTTTGTGCATTGTGTACCTCTCAAGCAATCTTTTCTGTCTTTCTGTCATTCTAATTCTGTGCTATATGTGTTTATCTCTATGTTTGCAGAAAGCGAGACTCGCGAGGATACGTTTGGCCAAGAATGCGAGCGGAAATGCATTTGTATCGCGGAAGAAAGAGGCTGATAGGTTGGCTCAGGTAAGCAGCATTTTCTCTTCTTTTCTTTCTTTCTTTCTTTTGAAAGCTTACATTTTTATCACTAGAAGACACCAACAGTTATCCCCCTCCAACATACACACACAGACAGACAGACATGCACACACATACGAATGAATCCAAATTATGTTTTTGAATAAATGGCGTGCCCTGTTTATAAGTAGCAATGGATATTTCAGTCATTAAATGTAATTAAATATTTGCTGTGTGGTAACCTTTCAATCAAAAGTTTCAACATGAATAACAGCTTTTGAGTCATCATATAACTTGGTGAAAAGACAGTGGATTCTTTTGTCATTGCAAGCTACTTTGCATTTGATATCTGTGATAGTAGGTCTCAGTCAAGCACATCAAGTTCATTTTGGGGGGAAATAATCTGAAAATAGTGTGAAGCTTCACAACAAAAATGGTTGACCCTGAGAAAACACTGAGTAACGTATGTACATATGATAAAGATTATTATGATTATTATTTTTTTTAGCTTTGATAACCCTGACACATTCTTGAGGTGTTTTGTAAAATCAATTGTAACTCTTTATTTGTGTTCCCTTCTATAAACTTTTTATTTATCAATGACAATTCTGTACAGTGATTAAAAAAAAATAGAGATTTTAGTGGAAATAGCCATTAGTGATGTATGCACCTGAACGGAAAAATTAGGTGATTCGATGGAAGAGCTTTTAATGATCAATACCCTACTTCACTGAGGGGCTGGCTGAGAAATGCTGATGAGTGTAACAATTTTTCTCTCCCCAGAAAAGCGGGTAGCTCAAACGGCCCTGCAATGATTCACATGAATCGTTGTACCGTTATGTCTCCAGCATACACGAAGAGTATTTCCCCAAAGAAAACTGTCCTGGCAGGGAGACCCATGATGTATGGCCAGAAGGGCTGGGGGAAACTCTTTCCCCCTCTGTTTGCCCAACTTTAGTTCTCCCCAGTGGAAATATTTTCAAGCTCCCGTGCACCACTCAAGCCGGACGTATTTATTCCCAGTCACGTTTACACATCAAAGTCGGGTCGGTTTTCATGAAACCCACACTTTTACTTCCTCGAAGATTCCCTGCCTTGTAACTGAACACTAGACCCACACATACCAGATTTATTTCTTTTCCAGTAAAAGCAAAACAGATCATGGTAGGAACATATATGCCCACCCTCTTGCACTTTATGAAATTAGGTGTAGGGTGAGTAGCCATGGATCTTAGAAAGTAGTCACTTTTAGAGCTCATCATGTCTAGCCATAGCTCAGAAAATACATTTCTTGAGGGGGCTCTTTGCATTATTACACCATACCCACATGATGAAGGCCACACAGCAGTAATTGGCTGTCATCACAGCAATAGTAACACTTTGGTTAATAAAATATGTTTGGAAAAGAACATATTATTCATGTATTGTGGTTGATTTATATTGCAGAGTGAGATCCATTCTTGATTATGTTAGTGGTTGAAAGATTTTCACAAGTTTCACAAAGTTTCCAGGAGTTACTCTGCGCCAAAAATGAGTCATGAGGATATTATTTCAGGCAAAGAGGACTAAGTGTCAATGCATTCTTTTGTGCTTTATTGATCATTAGAAATGTTGAAAGTAATTGAAGTTGCTTATCCTGTTCTTATTCCGAAAGGGTCTTGACATGCAAGTGCCAGTAATTTTTTACAGTATTGTTTCTGATCGTTTTATACACACACATACACAGACATAGGTGCATTGTACAATAGATAGATAGATAGATAGATAGATAGATAGATAGATAGATAGATAGATAGATAGATTGATAGATAGAGGGATAGATAGATGGATAGATAGATGGATGGATAAACAGATAGAGAGATAGGTAGATAGATAGATAATGTATGCAGGGAGTTGGCAAACTGTTCAATGTGTGTATGGTTATCCCATCATCTGAGTGGTATTACATGTACTTCTAAATTTCTGTGTGCTTCTAAAACACCTTGCTCATTAAGAATTAACACATGGATCATGTGTTGCTCTTTTCATCAGATACCAACTCAAAGACTCTATGAAAGATAACAGCCATTTGATGTTCTGTTAATGAATGATGACTATACAGTAAGAAGCTAGACACCCCTTTTTCTTCCGGCCTACCGGTATTCTCACAAAAAGGGCAGAAAAAGAGACGAAGCAGTAAAGAGCCGTCTTATCCCAAACCCACTCATCCCCTCTTCCCTAAACTTGTCGTTTGATCATCATTACTCCATCTGATGGATATTGCTCCTTGACATTTTGGAGGAAATCTGGTATGAAAAGCGACACTGGGAATGTTGCCAAATGTTATGCCGTAATCAAGTGTGTGTGTGTGTGTGTGTGCACTGCCCGGGGCCCAGAAATCTGCAGGTATACTTTTGGCAGCTGTCCCAAACAGTGGCTTTCATCTCTCCACAAGATGAGTCTGTTACAGTTGCAACCTTGCCTCATCAATATACATATATTTTTTTCAGTCTTTCTTTTTTTTTAAAGCTCTGCTGCCAAGTATAATGTCTGATACACTTTCAAAGTCTGTGTGACTAGACATGCATCGGCAGTCATAGACAGACACTGACATTTAGTGTCACACACACACGCACACAAACACACACACACATTAATGCTATGGCAACAAGGTTTGTTTTTATGGAGTTAAAAACAAAGGCAAGGCTATTTCTAAGGTGTGCATGTCGGACAATTAAGTACTCAGAACCTATTTGTGTTTGTAGTCAAAACGTTGCCCTCCCTTGTTTTGTGTCCGCCATATTCCTTTGCAATTATATCTTTTGTATCTGTCATTCCTTTGCAATCATTCATTTGCATCCGCCATTCATTGCAGTCATTCATTTCCATACCAGCAGGAAATCCCACACATTGTAGCTCTAAAAGAGATGATGAACCATGTCCAAACATCATTCACATTCCTCTATAAAAGGTAATCCATGGTCTCTGATATTTAGCCAGATCTTTGGGGGAGTGTGGGAGGGAGGAGGGGGGGGGGAGAGAAAAAATAGAGGTTGGGCCTAATTACACAAAGAATAGAAACAATTTCCCGTGATGAGAGAGAAAAAAGGAGAAAGGAGACAGGGAAAAACCAACAAAACTTGTGTAGATTGTCCACGAGTGTGATTGATTGCGGTGACTATATACAGGACATGATCAATCTCTTTGCCTGTGTGGCAGAGATCGAGGTAGGGCAGGACACTCCAACAGTGTTTAGTCAATGCAGGGCACCAAGGGTAAAGAAAACAATTCTTTTGCCCCGCAAACTTTGAATTCAAGCTGCTTGAAGAGATTCGGAGAAGGTCATTCACAAGATTTCTTTCGCCCATGCATTTGTAGTTCCTCTCTGAAAGCATATACATGGTATCTTTACTGACACTGTCTAAACAGCATGCAGTCAGTCTTATTGTCCTGGAGAGAAAAAAAAAAGGTTCTCGGGACCGGTCAAGATCGTGTGTCCATAGGGACTGTATTGAATGGTCCATTTTATGACACTGTTTACATCTCGTTGAGCATTAAATGACCTACATCCAGGAACTACAAATACGAATTGTAAAGCAAGTCGTATGAATAAACCTAGATGGTATAAATCAGAACAGAAATGAATCGGTAGAGCTAAATCATTTAGACCATATGCCAGCAATGACGCAAACTGAGTAGAACGTTGAAATAGTCATTGAAGAAACCCCACATACCCCATGTAAGCAATGCTGTAATAAAATATCACTTAAGTATGAATATTCATAACTGGCAAATGGACATGTGAGTTCAAATTTACACACAATTTCCAGATTTTTATCACTCCTACCCTTTGTCAATAGCATTGCCAATTCTAGAATCCAAAGAATCTTTTATTATATATAACTAGTGTTTCATATTTCAAAATGAATCAAATCAAAATCAAATCAAAATAAGAATATTTAGGTATAGGTTGTGACTAGAATGTCATTACCATGATGCACTAATGTAGATATTTGATTTGATATATTTGTATATTAAAGGCTTGAGAAACAAATTATAATTTACAGAAATGAGACACAAATGAATACCAGTACACAACAGCAGATGGAACATCATTTTCACTACAAAAGACAAATGGGAAATCAAACAAACAAACAAACAGATAAATAGGTCTAATGGCAGCTTTAAAGTCCATGAACACTAAGAGGAAAATACCTGTTGACCCATGTGATGAGACTGAAAACATCCTCCTTTAATCTTTACAAGGGTTGACTGGAACTGCTTTGAATCTGTATGGACCAAATTCCAAAAGCATACAATTGTTAGTAAAATTAGCATGTGCAATTGTTCATAGAGTAATTATAATTTTAGAAAAAAAAAAGGAAATGGATGACATCTTCACCACTTGAGCTTTTTTTAGCTTTGTTTATTAGAAGATTAAGGATAAAATGGCATAGGGAACACGACATGTACAAATCTCACCAGTGTAGTACTAATATTACTGTACTTGAGTTAAAGGGGAATGAAACCCAAATATACATGTGCATTGAGTGTATGCAGCAATATTAGTAAAACACATCAGTGCAGGAAAGGAAGAGAATATTAAGCAGAGGGGTGAAGGTTGAGGTGTTAATTTTCTTCGGACTATAGAAAATCAACCATCCATTCCAATGTTATGCATCATTTAAGTTGTGATGCAGCCATTGCTGGATGAGAAGACTACTGTAGTTTGTGACATCACGTATAGAAAACAATATAAAGAAATTAGAAAGAGAATTTTACACAATTTAATTTTTATGAAAAGTTCACATTCCCCTGACTTGTTTCTGACATATGTTACAGGTAATATTATTCCCCCTGCCTTCTAAAAGAGTTAAGTCAAGTGCTTTCCATACTGTGAGAAGAGTGAAGATTGATTGAATTTTCTTTGTATTGTCTTTATATTGTTTTCCTTACTTGATGTCGCAAAGTGTTATAGCCTTTTTATATGCAGTCACGGCTGCACCAAAACTTTACAGATTTATAACTTTTGAATGGATTGTCTGATTTTCCTCAACTTTGCTTATGGTTTCTATTAATATTGCTGCATTATCTCAATTCACATATACAATTGTATGTATTTGGGTTTCATTCCTCTTTGATACTAGTGCTACCAAGAGTGAACATAGAGAGTGAGATAGAGAGAGAATGAGAGCAACGCTACTTGGTATTCACATACAGTCGGCACTTAACCACTGCAAGACGCATTGCTAGTTATACATTAGGCCATTAAAACTTCATACCTCATTTCTGCCCCGATCCCAGTCGGTAGCAGCAATCTGTGTTGCAGTGGTTCCAAAACTCTCAATAAAAGGGACTTTATCAATCACTGCAAACCCTGTAGGGCTTATGCATAAATTATTGACAATCGAAGTGCTGCGCCTTTAGAAACGAGAGCTGCCGTCTGACACATTTTTCTTTCTCTAATCCAACGGCAAATGAAGTGCAAATTGTCCGACTCGGGCGGAAGCGAAGGAAAGGGTAAATGTAGCAGCGGAAGGAATGACCTACTTAACGACTGACTTGAGGCAGATTTTGCTGGAATTGGAGAAAGTAGATGAAAGATCACCGGGGTGAATTTGCCAGTTTCTGCCAGTTGTGCAATGAAGATTTGTTTTCAAGCTTGGAAATCTGGGCTGAGGGGGCTGTTTTTTTCACAATTTCACCAAATATTACCCAATTATTCTGAGAATTCATGGGAGGGTCACAGAAATATGTGGATCATTGTTAGGCATACCATGAGTCTGTTTCTTCCAAGTTCAGCACTTGGATGCTCGTGGAACTGCATGTTAATGTGTGTACACAATGGACTGAACTTGGATGGAAGGGATTCCTGACATGCTCTACAAAGATCCTCATTTCTCTTTGACCACTGAAGCAAATCGGATGGGGTTTTCTGTAAGATGTGAATGATAAGTTATAGTTTCATACCCTGAAATTGTATTTGGATTGATTTACTATTTTTAAAGTTATCATTGTGGAGGGTCCATTATATATATTTTTTCTTTTTTACATATGGTACGAGCAGTTTGTTTCACTCCAGCATTGGCATTTTTGGGAGTCTGCAGGAGTCATGGTGTATATGCAGTTGAATTATACTTTGTTATTGACCTGGAAAAAAAACAATTCTGATATATTGTTTTCATTTCACACAAAGTCTTTGTTTGTCTTTGCATTTGCATTCTATAACAGATATATGGCGCTATACAAATGCTGTGGATCATCACTGTGATTGAAAAAAAAAAACACATTATAGTGAGGTTAATTCTCATCCAAAGTTTCTTGTTCCTGTTACAAAACTTCAACTGAGAAAATGTTACCTTGATATTCAAAAAGGTGAGACGTGGTATGAAAAATATATATTTTCCAGAATGGGACTAAGAATTCAACCTTAGCACATGATAGTTCGGCAGTTTTACTGGCCTGTAGAAGGAGACAAATCAACCAAACCAAAAATGTGAAGGTGGGTTTCTCTGTACTTTTGACTGGTATTCAGTGAATACTTTGTTTGCCAAGTTTGCATGCCTAACTCAGACGACGTCTTTACCAACTGTGCATATTTTGTTCAAATGGTCAACGGCGCACAAACTGATCGATGAATCACAATATGTCACAGCACATTGAAAGCATCACCTGCGATTCCATCCCTCGCACATATTGTATATGACTTGCAGTGTGCCGTGATTAAGTACTGGTGTTCCATGAGGATCTTTTAAGTGAATTCTGATTTTCTGTTGGGTTTGTGTCTCCAAAAAGTCATCCTTCCTGGTCAAGTTTGCAACTGTTTTGCCTTCCTTCTCACGTTTTCCATTCTTTGTTCTCAGTGTACATGGCATGCAACTTCTACTGAAAATATGAATTGTACAACCATCATTAAAAAAAATAACAAAATTAAAAAAAAGTCAGTGAATGATATTATTCAGCGCACATGCTGTATTGCAGTATCCTGTTTTACCTACATATTAAAGTGGCCTTGAACATGACTTGAAGTCTGGGCTTTCTGACGGGAGCTGCCATATAACCTCCTACTGCACTTTACATCCTGCTACAGGAGGAGGTTGAACCCATAAACATTGCATGGTCACCAGAGAGAAAGAGCTATTGCCCTGCATTTCTCCCCCCACCCCCCCACCCCTACCCCCTACGTCCAACACGGTGATATGTTATGCTTTATTCTAAAACAAGGCATCACACATGCCAGCGCAAACTGCAGAAGAATCACTCACATGATTTGGGTAACATTGCAGTGTCTGACCCGGAACGGACAATTTGAGCGATGGCTTCCAGACAGCGCCTTTTCTAGCCATGACAATATCACCCACAGAAAATAAGCAAATGTGACAGGAGCAGATGATTACTTACATTTTCTGCGAATGAAGATGTATTGATGATTTTCCTCACCAAGGCTATGAACCAGCAAAAGTTATCAGATCGATTTTCCTTCTGATTTTGTTTTATTCTGGGTTGTGTGTTTGTGTGTATATTTGTTTTATTCCCGTTGAGCATTTAGAAGTGCTCTAAAGAGATCTATGCAAGACAGATTGTGTTTATTGTGTTTGCCAGAGATGCAATCTTGTCCGTTTCTAGGAATTGGGAGCGCAGACTGACAAAGCCACTTATCCATGTCTTTTGCCTTGCAAACTCCTGCAACCAATAGCAACACAATCTGCCTCAGTCATGTCAAAGTTGGATTTGATGTGTAGCATGAAACATGCATGGTGCAAGTTGCCATCTTCTGTCATTCGCTTACCCCCCCCCCCCCATAAAAGGACATGAAAAAAAAAAGATGATTGCTGTCCTTAAGAACTCAGTACATGGCCTCGAGGCACGCTGGAATCACATATTGAAAGTGAAAACTATGTGCCATATCAAATATACATGAACGGCTATGTCGAAGAGTGATGGAGTCACGGAAAACGAAACCATCATTTTAAAAGCATGCCAGGTCACAGCTTGCTCGACCATACATCAAACTTTTTAAAGGGTGCTGCATGTGAGTTACGAAGTATTAATTTTCAATTCTGTGCATCTCATATGAAGTCATATATCATTAAGAGAGCATTGCGATTCCTTGTTCAGCATGCATATTATTACATCCACCTCAGACTGCATTGATCATTAGTAATCATCTCAGTTTGAAAATGATGATTTCTGTAGTTCATAGATGTGGATATTCATACTGGATTAACATTACCCATGTGTAGGTTCTGTCTGATCATCTTTCATGCTTAGTCACTGCCATCATCTTAACCCATTGAGGACGCACTGATTTTGCTATAACACGCATTTCCCATAGACACCTGCCTGAGTATTCTCGGGACTCGTCTTCAATGGGTTAAAATGAATGGACCAACCAACAAGCTAACAGTTTAACAAAAACAAAATGTATCTGTTTTTTTTTTTCCATTGCAGAGTGGATGTAGTATTGATGACATGAATCTCAAGTACAGTCCATATGAGTCCCAGCATCATCATTTACTCAGCTGCCTAGAGAGAACAACGGTAAGTCTCACAATTAACCAACCCCTCTGTGTTCTTCAATGTATTCAAATACTGTATATGACAAGTATTTCATGAGGTCTTTTATTTTTGCAAGTTTTGCAAATCAGGTGCTATTTGCGAATTTGAAACTTGACAGAAAATTCTCATTCCGCATACATTTCTCCGTTCAGTACTATACTCCGCAATTGCAAATTTAACCACTCGCGAAATTATCGGGAAGACCCGATTTGCAAAAAACAAAAAACAAAATCCTCTCCAAATATATGTCGTATACAGTAATATGCATGTATTTCTTTCGACAGGTCAATTACATTCATAGGTTTGATAGATCTACATCATAATATATTTATGATTAATGGGCTGTACTTATCCTGAGGACCCAATGGTAAACTATCAAAGTCATCCATCAAAAGTATTTAGAATTTACTTTGCATGTTCATTTGTACAGTTTAAATGCAAATACTGATCTCTCCATTTTAATCAACTTGTATTTTAGATTGAAGCTGCTGAAACACAGAAAATAGTTCAATATGTGATGATTCTAATAATATCTTTAAAAATATTTCTTATTATGTATCAAATGCCATATTGAAAAAAAAAAATCATTTTCTCTATTTGATAAAGACCTGACTTGAAAAAAAAAGAAGAAAATGGCCTTAATCTGTTTTTGCGTTCGAACTCTTCATTTGTTTACTTTGATGGCAGGTGTATGACAAGCTTTCTCATTGGTGGGGTGACCTTTGTAACAGAAATATGCTCATAATTTTGATTTATTAGTATACTGGTCTGTTACAAGGCAACAAGAGCAGTTAATTAAACCAGTTATAGGAGTTGCCCTGTTCCTGCAGGTAGAAGATGGTTTAAATATACTGGTATTGCTGAATCTTGTGAGGCTTGTGTAAATATGGAAAAGGCTATTACTGTATAGTCTAATGAAGCTTTACTACATAACAATTTTTATAGTCTTTTTTTTTTTTGTAATTCTCACTACATTATTTCCTCACCAACAGTGGGCAAATACTGTGATATTTTCCAGTGGTTTTAAAATGGAAAATTTCCACTGGTTTTAAAATGGAAAATTTCCACATTGATACTATGGTACAATTGTGTGTGTATGTGTGTATCTATGTGTTCGTACACATACATAAACATTTGTGCTCCAATGATTGTTATGATTGAAGTACCATGGCACAATGTTTGTGGAATATCTGAGTGTAGCTGATAAAAATCTAAATTCCATTTACTGCCTCCCCCAGGCACAAATGAAGACAATGCGATTATTTGCATCTATGAAGCTCTGCAGCGTAGTATATATTAGATATCTTGACTGTATGATTAGCAGGCACTTGGAAATTACTTTTCATCCCATGGGAAATCATGGAAAGTGCAAAAAAAAAAGACACAATTTCGAGGAAGTTTAAGAAGATTCTGCACCATTCTCTGTCAGCGTCCACATGCACCCCTCCCCCTCCCCCCCCCCCCCTTCGCTTCATTTCTTTCCCAGTGATCTAAAGGCACTTTAATTGCCAAAGATGTGCCAACTACACCTTGAGACCGGCAGTGCGTCAGTGTGATATATATATATGCCATTGACTTCGCCGCGGTCAAACTCGCATGCGAGAATATGAGAGCTAGAAACACGTTTACAGTACTGTACCCAACATTTGCCTCTCTCCTCCCCTTCTGGCACGTTGCCTCCTCGTGTTTTGATGTTTAGCTATTACACTCAATTACGGGCTTATCAGATAGGACGGCATGGCGGCCGGCATCTTGGATAGGGACCTATATCTGTGGCCAGTTTGTTGAGGAGAGATAGGATGCAACAGTTGCCAAATTTTGCTCCTCTAACAAGATGGGGAGGAGGCAGAAGAAGTGCCTGTGCACCCTCCATCTGCTGTCTACTTAAAAAGGGGGCAATGTTCCTAGCATCTTTCCTCTGATTTGAAATCTCTGAAAACATGGATTGACTCTTTGTGCTCCTTAAGAGTTATTTACAAACACAGAGAGTCCAAACAGGATTCTAACCTTAACAGCCTAGGCACAAGTTTGAGAGGTGCTAGTAATGTAGCGGAAGTCTTCTCTTTTGTCTGTGATCACAAGAGCTATGTGTAGAAGTGTGGATCAACCTGGTAGTGCGTGGAAATGATGATATAGCTTATTGGCCTTTGCTATGGTATAGTAGCAAATGTTGCTATAACAGTAAGTTTAGTAAGCAATGAGTCAAGGATTTGATACCTCGAGGGTTTATCACACAAAGTCTTGTAAATGTCAAGTCTCTTCAAACTGTATATATTTACCTTAAAAATTATGCTACATCTAACTTCCAAAGCCCGCTGAGACCTTCCATGATGCTTTGCACATGACACGGCAGAGGTCAACTCAGATTTAATTTTGACTGCAATCACAAATTATTGAGACTTTCCTCTCTAGCAAGGGATTGTACTTCATACTGTGTACACAGCTAAATATTGGCATTCAGGCTATAATGGACCACCAGCTTATTGATTGACTATCATTTTAAAACACCTGTCTTGAAATATATTGGAAATGCTACAGCTCTGCAAAGCTCTTCTTGGATAAGTGCAAGAAGAAATAGAAGTGTAAGATTGCTTCATTGAAACTTGACTTCTTTTTGGGATGGAAACCATTACACAGTGATAATATGTTCACCTTCTAATGAATTCATATAAAGCATAACCATGACAACCCCTTTACTGATGCATTTCTCAAACAAAACATTTTGGTGAAAGATGAAAGAATAGTGTACTAGTATATGTAGGTTCCCAACACAAGCAGTGTGTTCATTTTACTGTGTACATATCACTCCTTTTGCAATTGCAATAAAGCACTAAGTATAAAATTAGTGTGGTACCTGAAACATCATCTAACCCTTTGAGTGCATTGAGTGCTGATTGGTGCAAAACATCCACATCATTGTACACACTCTCCATAGTCCCTGGCATAGAAAGAGTTAAAGTGGAATATCTTTTTTGCCAATGGGGTGAATTTGGAGCGCAGCTTATGTAAAGGACGAGGGAGGGTATACGTCACCAAAGAAGTCTTGTCAGGAGTGATACCCCTCCAGCACACACGTACCTGGGATCATTGCCGTACATTGGTTGCCCCTGGAAACTATCCTGCGTGGGAGTGAAAGGGGGGGAACTCTCCTTTGTAGACAGCCTCAAGATATGTGCTGCGGCATGGGTTCTCTGCTGGCTTGTGGTGTTGGGCAAAAAAAAAAGATAAACGTGAGGTAAACTGCAGATTAGTGGGCAGATGTTGGATTAGTGCACATCATGGTGACAAATTTAGTCATGACTTTTCTCGGGTATCAGTATATGAAACAAACTTTTAAAAAACCACACACACAGATTTTTTGATAATTGTGTGAGCACTTGTCAGCGACCATTAAAGGCACCAAACTGTAATGTAACAGCTGACAGTCACATAAAGTAGGGGGGAAAGGCTGTCATACTTTGAATTTGTTTGATGTACTGTTATCACATTGGATTAAGTTTACATTTTGTTTACAAGCTGAGTTGGTTTTGCAGAATTCTGCCACATTTTGATTTGTCCTTCCCGCCTGTTATGTTCATGTCGATAACTGGCCTTGAAGAAGAGGAGAGTGTTATAACATCGTTATTCTGTATATCATGTTACACTGCTGCTTCTTGCTTTAAAGCTGAGTGTGATGGGGAATGCTGATAAGTAAGTTGTTGATGTCTATTGTTCTTGAAGCAGATGGGAACATGTAATCAGTGTGATGTCTCTAGCAATATGCTCAATATATTCTCTTGTGTTTATGCTTGAAACCAAAGTTGTTATTGTCGCATGGTACTTACTTTGGAATCATTTCAGAGTCTTGCCTTTGTACAAAGTTATAAAAACCCCATTCCCATTTCTCAACAAACAAGGATTATATTTCAAACACTGTTCATTTTCTTTTCCATTCATGTGAGTCTGGGAAAAAAAAAACCACCTCTATCCAATTTCAAGGACTTTTTTTTTGCCAAACAGATAGGATGCCAAGTGTAATTCATTTCTTTTAGTTATCTGATTTAAGAAAAAATATGTTGACTGTGTTGTTATAGGCCAACATGCTTGAAGTCAACCACATATGCCTACATTCAGGGGTTTAAGGTTGGACAGTCAAAATCTATCTGCCTATTGAAAAACAGGTCATGGATTATTCAGTAAGCACTGCATGTTTTCGGCCATGAAAACATACCCATGTAAAGTCATGTTAGTCACATTTAGATTTACTTTAAGGAATGATCAGTGGAAAGGGAACACATTTTGCCCAAAACAGAACACGTTTTCTTATTCGTGGAACTCCCCTCTCTCTATTCTGCACATGGAATAAAGAAAGTGAGCTATGTGAAACTATTTTTGAAAGCAAAGCGGAATCCATGCTGGCAAATTAAAATTTCCGTCAGGGCTGCATAATTTTTGTTGTCTTTGTTTTAATGCTTTCATGACATGCCCTAATGGCAAGTGGTTGAAGTAAAAACAGGTATAAAGGAGAGAAAACGAGAGAGAGAGTGAGAGAGAGAGTATAGAGAAGAGATGGGGAGTAGTAACAACAACAAAAACAATGTCAACAACGTCTGCATCCTCCTGCACAATCCTTTTTAAAAGGTCATTTGGAGATGGATGCATTTAGGCCTGGCGTCGTGAGCACTTGGAGCCCAAGCACACAGCGCCCGGTGACCTTCCTGGAAGCAGTCTCGCATGTGGGTGCACACGTGTGCCCGGTTCCACCGTAGGCCCATTGGCATCGCTAGCATAGCTGGGATTTCTCACTCGTACATTCATGCACTAGGGTATATCTTAGATATATATATCTTTCTATATGATACACACGCACACACACGTATACATGTGGTCCTGCTCCCTGCTAGGGTCATGCGGAAGATACCCTCTGTTGTTGGTTTTGATTTGTTATCAGCAATATATCCATAGTATAGGAGTACTCAGAAGGAGGTCATGTTTTAGATCCGCCACCATCTCCCAAATGGGTAGCCAGATTCTCCAGCTAAAGTGAGCGCATCTGATGTTCATTATTCAGGGATGTGAGAGTTCAGAGTTTAAACTGATTCCAGACTTTTTTATTCTGCCCAAAACCCACTTTTCAGTCTTTATTGGCGGTTCAAATATGTTGAAATATTCATAGTTTAGTGGCCTTCAGACTTTATTTTTCATAAGTTTCACATTTTTAAAGATTTTTTTTTTCTGCGAGTACTCTGACACCTCTGATTATTCTGAGGTCATCAGTCAGCAAGACTGTCCTGAAACGTTGAAATATGAAATGTATGGCAGTGATACTGTATGATGATGGGTAAAACTGGACATCTAAAGAGATATATGTTTTAATAGAAGATCTACTTTTTGAAATGAGTCCAAACACTGAACAGTAAGTTAAGGTGGCCTTTGATATTTATATTAACCCTTTCTATGCCAAGGTATTGTGTACTATGTGCACAACAAAAAGAGGTTTCATTGCAACTGATTGGCAAATTGCCCTACATCAATGTAAACAACTCGATGCAAGAATCTCATGAATTCAAATGATGATAAAAATAATAATAATGATAATAATATATCGATCTATAAAGCGCAAAACCTATAGACATATATTCTTCCACACTGCAAAAGCTTCTGATGTACTTGATGACAACAGTTAAATGAAAAGATGTGTTTTGAGTCATGATTTAAAGACTGCTACAGTTGGGGATTTCCTGACTTCTAATGGTAGGTCATTCCACGGTTTGGGAGCTGCACAGGCAAATGCTCAGTCTCCCAATGTTATTTTGAGTTTTTTGTTGTTGTTGTTTGTTTGTTTTTGTGCCAATTGGCATGCAAAGCACACAAACGGTTAAAGAAGTTTTTTGAATGTGACATTGAGAGACATTATGTGCATTCACTGGAAGAACTTTCCAGCAGCAGGTCAATTCTTGTTTTTTTTTTGCTTTAGGAAAAAAAAAAACCTAATGAAAGAAAAGGCTCGTGGGCAGTTTGGGCAGACATTATGACCCCAGTTTGTGTGATGTTGCATTACTGTGTGGGCAGTGTGGGCTAATGTTCGTCATGATAACATCACGGGAGCACCATCTGTCGCATTCATCAAGGCTTTGGGAGAAAGATCAATAACGCAACACTTCCAGCATCCAGACTATTAAGTTCAACGTTCAGTCAGGATCACAAATGCACACACACACAAAAAAAAAAATCTGCCATCTGTTTAGCACAGCGGAGCCTCCCATTGTGCATAAAGTAGAACTGATGTCTGCCATTAATTTCATTCTTTATCTGTATGTATGTCAATGCCCATAAAACGCACTTTAATAACACTCTAGTAGTAATAGTGACATTAGTAACACTAGATTTAATAGCAGATATGGGGTTCTTCAGAAATTTGGAATTGCTTAAATGTGTAAATAAAACCCCGCTGGTAGATGGTACACTTTACTTTGTATGTATGTCTTAAACGTTGTTTGTCATTATGCCCCAGTGGTAATCCAAACTTGGATTCAAGAAAGGTGATGAGGACTGTATCAGGTATCACAGAGGATGTTGTTTTGTGGACAGCCAGCCCCCATCATGTCCTAATTTTGTGACGGAGTCATTCAAACCGACACACACAAACAATTTGTGCCTCATTACTGGAGGAATCTAGCCCCTCATCTGCTTTCCCCATCGCCTTCTCATTATAGAGAAACTTATCTCCAATTTCCAAGTCCTAATCAAATTGCAAGAGTCTCGCAAAAACGTCATTGTACAATTATGTTCAAAATGCGTCATTCCAGCACCGTTGCAAAATCTTAACAACAAAAAAAAAAAAGAGGAAAAAAAATGCATACACAAGGAAACTGGCAAACCAAGCAAAATTTTCACACCTGGAAAGCTGTGACCCTGTGCAGGTGCATTACATAATTAACCTATAGTGAGGAAGACAGGTTGGGCTTGTGGATGTCAGACCCTGGGGTAGGAAAAAGTTTTCCAAACACCAAGAAACATTGGTTATTACACGTAGGAAGTGTTTTTTTTTTTTTTTTTTTTTTTGGGGGGGGGGGGCAAGGCTACTCTCTGTTGTATCAGATCTTGTATGCAAACTTGTCGAAGATCCATGTTGTAAAATGCGAGCCAAAGTGCTTCATTGGTGATTCTGCATGAGATGTGGGATTTATTTTTTTATTTTAATGACACTAACTGGTAAGAGCTTGTCTTTCTGTGTGGTATTAATACTCTGAGGGGTGCTATACATGTTCCTGGACCAAGAGGTCAAAATCAAAACCATCTCAGTATAGCAGAGTTTTAATTGAGGCAAATAGGGGTCCCGTCCCTGTATGATAAAAAGAAGAAGGTTGCTGGCAATATACGAATATACAAATATACGAAGTGAACTTCCCCAAACAAGTACACTCCGGAGAGTTCAGGGAGAGAGGTGGATTGGATGGCAGAGTGGAGATGTAGTCGGCCGCTCGCTCCGAATGAATTGATAGACAAGTTGCGGGTAGGAAAAGACATGGAGACCCTCCACTGCGGCCCAGCGGGTCTGTTTGACCTATGCATGGCAGTTAGGAAGCTAATTGGGAGTGAGTGCTGTAAGACGGTACACTATTATGGGTTTTCCTCCTCCTCCTCATTCTCTTCGTCATCATCGTCGGTCCTTGTTCCTCTCATCCTTTCTGCCTTAAACCACCCCCTCCTTATCTCTTACCCTTCTCTCTTTCTCTCTGTCCCTCCACTCTCCCTGTTTTCTTTTCCTTTTTTTGTCTATTTCTCTTTCTCTATTTTTTCCCTTGCCAATTTCTATGTCTGTATAGCATCCATCTTTAGAACAAAGTGCCACTAGTGTACATCTCAGTCATTTTGTACCTCAAATGCTTATATATGTATGTGCAAGGATTTTACAGAAACTTTTTCCAAATTCCTACAATTTTTTTTCCATTTTAAATTGTTCAGCATACAGAAAAACGTGTGCATGGTATGTGGAATAGCATTGAGAGAGTGGTCATTGCATGCAAACTAGATGATTTAGTTGTTTTCTCAAAGTGTATTTGAAATCTGTTCGAGGGGGCATTGCCATTTTAGTTCAAAGTACAGAGATTAGGTAATACTAATCCTCTTCAGATTGGAAGTCCAGGCAAGTCATTAGTGATATTCAGTGCAAAGACATCACACTCTTGAGCAATCCTAGAATGAGGAGCAGAGACTTGCTTGCATGTCTCTGGTGCCCTCTTTTATGACATGGCCGACTGCAGTGTCTGTGGCTAAAAGAATGATCAGTCTTGACTCTTTTATTTGCACTCACGATGAATTTACAGGCTGCAGTTCTGGCTCCTTCGGCAGATGCGATTTGGAGCAGTCATATTCTTGATGCTGGATTTGGTTGTGTTGGCTAGGGGAAGAAGGGGGGGGGGGAGAAGTGAATGAGAGGCAAAAGAAAGGGGGGCCTTTGCATCATGAGTAGAAGGACAGCGAGTTAGCCAAAGTTGGGCAGGTACCGCTTCGAGGGCACGTACTATGTGTTTGCCGTAGCCTCACTGCCCCGATCGACTCTATATCGGCGAGCCCGTAATCGCACGAGTCCAGAGTAATTGCATTCTGAGTATAAACACAGTCCATGCCCAGACCACAGAGAGCAAACAAATAGCCAGATTTTGTGTCGGAACAAATTTCTCATCTGATGAATGTCTTGCCAGTAAGAAGCCATGTACTGCACTTGGAAATGAAAAGAAAAGAAAAAAACAGGGGGCGGGGGGAATGAATAAGGAGAAGGGAAATTGACCAAAGAGCTAGTATAGATTTTCCAGGTCCAGGAGATGTAGAACAATTTCAGATGGATCTAGAATTCTACTTTATCAGGCCAGAAATAGAGATTGACAAAGATTCCTGTACTGTGAAGTCTCTCCAAGGATGTTAAGGACTTCTCAACACTGTTTGTATCATTGTATTCCTGTGATTATTCCTTCCCCATATCTAGGGTGAAAACAATCAGCAATTTTACAACAATAAGAATGTGGCCAGGTATTGATTCATTGTGTCTAATGAGCAAAAACCTGAAGTGATGGCAAAATTGAAGAATCTAGATGGAAAGAGTGACTTTGATAGACGGACAGCAAGGACCTGCCATGCCTGAGAAAAAAAAAAAGGAATCAAATCTTGTTTGTAGAGCAGGTGTGTGAACCCTCCTGCCATGCACCCCACCCGCCGCCCGACAAATCGTGATATCGACAGAAACTGGCCCATTTCCCCGGCGGGCAAGGAGGAGGACTGGGCCAAAAATAGCTCCTAATATTGTCAAGTCAGCCCTAATTTGGCAATGCATTTCTTTTCACCTCCTCGTCAAGTCACCACCAGTGAATTGGGGAAGCACTGGTTAAAAAGGAGGAGAGCTCTAGCTAGCTTCCAGGTGATGGAGGCACAGCTGTCCCACAACAGAAAGTCCAAATTCAACTAGAGATTGTAATTTGTCATTAATGACAAATTAAGGTGATCCGATTTTTTTTTTTTTCATCAATGATTCCAGTCCTGATCGCAATAGGCATGACCATACAGGTTTCGTCTGTTGTTAAAAACGTTGGCCGTGTGATGTTTGAATTCTCGTTTAGAAAAGGGAGTCATATCTGCCATCTTTGGTACCAAATTCCGTATACACTAGATAACGAAGATACAACAAATACATATGACCTTTGACCCACCTTTACACTCGCAAGATGGCATCTGAGGAAAAAGTAGTTATTTTGTGAAATGATTCTTGCGACATCGTCTATACGTGTGCAAAATATGGGAAAGATAGGACAGGTATTCGCCAAGATACAAGATGAAACATTTATGACCTTTGACCCTAATTTACATACCCAAGATGGTGTCCGATCAAGTAGTTGTTATTTTATGAAGTAATGTACGTGACATGAACTAAACATGTGCAGAATATGGGGGTGATAGGGCGTGTTTTTCTTGAGTTATTGCAAAGAAAGTTGCAGAAAGAAAGAAATATCTCAATACATAGAAGATAAGCTTTAATTTCAACCAAGTTTTTTATCGTGATCCCGACATCGTATGAAAAAACAAAGGCAACAAAACGATAGCGCAAAGTCTCAGCTACAACATATTAAAATCTGGGAGAAATTCACCGAAGGGTAAGTGAGCTAGTGCTCGATAAAGACAATCATGTCAATATTCACATTAAAAAAAATTCCCTCCCATAGAGATAGCACGTCATAACGAAGAAGTACATATGACCTTTGACCTCAATTTGGACAGACAAGATGGCATCTGAGTAAAAAGTGGTTATTTTGTGAAATGATCCTTGTAACATGGTCTTTGTGTTTGCAAAATATGGGAAAGATAGGACATGTATTCACTAAGATACAGGATGAAACACTTATGACCTTTGACCCTAATTTGCATACCCAAGATGGTGTCCGATCAAGTAGTTGTTATTTTATGAAATAATGTACGTGACATGAACTAAACATGTGCGAAATATAGAAGTGATAGGGCGTGTTTTTCTTGAGTTATTGCAAAGAAAGTTGCAGAAAGAAAGAAATATCTCAATACATCGAAGATAAGCCTGAATTTCAACCAAAATTTTTGACGGGATCCCGACATCGTATGAAAAAAGGAAGGGCACATTGACGGTAGCGTAAAGTCTCAGCTACAACATATCAAAATCTGGGAGAAATTCACCGAAGGGTAAGTGAGCTAGTGCTCGATAAAGACAATCAAGTCAATTTTCACATTTAAAAAAATTCCCTCCCATAGAGATAACACGTCATAACGAAGAAGAACATATGACCTTTGACCTCAATTTGGACAGACAAGATGGCATCTGAGTAAAAAGTGATTATTTTGTGAAATGATCCTTATAACATGGTCTTTGTGTTTGCAAAATATGGGAAAGATAGGACATGTATTCACTAAGATACAGGATGAAACACTTATGACCTTTGACCCTAATTTACATACCCAAGATGGTGTCCGATCAAGTAGTTGTTATTTTATGAAGTAATGTACGTGACATGAACTAAACATGTGCAGAATATGGGGGTGATAGGGCGTGTTTTTCTTGAGTTATTGCAAAGAAAGTTGCAGAAAGAAAGAAATATCTCAATACATCGAAGATAAGCCTGAAATTCAACCAAAATTTTTGACGTGATCCCGACATTGTATGAAAAAATGAAGGGCACACTTACGGTAGCGTAAAGTCTCAGCTACAACATATCAAAATCTGGGAGAAATTTACCGAAGGGTAAGTGAGCTAGTGCTCGATAAAGACAATCATGTCAATTTTCACATTAAAGAAAATTCCCTCCCATAGAGATAACACGTCATAACGAAGATACAAAAAGAAGTACATATGACCTTTGACCTCAATTTGCAACGACAAGATGGCATCTGAGTAAAAAGTGGTTATTTTGTGAAATAATTCTTGTAACATGGTCTTTGCGTGTGCAAAATATGGGAAAGAAAGGACATGCATTCACTAAGATACAGGGTGAAACACTTATGACCTTTGACCCTACTTTACATACCCAAGATGGTGTCCGATCAAGTAGTTGTTATTTTATGAAATAATGTACGTGACATGAACTAAACATGTGCAAAATATGGAAGTGATAGAGGCCGTTTTTCTTGAGTTATTGCAAAGAAAGTTGCAGAAAGAAAGAAATATCTCAATACATCGAAGATAAGCCTGAATTTCAACCCAATTTTTTGACGTGATTCCGACATCGTATGAAAAAACAAAGGGCACACTTACGGTAGCCTAAAGTCTCAGCTACAACATATTAAAATCTGGGAGAAATTTACCGAAGCTTAAGTGAGCTAGTGCTCGATAAAGATAGTCATGTCAATTTTCATTTCCAGAAAAACTGCACTCCCATAGAGATAACACGTAAACTGGTCAAATTTGACAAGATTACTTTTAATCCATTTTTACGAGGTGATACCGTTATCCAATCAAAATATTGTAATTTTATGTTTGAAAGAACATTAAATAAGCTACATCATACTGAAATCTGGGTGAAAATTGACAAAGGACTAGTGACATACGCTCGAATGAACTTGAAATTTGATGACGTCATTTTGAAAATTTACTTTTTTTACTTTATTAAGAAATTTGATATCTTTTCATCATTTTTTCAGCATCGCCGACCCATGAAATGATATGTACAACTCATCAGCTTTCAGAATATGTACAGAAAATGGAGGGTCACCGTCCATCCTGACGAGTAATATCGGATTTAAAATTGGCGGTTTTTTGGCATTGTTGCACTGTATTTCGCCATTGACGCGCGCGCGGAATTTCAACTTTGACGGGCCCGTATGACGTCATATTGAGTCGGATTGACTTGAAACTTGGTAGAAATATTCGTTGACATTTCAGGCATCCGATAAGTGTAAAAAATTGGGAAATTTCTATTGCATATGAGCTGTGCGTGCGTATATGTGCGCGCGCGTACGCGTCCGTCCAATTTTTTCAATTTTTCAAAAAATGCTCCAAATGGTCTGAAACGTGTGCAAAAAAATTTTGAGCTCGATTTGAGCATACAAATATTTCAACGCGCGCGTACGCGCGCGTTCTAAGATAAATATGAATTTTGACACTATGAGTAGAATTCGCTTGACTTAAAATATATGTGACGTAAATTTCATTGAAGAATTCTATTCTGTTAATGAGATATGGATGAAAATGTGTTTTCATATAATGACGTCATAGTGACGTCACGGTCGACTGATCAGTATGATTTTATAAAATTTTTCGTCTTTGGGACATGATACATATATGGTATGAGTTTGAAATTGATACTGTGAGAACTTTCTGAGTACGTAGATACACAACTTTTGTCCAGAAATAAAGAAAGAAGAAGAAGAAGAACAAAGAATCCGTACAGATACAGAAGGTGATCCGAGAGGATACTCGGATCACCTAATAAAGCAAGGCACATTATGTCCACAGAGCAAGTCTGGTGCTTGGTGGGCAATCATTTTGCCTACTATATTGCTCAGCCAGTTGAGATGTAGCTTCCACACATTCATATGTGGATGGGGGGGGGGGGGAGGGGTGAGTGAGAGGGGAAAAAAGGGATGCTTGACCCCTGCGGTCTGCCCCGACACACACACACGTTAGATTGAAGTTTCTGACTAATCGGTAATGACAAGTGTTCCTCATAAAATGCATGGATTATTGATCCCTTTTATATAGCAACTTGTGTCTCCAGGGTGTCTCTGGTTTCAAAATAGGAAAGAAAACATGAATAGTTCTCTTGGGTATTCTGATGTCTTCCCTATGATATGGTACATAAGGGAGTAGAAAGGTAAAATTTGCTACAAGCATGTTCACCTTCATGTAAGGTAATTCAGTGACGGTGTGTTCACATCAGTAGTAGATAAAGGGGAAAGTGGGTCTCTCTACCAGGTGGACAAAGCTGTGAGAATAGTTACCAGGCACTGCATTTCATGTGTAATACATCACAATAATGTCACTATATGTTTTACTGCACATCATGTATCTTCATAGTGTATCTATATTAAGATGTCAGTGTTTTTTTATGTGTAGTAACAATTGTCATTAGAATCAAAGTGTGTTAAACAGAGTGAACAAAGCTTGGCTTTGCATGATGCCATTTTACTTTGCAGACAGATACTATCCAAAAAGGGAGAAGATGTTAAAATCTCTTTGTGACATTCACAAAAACAAGACTTTGTAGTCCAATCAAGTCTCAAGATGACTTGAAAATCATTTATGTACTCAAAGGGATCGATCCAATAGGAGGAGTTGATTTAAGAAGAGACCGACATTCATCAATCTCGATGCTGGTAGCAATTTGAACCAAGTTGAGACTAATTCTGTGAAATGAAAAATTTTGTCACTGCAGATAGCAATTTGAGCCAAGTTTAGATTCTTTCTGTTAAAGGGGATGGCTAGTAACCGATCAGTGGGAATCAGTGGGAATGCTGGGGGATGATTGTTCCAATCCTTGTGGGATTCAATGAAGAGTACATTATATATCTATTGTTGTGTGAAAATTATTTGCTTCAGAACGGTCTCATATTCAAGTAATGTGCAGATTAATGCCCCGTCACTGACCAGGCACGCTAACCTGGAAACATTAAATTGCACATTACTTGAATATGAGACCATTCTGAAGCAAATAATTTTCACACGACAATAGATATATAATGTACTCTTAAATGAATCCCACAAGGATTGGAACAATCATCCTCCAGCATTCCCACTGATTCACACTGATCAGTTACTAGCCATACCCTTTAAACTGAGATGCCACCTACACATGCAATGATGGTTTGGGGGAGTTTGATTTGTTGGCTTTGTTTCAGGAGAATACAGAGACATAGAGGGAATATAAAGATGGAGTATTTCTATGCAGAGAGAATTCCAAGTCACACAATGATATAGATCTGGAGGAATGGTGGTTGGGTCCTTTGGAAAAAAAAAAGAAGGAGATATGATGTCAGCTATTGCTATCAAGGGATGTGGGAGCTATTTTGAGTCTCTAAACAGTCGGAGCCGTAGCTGCTAATTGACGAAAGTTTGTAGCCGCGCCAGACAGAACTTGAGTTTCCCCAGCCCGAGTCCTTCTCTCCGTCCCCCGAAAGGTTACGAAAGCAGCGCCAAGAGTTTTGCCGGAGGTCGTGTGTACGATATCATACATTTGCGCCTCGATGAAATCTATTCGCGAGTTTTGATTTACACCTTGTTTGATTGCCCCCGGGCACTGATTGAATGGTTGCCATTGTGCTGGAATCTAGCGTGGAATGAGTTACTGTGTGATCCAGCCTCTGCTATAGTACCTTACCATGTAATTTCATCTCCTGCACACCACCATGCGTGTGCTTACAATGTACCTCTTCTTCATTGTTGTTTTCATATTTCATAGCGCCTTTACATGGAATGACTGGGAAGGATTTCTGTCTGTTGAAATGTTGACTCTTGGTTTTCACTAAAGAGTAGCAAATCCTTGAAAACAATATATTCATGTCATATGTCACTATCATATACTTCATCCATACGTCACAGTCCTTCTCAACAACTACCAATTGAGGAAGAATACCATTAAATCTCTCCAAATTCATGTTTTGGCCCTCTTTTCACCTATTCATTCATTTCATTTTCTCCTGCCTCTTTTTTGCTACTAAAATCATAATTTTTTACTTACCCATATTGCATCTGTATTGGGAGATATTGTTATTGTACATATTTTGCTGCCATAATCATGTCCTCCGCAAAAAAAAAAAGAATGAAAATAAAAAATAAAACTAGCAAATATCTTAATTATGTCCCTATGATAATGAAGAACATGAGAGGAACAATAAATTCAACTTTAACAGACTTGTATCTCATAGAACACCTGTGCATGTGCTTTAAAGTTGAAAATGCTTTGAGTGTTTGTTTTTGTTTTTGTTTTTTGTTAATATGATCAGTGGTGATTCATATGTATATAGCATTCCTGAAGGCTGTTGCATTTTTCCAGGGTTCATATCTTGACGAAAATGGCTCACGCACACCAGCTTACGGACACATCAAATTTTATAACCTTAGCAGTGAAATACAGAGACTCCAACTCTCCCGTTTTCGACGGGAGATCTCCCGCCGAAAGCCCATTTTTGCAAAATCTCCCTTTCTCCCGTTTGAGATTTGATTTCTCCCGCCCTGGCTCTGTGTCTCCCGGTGGAAAGGATTTCTTGCTTTTTTCTATCGTATGTTGAAAAAATAAGCCTTAGATAGCACCAGAGAACATCTAGAACCCTAGGAACTTCGTGCTTCGCACTCATCAACTTGGAGTCTCCCGTTTGCTAGGGGTTTCGGGCGCGAGAATCTCCAGATCAGAAGGTGCTTGGGGTTGGAGTCTCTGGAAATACATGCACATTGTATATCACTGGAGTGCATACACCTGTGTAATGAAGAAACGAGTGTTTAGTTTGTCTCGTGAAAGCATGTGTAAACAGCTTAACATATGTCTTTTGTGGCAGAATGAACTCCTCATGTTTAACATGACTTACAAGATTGATCTTTCTCTTGACTTTATCTCGCAGCTCTTTGGTTGACAGTTTACATAGCAATGAATGGTGATAAGAGTTCACAAAAACTGTTTGGATTGATATGGCTAGATCCTGTGCATGTACAGTGTACAGTGCTACTTCTGCATGGAGTATAATAATCTCTTTAGTGTGTCAAGTGTGTTAAGGCTAAATATATCAGCTAAAGCATGATCAAGGACGTATCCAGCTATAATGACTTTGTGTCTCGTGCAAGGATCAACCAATAGACATCTGTAGCACTCGGGATGATAAATGTCTCTCAAATATACGGCATTCATTTTCTTTTCAGTTCTCAGTGACTAAGTAAACTGTGTTATTTTTGTGTAAATGTAATTTTTGGAAGGTTTATCGTGGCCAATAAATCATCAGCTTTACAACCGCTCACAGCTGAATATTGATTTGGTCTGACTATTGGATTAGTGAGATTGTTCTGGGCTGAAATTAAACAGGGCTGCATGCAAACACTAGATTGCACAAGGGATGTTTACATCTACACTTATTGACCATGATCTTGTAGGTGATTGCTGTGTTCAAACTTACATTTCTTTGATGATCTTCACTCATATCTTAACCCAAACTGAATGAATTCTAAAATGCTAATCAAAACAAACCATTTGGTATTCACCAGTGCCACAGTGTCAAAATTATATTTGATTAGTCTGTAGATATTAGCAGAATTCATTTCAGAAAACATCTTTGCTGGACACTCAGACATTAGATAGGTTTTGTTTCTCACAAATGTGTGAGACTTACTAGCACAAAGTCTTTTTCTTGAGCATTGCACATGTTTAACAATGCCAGTTTGGAGGATTTGTATGATTATAAGGATCCTGACCATTTACTTAAACATGAAGAAATACTTCGCTCGATGGTAAAGATCACTATTGCGTGTATATGAGATCTTGCCCAGAGAACAGCAAATCATTGCAGCATTCAAAACATGGCACACTTTCACTATACTGCAGAAAACATTATCTGTGCTGAATAGACCTGGGATCTGTCATTTGATTTTTGGTATCATTTTGTTTCCAGTTTGTCTTGCAACATAGCTTGTGCTCCGCTGAAGCACTCCGCTCTACATTCCAGCTTGGTATTGCTAGATTCAATGGTTTTTGTTTTGTGTGTTTTTTAATTGCCAAAAAGCAAATTTTTCCATTGCAGAATGTCTGAGAATTTGGTGAAAAAAATGTCAGACCTTTCTTTATACCCCCGCCAAACGAAGTTTGAAGGGGGTATATAGGAATCAGCGGACGGTCGGTCGGGCGGTCGGTCGGGCGGTCGGGCGGTCGGGCGGTCGGTCGGGCGGTCGGTCCGTTGCAAATCTTGCGTCGCGAACTACTTCCTCAGTTTTCAACCGATTCCCATAAAACTTGGCACAGATGTGTGCATTGGGTTGTAGATGTGCAAGACGTATTTTTTGACAGTACCCAAAAGTACGTTGCCATGGTAACGGCATATTATGGGCAAAAATGGGTACAAATCTTGCGTCGCGAACTCCTCCCACAGTTTTTGATCAATTTTTATGAAATTAGGTACAGATGTTCATCTGAATATGTTAATGTGCAAGACACATATTTCCGCAGTGACAAAAAGTGCGTTGCCATGGTAACGGCATGTTATTGGTAAAATATAGGGCAAAATGCTTCATGGCAAAACTGCTTCATCAGTGTTCTTCCAATTCTCATGGAATTCATATTGAATGTTTGTCTTAGGATATAGGTCAGCATGACACATTTCTTGACAGTGACAAAAAGTATGTTGCCATGGTAACAGCTCACATATTATGAGCCAAAATGATGGAAAATTTTGTGTTGCGAACTACTTCCTCAGTTTTTGCCCAATTTCCATGAAACTTGGTACAGATGTGTGCCTTTGGTTGTAGATGTGCAAGACGCATTTTTTGACAGTACCCGAAAGTACATTGCCATGGTAACGGCATATTAATGGCAGAAGATCAAGGAAAGATCTTGCGGATTTAACTACTTCCTCAGTTTTTTGACCAAAGCTTGTGAAATGTGGCACACACCTTGATCTTGGTGGGAAGATGTGGAAGACATATTTTTCGGACGTGTCGGAAGCTGCGTTGCCATGGTAACGGCATATAAATGGCAGAAGATCAAGGAAAGATCTTGCGGATTGAACTACACGTACTTCCTCTGTATTCGACTGAAGCTCATGAAATGTGGCACACACATTGGTCTTGGTGGGAAGATGTGCAAGACATGTTTTTTGGATGTGTCGGAAGCTGCATTGCCATGGTAACGGCATATTAATGGCGGAAGATCAAGGAAAGATCTTGTGGATTGAACTACTTCCTCAGTTTTTGACAAAAGCTTATGAAATGTGGCACACACAATAGTCTTGGTGGGAAGATGTGCAAGACATATTTTTCGGACGTGTCGGAAGCTGCGTTGCCATGGTAACGGCATTTAAATGGCAGAAGATCAAGGAAAGATCATTCCTTGGGTAAGACTGTCGTCACGGGGCGGGGGTATTAATCACCTCAAGTGATATTTCTAGTTTTTATCTGATTTCTTTGTATTTTTTAAGGGGTGAACTGCAGTGAGTTTGAAGCATATTGATGTTGACAATTATTGGTTCTCAGTACATCTGGATTTATTGTGCAAAGCATGTTAGACAAGGAAGGGTAACCGCAAAAGCATCAGTGGCAATCATAAGCTGGGGGTAGAGAAATATATACATTTGCACAAGGTATAACTCGTCGGGTGCCCGTGCATTGGCCGTTAACGCAATACAAATTGTATTGCATTAACGGCCAATGCACGGGCACCCGACGAACTGTCATTTTAATCATCGAAAGTTATATCATCGTTACTTTCCGGTGACAATTGTCAGGGGAAGGTCATGGGGTCACCCACGGTGGAGAGTCATACATCACCTGGGCAGTATGGCTTCCAATGACATCCGCCTGTGTTCGTCCGGGCAACGACAACCTCACGTTCCCGACGTTCGTCCGTGGCATGCATACATGCATGCATGTAAAATTGAGCGCTTCAACTACTGCTACTCTCGAATTGTACAATCTACAAACTCCGCAGAGGTTTCCCATTCAGCTGCAGCGCAACAGCATACCAATGGCTCTTCCACAGCTTTTGATATAGCTACAACCCAAACAACTTGTGCACCACTAGATATTCAAATATCTTTCCTTGATACACTGTTTAGAATATGCTATGAGGGGTATGTATGCCTGTGAATTCCAAATAATCAACCTTTTGAAGTGCAACTCAATCAAACTTTATTTACCAACATGGAACAACAATCTATAAGTTGTAACATTTGCGATAGAAGCAAGGTATAACCTTATTAAAGTGGGACCCAGTACATTAGTTGTTTTTGACTCATTAGTCCCGTTTTGCAATACATCAATAAGTTGTGTCCACTTTTGCACACATGATTGCCCTCAAAGTGGCTGTATACAATGCAGATCAATATTTGTAGCCTTAAAAGCTTAGCTGAAGTACTTTACTTCATATCAATCATTACTTGTCGATCTGTTTTAAATGCTCTTTATGGGAAGTAGTCAGTCCATATCATTGATTTGATAGTAATAGTAACAAGACAGTAAAAGGGGCACCCATGAATACTGCAGGTTATGTGATTTGAAATGGATAGTGCATGATTTCTGTCGTTGTCAATGGGCTTTTATTCTAATCATTGCACAGAATGGACTGGAAAGAAAAATAATGGCTGATAGAAGTACATGCAGTGAGGATCTTTATTGTGCCATTCTACAAAGTTGGTGTTGTAACAACGAATAATATTGCCAAACCAAAAAATGCAGAGTTTTGAACAAAATGGGACATTAGATATAATATTTCTAGCATTCATGTTCCAACAGCTTCCAATTCATGGTTTTAATTCGACAATGTTTTTATACTTATTCATATATATATATATTTTTTCTTCTTCTTCTAAATCTTAATTTTCCCTTTTTTTCTTCATAACTCCATCATGGTGACTGTGATGATAGTATTTAAAAGACTTTTTGCTGTGGTTGTAAATAACTGTTCTGTCTTTTCCAGTGCTCTTCATTATTGAAAATGGTGTCTGACATCTGCACTCCTTTCCCGGGTGAATATCAAAATCACTCTAGGAATGCACTATCAAGGTTGTTCAGGCATGGCATCATTAATATTTTAGATTGCCAAGTGATTTGAGTGGTGAACTGCATTTGAAAAGCGGAGTCACGATTTGCACTCTCAAATATCAGAAGGCACGTCCAGCATATATATGAATTTTGCCAAATGAATAAAATTACTTAGCATTTCATTATATATATTAAAAAAAAAAACATGCTTGTTAAATTACTGTTTTAAGTGCTCCGTAGGCAAGTGTCGGTGTCACAACTGTGAAGCGTGCTGCATCACATGTTTCTTAAATCTAACTTTCCTGTGGAAATCACAGTGGAACCGAGTGAGAAATCAAAGCCCAGGCACCGCTGCTTGAGAATTATTCTTTAACCGCAGTCATCATCATGTGCAACCTGTTATGCACACAAAATCATTGCCATGTTTAGATGTTATTCCAGCTAGCGAGGGTTAGATGAGTGCAAGATGGTAATGTGTGTTCTGGGCGTGACCTTGTCACCTTGAAAATCTCACACTAGTATGCCTGCCCAGCCATGAAAGAACATTGGTGTTTGTTTGTGTGTGTGTGTGTGTGTGTGTGTGTGTGTGTGTGTGTGTGTGTGTGTGTGTGTATGTATGTTCATTATGTGTCACAAGATGATGTTGAAAAAAGATAATAAACCAGTGAGCATATTGCATCAATATTTTAGAAAGTGCAACACATGGCAGAACCATCCAATACGATAATGGCCCCCATGGCAGAGAAAAGTGATCATGCAATGATAAATTAATCAATTATCCCGGTGGACAGAGGTGTAGGGAGGAGCAGCATATACCTGCTGTGTTCCTAAAGGTAATGTAAAGCAATGCCCTTATTGAAGGAGTACATTGTACTCACATCAACTGTGCAAGGGGGTATAACTCTCCTGTATAAATCAAGCCAGAAATATGATCGTTCAAGCTTCATGTGGGTGACTCATTATGCCACTTTTATATCATGAGTAAAAACTTTGGTTCTTCCCGTCTCAGCAACTGCTGCCACTGTACTCTTTCACATTAGAAATTGTAATCACAGCACGCTATATATATTTATTGGAAGGGATTAATAGGATATGTACAACCAAGAAAATCAGCTTCAGTGCTAGTGTTTATTAATGGTGTATCTGATTGGTATTTGATCCATTAAAAGGAGATTTAGGTGCATACTCCCGCTGTAATCATATTACTGAATATTTTGGCATCATGTGTGTCATAGAGCCATGTATAAAGATGCACTTTATTCATATATTTCATGTCAGTGATGCTCAACATACACTAGATGAACATGTGGCAAAATAGCAAATATGTTAATGCTGAACTTGAGAGTAAATCACAGTAGAAATCACTATTTTAGAGGAATGATGGAATGAGATCCAAGGGTCTATTGTCTCTTTGAAATATTAAGTTTGTCCTTGGCTGTACACTCCTCCCCATAAGTGTTGTGTAATCATGCACATACACAACTTAGGTGAGTCTGTCGCGTTTGGGAATTAAAAATTCATAAAGAGGAGGTCCATTGTAGGTCTCGATACAGGCTGCATTGTGCTGGTCATCTTGATCCTCCTCGTTAAAGTTTTTTTCCTCCCTCCTGTGTTCTGCAATTTCATCTACATTATCTCTCTGCCACCGTCCCTCCACACCCACCCCACTCCCAACCCCTCACCCCCACCCCTCCATCAGATTCCTAGCCTTGACCGTATTGTAAGCAAAACAGTATGACATCAAAGGGTTAGCTGAAGAAGCAAGGGCAGTCATGCACATTGTACACGTCCCAATCCCCGGCCCTGTCCTCACCCACTCACCCTGCTGTATTTTCATGAGCGTTATTTTGATTAAAGCTGAAATATTGCTCTTTGCAAATCGGGCTTGGAGGAGCGTGGGGGGTCAAGGATCTCTCCTGTGGCCATCCTAAAATCTGTCGGCATGGCTTAGCAAAGTGACCAATGTCCTATAATTCCACCATTTGCCACGGGCTGGCTCTTATATGCATCTGCACCCAAAGAATTTTAATTTTGCAATCTTGACAGATGAATATGGTGAGGGGGTACATTACCTTGATAGAGGGCAAGGTGGTGGTAGTGGTATATATGGTGGCTGGCGAGGCTCTGGCTTTTGAAATAAAAGGCCCAGCACTTGATTCCTGCAAAGTTCAAAGATCATTTGACAAGACATTTTATCCACAGTGTCGCCTTTCTTGACCACAATGTAAACATGGGGGTACCTGGCTGTGAGCTAGAGTGATGGTAATGGCCTAGTCCATTGGGAGAAACAGAGCTAGCTGTGTGGAGAGGCTAACCTGGATGAACAAGACCATGTTATCATGATTAGTGAGAGCAACATCTCTTGTGTAGGGATGCTTATAGGATGTTATCTTGCTGTTATCTTGCTAGATAGTTGGGGGTTAGGGAAGGTGTCCTGTCGTCTTTAGTGAGATGACATGCTTTTGATGTTTCATGTCTGCAAGGATTTGGCAATAAAGCTCATCAAAAGATGATAGCCGTGGGGCCAGGAATTTATGACATTTTATCCTTCTTGCGTGTCACCCCACATCTTACACTTGACCTGACATATATATTCCATTTTGGTTTAAAGAGAATTCAGGACACCTACACTGTCGATGTCGACAATGGTCAAGCTTTACTCTGTAAAGGTCATTCGCTCCTCTGTGGATTAGAGTGTCACTTCAGTGGACATTCGTCATTGAAAAGGTTGTAGGCTTCCTTCAAGTTGTTTTCAGTGATTCGTTTTTGGATGTATCTTAAAGTCTTCATCGTCATCACATTCTGCGCTGCTACTAATGTGAAAAGTTGCACTGCATTAAACTGGTGTCAATATATTGCACATGCTTGCCCTTTTAACCCAGAAATAGGAAGTCTGATTGTAGCATTTTTTTTTTTTTTTTTTTTGGGGGGGGATGAAAAGTGAGGGATACATTTTATAGTGTGTAAGGAGACATCCTTGTGACCCAGAATCGGCAGGATCTATTCGTGATATTTGAGGTGTGATATATAGATCGATGCCAGTTCATATTTAGCTACCTGTCTCTTCAAGGTTGTTCCGAAATTACAGGCTCAATCTTCAGCTTCCAAGGTCATTACCATTTTGAATTTTTCCATCTGTGAATCTTTTCTGTCACTGTCACAGCTCTTCGTTCTATTTTTTTTTTTCATATTTCTCTCACTCACTTTCTTTTGCTTTTTCTGTTCTGTCCATTTTCACTCTCAATCGCTCTCCAAACACATCACACACTGAGCTTTATTCCTCCCTCACCCAGTGATCAATATTCATAATGCTCTTGTGTTAGGGAGCGACTCGATCCACAGATGTGGAATCCATTACGCTGCCCCTCATCGTCAATATATCGCCTGCACCGAACAATGACCATCGCGAGCGGCCACGGCTCATGGCCATCTCGCGCTCTCCGACGTCAATAAGAAGGACCCGTCCTGGGAGGAATGGAATCTGAGTGACTTGTTCAGACCGTTTGACGGACAGATGGACTGTCATAAGCCCAGTGATGTGTAAAGTGTTTGACTGAAACACGCACTTGCAAATGAAACTCATGTGCGTGTTGATGCTTACTTCCCCTGTGCAAAGCTGTCCACAAAGATGACATTCTTTATTCATTAATCTATGTGAATTATGTCTCAAACAGAGATGAGACTATTTCAACTTCATCTGATGTGCCATCGAGAAAACATATTGTGACCTACAAAGTAATATCTGTACATAGACAATTGCCCAATAACTGAATATTAAATTCTCCTCTTCAACTGTTAACTGTCTCTATGGCCTAAAGGGAGAGAAAAAAAAACCATTGACAAGTATACACTACACCTGCACAGCACACCGACTTTAACTCTTCAGCTCCCAAGCTGCCTTAACAGCTGCCATCTCTGGACAGTCTCTGCAAGGGCCACAAAATGTTTTTATTTATTTTTATTTATCTTTTTTTTTTTTTGGGGGGGGGGGTTGGGGGCTAAGAGACTGTGATTTTTTCCCTTTTATGTGAGGCAAAAGGAGGGTGCTGCACCCCCCCCCCCCCTCTCATCAGGAGGGTTTTATTTTGTAACTTCAAGTCATAAATCTGATAGGCAAGTGTTAATTCAGATTTGGGCATAGCCACAACGATATTAGAAGCATATCCTGTTTTGCCTATGACACTGTACCTATTGCACAGTATAAAGTTATTATATTGAATCGGTCACTTTTCTAAGCTGCAGTATACACATGTTTGTTTTTCAAGACTTTGCGTAATGCTTTATGAATGAGATTTGTAGTCATAAAAATTGATGAGGAAAATAGACGTCATCGAGATAATCCCGCAAATGTTCCCATTTAATTGAGTTATGTGGTAATTTAGTCAGTGCTGTGCTGCACATTTGTCTTCATTAATTTTATCTTTTTCCTCTGTCTTCATAATTGAGGGGATAATCAATCACTGTCAGGATCTGATCATGGGAGATTTTGGTAAATATCACGGCGTTGCCTTATAGCTTTATCCCTAATCTCTGGGGTGGAAAATGACCTAGACTTGATATCGTTTGTTTTTTGGCATCTAAGTGCGAGAATGACGTTCACATCCTTCCAAATGCCAAGGGGAGGTTGAAATGAGCGCAGAGTTGTGAAAATGTATATGACATAATGCTGTGCACAGACCTTGCCAAAATTGCCCTGTTGTTTTTAAATTGACCATGTGGCAATGCAAGCACTAATAGCGGACAAAGATCGTAGACGATGGAGGGGCTTGGGGGATGTTATTTTAGCGTGTTCGCGCAGTGTCATCATCATCATTGTCATCATAAAATATTGAGACCGTGCAAAGACATCACTCGACATCATATTGCAATATAGTTATCCACAGGGGGGGGGGGGTTGCTGTATTGGTAAAGCATCCTATATTTCACCCCTCATTGCCTATGGAATGGACTTTGGGACATCTTAAGAAAAAAAAACCACCCATACACTGTATTTCCTATTGAGGAGTCCTATCAAGATGTAAATCCCATGCTGTTAAGAGGTTGCGTTCACACCCTTCATACAATCAAAGTGTTGTGTTCACACCATTGATGCTATTCAAACTCTGCATTCACACTTTTGATGCTTTTCTGGAGCTTTGTTTATATCCCACAATTTGACATGAAGTTACCCTCCTCCCCCCCAAAAAAACAACAACAGCAACAACAAAACACATAATTTCAGCATGTGTGTGTCTTCTTTCTGATAAACGGGATTCTAAATTCGTGTTTCCCCGATGATCCATCTTTTGTGTTTTAGCAATGCATATTATTACATACTCTGCGAAATAAAAAGACATGATGTAAGCAATTTTATATGATTTCTTATCAAAGAAACATTATTTGAAAGATTTGATTCATGGCATGCCAATGATAAATCTTTGAACATGCTGTAAAACCTCAGAATGATAGAGTATTGCAGATAAGACTTGACATTATCAAAGAATGATCTCTTCATTACGCACAATAATATTTATTCAATATTGCAGTTTCTTCCTGCCATGTCCCTCTTGATTCTCACACAAATTAAGAAATTTATCTCCAGGAAAACGAAAAACAGAATGCATCGTGCGGAGAAATAAATGCGCATTATTACTTATGACACACAACATTTTAACAATTTTAATTTGTTTCACAGCATGAAATGAGACTGTGCTCATGTTTTGTTACTTTGGAAAATGATTGATGCTATACGATTTCCCTCGAAGATTATCCCTGGGTGGTTTCTTTCCAGCTGCCTTTTCCATAACATCAAGTTTAGAGATGACATGATAGTGATGTAACATGTGCATGATTGCACTTTAACTTCTGTAGAGGTGCAGTTGCATAAAAACATCTCACAAAAGTAATCACAGACATGCTTACAATAGAAGAGTGTTAGAAGTAGGCCTTATGTCATTTTGAGTTGCATCTTGTATAATCCCCCCCTTTTTTTTTTGAGCAGGTGAATATTTCTGGGCATGTCTCCTTCAGAGGGACCCCACACTCATTTTGTCTGACCATTATCACCGTCCACTTCTGGGAATTGAATGTTGTAAGAGGAGATGATTTTGCCCTTGACACTGATAATGAGCTGACCTTGATGGAGAATGTTTGAGGGAAAGTGGGACTGATGAAGAATAGGTGTGGTTGGGTACAAGATTTTTTTTCTTTTGATTGTTTGAATAAATAGTATCTGATATTGTTCTCAGTGGAGAGCTGGAAGAACTGTTACTATGTGAATATTGGTGTGCAGATTATAGATATGTGATCTAATGCCAAGAGTCATCATTGAACTATTTTTAAGCCTTTATCGTGGTATCAACCATCGTAAGAAAAAAGAAAGAAAGACAAGTTGATGATAATGACAGGTATTTGTAGGAGTACTGCTCATATACTGTAGTGAAAAATAATTAATACAACAATAATTATTGCACTAATTATGGTATTAATGAGGACTTCAGGCTTAATACAAGTAATTACTTTGTTTGATCCTAATACTGACTACAGCGTGCATGTACATGTAAAGCCTTAATTCCAGTGGCTTTGTTGTTTTGTTCATATGCAGAATTTTATCATGATTTCTTGTGGTTACTACATTTGGTTTACTGAAAGGTTCAAGCAGAATGCACTATACAGGAAAGCAGTATAAGTGAAGAGAGAGAGAATTTTTATCATCACCTTATGTTGGTGTGATATTTTCAATTTCCTCCCATTTGTAATGCTATGATTATGAACAAAGTTGCTTGCTCTGATCCTCTGGGTTTTGTTCATATGCAGAATTTTATCATGATTTCTTGTGGTTACTACATTTGGTTTACTGAAAGGTTCAAGCAGAATGCACTATACAGGAAAGCAGTATAAGTGAAGAGAGAGAGAATTTTTATCATCACCTTATGTTGGTGTGATATTTTCAATTTCCTCCCATTTGTAATGCTATGATTATGAACAAAGTTGCTTGCTCTGATCCTCTGGGTTTTGCATGAATTTGGTGCCCCCTTGTGTACGTACCAGGAGAATGTTTAAATGATCGATATTGTCATTGCCTTTGCTGTTATGATATGGGAAAGCATTGGATACCCCTCTTATGGTCACTTAAAGCTACTCGAGGTAGATAATATAGAGCAATTTTCAATCTGTCCATGCTGCACAATGTTTTATGGACTGGAGTCCTGTCTGGAGGCAGCCATCACTTTCTTGATGCAGGAATTGCATCAGTGGCTTGGCTGCAAGTGAGGTTGCCATTTTCTGAAATCAGCCATTCCCTTTTTCCTTGCTCTGCTTGCCACTTAGCTCAGTGTACTCAAGTGCAAGCCTTCCATTTCTCTCATGATAAGTGATTTCTTCGGTTCGCATGATAAAGAGAATTGAGTAAACTTTGATACCATTCACTCTGCTCTGCTCACACATTAACTTCACAAACTGCTCTCTTTACTTTCCCCACCATTCCCCTTAATACAAGTTGATAAAAGAGGATTTCATTTTTCTACAAGCACTGATTCCACTTAGTCACAATGACAAAACAATCAGGAAAGAGTGATTTCCATTTCTAAACAAATTAGGCTGCCACAGCGGGCAGGGAACATCAGGTGGATTTCAAGCAGCGTCTCTCCTTATGTTCATCCATTTGGTGGGGGACCTGCTCGTCTCGGGGCACCCAGCTCTGGGCACTGGCGTGGGGAGTGTGTGATGACCGTAAGTGCTGAATCGAAACGACCCAGATCCGCACAAAATTTGCCACAAATTACTCGACAATCTGGGCCGATGCAGGGAAGTGTGAGGTGCAGTATGGAACCACCACTTCTCCTGGTCTCACGGTGTCTGTCTTTCTCTCTCTCGGCCCTCCCCTCTCTTTCCTCCGCATCTTTCCAACATGATGCCCTCTTCGCTGTCAAAGCGCTCGCCAACGGCAACAGTGTGATGGTCATTATTCCTCGTAGACTCCACACGCGAGCATGTGTTGTGCGTTCCCCTGCCCTCGCTCTGGAAAATTTACATAGCTTATTTGTTGAATTTGCCATGCTGGGGTCGCACATTTCCTGTCATTATCTCAAGAGTCTATACCAGGCACGGTGAGACGCGGGAGATGAATGGATTGATGGTAAAGTGACCTGACTAGGGAAAAGAAAGACATGTAGGAAGAAAACCTTTCCCTGCATATCTCTTTATATGTAATCATGGACCTTAACCCACTTGGGCCCATCACCATTAAAATGCCCTTCCCATGGCATACAAAGGAGGTGCTGAGAATTATGAGAAGGTTGGCACCAATGTTCCCAGCCACCTGTCCACATTTCACGTGAGTCCCATATTTTTGGGAAAATCTCACGCCGGGTCTCATTCACACTGTAGATGATGATAGCAGATGTTAGATTCGGACTGAGGCGAGAGTTTCCGGCATTCACAAGTTTGAAATGAAAAATCGTGTCTATTCTTTCATCTGGATCTGTGTATCTCTGTCACCTTAGATTTATCACAGGTAAATGTATCCAGGGAAAGCTTGGGCAATCTAAACGCACTGTAGAGAAAGTCACAAAGCATGCAATTAGAGTGTACAAGACCACCTGTGTGCAGCATAACTGTATTTCCCATTAAAAAAATAGGATAGGATGCAACTTATGTATACACATAAGAGAGTGCATAAAGACCAAAATGCAATTGATTTAGCAAACGTTCATCAAGAATTGATATCATATGCCAGTTTATCTTCTTATGAAAATATTCTGCCCACTGTGTATATTTTTTCAAGTGTATTTTGCTTTACATCATGGAAGTTTCCACATTGAAGCCCTGAGTGGCAGGACAATATACATTAAAGTTGGCCAAAGCAGATGAAGGATGCCTGTGATGTATGTGTAACTTACATAATGTTTATGGCATTCCTGACGTTTATGCATTTAAATGTCATGGCCACATATTTACTGAGGTCTACTTTCATTCATAGAGAGCAGTTTTATGAGGCCTCATTAGACCATGGATGTCAGCAAATGAGGAGGGTTAATGCAAAGGCAATGTCACAATCTGACGCCAACTGAATGATGATTTCATTATGCCTTATATGATAGATTTACATAAGGATATATTGTACATAGATATAAATACATATTTTTTTTTGTGTGTGTAGTGTGTGTATATATTATATATATTCATATATCTATCTATATATAAATTGTACATAAATGATTATATGTATGCATATGTATATTTATATGAATATGTAGAGAGAGAGAGAGAAAGAGAAAGTGAGGGAGCGAAATAGATATGATGGTGTTTGTGTGTATATGTGTGTTGTATATAAAGCAGTATCTTACAAACCATCCCAGCCCTATGCCACATACAATCATATCTCAGCCATCAGTGTATTTTAAGGAACCCTATTTCCTGTACACCCTGTGACAAGCTTTACAATTCACATTTTGCAACATAAGCCCATTCAATATTCCAAATCCCCTTTGCCATCATCAGTTACTGCCATGCTGAGCAAGCCTTGGGCAAAGTTTTCTTTCTTTCTTTTTTTCTCATTGTCAGGAAGCAACCCGTCTTTCTTTTGCAGGGCACTCATAAAATTTGAATAACATATATTTGTGAATCAGTCTACTGAATGTGTGTCTGTAAATCATATGAATTACACGTAATGCTAGGGAATAGAAATGATAATGTCACCGATATATTTTCTCTTTCTGGGGTTACTTTTGCAGCAGGCATGGGACCTTGGAGAAAAGATTGTCTCATTCGTCATTCATGATACTTTGTTGTTTTAAGATTTCCTGGCTGTGTCGTCATGCTTTGGTGCATATACTTAACCCATTGAGGATGAGTTGATTTTGCTATAACATGCATTTCCCATAGACACCTGCCCAAGTATACTCGGGACTAGTTTTCAATGGGTTGAAATAGAATCTCTGCTTGCCATCATTTCAGATTCTGTAAGCTGCAATATTTCTCATACCTGACCCATTTTTTTTTCTTGTAATACCTTTCATATTTGCAACTTTTCTCTCCTAACTGCTATTTTTTTCTTTACATCTCATTTGTATATTTTTCCATGTTTACATTCCATAATCAATCATGAATATATGGATGGTGTAGACAGTACCATTTATGCCTTTGTCACTATCACACACACACACACACACACACACACACACACACACACACACACACACACACACACACACAATCTCTATATCGTGGTCTAAAATTATGTAATAAACACACACACACATACACATAAAAGTGAATACACATATATGCACATGTATGGATACAATGTACATGCATAACAGGATTACATAAGTACAGAGATGAAAAAAAAAACTAGAAAATTCTGATATCTCCTTTTGTAGGAACCACACAGATATCGTCAGCTGACAATATCATATACACTTTTTCAGCCCAATATCTCTAACACCTGCTGTAAAATTGTATCTTTAACATAAATATAATGGATGCTAAGTGTACTCCATCATTGCAACTACTTACAGGTAAACTCTTAACAATCACAAACACCTGTTCAAGCTCCTTGAAATACAGACCCTGTGTCCCTTAAATATCACAATCTTCTATGAAGAGACATTGATAACATATGCCATGCGAGAGAAAAAATCTGAAAAAGAAAAATGATGACAGATCATAATTTTGGGTGCCTGATGTATTTCAACACTATACTTTTCATAGAATCCATGGTGTAGATGTTTGGAGCACGTTCTTAATCTTCATTTTACCTCGTGTTTTCTCTCCCTCTCATATATGTTTCAGTTTCTCTAATTTTCTCCTACTCTTTTTTTCTCTCTGTATCTCTTTATAAATTCTCTCTTTTTTCTCTCCCTCTTGGATCTCTCCCTCTCTTTTTTTTTGTCTCTATCTCTTACTTTTTCTCTGGAGTATAGTATGTGTTCCACTCAAGCTCTTGTCTTGTGGTGATCTATCACTCTCATTCCCACTCTAGGCACTTCCTTTCACCTCCGTTTTCTATTTCCTTCCCGACCTCCATTCCCTCCAGTACGCTTTCTTCTTGATGACACTGAAATCACTACCCACCTCACCTGCATTTTTTTTTCTCTCCTCATCATTATGCTGGATGACACCCCCCCCCCCCCCCCCCCACACACACACACATACACACATACACAAACGCACTGAGACCCTAGAGTTTTCTTTGTAGTCGTGATGTTTTGCGTTGTGATGTTGATCAGTAGCTACATGGTGTATTTACTCAGAGTAGCCTCTTTAGTGTTAGTGCCGTTCTACCAGTAATATAGGCCCTACTATTTTTACTGTATATATGCTATATATTTAGCATAATTATACTTCACAACAATTTTGCAAGTGGTTGAATTCACAATTATTGAGTACAGTAATGACCCAAGAAATGTCTGTGTGCATGCTGCATTCGTGTCATGATCAGAGTTAATGATTTTGCCTGTTAAATTCCAAAATAGCACCTGTCTCACAAAATGTGCAAAAACAAAAACCTCAAGAAATATATGGTGTATACATTAGTAACTCAAGATTCTTGTGGGCTTTGTTGTCGTTGTTGTTTTTTTTACCTGTGCCGTAGAGGATGTACTGAGTGTAAAATATTTGTCACAATGTGTGTCCTGAGCAGTGTTTGAACCCATGATATCCTGTACTGGGGCCCATTGCATAAAAGTTACAATTATGGTAACTTTGCCATCCAATGGTAACTTCCATGGAATTCTTGATTTTGATTGGCTGTTGAGTATTGCTGCCATGGTAGTTACCACTGGATGGCAAAGTTACCCTAATTGTAACTTTTATGCAACGGGCCCCTGGAGTCCATAGTCATATCCACTATACCACAGAACAAGACAGAAAATGATTTGACTGGAGAAACATTTGCAAAGAAAATAATGATGAGCTTATATGCAAAGAAGTGTGTGTAATATACTTGCATACGGAGCAGCATGAGGTATGAATGTGTGTCCTTGATGTCTAAAGGTTTAATTTATAGGTCTACAGGCTTAGAATTTGTGAACAGCTTTCATAATAATGATTGCATGGAAATATAATTTCTCCACAGGAGTGTATGATAATGGATTAAAAACATTGTACTTGACACTGTGCCATGTATCAGTTAAAGTTGACTAGATTCAACCAAGTTGACTTATTTTGCTCTTGGAATAGGACTTACAGACCTTAGACTTTGCCAGTGCGTTATAGGATGGTATCTGTGACAGACATCTACAGTAGATGTTAACCTACTCATATAGAAGGAAAGTTTTGGTCAACTATGTATAAGGTGGAATTCCAATGCTTTACTTCTGCTTTTGCTGCAAAATAGTTGAGACAGATTTCATATTATCTAGCTTTTGGAGAAAATGTCAGATGATGGTAATGACACATCACATAATTTCACTTTCAAAAAAAAAAAAACATTTCTTTGTGCAAGTTTTTCAGTATCAGTAAGTTTTCTTTCTCCACTTGTATATAAAAGAAAATAAATATAATAATATCAAACATATTATTCACAGGTCATGAAAATGTTGACAAGAGTTCACATTACAAATATATAATCATGTGAAATAATACATATCTTTCATGGCATATATTCAATATGGCATATATTCATATATTTCAATAGTACATATTTTTCAAGTCAAATGTGGAAAGGTGCATCTTTCTGATACCAATCTTATATGTGTCCTCATCATCATTGATTTCCTTCTCTCATCTCTCTCTCTCACTGTTATGCCCTCTTTTTGCTGTAATCATATTTCATGTACACACAACACTTTTCCTATCAATTTGCTATCAAGACTTGTAGCTTTTTTTTTTGCTTGTCAACAATTAATGAATATGGTACAATGTAGTTACTTGTAAATAATTTCAGCAGTACTGTGCAATTATAGTACAATGGAGTTCGTTTGGTGGAATGTCCATATGTTTGTTTGCCCCTACCTGTGACATCAACATAGGAAATAGTAGGACAACAAAATCCAGGTTCTTGTGTCTTCCCATAGTGCCTCTTGTTCCATTCAGCACCATTTGTTGAGACCTACCCGCTTTACAGTGTTAGTGAAACATCAAGGGGATTAGATACGAATAGCTCATCTTCACTGTATAGGTGCATGTAAGTGGTTCCGTGATCAGTGGGTATATGGCACCATAATATTCTCGTAATGGAAATATGACGTAAATCAATTAATATGAAATGGAAATCCCATCAGGGGGGGTCCCACAGGAGTAGCTTGGGATTAATTAAGAATGCTGCGATGCTGGGTTGGCGGCGCAGGGCACAGAGTGTGCGGAGTCAGGACGCCAAGTGTTTCCCTTTAACTGGCTAGACCTTCAGGATGTGTATGACCTCATTTAAACGCATGACCCCTTTCACACCTCGGGATGCCATCCAGAGTCTGCATCGGTCTGCAGAGATAGCCTTACCCTGTTTTGTTCTTCCTCCAACCCCCCCCCCCCCCCAGCATGAGCTCCTTCAAACCCCCAGGTCCAGTGACGCCATTTGTCTCCGGGTGTGAAATTATTGCAGGAGTTGAGAAGGCGAGCTGTCGCGCGGGTATGAATTGAAGATGGCTCGACAACAGTTTCGGCATTATGCATTCATGCATGCTGGCTCAAGCGGTAGTGCTGGAGTCAGTGTGTGTGTGTGCCCTCACACCCCCACCCCACCCCACCCCAGCAACCTCTCATCGGCATAATGAAATCAGCTCACTGAATGTTTCATGGCCATTCAGGGGATCAAGTAGTATTTCACTTTTTAAGCTTGAGTGAGTGAGGGAGACATCACATATTTTCCCTCCTTACCCTCGCCCCACCCCGACAAGCTTCTCCATCCCCCCCTTATTTTCTTGATCCCTTGATCTTTTCCCTTGCCCCTCATTAGCACTCATTCTTATTCAACATGCAATTGATCCTCATTTTTTGGCAATATCAAATGGGCTTCTCCTGTTACTGGACACTAGTTGATTTGGCTCATTAGGGTAGTTGGAATGAAGATTTGATTTAGAAGGATATAGAGAGAGATTCAAAGTCTGTCTTGGCTTTCATTAGCTTTCCCTCCTATGTATGGCTACAAATGGGACTGATATTGTGGCACTCTTTGATATTCTTGCTTCAGTTTCTTACCACAAAGCAATGCTTTTCTTAATACAGTCCTGCTCTTAAGAATTGGTTAGTGCATAGAGCAGGCTGTAGATCTTTGAATTTGAATGGAGCATAATGGCATTTATGTTATATTTGTGCATTTGTGTGTGTATTCGTGTATGTATATTGTGATACACACACACACACTAGAAGCTATATAAAGATCATGGCTGCCTCATTTGTAATGTACTGGTCTGTTTTGTTGCTGTGGTCACTTTAACACATTTCTATCTTGCCTACATAAGGAAAGGGGGGAAGTCTCAATGATAACCACAGCTCATGCAAGGAAATGTTGGTGGGGCAAAGTTGTCCTGCATTTCCGGTTACATTGATTATACCTATATAAGGAAATAAATTGAGGCACAAAGCAGGAAGGTACTCAAATCATCATTCTTCAGGGTTCAGGTCTCTGTCCCAAGCTGTGAAAATCCTTGCCATCTCTGACTGATGACACTCTGAACTGCTTTATTTTTGTTTCTGCTCATGCTCATGGCATTAAGCCCTCATAATTCTTTTTTACTCTGCAGTGTTAGATGAGTATTTGATTCTTGAGACCACCTCAGTTTTGTCAGAGTTGCAAATCCAGTGCCAAGATACATGTCCTCCTGTCATATATTTATTTTGGATGTAGAAGAGAGGAAAAAATGAATAGATTTTTTTTTTCCTGAGAAATGAGAGTGAATTTCCTTCCTCTTGTATCCCAGCTGTATAGTCAGCCCCTTGTTCATAAAGTGCACCGCACAAAATGCGATGCGCGCTAAAACATACCCTGTTTAGTTGATAGATTATTTTCCTTGTAATCTCAGGGCCTAGTGAGTTATAAAATTAACCTGTTTCTACCAAATGAACTTTTCAATACTTGTTGCTATATTGGACAAGCATTATGGCTGTTAAATAATCCTTTTTACAATGGTATGCATTGAAAGTTGACTGGGTTAATAACCCTGCCAGTTTTATGATAACTATGAAGACACTTTAACGTATCGCAGGACTGTTTCTTGTACTGCCTTTGCGGGCAAAAATGTCTCCAAAGAGACTGAAAACACCTCTGAGGATAGTACATAGCTATACCTGTTCAGAGTGAAAAATAGAACAAAAGATAATGCATTGCTGGAACAAGACAAGTCATAATAAGTGGAGTCCATGCTAGCTTTCCTTATACCAGTGGCACTTGCACTCCCATGCCGCCACTTCCAGGTGACCCCTGGAAAGTTCAAGTCGCTCTTGTGCGATGCTTGCCTGTCTATGTGGGATGTGCGTATATCTCACCCTGCTTTGTAGGGATTGTATGGATTAACTCAGTGCGTGGGCATCAAAACCCATCAGTCATGCATTCCTGTAGGGATCAATTTCTACCTGGGAATCATTGCATGTTGATCAAATATACCTCTTAAAGGTGCAGAACTGAGTTAGCTTTATTTCTTCTTTTTTTCTAAGATGACTGTTATTTGGCAAGTCAGATTTGCCATTGAATATGTGGTTTGATGAAGGATTTCTATATATCTTTGGAAAGCCCTTAAAGATGTGTAATCTGCAAACTTTTCATTTTCCAGATCCACCTGTAGTGACAGACTTGTAGAAACAGCTCAACGTATCATGTGTCTGGTTCAGAAAATCAATAAGATTAAAAACAAATGTTAGCGTTTGTATCACAGGTGTTTGCACTGGAGGTATTGGTTACCATGAAATTTTATCACATGTTAATGCAGGGAAACATAATCTGCTTGCTTGTTTGTGATTTTTGTCAACAAAGGTTTCCTTGGAATGGAAAGAGGATATTTCATTGCATCCATTCAAACACTGGACACTCCATGAGAGATAGTGTGTGCGTATGTGTGTGGTGTTATAGTGACAAATCATGAGCATTATCATAATTGGTCTGGTATGAATATAAATATTTACCCGCTGGACTCTGTAGCTTGCCAAGGCCATAGACTGGTAGTCCGTGGTTCAACCTGCCAGTGTACATATTATGTATCTTCCTCCCCCATCCCCCCCCCCCCACCGTGCATGCATAATACACAACGTATGTAAACACACACATGCGCCCACACACAAACATATTCATATATTTCCTTTTGACTTTGCCATCACTCGGAGCAAGAATACTAGTATGTGGGAAATGTTTATGACATTTAGGAGGCAGTGATTAGGAGATGGATAATTCTATTTCTTCCACTTCTTTCTCATATTCTACATCTCTTCTCTTCTGTTATTCTTTCATTCTTCAGGCCAACACTCCTCATCTTTATTTCTCTCTCTCCCTCTGTCTGTCTGTGTGTCGGTCTCTATTTCCTTCTGTCTGTCTATCTGTCTGTCTCTCTATCCTTCTCTCTCTGTCTGTCTATATCTCCATCTTTCTGTCTAAGTCTCCACTTCTTTCCGCCTCATCCTAGCCCTTGTGTGTACATTACAATTATATACTGTATATATGTTTGCTGTATGCATATGAGTATCTCTCCCTTTGCCTCCAGCTTTTTTGCACTCTTTATGAACAAATGAGAGAGAGAGAGATAGAGATAGAGATGTATGGAGAGAGATATAGAGAGAGAGAGATAGATGGAGAGAGTGATAGATAGAGAGAGAGATAGATGGAGAGAGATATATATAGAGAGAGATAAATGGAGAGAGTGATAGATAGAGAGGGATAGATGGAGAAAGATATAGAGAGAGATAGATGGAGAGAGATATATATATACAAGAGAGATAGATGGAGAGAGAAAGAGAGGGAGAGATTCTGACGTCAAAGGGTAATGAGCCCATGGTCTCCCAGACAATGTAGGAGCAATTAGTGACTGTTAATCCCCTTAACTGGCAGAACACATGTCAGTGGCACATGAAAAGGTTAAACTATGCCAACCTCCTGTATATCATCGAGCCGAGAGGCAGAAAGGGGTAAAGGCTGCTATCGGGTCTGTGGAATTAACGACCCTCTGCTTCTCAGTCGTATAGATACACATAGTCATCGCAGCCAGGTGTAGATATGCATTGATGAGACTCTGAAGGAGTCAGTCCATGGCTTGGCCGACATCCCGCAGGCTCTTTAGGATCACATGACCCATCATGGCCCATCCTTGCAAGCAGCAGGAGATATCACCGTGTATTTGGGAAGAATATCATCCAGTTGATTAAAAAAAAAAAAATGTTTGCATGCATTGAGGCAACATGCCAACAATATCAAGGTAGAATGCACAATCTGTATCTCTTTTTATTTTCTCTCCACACCCCCCACCATACATTCAATAACAATCTATTTGAGACGTCAGTCCCTTTTAATAGTTGTTTGTCAAGCATGAAGCATAAACTATGTACATTGCAACCCAGAAAAAAAAAAGTGTTGACAACAGTCACAAGGACACACGTTCACCCTTATGTGACATGTCACATTCAAACTTGATTAATGTTGAATTATATGGGTTCTTAACTCTTGTATGTATTCTCCTCTTGTTAAATATAGCTTTGTGTCCATGCTTCTGAGCACAAAAGAAATTACAAGATCTCAGTTGTTTTGTCAATCATCTCCCAAAAGAATGAATTGCAAAAATAAATGTGGAGTTGCTCTGGGTTTTTTCTTGTTTACTGCAAAATATTGTTTGAGTCAATTTGAGTTCCGGGGCGCTTTTTTCCAGAACTCAAACATTTTATGAGATATGTCTTTTGTAAAGGATGCTTCTGTGCAAATCTCAATGACTGACTACAGGTTATTTGCATAGAGTTGTTAATCCTATTCAACAAATGACCTATAGAAAATAAATTGTTGGTGGAATAAGGACATCTTGGTATATCTGTTGCTTCAGAGAATGCAGTATGCTATTTACGAGACAGTCGTACAAGAGTCACTGTAAGCTTTGATTTCCGAATGACAGTCAGCGACTGCTTTGAAGGAGCTGGTGTACTCGGCAATGCGTACATCGGCCAAACATGGCGTCACGTCTTGTGAGCTCATCCTTGGCTATGAGGGAGCCGTTGATATGGGACTCATGTGTCCAAATGTGACATTATGTGGTGTCTGTCTCTCCTTATATTGCCCACTTGTCTTTCTGTCCATCTCATTTCCCCTCTGCCATTCCGCTGTATCTCTCCATATCTTCTGCATGCTTCCTGCCTCTGTATTCTGTTCATTATCTTTTCTCCCTCTTCTCATTCTACCTCATTCTTTCTCTCCCTCTCTCTTAGTTTCTGCCATTAATGCCTATACAATATGTAATTGTTTATTATTCCAATTATCATGTGTGGCATTGCTCTTCTTTTCTTCTGTTCTTGTCTTGTTTTTTCTCCCCCTTTTCTATCTCTATAGATAAATCTATCTATCTATCTATATATCTATCTATCAAGCTATCTAACTGTAGAAATATATTACACACATATGTGTGTATATATATTATACATGTATAAACATATGTATATGATTCATATGGGTATAGGTATTATGTGTATATGTTTCATATCTTCATTCTGTTTCTTTTCCTTTTGATATCATTCTTTCCTGTTCTTTCCCATTCTCTTCTTTCTCCTTGTGTCTTTCTTTATGTGACCTCTGCCTTCACTCGATTCATCTTCCAAGTCTTCAGTCAGTCGGCGTGCAATGCCGCCTTTCTGGAAAGACACACGCGTCGCGACAATCAGCGCTGCAGACACGGACAAACGAGTGTGGTGACAGCGCCGTGTTTATACACACTGGCATAAAAAAAAAAGAGCTGTCTTGAGGCTGTGAAGATTAAACAAACATAGAATATGCCTCATCCCCACAACGTCTCATCACTTCGCACCCAATCATGCAGACGGCAGGTCGCTGAAGTGATTGTATATGTGTAGGAGGGAGCGGGGCGTTTATTTCTGAGGTGTCCTTGCGTGCACATGGTGTACTAACCTGCGTACTATCTGCGTGCCTGTTTACACCTGCCCACAGGCAAGCAAGCATGCTCTCGTGTCTTCACGTATCCCCACTAGTTCCTGTGCACACCCCAACTGTCAGGAATCTATTGTATTCCAAACTGCTAACCGCTGGAATCAAATGTCAAAACATCACGGTTGTTCTCGTATCCTATCAGGTACAAACATGTCTGTCACAGACACGGAGTCCTCCCTCGCTGTGGCGAAGAGGATCCAGGCAAATTATGTCCTATATCATGTTGCAGTCAACCCTGCTGGGAGCATCTATGTGAAAAACTGTAGTGTGTAATTACAAACACAGCTGTGAGATTTCACATCTGTTCGGTTTTTCAACTGATACAGCTAGACAAGGAAGATGATTTTTGTGTATGTGTGCATGAGTGTGGCTGTAAATCAATCTTTGAGAAATCTATCCCAAATCACAGCTATACCTCACTGACTGTGTGATGAAGGATAATTACTGTACGTTTCACATGGTTGCAGTGGAGCATCAGAATTCAGGGTTTTAAGGGACAAATCACAGCACTAGTTTTTTTTTTTTGTCATGTATCATAGTGTGTCAACATGTGAAGCTCAAATTTGACACATGTCATTGCTGATTTTTGTTTTGGGTTTTTACTTATAGCACTTTTGAGCATATGTCATGGAGAACTGCTGCCGTGTGACTCATACTACACACAAATTGAGCTCATAAGAAGAGAACATATACACAGGAGGGCTTTAGCTCATCATGAATGTCCCAGCAAAGACAAATACCACCTGTCACCCACAGATTAAACTTTTTCCTGCCCATCTCTCTCTCCCCCCCCCCCCTAAACTCTTAACCAGTCCAACCCCAAATCACTGTGATAATACCTGCTATATATAGTTGGCACCAGATGTAATGCATCCTCTACTGGGGCGAAACAAGATGTACCTGCCAGGTATAATTCTTTCTCATTTCTTTAAGTCGATGCCTCCGATTGATTTGATTCCAAAAATAGCTCGAGATATGATTGAATTTCATGCCCGGCCGTGCCGATAACTGGAGCCAGCCAGTGGTTTGTGTTCGTTCAGAACAGACGCAAACTTGTCGGCCATTATTGTTGGCAGCCATTTTTTTTTTCTCCTCGTCTCACTGGCAGATTCTCCTTAAGAACTTCAACAAATGTCTCCAGTGCTCATGAGTGGATCCATGGCAAATATTGAATTTCCTCTGAAGATGAGCCATCACTGTAATGCACACTGCAGGCTGCACACCTTCTTGGTATTGGTCCCATCTACTGAATTCCCTGTAGTGCTTGCCACCACTGAGGTGGCCTCATCCTGCAATGCAAAGCTCACATTGCTGATCTTGGCTGTAGTTAAAGGGGGAAAAAAAGCTATGCATGATATAAAGCTGACTTAGATGCAGCCGAAAGCAATGAATCACATTTAAGTAGAGCAACTATAAACCTTCAGTCAGCAAGTGTTATATCCCTTTGATATTCATAGAAAGTTAATTTGAAAATATATGTACATGTTATGTTTCATTACAGCATACATAGAATGCAGTTATTGACCTTACCTGAATAAATACAGCAGCTTATGTTTTCATCAGGATTAGATATGAACTTAGTCACTGCACTTCTACACTCAATCTTCAATGTCCTGATAAAAAGCGGGGGGGGGGGGGGGGGGGGGGGGGAGATGTGTCTTGTTCGGATTTATGCAAAACCCTCGCCCGCACATCTGGTAATGAAGGCAGAGTGAGCGTGGGACTGATAGCCTGGTATATTAGTGCCAACTGTTGATGTGCGCACACTTGTGTCAGCGATGAAAGCTTGTTGTGAGGGGTTTGTGGCATCTTTCTCTCCTTGCCTAAACTCGCTTCCCCCTTTTGGTGAGCGGTCGGCCCCACGTCTTTAACAACTTAAATCCAAGTAGGAAATGCAAATGAATGTGGTGAGGAGAGACAGGGAGAGAGAAAGTGAGGGAGAAAGAGGATCAAAATATATTTGCATTTCACAATGGCAGTTGAGAGAGTGAAATGGATATCAACAACAAAGTCCTTGTATTTGTTCCTTAGCCACACTTCATCTGCCCTCATGTCACAGTACGCATGGGGGCCCCACGTTCTGTTGTGTTTGCCCACGGCTTCTTAGGCTCAAAGTACAGTGGGTAGGTTACCACGAGACAAATCATCTCAAGCTAGACAAATCATCTCTAGGCATTGTTTTTTATTTGACTGTTTTACATCTGTGGCAACAGCGAGATAAGTAAAGCTCTTAGACATGAACATTTGCCTGAGTAGAACACAGATAATTCTTGTTATTACCTGTTAAAAAAATGGAAGAGTTACACTTTTGACGTACCATGTGACACTGATGCTGTTGAAGATGCATTGTCCCTGGCATTAGTTTTGTTTGGTTTGTCATTTAAAAGTTTGCCTTTTTCAATTTTCATAGCATTTGGAATATGTGCAGTGAACCAGTTGAAGCAATTTATGTCTTTTTTTTTTTACTTGTTGAGCATTTTCAGTATATGGGAATTTTTCATTTGAAACACTTATCAAACATATTGTCATAACATATGTTGGAGACTTTGAAGCTTACAACTTGTACAATCTGTTGAGCTACATTTGGTTTTATCTTTAAGATGGAAGCAAGAAATCAGACACAGCATAAGAGAAAAATGATTTTACTGGTAATTGGAACAGTGTCAATCATGGTAATATATTGTCAAATGCAATGTCACTGTAATAGTCACAGATCGGGAGACCTGCTTTTTGCACAAATGCCCAAACTGGAGAAATGTATTAATGCTCAGAATCATGCGGACAGAAAGTAATTTAATGACAGCACTCATGGAACTTTGTTTTCGGTAAATTGCTGTTGCAAATTCCAATCCATCCATGTGATCAGTCAGAATTGACATGCAATATCCACAAAATTTTAGCAGAGGTTGGTACATTGTGGACTAGATTGTGACATAGCATTGCAAACACAGGACCCGTGACTTGGTGCAGTTCATTTGCTCTATTTGCGCCGTGACATGAGCCCTCCGACACCACATTAGAGCAAACGAGTGCAAATCATCTTCTCAAACCAAATGATGTGTCCAGAATGGCCCACTGATAAACCATGCTGTAGGGAAAACATGAGAGGGGGTGGGGCAGAGGAGGCCAGAGAGCGGAGATGGGGGGAATGAATTCTAGGCTGACGCGATCAATAGTATTGATAGGAGTACAGCTAGGGTTTGCCAAACAAAATCTCGGCAGGAGCAGCGGGCTGATCGCAACCCATTTCCCGAAATTATCTGTGTGCCCGACTGAACATTAGGTGGGCCCCCGGTACCGTGCATAATTGACGCCGCCAAATCGTCACACTCATAACCTGGGATTGTGTGTGGTGAGAGTAGAGGAGGAGGAGGAGGAAGAGGAGGAGGAAGAGGAGGAGGAGGAGGTTGAGGAGGGTTGGGGGCGGGTACATGAAGATTGATGCTTGGGCGCTGGCATGCGGCCATGGTGCACCAGGCCAGACGTCATAAATATGAGGTGATGAGGTGCCGGCGATACACCTTTGCGTTCTGTTTGAACAGGTTGGTGCATTTTACAAGTAATGGGACGATGGGAATAAAGGGCGGATCAGCGTCAGTGCAGTGTTTCATGCTACCCCACCGGCATGAGGATAGGGCCATATGCATCGCAGCTCAAATTAGCAGTCCCCTCTGTCTGTGTGTATGTTAGTCTGTATCAGCTGGAATTTTGTCAGCACAAGCCTCATCATAGGTTTTTCTTTTTCTTCTTCCATTTAATGTCTTCTATTTGCCATTAGGAAGCAGCCTGGCTGTCAAATTTGTTGCTTTTATGGAAACAGTAGGAGAGTAGAAGAGTTGGCTCTGTGGCAGAAAAAAAAAATTGTGACAGGCACTTTGCATGAATATTGCAGATTGCCATTCAGAAGTCATGGAGTTTTCACCAATGACAGTTTTCATCTTGTGCGTTCACTCAGTCATGACAGACATTCTTTACGTTGAAATAGTAATTGTATCTGCCCTGACACGACAATCTCCTGTAGGTGACTTCGGTTTGTTGATGGCTTTAGTCATGAGCCCTAGAGAGAGAAAAAACAAATGGCGTCTGTCGATATTGACTTCAGACTCTCAGTCTTGTCTCAACCTGGTGCAAATGAGCAAACACAACAACAAAATAAAATGAAACAAACAGCTACCCATATTTCCCCAGAATCAGAGATGACAATCTTCTATAGTAGCTCGATCATTTTTGCCATTTAATTTTCAGAATGATCTAAATTGTGTGTGCACAAGTCACACCTGGGGGGCATTTCATGAAGGATTTCATCGGACAAATTTGTCAGACAAATTTGTTCTCAGCCAATCAGATGCAAGGATTTCAATAGCTTATGACAGTTCGTGTGAAAAACATACCTGACAAAACACTTCATGAAATGCCCCCTGTACTCCATTTGGAATTGCCGTCCATGAGTGTCAGCATATAACAAATTTGGATGTGAGAATAGTGTGAAATGCGATCTACGTGATTGAATGCTCCATTAAAACGAATAACAGAGTTTTAACATTATCCAGATAAACCAGATGGAACATTTTCAACAATTCCAAGGACATGTAGAGATTCCTACATGGCCAGCGGAACCGTGGGGGCTGTGGGGGCTCGGGCCCCCACACTTTCTGTGCATCATACAAAGGAATACATAACGCGTCATCACTTTGGGCCCCCGCACTCTTTTTAACCCGGAAGTACTTAAGTCATAAGTGGGACTAAATAGAAATTGATAGAGATCTTGAAGTTTGAGCGCGGTAAGGTTATGTTTTTCCACAGAAGACCTTTTTTTGTTTTTGTTTTTTTTGCTGTCAGCTGAAAAAAAAAACCTGGAAATGGAAGGGGAGAGATGAGCTGAGGACCTTTCTTTCTTTTTTTTTTTGCTTGTCAGCTCATGAAACCCAGAAGTGGGCCCCTACACTTTTGAAAACGCTCCGCCGGCCCTGTCCTATTCCCACAAATTACAGACAAATCGTGTGATTTTGTTTTGGGGTAGTGCAGTACATTTTTTTTGTGAGCATAGTGGTGAATGTCTTTGCTCCCAGAGCTTCAAAAATTGCGCGGCCGCTGGTTCCCTCTCTGACAGCTATATAGACTCAGGGCCATGGTTCGGTGACGATGACCGCGTAGTGCATCGCCAAGCACAGAGACTCCAGTGAGACTTCTCACTGGCTGGAACTATGGGAGCGTGTCTGGACTGCTCATTCATCCCCTAATGAAACCGCTGTAATCCTACAGGGGAATTAACGCACCCGAACATCTATGGCAAAGCGATGATGTATTGTCGACCTGTGATGAATACGTTCCAACGACAAGAGATGTTAATTCATTTTTCTCTCCCCCAATACCTTGCGCTTTCTGTTTGTGCAGTTGCATTCATTACGTGGTCAGGACAAAAGAGAGGATCATATTTTATTGGTCCATGAGATGCTGTCATCAAGATCATTAAAAATGCATCCTTTGAGAGTGTAAACCTGCGTTCACTTTTGCCTCGAGTATCGTCCGAGTGATGGTCTAAACCTGATCCAACACGCAGTTGATGCGAGGGGGAGTGACATCAAAGATATCTCCTGTATGAATTTGCCACTATTGGCCATTCAAGTCTCCCAAACAACATATTTCTGGTTCGGATGGATAGATAGATAGATAGATACATTGTAGATAGATAGATAGATAGATAGATAGATAGATAGATAGAGAATGAACTCATTGCATTATGACGTATGTGCATGTTATGTGCATTCTTCACATGCAAACTTTTGGTATGCTTTTGGTACCCTTTTGGAGCATATCTCAAAGTGGTCCACTTTTGGCTCCGTTCAGTATGGTACGGTACACTTTGGGAGTGTTCAAACGCTCCTCTGGTGCGGGTACGGTACAGTTCAGTTCGCTTTAGGAGGGCGCTTGAACGCATCTTAAGTTTTACCCTTCATTGTCTGTGTATCATGAGGCAAAGTAAGAAATTGTCTTTCATGTAAGTCCCATGTTGTTAATATAAGATTGATTATTTTGGTGTAAGAATTGTAAAAAAAAAGTCCTGATGGGTTATATGGAAATAGAGGGGGGGGGGAACTGTTATGTAACCTATGTAGTGACTGCACTTTGTGACACCAGCTATGAGATGAGGAAATGTGTGTTTTTTTTATTCATTTTTTTAATCTGCTTGTATCTTTCAGAATCGCCAATATGTGGAGACTGAGTACACCTACAACGGGATCCCCTTTTCTCGCTCTATGCAGTCTGGCAGCGGCCAAATCAGTCCAAGTCCTTCAGCAATGTCAACTACGCAAGGAGGTCAGTTCTAGGTCCATATCATGGGCCCATGTTTTTCAGGTTGTGTGTTTGTGTTGTTTTTTTTGTTTTTTTTTGGGGGGGGAGGGGCATTTCTTTAGCAGATGATTACCTACTTAGTCAAAATTAACCAAAAAAAGAGTGGGATGGGAGCTGTCTGAAAGATATTTGCCATTATTGATGGATTTCCCAATATCTGCCAATGTCCAGACCTGGATGTTATTAGCCCTTTCCCCTTCAGAGCATCATTACATGGAATTCTATTCCAATTTCCATTAGCTGTTGGCAGTGAGGAAGAAAATGTTCCTTGAATATCTTCTCCCTTTTATTTTCTTCTTTTGACCATGTATGCCATTTCATGAGAAAGAAGGGTCCACTCTGTAAGGTAACTGTCCTGGCTACCAATACTTTTTTATTTCATTTTAATTAAACGTTATGAAATGTCTGGCATGATTCATCGAATGCTCCTTTGATGCTGATTGCCACATGTGCCTCTGTGCTTTTTTTCCTGATCGGCCTAGATGTTCCTTAAATAGCTGTCAATAGGCGTTTTCACATCAGCCCGATAACAATTCAAGCTCGAGATATTTTTTGCGATCGCAAATTAGCGCGCTATTTCATTTCCTATTCACATCAGCCCGAAGAGAATCAGCCCGAAATTTTTTTTAGCTAATTCGACAGCTGAGCATGCGCAAACAGTGTCGGGTATACCAGTAGAGCGCGGTCAAACATGCTAGGCATGATGGGATGCATCGCGCTAATTTCTTGAGGCGATTTCACATTATCAAATTGCGCGCTAGTTCGCCAATTATCCCGCTATTTCGGAAATTTCCCGAGTTGGACTCGAAAAATTTTCTCGATCAGACCGATACAATTAGCGCGCTAATTTGTGTTCACATTATCAAATACCGCACTATTTCGTGATCGCGTTAATTTCCCAAGTCAGAAAATAGTGCGCTATTTCAAAACATCGGGCTGATGTGAAAACGCCTAATGTGGCCCAACGCTTCGTTACACCCGAGTGACTTTGTCTTTCTCATGTCATGGCCAAGTTTGGGAGAAGTCAATATCCAAAAAAAACAAGAATACAATGTGCGATGATGTTGTGGCTAAATGCATAGACACATTCCATGCTGAGCCTATTTCTATACACTGCTTTTCTGAGAATATTTTCTGAATGAGGCTGCTACCGGTAAACAAATACCATTCTCCAAATGCTGTAAAAGGACCACTTGCATTAGGGCTTATATCAGGAAATACAAGGGTATAAATGCAACTTTGTAAACACTGGAAGAAATGGGAAAAGTCAGTTTGTTTTTGCTTTAATGCCTCTTATATGAAATGATTCTGAGATATATTGCCTGAATGTTAATATTTTCTGAATGATATTGACCAGTGGACCAGGAGAATTTGAACAAATCCATAAGGTTTAAGGTTTTTTGTTGTTTCTTTTTTTTTGTTACAAAAGAAGAACAGATGGACCAGCATTACTGAAGCTTAGTTACCCAAACAATTGTCTGTGCTCTGATCATCAAGTTTTATGTTTGCATGTATGTTATGTAATGTCTGCATGATGCATTCTTGCTGCTAGTAGATTTATGATATTAGGATATATGATAATTGTAGTACAGTAGATTACAAACAATATTTTTTCTTTTGATTGGATACACAGTTCTGTAAAAAGATGTGAAATGAGACATCACATTAATTTCCAACTTTACCAGTGGTCCTATATAGCATGGAGCAGAGCAAAAATGCTAGAGCATTACTTTGAGTTGATTGTCAGGGGGGCACAAGTCAGTCCCTCTGAAACTCTTGTAGTTAACGCCATGTTTCACTTCCAGACATTATTACCTGGCATTACATGAATTATACAGATGTTGACTGGTGAAGGTGGGGGGGGGGGGGGGGGGGGACATACATGAATGTTCCACCCAAAGACTTCTATTTTGCTGTATTTAGCTGTTGTTACTCCCTCAACGAAGTTAAGGTACTTGTAATATCCCCACAATGATATTTCAAAACCTTGAAGGCAGAGTATACTGTATATTCCTAACAACATATTCCATCATCTGTTGCATTATGTGGGTTTGTCAAAGTACATTTTAGGGTAGATACCTTCAGCTTGAATGTTCTGTAGTACGGTAGCCATTTTGTAGCATCACCACCAAGCCCCCAACACTGCATGGTACAGCTTTCGCACCTCATGAGTGCTGTTGGTAACCAGTATCACTATAATCCACTTCATCAAGGCACATTTTTACACGCTTTGTTAATTATTTCTTGCGCAATTTTCAAGCATTATTTACTGTGCATTCTTTTAATGCTTAAAATGTCAGTAACATATTGTTCAGTATGTTTTGCAATTTGCATACACAAAAGAATGTCATGGGTGAGAGAACATCCTCGAGTGTTCTGGCCGTGGGAGAAAATAACAAATGGGCTGCTATCACATGATCATGTTTGTCTTCTTGGTTGACTGGTATTAGACAGGCGCTTGTAATATTACTGATATTTTAAAAGAAAAACAAAAGTTATAATGAGACGACCCTTGCTTATCTTGTTGTAAACAAAATGATAATAGATAAAATGATTTGGTCTGAATATTCCACAGCTAAGACTAATCAGACTACTGGATGCTGCTCAAGATGGGCCCAGGGCCACCGTTATGAGGCGGCAGGCACCGAGGATGAGGAGAACAACCTCAAAGAGGTAAGGGTCAATGAGACCCATGCGCATCGAAAGCCTTCGCCAACCAACGCCAGCCCACCCAAGCGTGAAGACCTGACTCTCAGCGTGCTACCCGAGATGAACTGCAACACGACGAACGTGACCACAGCAATCGTTTCGACACTACCCACCCCGACCACGGCCATCGACACGGAGTCGATCCACACCACAGTCAGTGCCAGCTCCAGTCCCCAGGGCAGTAGAGGGAGCCCCAGGGGAAGCCGCGGGAGCCCGCAGGGCAGTGCGGGCAGCTCCAACGTGGTACAGGTATCTGCCTTATAGCAGAGAGTGGGGCTACTAGAGCCACCCCCATCCTCCGCTAATACCACAAGTGTTGTCATGCCAACCGAGCGTACAAAATGCTTAGCAAACGAAAGATGTTAGTGAAAGGCAGACAAAAGTCTTCTCTTGTATACTCAATGGCTCTTTGGCTATCATAGCCTGTATAAACAACAAAAACCCAGGTATACTGGGGTATAACTTTAACAAAGTACTATGATAATGTGCACATGGCGGTTTTACGTTATGAAATCATGATCTTCATACAGGGATATCAGCATAGCCAGTCAAGGAATCTGTTTGTAGTATGTAAGTGTGTAATATTGCAATTGTGTGTTGTTTTCTTCCTTATTTTTTTTTTTTTTAGGAGAGTTTCACTCTATTGTTTTTTCCTAATGATTTTACAATATGCTTTTCCAAATGTGTTCTATCAAACAAGCGGACAAAATAATGTAGGATGCAGTGTGCGTGTGTGTGTTTTATTGTACATAGCTATTAATCGTTCAGCTTCACTGCCTTTGCAGCTACACTGGTGTAATTTTCAACCTGCCCGTTAAAATCCCTTGTGCCTTTAATTTCACGACAAAGCTCAGATATTTTTTATATGCTAATAGCCCTTTAATTTAAGTCGCACATGGACAGAGACTGAACAAGGTTCTCATCAAGAATTTATGAAAGCTATGCACTTATCTGTTCAGTTCCAAGCAAAGTTTGTGTACGCAATGCCCTGTAATTGAGAAATTAAGATAATGTTTCTTGATAAATGCTAGGGAGTAAATTTCAAATTTGAAGTCAAATACAAAATGATGTACTTCTCTGAGTTACAATCTGCCCAATACAGTTTGATTAGAATGTGTAATATTTGTTTACTTCCATTATCTTTTTTTTTGGATAATTCAGAAATGTGTGTATAACAGTCCCAGAATTCTGATTTGCACTGTTCTAGATCTGATTGACATATAGTCTTAAAGAAAGTGAAGTACAGGTAGAGGATAACTTGCACTGAGTTATATATGTGTCTATTTATTTTAAGTGTGTGTGCAGGGCATTTGCAGCAATTCGTTTGGCAATAAAAAATGATTTTAATTCCTTTTTATCATCGAGCTTCTTTTTGTTGTGATTGTTAGCAAAAACACAAAACCAAAAAAAAAAAAAAAAAAGAAGAAGAAGAGAAGTAGTCAGATAGAAACCCCAAACAAGAATGCCTGGGGATTGATGTCCACACCAAGAATTGTGCATTGGTTGTTTCCTGTCTTTTGAAAAGCATAACACTGATTCTTTAGTAAAATTGAATGAATCTTCAATGTCACCTCACCCAGCAGTGTCTCTGTTTCTATCTCTCCGTCAATTTTTCACTGGATTTCCCCCGATTTCATGATGTAGCTCTGACAATGAGCTTTAATGTCTGCTTTAATGTATGATATTGACGTAGAAGAAGGACGGGTGTAACGGGAAGGTATAGTGCAAGGGAATGACTTTAAAGAGTCTTTTCCTGTTTGATTTTTGATTTTTTGATTTCTGTCCTCTGTTGCCTTATATCTGAATGAAGACAAGACATTTGTTTTCTGCATGCGATTATCATCTCTTGCTCTTCGTTCTAGGAGACTTTATGAACGATGTCACACTTATGTGTCGGGTAACGTTCTATCAGAGAATATCAGATCCAGGTATACCTGTATGTTTATATCTTAATGCCACTTATTGTGCGAGTTCGATAGATGATCTCCACATAAACTAGTAATCTTGTAGGATTATGTGAGGAAAAAAAATAGTTCATGATTGGAAAGATATATTGCACATCTATACCTATTTATCATTTATCATATTAAACCTCAATGGTAGTTAATTGCAAAGTAAAGGAAGATATGTTTTACACTTTTTTTTGTCACTAGGGTTTTATACCTCATTAGGATAACCTGACATTATTGTTGACATTTTTGTCATCACCTGTGCAACAATCTTTAGTCATTCAGCGTTTCATGCTGTCAGTTAAACTATGCAGCAAGTATGTGAATCAAGTAAAATTACTCTGTCTGTTGGTGATGTAGAAAGGTGTATTATGTATAGAGTAGTCAAAGGAAAGTATTACCTTTTTTTCCGTTCTGTTATAAAGGGTTTAACTTTGACTGACTTGAGCACATCTATAGCAAAGTCTGAGCAATGTGTCGGGTGTTTTTGGTTTTGTTTTTGCACTATGCAAAATTTACGGTAAACTTATTAGCAGCAACTTACATCACCAACATATCACGTACATTCGTATTCGAGCAAGGTGCGGTGAGTGGTGGAGGTAAATTATATTCATCAGGTGTCACCAAAGCGTTTGTGTAGAGTTTGATGTCACAGCAGGGGGGGCCACATGAAAAGTCATATTCCCCTATTTGTCATTGTATATCATGTAAATGTTACCTGCACTCTGGCGGGGCACAGTTTGATTATCTACATTGAACCGCACCGATTTGACAGAATCGGCACACATCCTATTTCATGACATTCACATTGTCGTAGGTAATACCCTCCGTAACTATTACCACATTATATACGACAAATGCTAGTCCCCATATGTGGTTGCAGATGCTTCTGTGTACAAACCTGTGCTCTGAATGTACGTACTAAAGAATTACCATACATACAAATATATATATATGAATGTATTTTTACTTCAATTTCATATGAAATCATATATCACGAGTTGTAAATATCCTTGTACAGTGTGATTTTTTTTTCTGCTCTACTTTCACTATGGGATGTACAGATAAAGTGTATGTACTTACTTACTGATGGTATATTTTGTTGCCAGTAGAGCGATGTTGCTTACATATTGATTTGGTACCTACATCTATTTAAGTTGTTACTATAGTTAATTTTCTTCACAATATCTCTTTGCTAATCCACTATCACAGATATCATTATTAACATTGTGATTGTAATGAAGTATGCTGACGAGTGCTTGTTAATGCATTCACTTATCTGTTGTGGTGAGCAGAAACATGAGTATTTATCATCAAGTATGTCAAATATTTTATTATCTAATGTGGAAACCCGGCTCTTCCATTTATTGACAACAAGTGTACAAAGAGTTATGTCAAGAAATGTTATTGTCGTTGTTGTTGGAACAGTGGGACAAATTGTCATTTTATATGAAACGTAGAGATAGAATTAGATTCTAGCGCACTGAGCATTGATATCAAAGATTATTGGAACCACTCTTTGATGTGTGTTTTTTTTTTTTTTATTTATACATTTCCGGATGTGATGTTACAGTTAGCTTTACATGAGTGTTCGTACAGTCATGGTGCCAGCTATAATCTTTCCCAATCTTTTGAGAAAGAGTTTCCCTTTTTTTCCTCTATTTCTCTTTCCAGGCTTGGTTTCGCTCCCAGTATCTTGACTTTGACCACTTTTTTTTTCACACAGCTCCACAAGGTTTGCACCCCTCTGGATACCCATTTCAAAATTGCAGGCATTAAAACCTCATTGCATTCCTTTTTTTTGACCCATATTTTCCAGAAATACACCTCTTGTGGGCTCCTTTAATCCAGTACCAGTAATATCTGCTCCCCTCGTGTATGATTTAAAGCTGGTTTCAGATGCTGACAAATGTTTTTGCAGTCATCATGGATTAGACTATGCTGTACAGTAAGCGCTCAATGCTTTATTTCTCAGTAATAGAGCGGATTGTGTGTCTGATAAACTTATGGATGCAATAGGCTGGATATTGCTCTATGATCTCATCAGTTATTCCTGGGTGCATTGAAATGTAGTGGGTCCTTTATTTTCCAAACATCAAAATGAGACAGGATGCAAGTACAACAACAACTAAAAAAAAAAAAGTGGGAAAAAAAAATGTTTGCCAGAGTGACTGGTTGCCGAGATGTTTTAATGGGTAATGTATGACACACAAAATGTACGTCCTGTGCCGCTTCCCTGCTGATATGCATTGCATTTTATGTACCCGTAGTCAAAAAGGCACAGGCCGGGTGCTTTCGATCCATTTCAGAGGAGTCGGCAGCCGTTTCAACTATAGCCGCAGCCGGTGCAATGCAAGGAGACTCTTGAATGTTCGGCCTTGTGAATGGCATGAATTATCAACTGTGACATGGGAAGGCCAGCTCGAAAGATGCAACATCATGCAGAAGTAAAGGGAACCAAGGCTCAAGCGTCTCTGGCATGCATATACGTGCAACCAGATATGGCTTGTTTTGCTCAAGGGAATCCCACTTTTTAGAGGGCCAGGAATAAGTCCTAGATATTTTTTTTACCCGCTATCTTTTGCCCAAACACCTGACAAAGTTATGGTATGAAATTTATAAGCTGAGTTAATATGGAGCATTATAGCGAACAGACATTAACAAATATTTTGTTTCAAATCTGAAACACAAGCACATATGAGCATAAAACAAAAGGGGGATACGTGAATTGAACAAAAATAGAACATAGAACATGGGTGCATGTATGACATCTCTATAAAGCAATGTTGTCATCTGAATCAGGCATATCTTGGAAGCTTACAACAAAAACAAAAACAAAAACAAAAAACACACGCATTTGTTACTTCCTCCCTAATTCTGCCTTCCCCCTTGCCCCAACAAAATTGGGAAAATGAAAAATGAAGGGAAAAATATATCTCCTGTCCCAGTTATTGACTTGAGTAGGGGATAAATAGTAAAATGAACCGAGTCGTCATCATCAATTGACTTCAATCATGCGACCTAGCTTGCTCCGAACACTGTCCTTTAAAGGGTACTCTACTTTCTACTCTTTCGTTTGCACTGTCCTTTTTTTTTATTTAAAAAAAAAAAAAATTCCCGGCCAGAATGGAAATCGCACATGAAATATAAATGAGAGATGATGTGAGTGTAGTTCTCCCATTCTCTCTTAAATCTCTCCTCTCCTTCCCCACCCCACCCCACACCCACACACACACACACACACATACACATTTTTTGTGTGTGTACACATACACACACACACACACACACACACACACACACACAAACACACCAGGTCTATTTTTGTCTATTGCCTACGTTGGGCATTTGCATCGGCAGATTTGCATATGTGGGGGCTACCATTGCTTTGCAGTGATATTAAGAGTTCAAGCGTGCCTTGATCACCAATGCATGCATACAAACTGTGCTATGCTGTGCAGCAGAACGTAAAATTTGTATAGTACATGCTTTGACTCGAAGAGACATACATAATACACGAGTAGATTCCAAGCAAAACTTCCACATTAAATTGTTATTGTTGAGATAGATCAAAAGATGTAATGCAGTTAGTGGATCATATTATTTACATTTAAAGGAGTGATGAATTTTGAGCTCTGTGCATATGGCAAACTCAGAGTCTCTCCATCCATATTTACTAAAAAAATTGTGTTCATGAGAGTGATACACTGACAGTACAAAACATGATATATCCCCCGAATCTCCCTCCCCCCCCCCCCCCCCCCCCCCCGAGTCATCAACAATTCAAACTATGCTTCCTGCAGAAATAATTCTAGTGCTTAATCTACGCAAATGACTTCAGGGCTAGGGATTACAATACACACAGACAGTTAAATGCAGAGTTCCGTATGATGTATTCCGTGCTGCCGATCTAGACTCGGGAGTGTTATTGCTCAAGAAGCCTGGCTGCATCGTAATAGAACAAATTCAAATTGCTAGGTTTCATCGTGTGCATGCGATGGTGAAAAATCATGCTACAACAGATGAATGTGCACATCAGTTGTTTCTCCTCAAATGAAAATAGGCTGCGGAAGACTCAGTTGCATGTAAGCTACACACAGTTTGCCCAAAAGATGCTTTGCGCATGTGTTGGGGGCAGAGTAGTGGAAGTTCTAGATGTGGTAAGATGGAGGCAAGGCTTTGCATTGGAATGTGGGATTTAACGGCGACAAGTTTTTGCTGCATCACGAAACCTGCCCGAGGGAGTTTACTCTTGGTTAACTTTGTTATGACAATGCCCTCCAGCTAGTCCGATCGGCATGCCATCCAGACTTCAATCTTACGCCGTAGCTTGTCATCCGCACATCTCTGTGAGGATAGACAGGGACAAGAAAGAGAAAATAAAGCAGTTTTACCGCACCACTCTCTCAGTGTAACCACACATTGCACTTTTCACAACAGCCACAGCGAAAGAAAATCTAAATCCATGGTGTGCGTCATAGAAGAGAGCTGTAAAACAACAAGTGCTCTTTTACAGTCAGTCTCATCGTATGACAAGAAACCCAGACCACATAAATGCACAAATACATAGAGGTCTTGCCCCAGAAAAAAATCAAAACCACAAACACAAAAACTCTCATTACTGTAGCAATCTTATTACTGCAATCTCTGCCACCCTTAAATAGAATGCTGATGTGAGATATTCTTGAAAAGATACAAGTGAAATTGGACTAACATATGTCACAGTGGGAAAAAAAATCAAAGGGCAAGTCAGTGGTAGTATGACATTGATGCTTGTAAAGCTCTCCTCAGGCAAAGTGTAATGTTTAAGATGACTGCAGTGTAGGGTAGGGGTGTAAACATGACCCCCAGCTGAAATCATCGGAATTATGAATATGTGCGTCACAGTGCATTGTCAGGAAATAGGGTAAACATGTGTGTAGATCGTGAGTCCAAAGCAAGTCAATATTATTTACAGCTTGGAAAATGTTCCCTTGCAAACCATCGGTGGTGCTAAGCTTGCTGAGGAATCGTCCTTTGTTATGAGGACCTGTGACAGAACAAACACTGCTCGATGAGTACTACCTCATGTTACATTAGGCCACGGCACTTATGTTATTGCAGAGAAGAACAAATTTTGCCACAATTTTACTACATAATGTATCTACAACATTTTACAAGATCTTTTATTAAATGCTCATTTTATTAATGCAAATATACTAATTGTCACAGAGCAGGCAGTAATATCAACAACAACAACAAAAAGAGAAACATAGTTATCTGCTGAAAGAAGTGTTCCCTTTTATATTCTTGCACACACAAAAAAAAAGGAGAGAAAAAAGTTAGAGGCGAGTATGCATTTTTCTGGTCATGGCAGAAAAATGCAGACATTCATCCATTGTTTTGGTTCTTCTTCATAATGGCATAAGGTAAAAAGCTAGTGGAGAAAAGATATAATTCAAACTATATAAAGCATGCATCCATCTTTTTAGCATGGCCACTGTAGTCAAACAATATGTGGAGTACTGAGTAGCTACTTCTTTCTTTGAGCAGGCAATATGACACCAGGCCTTCCTGCAGTCACTGCTCTCACCAAGTGTTTCAAGTTTGGAATTTATGTGTCGTTATTTACACTGAATTATGCATCTTGTTCTGTGATTTTCTTGAGGTCACACACAAAGCAAACATACATCTTACGCGTGCATAAATATATATCCACACACACGATTTACACCTGTCAAACTGTAGTTTTCCATGGGGAGGTGATGTAGTTCGAAAGCAAACATAAGAAATGAAAAAAAAAATACAACTAGTATAGAAAGTCGAGGCTTTAGTTGGTTGTTGTTTTTTAATTGAATGTGAAGAAAAAATACAAGAGAGAGTTAGCTTTTGGCCGTGTTTTATTCCCTAGAATTTCCTGCTTTCTCAATGTCCTTTATTTGTTTAAAATGGGAACTTGAGTTTTGAGTGAGCAGTTAGTATCCTGCAAAGAATCTTTGTCATCAGGGCATCAGTCTGTGGGTGTTTGTTTTTTTTTTCTCTGTCTCTCTATATAATATGAGAGTGACATATCCATCTTAAAGGACCCAAACAGTGAGGTTTCCTCCATTTAGTTGCTGTGCATTTCAAGAACCTTCCCCCATGTAGACTCGTCAGATCAGAGTGCAATCCCCCCGAGTTGTGGCTTCTCGTCATTGCTGGCCGCTGTGCTTGAAGAAAACAAGTCGGGAAGCGTGAGCATTGAAACAAGCCTAGAAAACTTTCTTTCATAGTTTCTCTCTCTTGCTCTCTTCACTGCAGGAAACAAAAGTGGTAGATGAATCTCTTTTTGTTTTTGTGAACTGGCACGCCGCACCACACGTGCTGAAACAGCACTGGATTTTGGCGGTTCACAAAAATTAAACGATGCTGTGATGCGCTGTGTCTAGCCGTCGTCTCACCACGACTTTAGTTTTGATGTAATATACACGTAGTTACTGTAGATAGGTTAATTCTTACAGACACCTGTATTTTACAAAGTCATGGTTGTAAACATTTCTATCTACAAATGACTTTGTCAGTTTATCTTATTTATGTAGTCGATGTATTTACACTTCACTAGAGGACTTTGTAAACTTGTAAATAGGTATGATAATACTGCAAGTGGTTTAAATTAATACAAAAAAGAGAGTGAGCATTGTGCTTGCTCTATAGACAGTGAAAATCAGTGCACAAAAACTTATGCTATCCGTGTATTTTGGTGTATTGTAAACGATTCAATTTGAAAGGTATTAAGACGAAAGGAATTCTGATGCAAAGCACTTGGCTATTATAGTAGTAGTGTAACAAATATGTAGAGGAGATATTAAAACTTGTTAGTTGTAAGCTATGTAAAACCAAAAGTTGACAGAGGAATAACTGGGTATAATCTGTGTACAATGCAGTTCTTTCCACATGCTATAGAGAATTTGGTGTTGAGAAGTTATTACTACTGATATTAAGCAATGGCTATTTGTATCTTAATTGTATATGCACTTATGAATCTTGTTGATTTTTTTATCATAACTGGTTCTTGGTTCATTTCATGCATTGGAAAAGTGTTTGGGAGACTTTTGAAGCCCATTTTACATGACTATGTTTGTCGGAATGATGCAGAGTACATTTCCAAGCAATGCATTTGAAGTAGTGATTCCACGACTACTGTTCACACTCTTGGGGTGATTCCACATCATTTACAGTAGATCTTGTAGAATTAGATTCTCACATATGTTAGCCTACCATTTCAGGTCCAGTTGTATATTTATTCACAAAGCTAGACATTTCAACTGGTTTTCACTGGTCAGTTATTTGATGTTTTTTGGTTTTATTTTTTCCTCACCTAGCATAGACTTTTGGGGGATTTTTTTAGAAGTCTTGAGATAATTGAATCTCAAAATCTCTCCTTTACTTTTTTTCTTGTCTATTGAGAGTTGAGTTTTTATTTTGCGAGCTCACAGTCCAATAAATGTATTCTGGTTCCACAACAAAACAAACTGTGTGTAGTGAGGTTTATTATCATTCTGAATTTCTGTGGAGAGTCAACTACATTAACCTCATTTAGACCTTTGACATTGTGATCCTTGAATCATCTGGTAAACTTTTCATGCATGGACAACAGAATTGGATAATTATTATGTTTGACATGATAATGAACTTTGTGATGATGTAAAAGACAAGTGTGTCATATGCTGAGAAAGTGGGTAATGAACATTAAGTCTGTGTGTGTGCATGCGTGTGTGCATATTTGCGTGCGTGAGTGTGTGTGTGTGTGTGTGTGTGTGTGCTGTAAACTCATGACTGTCAAGAGTGACAATGGTTTCTAAATAGGTGTAAGGCCAAGCCTGTATGGGTGAAAAAAAGTGTGAAAAGGAGAGTAGACCTTAACAATGTGTACATTCCAATCTAATAAATTCAAGCATTGAATACATTTTGTAAAAATAATGAAATAGATCCTAATCAAATGACTAGTTGAGAGTGTTCACATGACCAGGCATTTATTTTCCCTAATAAGTAATTTTTGCTTAAGACCTGCCATTAGCATACAACTATTGACTGCTGCAATGGACTTGGTCTAAAGTTTGTGCCCAGCAGTGATTTCTCAACAGTGCTATGACCCTTGAATTTGTCAAGGGCCATAGCATTGTTGAGAAATCACTGGGGGCACATAGTTTTAACCATGACCTGGAAAAAAGCAGCAGATATTTGTTTTTATAATGCATCCCACTTGATTTAAGCTGTTTAAGCTAACTTAGGGCATTGAAATGAAGTTGTCACTCTGCCGGTCTGAAAAATTATGCTGTTTCACAATGTGCAAATAAAGATGCGCGCACAAGATATTTTTACGTGCATCTTGAAAAAAACAAACAAACACTAGATCACTGCTAGGCAGTATAGCAAAAACAATTGACTGCACTTTGGACCAATCAGAAGTGAGATTTCATCAAATGAGATATATAATGAAGGATACCAATCGGTCATTAACACTTTCATGTTTCGACACATGGTAGGTTTGAGTGAACTGCCAAGATCTCATTTTGTTTACTCAGAAGAGAGCTGCCATGATTTTTTTTCCAAATGACAAGGATCTGCTCCATCATTTTGTAAAATGAATAATACATATCATTTTGTTCAAGCATGAGAATAATTACCCACACTTAGTACTTTCAAAACAGTCCAAACACCCTCCTCTATTGCCGCATGTATGTTAGACTATTCCAAAGGTACCTTGTGTGGGTAATTTTTACTAGTGCCTCACTGATGTGTATTATTTGTATAATGTTGTCACTCTCCTGTGAAATTGTGTTTAATTTCTGTTTCAAAATACAATGGTAAGGAACATGCCCCTTGTGCAGGACTCTGTCGGCACCTTCTACAAGTTTGATGGGTGTGTGTGTTTGCGTACTTGAAGTTTGAGTGTTAAGATTTTGCAAGTGAGTGTATGTGTGTGTGGTAAATCATTGTCTGTGTGAAGGTTGTTGCTGTGTGTGTGTGTGTGTGTGTGTGTGTGTGTGTGTGTGCATATGTCTTCTTTTTTTTTTCGCATGTGTGCATGTGCATGTTTATATATGCCATAGTGGGTGCATATCAGGCATGCATTTGCCATTATGTGTGTGTGTGTGTGTGTGTGCACCTAATTTGAGTCCAATTTAAAGCACGCTTTGAAAGTGTAAAAACAGCATGCAGAGAAAACAGAAAATACTCTAATGTTATGTAAGGCAAAGCACAAATAATTGGATAAGTTCCTTGAAATCATTTACAAATCATTTACAAATATATCTTTCTGGCATAACAAGAGAATGTAAAAGCCTCCCTCATTTGGGAATTATTTTGCCTATCGAGATATATGTAACATGCAAGTACCTCCCTCATAGTTTATTGGAATGGATGCCAGGTAAAAATGTTAGGGGTAAAAATATCAGCAGTAAGAATGTCAGGTGTTAAAAATGCCAAAGGTAAAAACGTTAGCAATAAAATCCAGAAGTGATAATATCTAGAGTAAGCATAAAGAGGCAAAAAGAGATGAAAAAAAAATCAAGAGAAAAATACACACCAAAGAGGTATAATAAATATTTCACCCAATGGACAGGGGTGTTCATATCTCTTAGTTTAGTTTGCTTACTTTTTAAAGCGAATATAGTCACACATCATGCATGTTTTTAATGTGAGTGCTTAAATGAAACCTAAACTAAACCCTAAACTATAATCCTAAAACATAGTTCTGATCTTAAACCCCATAATCAGGGTTCTGTCAAGTTGAAATGGGAAGTAGGCGCAATGGTATTTCTCAGGAGGTGGAGGTGGGTGGGGGGGGGGGGGCTCTGTATACATTTTAAGAATTGTTCAAAACTTTCTGTATATATTATTGCTTCATAATTGATAGACATAGATTTCTGCAGTCATGCACCTAAATTCTTAATCAAGAATGATTTCACATATTATCTGATTTTATCTTTGACATTTGTTATTTCAAAGTTGACTGCAAAGTATACCTACATATTAACACTTACTTTAACTGTAACAATTGCCTCTCAAGTCTGTACAACAGACATTCATACCTGTGACATTTTACCTCTCATATTCATACATGTAAATTTTTTTACATTTGACATTCCTACCACTGCATTTTACCCGATATTTTTACCTGTGACATCTTTACCAATGACATTTTACCCCAAGATATTTATGGCCTACATTTACTCCTGACTTTTAGCTGTGGCATTTTTACTCCTGACTCTTTTGCCCCTGACACACCCCTGATATTTGTACCCTTGACATTTCCTTTGACATTTACATGTAAACCCATGACATATACTGACACATTTTCACTTGACATTTTACCCCTGACAATTTTACCTCTGACTTTTTTTAACACTGACCTGATATTTTCAACATTGACATTTTCTCGTGAGTGTTTTTTTTTTTTTTTTAACTGTTGACATTTTTTCCCCGGACATTTTACCTCTGACATTTTTACCCTTGACAATTTCATCGCCAACATCCTGACATTTTACCCCAATTGTATTCTTACATATTCTCAATGACAAAATATCAACTTACGTGTATGTATATATATATAACAATGAATTATATACATTGGTCTGTCTAAGCACAGGTTATGCAAGGAATTATTCACACTTAAAGTGTCATTACTTGAAATGACAAAGATGATGGCTATTCTCCAGTGTCCACGATATGCAGACGCTATTGTTTAGTATGATCTATCGACATTCAGAGAGTCTTTCCCCAGCTACTGCTCATCCCATCGTACCCAGATTCACACCAAACAATTTCCCCCAGAATTTTCCCCTCCTTCTATTATGCATTTAAAGTATAATTCTTCTAGTCCCTCCAGTGCATATACCGAAAGAAATTAATGTGTAAATATTGAAGCCATTTTGCATCAGCGGGGAAAGTCCCAGCATATCATGCTCTGGATTTGAGACCTGTTCTTCTCCAACGAGAGGCATGGCGTCTTGACGATGTAGATGGTAAATGGACAATTGATTTCTCCCAGTAGGGTATTTGAGAGAGGAGGGGAAGGCTGTAAATCTGTCGTCAAAGACAACAGTCCTTGCATCAAGCGCTGCCTGAAGGAGGTTACGGGTAAACGTGGCATCATTTTTTGTTTAAAAAATATGTAATTTGTATGCTACGTAACGATCACTGAGCAAAACTTACCAATACTTGGCATACTGCACGTGATAAACTATTATCTGAGACTGATTTGCTGCATGTAAAAAATGTTGATTAATACTCATAGCTTGCGCTTTCATTCCTAATTAAATGATATCAATTTTAACTTTCTTATCAAATATAGATTTTTTTTCACGATTTATTTTGTAAACGAACACAAACTTGACGGTATTTAGGACCTACCTCTTATCTATCAGTAAGTTTGATTATAGATTTTATGATTCATTATATCTGACAATCATCCCATTATACAATTTTTTTTCCAATATTCAAACCTATGTCCGACAGTAATAAATCGATCCTAATCATTAGAGTGATTTATAATCCATATAGATAGAGTACAAGGTTATAATATGAATGACTCTTATTACATGTCAATCAAACAAAGATGATACTCGCAACTGTATCGTTATTCTTCGTGTTTTGACATTACAGTTTGGTCATCACAAGAAAAAAAAAGTGATGAATTTGTAATTTTGTATTGTTATCGCCACTGTTCTGGATTTATGTAGACAAAAAAAGAAGAAAAGAAAAGGAACTCAGAGAATTCTTAGTCTGGAATAAAACATTGATTCTAGAAGACAGGAATTGCTGGGGAAACAAAAGAGAACTACTCCTATACATACTCAGATTTAGTGGTAGATCATCACCTTCTGCCAAATAGCGAATTCTGAAGCTTATGAAGACCACAAAAACGCCGTTCTGATTTATATTTTTCTAAAATTTTTCCCTTCTGTGATTAGTTTCAGTTTTTGTCATGTAGCGAACCGTAATTGGTTAGTAGGATTTGGACGATATAATTTCACTTTAAAAGGTAATTTTAGATATTTGCATCGGATATAGTTCGTTATTCCGAAGGTTTGTTATTCCAAAGGTTTGTTATTTAAAAGATCCGTTAATCCACAAATGAAATGAAGTTCGTTCTTCTGAAAGTTTGTTATTCCAAAGATTCGTTAGTAGGCTACACACCTTTTTATTTTCGGATTAACACACCTTTTTTTCACAGATCAACGAAACTTCGAAATGACGAAGGTTTGTTTTTCCAAAGGTTTGTTATTTCAAAGATCCGTTAATCCACAAATGAAATGAAGTTCGTTCTTCTGAAAGTTCGTTATTCCAAAGATTCGTTAGTAAGCAACAAACCTTTTTATTTTCGGATTATAAAAACTTTTTTTTTCACAGATCAACGAACCTTCGAAATGACGAACCTTATTTCGTTTACAGATTACCGAACCTTCGGTATAACGCTACTTAATGTTCAGATTAACGAACCATCGGAGTAACGCCACAAATGTTCGGATCAACGAAGCCTTTTCATTTTAGGAATGGAGGAGTTTCATTTTAGATTAAAGAACTTCTGTGTAGGTAAGGGGAATTTCAAAATAACGAACATTCCCTATTTGCATCTGGATGAATTCATCATACTCAAATTTTGTCATGATTATAACTGTTCACGTATTCTGCTCTCTTATATACCTGCTAAACACGCGAATCTATTTAACTAAATAATCTTCTGTGTTCTTTTTTAATTTTTTTTTTTAAATTCTAAAGATGGAAGTTAACTGGAGCAACAGAATCAGGTCTTGCCAGATACCGTACCGTACCGTGTAACTCCGATATTCCTTCTGTGGCCCTTCGCCCTAACCCACCATATTTCCAGGAAAGGCAGTATATCGATTGTTTATGGGGAGGGGAATTCTATATCAAAATGAGAAAAATATCATGGGAATATTTGGCTTGCATGCGTACCTATGTTCTTCTAAGTCCTCGATTTTCTTATCAATGCATTTTTTTTTCATTTTATTCAGTGACGGAGTTAAAAAAAACCCTCTGTCAGCCGAGAGGCTGTTTTTTGTTTTGTTTTGTGTGTTTTTTTTTTCAGGGAGGCCATCAGAACATGAGAAACAAATCGGTTAAAACGTCAAAGGTCATACAAATATCAACCAAAAAAAAAATCATAAGAACAAGGAATAACCGTACTATGAAAAGCAAAAACAATAACAATACTCATTTGATGTGCTTGTCTTTTAGTGTTCATATACGAACTCTTCAAATCAACTTTGTGCTACAAGTACCGAAACTAATAACTGAGTCAAGAGTTTTTTTAAGAGTTCATATAGGATCTCTTTTTGGGGGTGGGGGTAGGGGTAGGGAGAGGGAGTTGCATTCCAGGAATTGAGTGGTATCCACTTACCACAACATAGAAAATCTTGACTGCATCATTTTCAATGAACCCTGTTGTTTTCATCGAACAAACTTCCTCGAGTGCTCATTCAATGGTCGGTGATTCTCCTCGACGCCACGGCATGCAGTACTTGCATCGTAGTTTCAACTTTTGAATAACATTAAAGGAATATTGACCCACATCTAAGCATGTAAGCCATCACTGACATCTGCTGCTCGCTTTACTTCTAATAATGATTGTAATGACGATGGCAATGATACTGAAAACAGTAAATATGATGACGATGATGATGTTGATCGTAATAGATTGTAACAATGATAATGATAATAACACTGGTAACAATAACGATGCTGCCAATATCTACCATCATCTTCATCGTCATCAAAGCTATACCGCCACCACAAATAAAATGGCAAACCCGAATGTAAAACCTAGTTCTACTTGTGTTTTGTTTATAAAAATTGAATCACGTTCAAACTGAAAGCATGTCAGAATGATTTTGTCACGTCTTGTCTTGATACTCTTACGGAGAACGCCGTGTACTCAGAAATTGGAGGAACGCGCATACAAGAGAGCACGTACTCATGTCCAGCTCAGGTGGCATCTACAAACCAATATTATGTAATTAAGATCAAATCGTGTAGATCACAGTGACATTAAGCGCCCCCTTTCAGGTTTGGACACAAGAGCAAGAGGACTAGGAGGAGGAGCTTAAGGGGAGATGTGGGATGATAGCGTCAGACGCTTGTTGATGCCGTCATCTCGGCTGCCAGTCCTTCACACATCAGACAGGTGTCTCTGCCCGCATCATCCATCGTCTGGGGAGTTGGGCCGTCGCCCTGGCTGTCCTTGAAGAAGTCACTCTAGCCCAGTCCTCTCCTTGCCTCACTTCTCTCCTGGAGTGCGTGTGAGGAGTGAAGAACAATGACGATTTGCTCTCCACCAATCCAAAACACATCCATTTTAACATGAGTTCCCCACTGATAAATCGCTCATATAAAATTTCCACCCTGACCCCAACTCCCATAAAGAGATGGGCGATGTTCGTTATCTAGGAGGCTCGTTATTCCGAAGGTTCTTATTTTGAAATACACAAATTGACTTTACATAGGCGTTAGTTAATTCGAAAATTTGTGGCTTTATTCCGAAGGTTCGTAATTCTGCAAGTTCTTTAATTCGAAAAATAATGAAATAAGGTTCGTCATTCAAAAGTTATGACATTTTGAAGTTTCGCTAATTTTTCAGGAAACAGTTCTTGAGCAGTCAATATGAGTATGCAAATGGCAAAGTGAGCATATACATCCCCTCACATCTTGCCATAAATTTTGAAATTTCCAATTTTTTATTCAAACGCATATTATGCCCAAAGCTAAAATCCTGATAATACATATATATTTATATATAACTGATAATGATTCTGAAGTTATTCAATCAGGAATAACATCATGTTTCAGACTTCGATGAAAGAAACATTGAATTTTCGTCATTTTTTGTACACGATCAATGGAAAATTGTGAGGGTATGACAAAGTCAACTCACTCATTTGCATATTCATATCCACTGTACAAGAACTGTTTTTCAAAAATTAGCAAAACTTCAAAATTTCATAACTCCCTTATTTTTCATCCGATTTCAGTCAAATTTTTACCGTTGAATTCGTAAGATTTTACTCTTTATTATCAGACTAACTTATTTTTGGACTGGATTTCCCCTTTAACTGATTCACTTGAGCCTGTGCATCATAATGAATTCTAGCATACTGTGAAACTTCCCTATCGATCAGATTAGGTCGAAGAGTACCCGGTATGACACTCCCTTATAAAATTATGACAATTATAAGAGTCTTGAAGGTATGGCAATGAAATAGAAATGATTTGGTGATGAAATATAACAAATTGTATGTCAAATACGTGACAGATACAATATGTTTACAGAGATATTCTGTCAAGAATCAACATACCTATCAGGCTGATATTTCGATGGCAATCAAAGTCAGATTCCTAGCTTGTTTTTTGATTTCTTTCTTTTTCCAGACCGACGCAAACGAGAGCCCCACCCCTCAATGAATCATTCAAATGTGACTTTTTGACAATTATATAAGGGCCTATAAAGTTGTTCAGTTTTTGCTATAAACTATAGCATTCCTTTTAGGGGGTTATTCTTATTTTACCCCATACATCTTTCGGGAAGAGAAGTTACAGGGGCCGGGAAAAGGCTCATTGTATTTACAGGTGTGAAGCCTGAAGCTTGGGTTGGTTTGGTTGCCTGGGTAGCCGGTTGCCATGGAGCGAGCATTTTTATCCGAGAATCGGGGACGTATCGAGGGGTTGGTGACATTTATTTGGGCAGACTCGATGTTCTCTGGAAACAGTGACGTGGCAACAAAATATTGACTCACCAGCCTCCTGACTTAAAGAGAATATCCACTCCATTTTCATCTTCATTTAGTGGAAATTCAAATAAACAGATTTTGAATCAAACAAAGGGTTTCAGTAGCTTATCGGGGGGGGGGCCCTTTATTTTTTATTTTTTGTTAAAACAGAAGAAATAAAAAGAAACAATGGGGGAGGGGAGGCGCGTGCGTCCCCTTTAATTTTGTAAAGGCGCCCCCCCCCCCTTTACGGAATTCCTGGATCCGCCCCTGGGTGAGGTAGAAATTTCATAGAACTCGGACAGAGAGAGAGTGAGAAAAAAGGTTTTGAAACTTTAAATACCAACAGTCTTCGGAGAACAGTGATATCGATAGCAATGACCGATATACAAAATTAAATAAGCCTGCGATTTCTTCGCCAGGCACTTTTTATATTTTCAAATAGAACAAAAAGGGAGAGTTACAAAGCGTTGACATCATCACCTTATTTATAATTTGCATAATCAGAAGTGATCATGCGACTGCGATCGATGCCAACATTTAAAGAAAACAGTGGAAACGTTACAGGTTCCAGAATGTTCTTTTCATTTGCAGGGTTGAATAAAACTTTTATTGTTCTGTCTTATTTGACTTCGCTCGATTAAAGTCACCCATGGAAGGGAGCGAAGCTCCTCTACAAAGTCTCGACCTCTTAATTAACAAAGCTATAAACTCTCGCAAATAGGAGGTCACTTTGACTAGCTCAGGAATGTGTGTGTGTGTGTGTGTGTGTGTGTGTGAGTCAAATGTGTGTGTGATATTGGAATATGCTTCTGTGTGCTTTATCTGTGTGTGCGACGTAGAGATATCGAGAGATTATCGAGAGAGAGAATAAGAACAAAGTCTGAGACTTCGAGAGTCTGCAAGAGGAAGGAGAGAGGTGCATGGGTAGAGGAAAAATCTCTGTGTTTGTACTGTATCTTTGTGTGTGTGTGTGTGTGTGTGTGTGTGTGTGTGTGTGTGTGTGTGTGTGTGTATTTGTATTAATGTATGCTTTCATGCTACCAGGAATTAGCAGAAATGGCACATTACCTGATTCCCACTTACTTCCAACTTATTACAGAAAATGATCGTGATTTAAAGTAACGTTGTGATACGAATCATTATCCCAATTTAAAACTATTTGATACAGCGATAAGTATCTGACACAATGGCTAATATTATCGATGACAATGGGGAACATTAATGATGGCTTGAACTGTTACAAGTTGTCAATTCAAGAAATTTAAACTGAAAGCAAAAATTGACAGAACGGATTTTACAATGTCATGGATTACTATACATTACTATCACTCGTTTATATGCTCCTACGTTTATGGCAAAATTAGGGATCGAACGGTGAAATGTGAACATGAATAAGAAGACTGTTTTGGGTAAAATATTAGTTTCAAAGTTGTATCTCGACATTCACCTATTGTTGGATATTAGTTGACAAGGGAAGAAAAAACAACAACTATAACATACACTGTGAAATAACAAAATAGATACGTTTAAAGGAGACTATACGTTAATGCTGTTCGACGAGTGTTCTGTAAAAATTCATGTTTTGTGGATTTAACATCCTTTGGTTAAAAGGAGAACTTCTTCTCTGTGACATTTCTTCATTAGTCTTTTTTTAATTGCTATTTTATCGAAGTTCCTCTCAGTTTATGACAAAATGTCTAGAAGAATGGCTGATAGCTCACAGATGTTATTCTTCAAAAGAAGTCTTATTATTGATGGGCAAACAGGCATATCACACGAGGGTTCCACTCAGGATGTTGTGGTTAAGTATACGTTGTTGCACACAGTGAAGTGATTCTCCAGCGACACAGCGACAGGGCGAAGATCTGCCTCTCTGATTGCTGTTGTTTTGTTTTTAAGTGTTTCTCCTTCAGAGCAATCGTTCTCCCAATATTCCAAATACCGACAAATGTCATGATGATCAGCTGAAAACGAGCGGACAAGGCTCCATCAATCAAAACCTTGCATTCAGGCAGTCGGGCCGCATGCATGCAGTACACTTGTACGTGAGCGGAGGTCACGATGCATACAGAATGAGGCGCTTGCGAGTAGACCTGCAAATGCAATTTGCTACCAAGAAACACCTGTATATAGAGACTATATATAGAATGTTGTGTCGCCATTGTATACGAAAGCAGGCGAACACATACACACTACACACACACAGGGTTTGATATTGCACTGATTCTGGCATTATTGTCTCAAACTCGTAGACGCGCCGCAGACAGACAGCACTGAAGACGATTATTTTTGTGCTCAGGATGGAGACAGACTGTGGCTGTTCCTTTCCCCTGGACCTCTACGGGTGTAATCTTTAAACCTGGGGCACAGATTTAGCATGCACCTGTTTCTGTTGCCTACGACTTGTCTACGATCGCTTACACTCTTGTAAATGTCTCTGGATGTAGCACTACAATTACCCCCGTGAAATGTCAAAGGGAGAATATAATTTTCGACGCTCCTTTTTGTTTTTCTTTGAGTGGGTGGGAAGAGGCCAATGGCAGCCCAAGCATAAATTAAACTTACATCAATATCAATATAACCCATAAAGAACAAAAGATATCTGTGCTGGTTGAATCTTGCCATATGTATTAGTTATGTTTAAAGTCAGACGAAAACATAACTTTTAACCAATCAGAATCAAGCATGTAGAAATAAAAGTGTGCATGTGACATACCAAGCCAAGGTACATTGTCGCTTGTATTGTTTGTTTTTTTCTCTTGACTTTTTCATTGAAATAGTCTGAATGACAGTTGCCAATATTATGTTTGATACCTTGACCAAAAGGAACAGCTAAATGAATAAGGAATTTAGAGCGTAGTGGAACTTTCCATCTTCAATTTATTTGAGAAGATTTGTTTTTTCGGATTGGATTTGCTTTCTTTTCTTCTTCTTCTTCTTCTTTAAAAAAAAATGATTTTCACAGCAAGGACAGGTTGCAAAGCCAGAGGCATTTGATGATGAAAACCTTAATTGCTGTCGAAAGCTCTGGATGTATGTTATTGTTATCTGGCATTTAGGCAGGTGAGACGTCTCACCTCCCTGGATTGACAGTGCCAAATGAAGGGGAAAACGACATGAAGTCTTGAGATAGAAATTGCTTTTTTTGATAGGTACTAGTATTATGATATACACTCTCCATTTCACTCTGCAGGATAAGTTTAAATCCATCATCCATTAGCAGACAACGCAAGCATGGTTTGCAATTACACATCATTATGTATAGGAAAGACGAAAGAGTGCAAAGTACCCATTGTTATGCTGAAGTAATTTATCTTCATTTTCATTTTCATTTATTTGTTTTGTTGTCATTATTCTTGGAGGGGGAGGGTAGACATGACCAAAACACCCTAAACAATGCCAGGATCTACTGGTGGAAGGGAGAATGATGAAGGGGGGGGGGGGGGGGGAGGGGGAGGGGGGGGGGGGGGTCGATGTCATACTGCTGAGCAACTTGCCGGCAATCGTTTGAGGAGAAATACTGAGAATGAAAGAAAAGCGCCCCTTTAAACCAATATGATATGACTGCTCTTTAAACGATAACGTATAGAGATTTTGCTAACATGATATACATCACCGGCTCCTGCTCGAGAAAACAATCGACTTAAACTAGATGGAATTGTCGCTGCAACATGTGACCCAGCTACGATAGGTCTAAGGGGAGCAAAATGTGATTAGTCAATTTTTGCGTCCCCCTGCATGGTCATCATGACCAATTTTTAATGCTTTTGCGCCTACTTTACAAGCTATATGTCAGAATCGTCTTTCAGGTGTAATTTTCAGCACTTGTAAGATCCATAGCATCCTCGGCGATGGCTGAAGTCTTGTGATCTCCTCCCCCTTCATTTTATTTTATTTTATTCAATTTTGTTGTTTGGGGGAAGGGATGAGGTTATAGGGCGTGATGGTCATGTCATACCAGTCTTCTTTCGTAATAAAGTTTGGAGCGCACAGAGAGTGAGTCGCAAATAAGATTAGGGTAAATGGCTGCGTGGTTATTGCCAATCTATAGTCCTTTCTCAGCAGACGGCTGCTCAAGTGTCGAACGGTTTACCATGCGATTGATGTTCTGTATGCCCAGTGCACAAAGTGTGCCTGAAGGCATTACTCTGTAATTCACCTGTCTTAGAAAATTGCGCAATTGTGTTACAACACACACACACACACACACATACACACACACACATACACAAAACAGACAAAATAAAAACAAAAGAAGAGGAACAGAGGAAAAGACGGCGATTTTTTTTCTACAAGTAGATGTCCTGTAACAATTATGGACAATCTCAGTTAACAGTTAAAACAAAACAAAACAAAACAAAAACAACTTGTGACTGCGGTAAAATTGAAATTACCTCAAGTCATAGAAATAATAACTGCTCGAGTGTAGGGTGTAAGAAGGTTTCTTATTTGATGTGATATCAGAAGATAAAATAAAGCGGGCAGAGAGTGGCACGCAAAGAATGCCCTTCAACAGTAACATTACATTCGCATATCAAACTGGGTGTGCCAAGATATTAATTCCAACCAACCTCAGGCCTCGTGTAGGGTTCTTTGATGTTGTGTTGTTGATATCGTACAGGAATTTTAAACGATGAGATTTCCAATTGGAATCATCATCAATGTGTATATTTCATCTGAGCTAATTTACCCACGCAAAATGTCTGTCTTGACTCACTACTGTAAATACGGTATATTTCTTTGTATTCTGTACGAAAATTGCCTTGATGAGAGGGAGAAAATCTGCTTGAAAAGACAACATGCAAAGCATTCGGATAGAAACAATCAAGTGACAGTTAATATCTATACGTTTATTATAAAAAGTTAAGACTTTCTACAAATGGATGTTTGGGAATACTACTGATCACATTCTTGACGGTTATAATGATCTACATCACCATGTATACAATTCTCTCCACAATCTCAGCGGCCGTATAAAGGCATCCAGCTCAATGATGTTTCAATACGAGATGCCATTGGTTTCCTGGACACGGAATGCAACAAGACTCGTTCCATGATATTTGCTCCTGCGACAATCGCTCCCATGAAATATCTGCACGCTGAGCTAAAAAAAAAAAAATAAACAAATACACTAAAATAAATTCTACTTACAAACATAATCCTAAACCCTAATCCTCACATCAAATTTAAACCTAAAACCCTATCACAACCCTAACCCCAATCGTAAGTCCTTGGAGAAAATAAGACCGGAGCAGTTGTCGCAGGAGCAAATGTCTTGTCACCAACAAGAAAATGAAGACTACAGGGGTATTACCAGTTTTCAGGTGTGAATGCCATCTCTTGAACCTCTGCCTTCACAGTACACTAGCCAGAGAGTACGAGAGGAACAGTCGTCACTTCTTTAGCGGATTCCTCGTTCCGCGGATTATCGTCCAACTCTTCCGTGTGACCTCCGGTGATCGCATTCTGAAAGACAGACAGTCTCTCCATCTCGCCTGCTTCCCCCTCCCCATCCCTCCCTCTGCCCCACCCCCTCGCTTTCTGTGTCTCTCTCTTTGTATCTGTCCCTCTGTCTGTCTGTCTTCCCCTTTCTCTATAGCTGTCTCTGGACGCACGCACGCACACACCCTACACTTTGAAGGAGAAAGTCCATCGGTCATCCGATCTCACCTTCACCCCCGCCCACACTTTTCCTTCCATCATTCTCCAGCCCACATCCTCTGCGACCACCTGCTGCGGCATTGATGGGTTGCCACGTAACCACAAAATTTGATAAATCCATCATCGTCATCATCATCATTATCAGCTCTTCTTGACTACCCCTTATACGAACTTTGCACCAAAGATTTGCGTCTCTGCCAACTTCTCTTTAATTCATTACTAACACATCTCGTGAGAAATGGGTCGCCAATGCTCTTGGGAGTTTCAATCGCACTGAGAGAGTGTATCATTTAAAGGTAGGATAGGCATTTTGATTTATTATGTGTGTTTGAGCACTTCTACAAAGCCACACACCACGTGGTAAGTTCATCAAAACACTCATTTTCTCGATCCACATCAACAAAGGAACAAGTCATGTGGTAAGTTTACAAAATCATTTTCTCTGTTTTGATATTGTGACATTTTCATGTGAAATTAGACATTCGACGCCGAACTCACAATAAAAAATGTGTACACTTTTTCACAAAAATCGGGCACTTAGCGCAAGAGAGGGTGGCTTGTTTTGTTTGTGTATACTTGAACTAATTTGGCATCTTGACCGATAATATTGACGCATGAAATCTGGGGCCCGTTGCATAAAACTTACCGTTGAATTGCAATGGTAACTACCGTCAAAATTAGGCATCACAGCCAATCAGCATCAAGGATTCTAAAATTTACCGCTAATTTGAAGACTTACCGCTAGAAAGGAGCGGTAAGGGTTTTATGCAACAGGGCCCTGTTCTTCAATCGTCAAATGTCATTTTGGAAGCAAAAAATTCTCAAGAGTGGACCGCAAGAATGCACCTTTAAAAAGCTAGCCTAAGGTTGTTGTGACACACGGATACATACGCTCCAGTCTAAAGTCCAGACAGGAGAACAACACGATCTGACAGGTGGAGGTACTTTATCTCATGCATGAACGGCCCCTCACCTTTTGAAAGGGTCAAAATCCTTGGGCACCAGACTTTAATTAACACTTACAGACTGGATGGGGAACGAGGTCTCGTGTGTGTGTGTGTGTGTGTGTGTGTGTGTGTGTGTGTGTGTGTGTGCATGTGTCCTGTATGTGTGTGTGTGTGCATGTGTCCTGTATGTGTGTGTGCGTGTGTGTGTGTGGGTGTGTGTGCAAGTGTTTGTGTGCAGGTGGGTGAGAGAGATGGAGGGGAGGGAAAGAAATATAGACTTAAATAGGAAAGGGAGACGGGTGTGGGGAAAGAGAGGAACAGAGAGGGCGGAGACATGTGGGTGGACTGACAAAAGAAAAAAAAATCAAAAGAAAGAGGGGTGTCGAGAGGAGAGAAGGCTATCTAAGATTAGAGAGGGGGAAGAGAGGCAAGGGGGTAGGTAGATTAAAAAAAATATCACCAGAAAGATGGATTGAAAGAGGAGAGGAGGATAGAAACAAAGGCGGAGATGGAAAGACACATGTTGAGGAAGGACTTTTTACTTTTCTCTTTCACACTTACAGGTTGGAGGGGGGGGGGGGGGAGTAACCTATGAGGTAAGGTAAAAGAGAGAGATTTAGATGTTGAGAGTAGAGGCCGCATTTACTGTTCTCTTCAATCAAGGTTGGAGATGGAAATGAAGAGAAAGGGAGAAATTATATGGTGAAATCACCCATTCTGATCCTAGATCAAATTCACAGGCCTAAATATAGCCATCTTGCATTCCAGCTAAGATCCCAGATCTGTGAATATACGTGTACAAGAATTTGAAATTTTAATTAAGGCAAATATAGTACTCTTACTCTGGGTTGCAAGGAAACCAAAAACCAGATTTGAAAAGACAGGAAAAAAAAAAGATAAAGAGGATGGGAAAAAAAATATTCATTGTGTCAAACTTGCTTGAATTCTGATAGTAAGTTGATATCTACCTAAGATATAAAAACATCCATGGCTAGGTGTACATTATATTAGTTATGGAACTCTATAAGTTGCCAACTTCTTGCCAATACAACGGGCTATATGCTATGTTCTAGTCATATTGGAAGGCATATACAGACGTTTAATGGTTAAAAAAAAAGGGGGGGTATAACACCCATAAAATAATCTAAATTTCTACACACTTTGTGCATGTTTTATCAAGCATTTGCATGTACAAAACATATATGAAATAGTTGCTTTCCACCCAGGTGAAAGCATAAGAATGATTTGAATTTGGTTTATGCACACTTTTATACATTGATTCCTTTATATGGATAAAAGCTATTAATATAAAATCTACAGGGATTGTCACACTATCTGAAATACTACTTTACTTATAGGAAGGTAATCCCTTATTATGAGTCATTGATGGAAAACTTGGACAGTAAGGGTTTTGTAAGTGTATACTTAAAGCAGTTATCATCATACTATCACACAAGTATTCAGATTAAGAGAGAGACACAAACGCATTTCATATAACAAGATAGATAGTCCTCCAATTATATTTATTGATACAAAATATATATAATTCATGAATGAAACTTGTAATATATATAAATATTAATATATATATATATGCAGAAAGTAAGGTGTGCTTTACAGATAAATCAAGCATGAACTGAGATGTTATGATAAAGAATGAATATTTCAAAATTGTTTAGTGAATCAAAACCTTTGCATTTCTGTGACACCATTCATCCTTAACACACATACACATACACACACAAAAAAAACCAATATGAAACACTATGAGCACTATATAATGTATAAAAATTAGATTTTATTTGCAGAGATATCAACACCTTCATCATACTGACGTATACACATTTCATGACCCAAGATTATTATTTCAGGACTCGTCAACATCTAAGAATCAATTGTAGGCACAAATACCATTCGTTGTTAAAAGATGCACATTTATCAAAACTGTTAAAATAATGACTACAATGATATTCTAAAAACTTCAGTACACTCTGAGGTATACACTGCTTGTGTGAAATGTGCATGCGTACAAACTACTGGCCATTTGATCCTTACAATGCAACACTGACGTACAAAATGCAATGCTAATAATACAATGACAATTCTATATCCAGACACTGCGACCAAGACTAGCAGGTTTGGTCAATAGCTTCTATAGTCAGCAACTAAGTGAAAGAAAAGGTAATTTTCATTAGTTCAGAATGACCAACTATGCAGTTGATACCACTCCCTCCATTGTTTGTGAGCCAGTTATAAGCTGTCATACATGACTCGTTACTTGCAATCTGAAGAGGGAAAAAAAATGTGTTGTTGTTACTTTTTATTCAATCTACAGGAAATAACCCAACCTCCATTACGTTACATTGCCTGGTTTGAGATAATTTTCAAAGAACATCCGCCAAGATCTCTGCTGTGAGGACCCCATAGAGGTGAATGGGTTTTGAGAAATTTTGTGATAACATTGTATGGTTTCAAACACTTTCCAAGCGGGCCTCAAGCATAAAGTATCGTCACTTGCCCGGAGAACGACGCAAATGCACATGATTCAAGGAAGGTGTGCCCAGGAAAATGACGCGAACGCACGCAAGGCGTGCTTTATACTTATGGGACTTGCCAGTGTTCACATCATTCTCTGGGGCACTTCTTCCTTAAATTGCATGCATTCATGTTGTTCTACCAGGCACACAACAGTATCATCAAGATTTGTTGCATTCCCTAAATAATGGATAGCAATAGCGATTAAGTGCTCACTGTTGTACAAAATCATGTGACTGATTGCCGTACAGAAAGGTCAGGGGTGTGGCTACATAAACTAATGGATCACATTCCTACCCATGGCATATAATTGTTATCCCATGATTCATGACTTGATTTCATCAGACTGACTGACTTTTGTGCTGCAAGACAGAGACGTTCTTGACCTGAAAGTACTAGCCGCAATTTGAACTGCATGCCATTTCAAAAACAATTTTGATTCTCAAAAATTACTAGAAATTAGAAATATAACTGAAGGTGATTAGTGTACCTCCAGCTCCAGCAGCTCCGACTCCTATGAAAAAGAATTTGAACCAGGGTTTGTTGGGACAAGCACAAAGAGCATTTTGCAGAAATACACCTATAGATCTTGAAGCACACCAAATTTGACCTTAACAGCTTAAATGCTTCAGCTCGATACAAAAATGTGAGGTTACCATGGCAACAAAAAGAAGCCTTATTTTATGCACATCAACAATGCTGCATTTATGAATTTTAAGCAAGACACTGTATTACCAAAAAGTGATTCAAGGTCTATAAAGTCAAATGATACAAAGTAATCTACTATAACCAAGAAGCAGATTGATTATTCATAAAATCTACACAGCATTACTATATTTCCGTGGAAACTGTTTAATATATAATTGGTAATTATGTAAATCTATTGGAAAAAAGATGGAAACAGTACATGCTGTACATTACAGAAGTTGTTTCACATTTACAAAGTCACGATTAAAAAAAAGAAAAACTCCTTTTAAACCAGGCATCCATTATGATCCATATCATCTCCAAGGTTAATACATTATGACATCTGTCTTTAACAACCCCTCTGTGACTATTACAGTATGATAAATTGAATTCTGAGTTGAGTTTGGATTTTACCGTTTCTTTTCATTTCTTCTCTCTTTTTCCAGTGTTTGTCTCCTAGGAAAGCAATTTTATGCTTATTAACTACCCCACAGGGCTGATGGCTTTAGCCCCTACTAAAGGACTCCACAACAAAGATTGCAGTACCCCACGTAAGGCACTTCTGGTGCTGAATGTGGACTTGGACTAAGAAACTTATAAATGAGAGTCTGGAGTCTTAACCTCTAAGCCACAACAGATTATTAGATACACACACAAATATTCTTAAAGAGACTGTACAGTACTGGTTGAGGTGGGAATTCATGTTTTGAATATTCCTAAGTGAGATGATAAAAAACCTCTTATGAAATATTAAAGAGCATGTAATTTGAAGAAGGATTCGACGTTTATTTGATGAAAATTGGTTTTCAAATGGCTGAGATATCCAAAAAAAGTGATAATAATAAAAGGCGACAGGCCACAACTTTATTAGGATCTCTTTGTTTCACCTTGTTTTTGGATATCTCAGCCATTCCTAAACCGATTTTCATCAAATAAACTTATGATACCCCTTAGAATTGCATGCTCTTTGACATCTCATAGAGTGGTTTCTGAATATCTCGCAAAACATTAGATGCCAAATCCTCACCTGGACCAGAACTGTACACACCCTTTAAGTAAGCCCTGCCTTACTCTATATGTCGCTATACCCGACAACTGTAACACTGTATGACAGGTCTGTGCTACTTTAAAGCACAGCTGTCTCGTGAGGTTTCACACGGCAGACACATACATCAAATGTATCGATTTTCAAAGCCGGGAAAATGCATGGATTCTTCTTTGCAGAAGAAAATGCATTTATCAAAGCTGGCAGAAGACTCACAAAAAGTCTTTTGCCATCACTTAAATCTCTTGAGGATTATCCTTCCTCAGCTTGCTGTGGTTTTATTTTTTGTTCTTTTGTAGAGGACACATCTGCTTCCTCTCAAAAATATACATATATATTTAAAAAGAAAGAAAGAAAACACAAGTATAAATATCTGTTTTAGTTCCTTGGTGACAGCAAGATTGAAGACGTGGCTGCATCCAATAGTCCACTTTCATTACTGAGGTGCGACATTCTAAAATGCATGAGCTTGAGGAATTGACATCAATGGTTTGGGAGCAGATAAAAGCACCCCATTAATGGGGAACTGAATCAATGTTGCTGTTGTTTTTCTTTTTTCATGCAGAAGTTGACACTATCATGTCATTAAAAAAGAACATAAGCAGTGACAGAGGAGTTCAAATATTTAAGGAATATAATTCTTTACAATATATGTATATATATTCTTTGAGTTATAAGTGTGTATAGCATACTTTATTTCCATTGCAAATTAAAGCATGTGATAAATAATCCTAGGATACTACCTGCCCACAGGCAGGTACGATAATTAATTTACTCAATATGAACCTGAAGTAATGAACCTAAAAGTTTAATTAGAGCAAAACAAACAAAATAACAAACAAATCCAACAACAACAGAAAACAAACACACACAAAAACCACACGATGGATTATTTGCCACCAAAAACTCATAGGCTTGATTTGATATTGTCAGATTTTCCCTTTTCACTTCTTTACTGAAAGACATGCAGTTGTGACAAAAACAAAATACAAGAAAATGCACCTCTCCTTGGATCTTAATTCACTAGATATTACAGCCCCTGAAATACCACATAGATAAAAGAAAACATTACATTTTTACATTCAGGGATTTGTTCTTATGTTGGTAGAGCCCAATATAAATGTATTCATATATACATTTCATCCCTGGGGTGGCAAGACTTCATATCTCAAACTCATAAATTTTCAGGAGGGTGAAGGAAAAAATTGCAACATTTTTGCAAAATAACACTACATTAGTAGTTAATCTGTTTTAAAACTCAAATCAGCACTTTTGATATTCAGAATTGAGTTAGGAGGCTCCTTGATATACGCCAATTGGGATAAAAGGTCTTGCCACCCCAGGGATCACATGAAACATATATATATATATATATATATATATATATATATTTTTTTTTTTTTTTGGGGGGGGGAGGGGGGAGGTGGAGAGCTTTCAAAATGCGAGACATGATTTATGTGGAAGAAGGTCTTGAGTAGTAAGATGACGTTGGCTTTACAGAGGCCAATTTGAGAGTCAAGGATCAGATGCATTATTGGCACGGGGGACTCTTATGAAATTGACGAAACGGCAAGAGCTGGGATGGGGGGGGGGGGGGACTGGAGGGGAAGAAGAGGGCCCTGCGGTGCTGTTTGTTATTGAGATTTGCCGATATCACAGGCATAAATCATCTTTTGCGAGTGATATCATACACTTCGCCGTATTCGCTTGCATGTCTCGCCAATGACAGCCGTCGGCAATCCAGTGCTGTCTCGATGGGGGATGGAATGTTGAATTCAAGAAGTACTCTAAAAACCTAAATTACAGCATACTTGTTACTGACTTTAACAAATATAACATTCATGCTCATTGGAACCAACATTCTATACTTGCTTTCATTTTATCACAAAGAAGAAAATCATTTGGGATTGCATAAACTGTGACCAACTGGTGAAGTGTGGACATTTGATTGAGTGTAGTCTTTTACACAGGCACAGTGATGTGGAAGAAGTGCAAAAATGCACATGGGCAAAATTGTGGCCACAGCATTTGTCCTTTAATCTACGCCGAGGGATTCGTCTCTGCATGAGCAAAACTTTGCGTCACAAAGACATGTGGCCCAATTACCCTGGAGGGAGGGTGCGTCCCGATTTTCTTCTCATGTTTTGAGGGCAACATTACAACTTCCCTTGCCATATTTCGCTTCTCAGCTAGTATGATTGGAATTTGATGAAAACTGAGCGTGTATTGAAAGATAAATGCATTGCTTCTTTTTTTTTTTCTGCTGTTGTTGCTCTTGTCAGGACTAAGCCTCTTTTTTTTTCCCAGAACAGTTCAAAGCACTTCGAGAATGCTGACTGATGAAGTCACTGCCAACAATCGACGTACTAACATTCTTGCCGGCCAAATGTATGTAAGAATGCGGGCGTTTTGTTGTTCTGATGCAAGACAAGGTCACATGAACCGCAACATCACATTTATGCATGTATCAAGGCCATATGCTGGTCCCTGCACATTCCAGATGATCATTCACGTCACTCATTCTTTCAAAGAACCCTTATGTCGGCTTTAAGGTTGAGTGGATTTTCATGACATTAAGAGGAACGGAAAGATAATATCATATGGCATACCTTCTTCAAAATTTTTTTTTTACGAATGTCTGAATTTTCTATGTCATATAAATCATCTTTGTCGTCTAAAACATACTCCCTGTATTTATTTTTCTTTCTCCTATGTTACACGAAAAAATGTCTTCATGCATCCATGAGAGAGAAATAAGAAATGTGTATTGCATACTATTCAAGTTATCTACACTCTATCTACATCTATACAAGATCATTATACTCTATCATAATTCCTTTCTCTTTATCTCTCTCTCTCTATTTCATCTATATATATATTGTTACACAGACATCTACTTTTTTTTTGTCCGTAATATTTTCTATTGCAATCTACCTTAGGCACATGGCCATAAAGCCAGTTTCGTATGAAAATAACAGATTATACTTCTAAATAATTACATTTCTCACTTTATTCAAAGTTCATAAATCAAACTGTTCTTGCAGCCTTTTGCTTCTATGAATTACTTCCACACAACTGAGGGTGTATCACAAAGAATTTAAGTCAAACTTCAAATTCAAGGTTGCCTTAAAATTATGGTATACTAATAAGTGTCTTCAATGATATTCTAACTTCCTAATGAAAATAAAATTTGTGGAGACTTTTTATGCAGCCATTACTATATGAAATGAAGCTAGGGACAAAGAAATTTTTCTGTACACTTTTAACAATTTGAATTTAAATCTGAGAACATTATATAAAACTGAATAGAAAAAACCAATGGCATACCATAATTTTAAGCTGATCTTGACAGTAGTATACTAGGTGACATTTGAGTGTGGATTTCTGGGCAGAATTCAGGAGCAGAAAACCAGATTAAGATCAAATCAAATCGAGAGGGACAGCTCCTGAATCCTGGCCTCTGATTGCACAATTAGCCGAAATCACGCCCATCACGCGATGAGTCATCCACCTGCTCCTGAAAGGAGCAGCAATTTGGGATGATGTGACAATTCGGCACCACGATGTGATCGTCGGGTTGAAGACAGTCACAGTGAGATGTTCTTGATTGTCATTATTGTTGATCATTCAAAAAATGCATTGTGTTGAATCATTTGTGCAACTCCATCATCTTAATTATTCAAAGTATACTATGCAGATTATGATCATGGACAAATGAAATGAAATGAAGAACCCAGGCAAGTCTCTGATATCAATCACATGAAGATGATACCATTGTAGTTTATGCAAGCATAAACGTTGAAAGGCATCACACAAAGCAAATTGAAAGCTAAAGAAGGCTGCTTCAAGTGCATCACAAGAAGAGTTCATTCAGCTAAAAAAGAATGAACTGAAGGAAAAAGATGACTTAATCTGCATTCTGCAAAGTGAAAAACTAGATCTACAGGAAAGCTTGGAAGAGTACCCTAGCCAATCTAAAGAGACCAGCAGTAGCACAATGAAAGACGGAAAGACTTTACGGATTTCCCATCGGAATGCTTGTGTATGATTCTGTGGTCAATCAGGTCCCCACAGAAAATATACCATCCTTAATTCTAAGCAGTGCAAGAAGAAGGGGTGAGGTGTTGAGTGCGGTTCCTCACAGGATGACAATAGAACAAATGACTCATGAGTTGGACTCCATCGCAGATCTGAAAAGAGCTGAGCGAGCAATGAAGACAAACAACCTTACCTTGGGGTTTGATTCTACAACACAGGAAGGGGCATATATAAACAGTATACACTTCACAACAGAAACAGAGTGAGGTTATAGCTGTTGATAAACTCACTGAGCTATATGGTTTAAAAAGTGTTCATGTTATTTGCGCTGAACCTGTAATCATGATTATCTATTGTATCGTTTTGTACATTTTCTTTGCCTGCGTGTCATTCAGCTTAAAAAACAATGACCTATCACTTCTGACAGAGATTGATTGAGCCTGCTTGTAAACGAGCACATGAATGTATTTGTCAATATTCTGTATGCCTCTCTGTTTTCATTGCATGCTAGACTATGTTTGGAACGAAGAGCTGTTCTGTTTCAGTGGTAGTCTGTTAGATCTATACGCTTTCTTGTCGACTTCCTCTTCAAGTTGATTTAATTCGTTGCGTTAATTTCCAACAGCTTGATTTGTTTTTACAATTCTGAGATCTATATAGTGTGTTTAACCATTAGAAGATTAATTTTTCAGTTTGACAGACAGACCACAAGTTGCAAAACGGAAATGCATGCATACACAGGCTATGCACTGCCCACTTTTGTCTATTAAGATTGGCACGAAGCATTGTTGATTAGACTTAAATGGGCTCATTGAGAATCATTCCACTTGAACATAATGCAATGGATCAATTAATTGTAGCATTAATGATAATCATTATCTTCATTTTTTTAAGAACTATCTACCCAGGCAGAGATGTCCCTTGAGGACGACGATGCAACATTTCCACCCACAAAAAGAAAGGAAAGTCATGATCGCATCAAAGGAAGAAAAACTACCAAGGACTTGCAGAAACTTCTAAAACACAAGCCAGCATTGCAAGATGTGCATCAAAAACAATATATAAGGAAGATGATCAAAGACTCCACCTTGCACAGAAAAGTTCCATCTACTTACAAATCACAAGCTTTTGTCTACAGATGCGATTACATCACTTGTTTGACAGAGAGTATGTTTGCTGAACATGCCTTCAAAATAAATGTTGCTTTTTGGTTTGTTCTGAAAAACAACAAGACTGGAGAGTTGAAGAAACCACTACTCCTCCACCAATACACGACTTCTGAGTGAACCTTTCCTGATCCGAAATAGAACTGATTTGATCTCTTTTTAGGACATCTTGAACCAGCAAGACACACTAGAGTATGCAAGTTGTCAAAGACCCAACACGAAATGGGTAGTAGATGTAGTGACAAACATAACATTCTATGTATACCGGATACTGGACCATTCCATAGGTGCACAATCAGGACTTCCAGATAATATTAAGAAGAACAATTCGGTGAGTTCTCTGATGAATGATCCAGAGACCTACAAGCCGTATCAAGATCATCTGTGTTTTTTCAGATGATTGTTGCTTCATATGGGTAACTACAGAAAAACTGTGGAAAGGAAAACAGTGGAGTTGTTTCAGAAATATTTGAACGCATCTGTAAAAACATTGAAAGGAGCGCAACTATCTGAACTAAGTGTTCTGGAGGAAATGTTTGAGATAAATATTGTTGTTTATGAACTCACAGAAATAGTTCGTGACAAAGAGGGAGAAGAAGTGTTGGCAAATAGAGAACCTGATGAAGAGACACACCAACAACATGATGGAAATGAGGACACCAAGAGTCTCGCCAATGAATCAAATGAACCGTATTCTGAAATCAACGTATCGAGAGAACCAGTGTATGCGAGACTGGTCCGACGCAGTTTGGATAGGTTTGACACCACTATATACCTTAATCTACACAAGAATCATTTTAGCTACATCACAAACATCGAAACCTCCTGCAAATGTTCGTCCTCAACAAAGTGTAACAAATTATGGAAATCTGGTAGACAACTACACCATCACGAGTGTAAATGCGACGGGAACGGGACACAATGCACATTTCCTGGACGATATCACGTCACACCAGCATCCATCTTTGACCAACTCAAGGATGAGGGCATCAGGGTTCTTGAGGAACAGAGATATTATCCCTACCGGACGGTGTTCGATTTTGAAGTCTACTTTGATGACGCCACACAAACATCGAACGATAATTATCATGGGAGGCCAAACACATTCCTATCAGCGCATCGGTGTGCAGTAACGCACCAGGATACCAATCCCCAATGTGCTTCATTTCTGATGGCAATCCTGCTGTAAACCTCAGTAATGTGTTGGATTGACTCCTAGAAGCTAGTGGACACAGCAATCGACTTTTGAAGGAGATGTACCAACCAGTGTATGACGAGATCGATACACGCTTGCAAGGCTTAAACCCAGAAGGAAGAGATGGGAGCAGAGATGACCAAGAAAAAAAGCAGCAAAAACACTTGTAAGGGCTGAAAACAAAATTTGAAGAATACATCGATCAAATGTCAGTAATAGGCTTCAACAGCAGAAAGTACGATCTCAATGTGATCAAACCTTAATTACCTTTACAAATATCCACAACAGCATGACAGGATCTGCTACATGGCCAAAGCCTAAACACCCATATGTGCATCATGACCGCACACTTGAGGTTCTTGGATATTTAACACTTTCTAGCCCCCAGATTCAGTTATGCGTAATTCATAAAAGCACATGACTGCAGTGCCAAGAAAGGCTTCTTTCCGTATGAATGGCTGGACTCTATTGAAAAACTGAAGCACCCATGTTTGCCTTCACGTGATGCATTCTACAGCAAAGGGAGAAATGCTGACATTATACCGAAGACGACTGCAGCTACGGTCAGAAGGTTTGGATATCTCATGGAATGGAAACCATGAAAGATTTCCTAGTTTGGTATAACTATCTTGATATACACCCACTCCTCAAAGCCGTTGAAAAAATGGACCAATTCTACCAGCAATGAGGAATAGATACTTTCAAAGACAGTAACTCCATTCCTGGGTTGACAATGAAATATCTGTTTCAATCCTGGCATTACTGATGATGACTACTGCTACTATCAGCAGGTTTGGATATCTTATGGAATGGAAACCATGAGAGACTTCCTAGTTTGGTATAACAATCTTGATGTACAACCTTTCTTTGAAGCCATTGAAAAAATGGACCAATTTTACCGGGAATGAGGAATAGATACTTTCAAAGATGGTATCTCTATTCCTGGGTTGACAATGAAATACAAATCTGTTTCAATCCAGTCTCAAGGCTAACTATTCCATAATCGATGAAAAGAATAAAGATCTCCACCACACATTAAAAGCAATATGGTCAATGGACAGTCCATAATTTTCCACCGCTACCATGAAGCAGATGTGACTCGCACTCGAGGGGGGGGGGGGGGGAGAGAATCTTGTCAAGAGGTGATTTGTTTCGATGCTAATGCCCATTACCTCTGGGCTATTATGCAAGAAATGCCGACTGAAGAATACATTCGCAGACGAGCAGAGACAGACTTTGCTGTGGACAAGAATGCCAGTGTTTCTCACATTGCTCAAGATTGGCAAAGATGGGAGGCCCATGAATGGAATATTCGCATTCGGCACAACGGAAATAACATGGAGAAAATACTCGGTCCACGCAGATTGCCAGTGCACAGACTCTGCTATGAAACCAATCAAATGTTTGAGTTCAACGGATGATACAGGCAGGGTTGATTGTGAAATTACGACAAGGAAATTGTGGAATATGAGGAGAAATACGACCATGGTGAATTTGTTAACGGAGATGCACGAAAAGCAACAATATGTTGAAGATCTCAGATACCAGTATGTCAGCATTTGGGAATGTCAATTTCAAAATATGACACAAACCAAGCATGACTTGCAGCAGTTCCTACAGGCGATAAAACCCCCGTTACTTCACCAACGCACCCTCACCGATGCCCAGACACTACAGGCTATTAAGAGACAATGAACTCATCGGTTGCATTGAATGCGACAATCAAGTACAAATGTATATGACGAACTGAAACCATACTTCGGAAGAGATAGTACCCATCTTCTTGCAATGGTATCTACCGCATGGATTAGAAGTGACTGGCCTCTACCCAGTAGTCGAGTACATGCCTAAGAGTTGCTTCAAAACATTCGGGGTTGCTGTTTCAGATGCAAGGAGAACTGGAGATGCCGACCCGTCAAAAGCTATCATTGCCAACACCATGAAACTTATCAGCAATTCACTGTATGGGAAAACCATCACCAACATATGAAAGCAGATGACAATGAGGCGAGCAAGAAGATCAATGAACCACTCTTTCGTGACATTGATGAGGTGACAATGAACTGTCATGGAATAACGATGGCAAAAAAAAAAAAAACAATCAGAGAGGCTCTACTCTAACAAATCGGTTTCTTTGTGTATCAGTATGCCAAGCTTCGAATGTTACAGATAAGTTTCGACTTCATGGACAAGTATATAGACTGGTGTCAGTACCAGTACATTGAGATGGATACGGACTCTGTGTACATAGCCCTAGCGGCAGACAACATCTTCACGCTGATGAAATCAGCATTTGGAAAGAATACGAGAATGACAAATGCAACTGGTTTCCATGTACAGACACAGAGGAACACAGGCGATATGGTAAACAGACACCAGGCCCTTTTAAAATGGAATGGGAGGGGCAAAGAATTGTTGCCCTGAGCAGCAAAACATATATCATATTTACACTACAATGGTATCATCTTTACGTGATTGATATCAGAGACTTGCCTGTGTAGTATACATTGTACATTCAATACTTAAGATGACGGAGTTTCACTAACGTTCCAAAACGATGCATTTTTTTTGAATGATCAACAAATTAATGACAATCAAGAACATCTCACCGTGACCGTCTTCAACCTGATGATCGCATCATGATGCCGGATTATTACATCATCCCAAACTGTTGCTCCTTGCTCCTTGCTGCGCCAGCCTGCCCTGCTTTCAGGAGCAGGTGGATGAATCATTGCATGGTGGGCATGGTTCTGGCTAATTGACCAATCAGAGGCCAGGATTCAGGAGCTGTCCCTCTCAATTGTGCAATCTTGGTTTTCTGCTCCTGAATTCTGCCCCAAAATCCGTCCTCAAATGTCACCAGGCATACTACTCTTAACTCTTAAGATCTGACTTAAATTCTTCGTGAAATATCCCGCTGGATTGAATTGCAAAATTCAGAGGTCACCACATGTCATTGGTTGAAAGTATTATGGGGAGGTTGGGTCAAGAAGGGTCAAGGGTCATAGGCTCTGGGTCAAATCGATATCTGTGGTATGATGAGCAGGGAACAGCTTTCGGAGCATGCTGGCCTCCTTTATGAGCTCATCCTCCAGCCGCCAGCTGTTGCTCTCGCTGCTGTCAAAGTTGACATGATCATGGTGCTCCACCTGTGGGGTAGTTGAAAGGGAGGGAGAGAGAGAGAAATAGATAGAGAAATAGATAAATAGATAAATAGATAGATAGATAGATAGATAGATAGATAGAGAGAGAGATAAAAATATGAATAGAAAGTGAGGGCCACGAGAGAGATAGAAATAGAGGGAGAAAGAGATATACAAATAGAGAGAGGGGAGGGAAAAGGAGTAGGAGACAGAGAAAGAAGGGGAGATGAGGGAGTAAAGTCAGTTAGCTAACAGTTCAAACATTGACAGGTTGCATAAAAGTGAAGCAAAACTTCAATCAAACAGCAAAAAAAAAAAAAAAAAGGAGTCAAAACGCGAATAAATGAGCAAAAATTCATAACCATCAAGAATCCCCGGTGGAATTCATGAAAGAAGTTGATGGTCAGACATTGAGGGATTCAAATTCAAAATTATCTACTGGTACTCGATCAGCAGCCAACAGCTTCCAACAACTATTTAGCTTCTCTAAATAGCACTTCAATTATGTAGCACCATTACCTCTCTGACATGCCTTTATCTCAGAAAACTGACAAAAGTTTGTCTTATAGATGTCTATTTGCCAGTACATATCTGCACAATTGGCAAATTTCTAAAATAAACCGTCACTATGATGGTCTATTGGGAAAACTAGTGAGATCTTCATATATATGTGTGGGTTTATTGCAAAATTTTTGTATGGTAGGGTGTTTTGTGATGCAACTGAGCTATACATATATATGCATCAAATGTGATAATTCATAAATTTTTTTTTACAAATGTGATCATTCAAAATTTTTTTCCAAATGTGATAATCAAAATTTTTTTTCCAAATGTGATAATGCAAACATGTTTTAATCACTATTCCCAATGTAAAATAGTGGCTTTGAGATCATCAGTGTCATCTGATAGTGCCACAAGTACAAAACACTGAAAGCAGCCACCTAGTTGAGGCACAGAGTGTGTGAGAGAGAGAGAGAACAACAACAACAACAACACAAGCTAAAGTCGCGTGTTATGTTGTCAAACGTAATGACAAACTGAGTGTATTAATTTGATAGCTCTTGCCTGCCCCAGTAAAGGAGAATTGATTCGTGTTGAATATTAAATTCACCAAGGCATCTTAAGGCACAATAACAAGAGACGGCTTAACACCGAAACACTGGGCTTGCTAAATATGAGAGAGAGAGAGAGGGGGAGGGGAGAGGGTAAAAGAGAGTTAGACAGGAGGAGAAAGAAAGAGGGGGGGGGGAGACAGGGTGAGAGGGGGAAGGTAAGGGGGAGAAAATTACACAGGTGTGACTCTAACAGGAATGAATCTGGTTCACTGCTAGCAACTCTTGCTGATGTAATCAGCCAAGAGCTCAATCCCTTATTCTCAGTTGGACATTTGGGTATATTTAGGGGAGTCAGAACGAAAACAAACCCATGATGGGCATACTTTTTAGATGAAATTATCTACTTTTCTTCCATAATTGGCTTTGAAATTCCACGAAACTTGTCAGATATGGTCCACCTTAACATCTCTGATAGCCACAAGAAATGTTATTGATAAATAGAGTAAAAGAATGGAAGATCGAAGATTCTTAACGTTGATGCCGTGTCATCTGTATCACCACAGAGATTTGTACACAGCATGCTTGTGCACATGCAGCATTCACACCAATTCACACTCCAGCTCTATACATGTACTGTACAGGAGAGCTGTTTTGTTCTCTCTCCAGCTATACCGGAAGTGACGTATACCCAGCCATGAGAATATAAGCAGACATTGTATTGTGGGATTTACAATTGTACTGAAAGTCTTTGAAAGTATGCACAGCAGGGGCACACAAAATGCAATACATGAGAACCAATATGAATTATTGTATGTGGGCTATCAAAAAACAGAAGCAAAATTTTAGCTTAAAGGGTGTGTACAGTTCTGGTCGAGGTGAGGATTTAGCTTTAAACGTTTTGCGACATATTTAGAAACCACTCTATGAGATGTCAAAAAGCATTCAATTCTAAGGGGTATCAAAAGTTTATTTGATGAAAATCAGTTTTGAAATGGTTGAGATATCCAAAAACAAAGTGAAACAAAGAGATCCTAATAAAAGGCGTGGTCTGTCGCCTTTTATTATTATCACTTTTCTTGGATATCTCGGCCATTTGAAAACCAATTTTCATCAAATAAACGTTGAATCCTTCTTAAAATTGTATGCTCTTTCATATACATAAGAGGTTTCTCATTATCTCACTTAGCAATGTTCAAAACATGAATCCCCACCTCAACCAGTACTGTACAGTCCCTTTAAGCAAGTTGGCTGGTAGTATGAGTGTCATATTGACATAAGAACTGGGATTTGAATCTAATGTCTCACTCAACATATGTTAACATTCATTCTCCTTCTACCATTTTCATTAAACCATACCGTAAAAGCTCCTTTTCCTCTACATTGATTAATCGAGTGATTCATGTACTACTACCTACTCAATTATTTCACCGATTTCATTTCATTTCAAGTCAAAGTCTAGGCATAAGATGCATACAATGTACATTCAAAAAGATATGTTACAGAGGTTATGACAACTATAAGAAATGCCTGAGAATCACCAAAAAGACAGAAAAATCCTGTTCAAGATTTCCTCACTAGTTTATAAAATCAAAACCATGTGTACCATAATGGTAACTCATATCTAAACAAGTCAGAGCTAATACGCCTATGACTGCAATAATATAAACATTGAAGAAACTCCCCAAGAGAAGAACAAGAGAACAGATATTGAAAAAGAGCAAGCAATGATGACTGAACAACAGAATTTACACAGAATCTTTGCATGCTGCAGGAACTGCATTGAAAAATCATTAGACCATGTACAATAATTAGAAAACCTGATCAACAAAACAAAACATTAATTTTTACAATAGCTGTAAACATGGTAACAGTTCCTTATTTCATTCCTTCTGTCTAACATCTCCTCAGACAAAATAAAATGACAATACCCCAACCTTGAAAAAAAGTTATTGAAAATAAAAAATTTTTGGAAAAAAAAAGAAGAAAAAAACCCCACAAAAACATAAATTATTTGATCTTTGTCACATACATGTGACACTGAAGCACTCCAGCAATGATGCGGAAACTTCATGTTTGCATTTGTGTTTCAATCAGAACACTGATTTCTGGGGCTTGTTGAACCATGACATGTCAGTCTTCTTTCCAGCCAATGGTTTAGATTTATTCCTTTAAAAGTACACATTTCATCTGCTTTGACCGAAAATAGGACTATGCCATGACCCGTCCCCCTAAAAAAGAAAGAAGGAAGAAACAAATATTTAGATAGATACACAATATTATAGTTTCTGACATGGAAAATACTCTTGAGTTATAAAAAAAAGGAGATAATTTAGTACGGGGTTATAATCTAGTGCCTAGCAACTGAGACTAGAACTTTTTGCTGAAAATAGCATGCAGAATTTGCCAAACCTACACGAGAAAAAGGGGCATATGAGTGAGACGCAGTGAAGAAGCGTGGGCGGGACTCAGCAGATCCAACCGATCCCTCGCAGCCACTTAATCACAATACCTGGTCGGCTTTACTGTTTGTTTTCAGCTCGGGAACGGCTGCTACAGAAACAGAAGAGCTGCACGGCCCACAATTTGAATGAAGGGTTCCACTTGATCTTTGAGAAAACTGAGCTTGGATCACGCCTCAATGCTAAATGGCATTACATACATAATCTTTGACGACGCTGCGGTCAGATTCCGCTGTCTGACAATAGCAGACACTGACTGGTGAAATGACAGCAATCTTCATCAGATTATCGCCAGATTCTTTTCATAACGCGCCATCTCGATGCCCACAGTTGACTTCGTTATTTCAAGGAGCACAAAACCACTCCCCATTATTTATGTCATGGGCGCAGAGTAACAAGTTAGCACTGCGCTTTATCATACCGACTGTCATTATCCTAATTCAAGGTTAGTCGACCACAAGCAGACAAAAAAAAGAAGATGATTTGCAAGAGACAGAGAGACTTCCCTAGAGGATGAAAGGATGGAGCCATGCATGCCAACTGCATGCTAACTTTCATATCTTTGGGACAACCATTCATCTGTCTATCATCTGACAATCATTCTGGGCACTGTTGCACAAAAGTTGAGATCAAACCTATTTCAAAAAATCAAGCATAAGTCTCTGAATACTCAATTCTCATTGGCTGACACCCGACATAAGTTTGATTGCCTGTTTTTCCATAAGCACAATGACAGGTATCTGCTTACAGATCAACGACCTAATCTTACGCATCGGGAAACGAGACACAAAATGTATGATTGAGGGTACCACCTATCGTCACCCTTAGGATCTGTAGCTTGTTTATTCTAAAAATATAAAACAAATTTGCCTAATTCTTACCTCAAATATGTCATAAATACTGAAGTTTTGAATGTCGTGACTGTCTTGTTGATTATGAATCTCCGTTTTAAAATAGCGCAATTTTAGTGCATGCAATCCGTTTTCTTCGCGCAGCTTAAAAGGGTACCTAGCGATCGGCAACCCCTCCCCTCCATAGGTAATACACGTGAATTTCACAGCCATGCATCATAACTGAGCGGATGTGTAATTGAAACGTGTTTAGTTTGGTTTGTTAGTTTGTTTTTTAGTTTGATTTTTGTTTCTTTGTTTTTATCGTTTTTATAGCTAATGACACTTAATCCTGCGTGTACCTTTTCGTTCTATATGCAAACAGCCATGATACGCAGGGTGCCAATGTCAAGGTACCCTGCCGATAGGTGATACCCTTACCATACTCTTCCTCTTTCACTATCAGCAACAATTGGCAGTGCTCATGCATCAAGGGAGCACATTCCCTTAACACAGGTATCGTCTAAATGATGTCTTGTGGGTGAGAAAACATGCAGAATGTTCCACTATCCAAAGGGCTTTAAAAAGGTACGAAAGTTTTCAGTCCCTGGATGAAGTCAAGGGACTTTAAACTTCATGCATTGGCATTTCAAAAAAATGTGAGATCAAAACATTCTACAAAGTCAGCATCCACTATACATACAATATAGGTTTATAGTCGAAGTAGGCCCTACTTCGAAAACACATACCTCCAACCTTAAACAGCACAGCTATTGCACTGCATGTCCACTGTGTATATCCAGCTTTTTATATGCTACAAATTATCAGTCATTCAGTATTCAGTTTCTAGCATGATTTTGAAAAATGGAAAGGGCACTGAATAAAAAATGCTCTAGCATTAAGTATCATTTGTCAACTGTGTTCTCTTACAGGAAAACATCCCAAGATATTCTACCCATGGTAGAATATAATAAGTGGTCCAGTATCACATGATTATGTCTATCCAATTGCTGACTAGTATTCGACTAACTCATATAACGTAGGTGGTTGTTGCTATTACACAGTTATAAATGGGACTGTCATACTTGATACACATGTGTACATACACACCTAGAAAAAAACACATACAAGAGCCAAGAGCCATGCAGTTATACATGCTTCTGCTGTAATGCTCGTTGGGGGTTTTCAAAGAGCAACACAAATCAAAACAATGCCATATCGTAAGATAATACACACTTGATGCACATGAGCAAGAATACTGATGTGATTGAATTTGAGGGTATGAAATCAAATCAGTCTCGTCATATTTTGGCCTGGTAATGGATCCCCTGGTGGCAGTTGCTCTCGTTTTCAAATCATTGCTGGGATTTTCAAAGTGGAGGGGAGAGATTATGCTGACATCTTGCCAGAATGAGGACTCATCACAAAAACATGTCACAACATTTGATTTATGAATACAATGTGATGTGGCAAAGACATTATGAGGGATCAGTATCGTCAATGCTTTTAAGTTTGGCTCGACTTCTGTGGTTTGTTTTCAAATGGCGGTAAAAAACAACAACTTTATATTATCATTATTTGATTTGTCTATATATCATTCCGATCATTTCAGAGTATCTCATCATTCATATGCTTTCCCCTCTCATTCTCTCTGACAAAACAAACAAACACACACACACACACACACGCACACACACACACACACACAAACAAACAAATAAAAAACAAAAAACAAAAAACCCAGAAAATTGCAGATGATATCATTCCACACAAAAGCTGCGTGGAAAAACTCCACAGCAGGTCAATCACACACACAACTCAAAATGCATTCACGAAAGAGCTGCATTCTATATAATGATGCACAACCACTCTCATAAATCTGAGCATACGGTTTGTCAGTAGAAGTAAATATACTCTCTCTCTCTCAAAAAAAAAAAGAAAAAAGAAAAAAAAAAGTTCAGCCTCTGCATTAGTAAAATATTTTGGAGTCATAACCATTTGGGTTGGCACACATACATCCAGAATCTAAAAAACTCAGTTGGAAGCCACACCTGACATACTAGTAACCTACGAAGAGTAATTTCAAAAACTTCATTAAAAAAAAAACTGTACTTTAGCCTATTTTTTGACACTAATAAAACATCTCCATCAAAAGTATTTCCAATCATGTTTACAAGCAGGTTTTTCAAACAGTGAGTTTCACTAACATCTAGCAAAAATTGATAACTTCATGAATCTCTCACATTTCACATTTCCCCCACATAATCGTGATTGTTAATAACTTTCACATAGGCAAATTAGATGAGGTAGGTAATGATGACATCATCAGCTCTAAAGTCACCTACTCTAAAACATGACATTTCAGCGGCATGAAATTTTCGCAAGTTGGAGCCAACGGCCTTTTCAAGGCATGACATTTTCGCGAAGCACCTCTGTCATTCAATGCATATAGTGTAGACAAGAGCCTTCACGTGCATTTTAATTTCATGAAACTTGGCTCTCGCGAAATTTGCAAAATTTAAATGCACATGAACATTCCTCGTTTTACAGAATGTCCTTGCACACAGATCTGTGACAGTATTTCCATCTTGAGATAAATTCACAAATAAGAAACATCACTCACAACATCAAATCATTAACAGTGTTGTCAAAAGTATGTACGATATGACTTTTCAAAACGGAAGTTGTGATGGGAATATTATTGACCAAGAAAGATTTTGTGGATAAATTATATTACATGGCATTTAAAAAAAAAGTAACACTTTAAAATCAACATAAACTTTTCTGTGAGCACAGTGAAGTTTTACTCTAACTGTAACTGAAAAAAAAAGCACATCCCATGAATGTTCTGCTGACAGGCAAATTACATTACCGGCATATTATTCTTTCAAGCTTGTGATAGGCATGCACACATTACTCACACAGAGACATCTCTTCAAGTGGTCAGCTGACTTGTAATGACAAAATTCGGAGACACACAGATTCCTCGTAATGTCTCCAACGAGTGGCATTTTATCTGCCTCGATTACATAATCTCCGACATTGAAGGCTAACATGGAGAAGATACCCAATAGCCTTCTACATAAGATTATGCTAAGAGCTTGATGTGACACTATTTTTTTTTCCCAATCCCAGAATGGTGAACTGGGTCTCAAGTGGACATCATTGGTTCATTGACGTGACATTTGATTACATCATCTGATCGATCTTATTGTGCACATCTATAAAGCCACATTGGTGAATATCAAAACCGAGGGAATCTTTGCCCCCCCCCCCCCAATTACATCATCACTTGCTCCTGTGGGTTTTTTTTTTCAGTTACATACAATGCACTATAGGAGATTGCAAGAGTCATGTGCACAAAAGATTTAAATTCTGCATAGATAGGAAAAAGTGTTTGATTCATTAAAAGAGAAACAATCCATACAGCTTTATACCAATAAACACATAGATGATTAACATGCTCATGAATGTAAAGAAATATATGAATATATAATACATATATTTTTTATCCATTTTAAATCTTAGTGGCATGACTGGGCCAACAAAAGATAAACATTTTGGAAATTTGGTGGACCGAAATCAATTTTTTTTTTTTCAGGGGCTTTCGGGCCACAACTATATATCACATATGTATGTACATGTCTGCGTGTGTAAGATGTGTGAGCATACAGTATGTGCAACTACTGAAGTTTGAGACATGATGCACACTGTGGTATTCAGTTCTAGGCCATCATGTGCGATTAACACACATCCACTTTATGGCAAGTGAAAGATCCTGGTATTAAAGTGAAATAAAAGAAGTGAACATTTAAATCCCCTACCCCCTCCCTTGGAGGTACCACCACTGTATAATGTGCTGGTTTGATCATGGAGGTTCAAGAGACAAGAGTCGAAATGGTCTCATTTCCTTTGAACCCATGTTTGATGCCGCTAATCAAAGAATATTTGAAGTCTGTGCCAAACTGGATCTGCCACACAGATAGGAAGGCAATAATGTTTCATGTGTCATTGCATAAAGACCAGCCACTCTCTACGGAAGACATGTCTTTATGACAGTAAATCATCTCTGCCAAGGAAGGAGGTTATGTTTTCATCGGTGTTGATTTGTTTGTTAGTTACCTCCGCCAACATAATTCTGACTTACAATCATGCTGTCTATTAATTTTTGTTTCCCCCCCCCCCCCCCCCCCGGGTTTTTTCCCCCTGTTAATCTTAACCCTTTCCCTGTCAGTACAATGTACTTTGGACAGTGTATACAATGCTATGGAGCTTTCTGTGCTAATCAACACTCAAAGCACACAAATAGTTAACTTGGTACAGTGGAATTAAAGTAAAGCATGCTGCAAGAAGACTTCATATAATTATTCACTCAATTCTATTTTTGCAATCTAATTGTCATTGTTGCTCAGCCAGCATTTTTGCATATTTCTTTTTTGTTTTTAGGCCACTATTCTATCTTTGTCCACACCTTACAAGCTCTGCTTTTCCATGAAACACACCATTTTTGCCCCTCAGAGTGTGGATGATATCACAAGTTTGCAATGAAACTATGTATACATGCTTTTAATTTGTTACCCTATCTGTACCTCAAATTTTCATTGTACAGCCAATTATTGTGTACTCAAGATCATTTGTATTGTTTTTGTATAAATGTTATGTTACAGTATGTTCTATGGAATCAATTGAATCTAAGCTTTGATTATGAGGGTAGTCTCCTGCATGTTTGTTTATTATTTTCTCCTGAGCAAGTTTAAGCATAAAATTCCTACATGCATAGCATAAAATAGATACAGTGTAAGTAATGTAAAGTATTAAAAAGATTATGATCAAGTCTGTAAGTACTAGTTCAGATTAAAATATGCTCAATAATTGTGTTATATCAAAATATCAATTTGAACATATTGGGATTGTGCCCACAGATGTTTACAAAATTTTGAAGAGCATTTTGTTTGCATTAGTCCCTGAGCATATCCCTCCAAACAGCTCTATCTGATTCATGACCCACAGATATCCCAAAATAGGGGGAAAAAAAGAAAAAAAAGAAAAGGAAGAAACAGGGGTAATAAAAACAGATCTCAAGTTGATGGGACATGACACATACCTTTCTGCTTATGTTTCACAGTGGTTTAGGGATAGCTTTTGTTTTATTCCAACGGACTGACAAATTGCCCTTCACCGGCATGAATAAACATCAATTATTCAGCATCTGAATAAAAACCCCAATAAAAAATCATGGATATAAATACATGGGTGGGACTTGATCCCATGCCCACCTGATTGCTAGGAAGGCATCATACCCACTAACAATAAAACAATCTTGGTGCAAGAATCCCTAATTTGTAAAAAAAAATACTTCTATTCATCTTTTCCTTTTTAAATCATTTCAATTCACATCCTTATACCAAATGTTGTTTCTGCAAAATCTGACTTATTGGTCTGATTCCATCCATCCCCCCCCCCCTCCCTTCTTCCTGTTGACTCTCAATATATCACCTGCACCTCTGCTGGAATTGATAGACTATTTTCTAAAGACAGTCAGCTTTCAGATTCTGGATGGTCTCAACCATATGAGATTAAGTATTTACACACACCTGGTAATTTCAAAATCTACCTCCTCCCCCATTGTAACATCGTCATAGATATTGCAAATTTGAGAATTTCAAATCATTCTTCAAAAAAGACTACAAAGCATAAACAGGATGTGGTTAATCATCCAACTCTTGATGTTCAGTATATGAAATGCTCTTCTTCTTTTTTCCAGCCACATCACCTCATTTTGTAGTTTTCTCAGCTGTAATACTGTGGCTATATAATTCAGGAAATTTGATAAGGGGTTCACGCATACCTTTCTCACTCTTCTCTTACTTTGTATTTTCTATGGTGATCATTTTAGTTTTCATGTTGCATTCAGAGTCCCAAGGCATTTCCATTAATAGGAGTTTCTATCTTTAGCATGCTTCATTTAATCTGTAAAGACAAATGGCAGGGGAAATCACCATGCAGGGTATTGACCTAACAGGTAACAGTGATGGTCCCAGGTAAGCCTGGTTGAATCTTTCATGTAGCGAGCCCTAGACGCTGAGTCAGTCTCAATATCTTACCCATCAGCTCTCCAGTAATTTTTCCCCGTTACCCAGCCATCTCCTGGTAGACCAACATTCGAGGAGAGAAAATCATCCCAGACAAGCATATTTGATACGATAAGGAGACCATAATAGGAGATGTAAGTTGATATGAAGCATTGAATATCATGACATGGCACAGCCAGCATAGGTTTGAAAAATAATCCCCGGATAATTGGCCACTTTCTTCATATTCCTGAAAGCTAAAAAAAATAGTAGAATAATAACACTCGATTATCGACAACGACATTGTCTTTTCAAGAAACTTTCCCATACTTCATGCAGTTGTGCAATGATGGAAGGCAGGCAGAGTTATGTCAAATCAGTAATTCAATAAAAGGCAAGGTTTTGATGGCTCTAAATGCTGGCTGCTAGATATTTTACATTCAAGCTCATCTCTGCATCCTATTAGGAACTCTTTGCCAAAATTTCCTCCAAGCATGTGTCAGTTTTTGGCGCAGGCGAAAGGCTAGGATGGGTATGCAGTTTTCTAACCAATAATTGGTGAAGAAGGATCGGCGCTCTTGATTAGGTAATTTCGATTAAAGGACAAGTTCACCTTCATAAACATAAGGATTGAGAGAATGCAACAATATTAGTAGAACACATCAGTGAAAGTTTGAGGAAAATTGGGCAATCGATGCAAAAGTTATGAATTTTTTAAATTTTTGTGTTGGAACCGCTGGATGAGGAGACTACTACAGCTTGTGAGTCATATGCGTACAACAGTATAAAGAAAATGTAAAGAAAATTCAACATATTTTCACTTTTTTTCGCATAATAATAGAGCACTTGAATTGCCTCTTTCTAAAGGCGGGGGAATAATATTACCCATAACATTTGTCGGTAACGAGTCGGAGGAATGTGTACTTTTTTCAAAAGATGAAATTTTGTGAAATTCTCTTTATATTTTCCTTATATTGTTGTACGCATGTGACATCTAAGTTATTCACACACTGCAGTAGTCTTCTCATCCAGCGGTTACTGCACAAAAACTTCAAAAATTCATAACTTTTGAACGGATTGTCCGATTTTCCTCAAACTTTCAATGATGTGTTCTACTAATATTGCTACATTCTCTCAATCCTTATGTTTATGAAGGTGAACTTGTCCTTTAAAGTCTGACATGAGTTATTTCCTCCCTCTTCCGACTGCCCTCCTCCATTACCCCTCCCCCCCCCCCAACCCTCCTACTTCATACTGCACATATCTCTGGTCTCTGGCCCCAACACATCGCCTTCCTGGGAGCAGCTCTCAGGCCCACTGGGCCAAATGGAGGGCCGGATAATGACTTGATGGATGGGTATGTAAACAGACGCAGACACAAGAGGTGATAACCATGCCGCCACATTTCAAGTACGTCTCTCTTGAAAAGGCTAATTTTTTCTTTCTTTCTCTCTTTCCCTCTGCCTATCTTTTTTTTCTTTTTCTTTATTTTTTTTTGCTGGTATATTTGTAATCATATTACCACCTTGTCTGGGTTATATTGGCATGTCTTGCGCAACTGCTCTTGGATCAGTTCTAAACATGCACAGAGAGAGGTGAAATCAACCCCTTTTGAGAAATGCCCTCAGCAGAAGAAAACACACATACATGTATACACACACACACACACACACACACACACACACACAACTGCTAACATATACATTAGATTCAAGGTTGATGTAACAATTAGTCAAGAAATATATGTGATAACATGCCCTGGAAAACATACTTCGTAATGATTTGCTATATTGTTACAAATGCCTCTTTCTGTATGCCATCTTTAAAGTGCTGCATATAAAATGTATAACCTCTACTTAACAAACAATTTGAACAGAAAGTGGCCAAGTTTGTTTTTGTACTAACTTTTTTTTTTTTGTGTAAAACTCCAAGACAGTCTTCATCAACAGAAAAGCATGTGTTCTCCAAAGTACAAGTATGGAGATAAACATGTTGGTCTAACACAATTATTCTATTGGTATATGAATATCTATACAGGAAGCCCTCATAACTTGTCAAAATTTTGTTCCAGAGATGATTTTTCTTTTCTTTTAACCTTCCACATTCAACTTATTGTCAACTGAAATAAGACTGCATTCCCACTGCTACAATATACTTCTGTCAAGTTTTTAAATATCTAAATTTGGGACTTTTGGAGTAGCTCATGAAGTTCTCTACATCTCATTGTTACCAATAATGGACAATTTTATATGGAGCAATATCATGGGAATGTTGAAAAGGGACTTCCACCCTGATTTTATATTGCTATGAATAGCTATGCATTGTTATGAACTTTTAAAGTTTAGACAGTAAGGCAAATTGGCAGATCTGTGTGACATAGATGTCAGCAGCTCTCTATTCCATTAATTTGTACACAAAAAGTCACTAATTTTAATTTTTCTCACATAAAAAAGTCCAGATCTGTTCTTGTTATATAATGAGAGTAATATATATATATATACTCCTAGATGGGTCATTTGGAAGACATTTCCATTTGTTTTATATGCAAATTTATTAATACATGTTCAATGGCAGTTTACGCAATGGAGACACGAAAATTGTCTCCTTAATGACCAGTTGTCTCCCTAATGAAGACACTTCCCCCCAAAATGTCTCCCTAAGGTGCCAACTAGGGATATATATACATATATATATATATATATATATATATATATATATATATATATATATATATATATATATACATTGCATGTTCTCCTCAGGAGAAGTTCCGTCTGTGCCAAAATAATTGAGAAATTAGAATACGTAAAATTGTGTGTACAAAACAAATGGAGAGCTACTCAATACCTATGTCACACAGAGTTGCAAATTTTCCTCACTCTGTAAACTTTATCTGCTCATAGTTTTTTTTTTTTTTTTGTGCATGTCTGATTTTCCCCCAAATTGTCACTGATCTACTTTCTGATTTTCTGTTTTCATACAAATCAGCATAATATCAGTATGGATTTCTCTTTACAAGAAATCACATCTCATGGAAAATGCAACAGATTTCTTTCTTCTGTTTTGTTTGTTTATTTGTTTATTTTTGTTTTTATTGTAACTAGTGTGCAAAAAGGGTTGCATAATATCTTGGGGGAAGGCATTAAGTAAGGTTAAAACTATTTTATCTTTATTGTGGGGAACTGTTGCTCTAAAACAGCCCATACATTTTGCCAAAGGCAAGGAGAACATGCATGCATGCACAAACACACGGCACTATACACATAATTATGTGCCAGTTCTTTTATTTTTCCCGCTTTTTCTTTCTTCTTTTTTTATTTTTAGAAGGACAAAATGTGGCAGGCACCCATCACTCTGCCGTTGCTATGGGCAATACAGGACAGATGGGGAGAGTGGCAAAACAGGTAACTGTACACTGGGAAGTGATCACCAGAATGCCTCGACTCCTAGGGTAGAGATGCTAATGGCCTAGGCTGATCCAGTATCGCATCATCGGTTACTTACAGTTCGTACGGTCATTCTCGTGTGCATGTCCTGTAACATTATACACAGCACCAAAATGAATGTGTAGGTGAAAAGGAAAGACAGTGAGATTTCAATTCATTTCATGCCTATGTAGAACAAAGACATTTGATACAGAATTGCACACCTCACTGACGATGGCCTTTTTTTCCATCCTCAGATGACTGAAGATGTCATGAAAATGAGAAATGTGCAGAGGAGGGATGCATATTTTGTCATATTGGCCCATATCAACACTGTTCTTCCCTTCTTTCTAAGCTGGGCGATGCATGATGTCCAAAGTTTGGAAACATGGAACATTCAAAATTTGTGGTGCCACTTGCCAAGCTCAGATGAGGTTTTTCACGAAAATTGAGATGCCTCATGAGAGGAGATGGCCCACCATCTTTGTGGCATAGCCGAACATTGTGAAAAAAAAGTTTTCTGCTATTCACCTTGTAGCTCTACTAAGACCGACCTCTTGCTTGACCTCAATTGCAACAGGCCAAATGAAAAGAGCAGAACCAGCATGGGATTTGAACCTGCAGCCTACTGCTAAAAACGCACCCGACAATGGCCCTACCGACCGACATGATAAACTTGAAACAAATGCCCTAAATGCTTAGTGCAGGTGCTGTGAGCTATGATTCCTGCTAATTTGACCACTACACACACAGGGTTCACAGCCTGATATCGTTTCCTGATAGCGTTTGATGGCTCATCCGTCCGTGGTATAGAAATTAGCGTTAATTTGCGGTTCAAACTTAATCACAATAAAGATACATCTTACGATTTGTCGATCCACTTTCTGAGCTAGCTTTACTGCTTTTTTCATGTTTGTCTTTTTTTTTCCACTTATCAAATTTGCCTTTGACGTCAATATGCCTCATTTGCCTCCCAAATCCCTCCAGGTTTGTGCTGCCGTGATCCCCACAGCAGCTCAGAGTTTCCTCTCCCCCCCCCCCCTTCCCCACCCCCACTCTCGTCTCTCTTTCATCTTCATGTGTCTTCCTTTCCTCTGGCCCGGTGCATCTACAAAAAGGGGAATATCTCATGTGACGCGTGAAGGAATAAGAAAATGTGACAAGTCACTGGATTTTAATGGATGCGAATGATGCACTAAGAGGTGGCTGTGTCTGCCTTCGTTTGCAAGAGGAATCGTCCTTCTTATCTCCCTTTTTTCTTTGCTTTTACTTCCTTTTTTTTCCGAGCAAAGTGCCCAAACTACCACCAGTGGCTCTCTGGGAAGCAATCAAAATGCAAATCAGGATGCAGGAATTGCATTAGGGGCAACACGAGCTCCTTTTTCTTTCTCGCTCTCTCTCGCTCTCTCTCTCTCCATGGCACATCTCTCTGTATATATTTGCATAGGATAACCATACCAGGGTTACCATATCCACCCACTTTAAAACTTGGGAGTCGTGGGAATCAAAATCAAGACTTGCACAGTATCACTTAGGGTACACATCCACTTGTAAATGCAGCACTTTCACATGACCTGCTTTTAAAACACACACACACAAAGGCACACACAGACACACACATGCAAACAGTCACACATACACATATACAGAGACAGAGACACATACACAGACATCCATACACACAGTCAAACAGACAGACGCTGGACACTGACATCTACTGTAAAACACAACCCGCAATTTGTCTCATCCAAAATCTACATGTACATCTAAAAGGTCACAGAGAACCAAAGATTTTTTTGTGTGCGTGTGTTTTTGTTCCCTTCATACTACACAAGTGAACAAAGTAAGTTGCTCTCACTCTGAAGTAAAAGGAATTTAAAAGCTTAGAATTTTGACCTTTTTGCCCAAAGAGGGCATCTGAAAAGCCTAGTATATGATGCCATAGACACACATTTTCAGTACTTTCTACATCCTGTCTCATATATCACTTTCCCTGACATCCATGACAGCATGGCAGGTTGCTCACTTTCCTTCACTCTCTGTGATAGTAAGATATTTCGTTGGTTTTGTTTTTAACCATTAAAGAAGTTGTTTGGGATGCTACCTGTTCTTGCAAGTGGTTGCCAAGTTTTAAAGTTGCTGTTTATCAATGTTAAAGGCATTAAAAATTGTTATTCTCGGAAATTCATATCTTTGACCATTTGAAATTTGATTGCAATTATATTGAGAGGGTCCACTAAGAGACTTGTCTTGCTAGCACCATTTGCCTGGATAATGACTTGCTTTGGAGTATTTTTGAGATCAAAAGTGTAAATCGTAGTAGACAAGTTTTATTCCTGAAGTGACCTCCTCATTCGATAGTGGGTGCAGGTAGAATGTTACATAATGATTTAGTGTGACACAGCAATCTTATTTCTCAAGCAGCTGCATGCGATTTACTCTTATGCAGAAGATCAGTGAATAATGCTATGAAAAACATATTAACATTTTTATATGATAAGCGCTTTATGAATACTGTGAATTATTTTCATTACTATTGTTATTGTTATTATTTTGGTTGTTGTTGTTGTTACTGTTATCAATACTATTATGATGGCTCAAAACACAACCAAATTCAAGATTATTAGCAGTTTTTCTGGACCATACAGTGTACTTTTCCAGACAGGTGCTTCTTTCACTGAGATATTTTTCATTGATACTTTGGCTCTGCATGCCTGAATGACCCTAAGTTTTAAATCCTTTTTTTCTCTCTTTTCTATAAATAATAAAACTGCACTGCCTCACCTTCTCTTATTCTAATCATTTTTTGAATGTGCTGTGATGGTCCGATCAAAACAAGTTATAAATCATTTCAAAGCGCTAAGCGTACTCTTTTTAATTATGTAGGAAAATAGAAATTCAATTTTGCCTACTTTTTGTGGGTTTTGAGCTGGGCGGCAACATAATTTTTTTAGCATAATAAAAAACCCACTAGGCTTACCTTTTATTACCCTGAAACATACGTCAGTAACCAGTGGAAGGAATGGGTACTTTTCATGAAAATTAAAGGTTTGCAGAATTTTCTACACATTTTTCTTTTATATTGCTGTCTACATGTGACATCACGCATTGCTGTAGTCTTCTTAGCCAGCAGGAGTCGCGACTTTAAGAATTCATAACATTTGAACGGATAGTCCAAATTTCCTCAAACTTCACTGTTATGTTCTACTATAAATACTTCTGCATTCACTCAATCCACATATATATTTGGGTTTCATTAGCCTTTTAACCAAATACATTTCTTATAACTTTTGTGTAAACCATTAGAACAGCTATTAGGGAATACACCAATAGGACAGCTATTAGGCAAGAAAATTATTGCCCCAAATAATTTGCAAATACAGCTGTGGCAGAGTGTTTTGTTTTCTGAAAACACACACACACACACACACACACACACACACACACACACACACAAATTGGATTCCATAACTTTGTTACTTTATGTTTGACTTTGGTGAAACTTCTGATAGCAGTCTGTTTATTTGATTCACTCATTGAGGTCATTGAGGTCGAGGTCATTGAGGTCATTGAGGTCATTGACTCATTGAGGTCAACTGGAATACTGTAAAACATGATATATTCGCGGCATGAAATTTTCGCGAATTGGAGCTGACAGCCTTTTTCATGGCATGAATTTTTCACGAAGTGCCACTGGCGTTCAATGCATATAGTGTAAACAAGAACTTTCGCATGCATTTTAATATCGCGAATCTTGGCGCTCGCGAAATTCGCGAAATTAAAGTGCACGTGAAAATTCCTCGTTTTACAGTACTGTAAATGCAGAAATTTTTGCAGAACATTCATTTTCATGTATTTCCCCCTACTTTTAGCTAGTGCATATTCTAAACCCTGCAAAAAAATCTTTACAACTTTCTTGACACATTTTGACTGGGTGCACAATCGCATAGCATGAATTAAAGAACCCGCGAATATGTTTTGGAGTTGCTCAGCGTGAAAAATCAATCGCGCGAAAATATCGATCTTTACAATATAGAGTGACAGTCCACCTATAACAACACCTAAAAACAAATATGATGATGGAATAGACATAATAAAATCTGTTTTGGAACTCTGTGACAACTTTTTTCGTTTCCCGACCCAGGTCTGTCTTAATGCTGTCTGTCACAGAAACGTAAATAGCAAAATGCCGATTGTACAAGGCAGAGATCATACTGTGAAATCATTCCAAGTGAAATGACCTGATTCTTTTCACCCGATGTAGAGCTTTTATCACGTCCTGCTACACAATATATTGCAAGGTCACAATGCTGTTTCATTACCTTCGCCGAGGAGGTCACATGTTTGTCTGCGTCGGTTTGTCTGTTGGTTTGTTTGCCTATTTGTTATGCAAAAAGCTAAAAAAGATATGGATGAATTTGGATACAATGATCAAGAAAATCTGAAAATGGCACAAGGATCCAGGAATTTTATTATTTTTTTGTTGTTGAAGTAGCAGTATACTTTATCATTGGGGAAATAGGACCAGAAAATGAGGGATTAAAAAGTGGGTACTTAGCATGCACTCCAGGCACAGCAAGAAGCTGAAAGATAGAGATACTACAAAGGATATATTATTGGGTGAAAAAGGGCCCTTTTTAGCACATATGTGTATTTGAGAGGAAATGAGCTGATTTAAGGAGGAATGCACTCTCTCTCTCTCTGCGTGCTTTTCTAGATCATTTTGTCTTAATGCTCTATTGCATTTCTACATGCATTCGTCTGTTGTTCTGTTGAGCTAAAATGACAGGAAAGTAAAAGAGATCCCCTGAGAGACATGGTAAGAAGTAGGTATTATCTTAATGTGTCACGTTCATACGTCCAACTCAGTCAACCGCATGTCAAGTTCACATTTCTGCTCAAATGTACAAATCTGCCTAAACTGAACGATAAGTCGCCAAATGCCACAGTATACAATGAAAGCTTCACTCATGTATCTATTCCTTGCACATGCAGTTTGTGTTGCCTTATGATTGAATAGCGGTGTTAGATTCTTCGGGTAAATGCTAAATTTCTGTTGTGGCACCATCTGCAAAAGTCACCCTCTTGAAAAAGGGCAAAATAATGCTGCTACTGGTCATCTTAAAGAAAAATAATCATAGCTATGTCATGATATCACTGCAAAGATTGGCATTTTCTCTCAAATTTTGCTCATTGCATATCTGGCATAAAAGTTTCATTAAGAAGTTACATGGCTTTAAAAAAAATGCTCTCCAAAAGTGCCAGTGCGTTGCAGTCTCAAAATAATGAGGCTCACAGGGGGTTTATACACGTACCATGGTACACATTGAGCTGATCAGGTACGGGTAAATTGTAAGAATAATACAACAGGCAAGTAAACTCCCTACGTTTGGATGCAGGAAAGGATTAGTAATGCTTTGCGCAGTAAGGACACAAAGGTTGATTAAGGAGAAAGACCAGACTTAAGGCGATACACAAATGATGCACATGGATGAGATTGTTCACAGGAATTAGTCATGCCGCAGGACTTTATAACTTTGCAAGACATGTAATAAAGGCCACTTGTGTTTTTGCCTCCTCAGAATTCTCAAGCCGTCTTTCTGCAAATTATCTCCTTGAATTATCCACATTGCTATTGTACAAGTGGCACAAATCGAATGACAAAATCTTTTCAGCCGCATTCAGGAAGATTTGTTCTACTGTTTACTCTACAAGAAAAGAGTCAGCCGTCCAGTAAGAATACAATAGGATCGTGTTATATCATGCATGTACATGTATCAACGCACAATACAGGCAGTAAAATCTTTTGTGAGATGATCACAAGTAAATACAAAACTTTTGGTGCTTTGGATAGCGTGAGTATGCCACAAAATCCTGGCATTCTGCTCTACAGAAGCATAAATGAACATGACAAATAACAGACTTAAAAAAAAACCCACATCACCAAGCTTCAGTTGAGAACTAAAGGCCAAAATGCGTGCACTGTGGATGTCAAATTGTTAAAATGAGGGAAAATGCAGCACTGGACAATGGACATACTCATGCATTACACAATTCAGACTAGACAAATGACAGCGGAATATAAACGACTGAAATAAATGAAACTCCCTTGATTGTGTTTACATATGAATGTTATGTATTCAGGCTGCATTTCATAATGTGTGATAAAACAAAATCAAATGTGCTAAATCATTCACCCTTAAACAGGTTTTCATGTAGTTTCTCAAAGTAACTCTCCCCTCTCCTTTCTACCTCTACGGTCTCCTTCCCCATATTAAAACACTGTTCCCCCGTTTTCTTCACCCACTATCCTTTCCCCCATCTCCCAGCCTCCATCCCCCTCATGCCCCCCTTCTCCACCCCCCACTCCCTCATCACCCCTCCCGAACGATCTATTGTCAATCCCGATCCCTGTGTGGAGTCCTGGCATTAACCGTCACTAACGGTGCCACAGTCTATTAGTCTCATTATCCGCGCAGAGTGCGATGCCAAATCCAGGGTTCCCGGCGCCCTGACCTGCAAGTGCACCACCGGAGCCATTGCGGTTATATAAAGAAAACAAAAAAGAAAAACGGAGCTTGGGGGAGAAAAAAAAAGAAGCTGCCTGCCTGATTGAAGGTAAGTGTTATACAACATGGACAATTATGACGACAATCATGGCCCTGCAACGTGATGCGGTCCCTGTAAGAGAGTGAACGCACTACACGCCACAGATGCAGGAGTGGCGTTCATCCTCTCCTCCTGACGGAAGTGAATTCACAAACATTGTTGCATTTCCTAGCCCCGAGTCCAACATGAACAATGAGATAACGAGGAGTTAAAGTCAAGGTGATAATGAGGATGAAGAGTGTGAAGTATTTTTCAACTATAACGTTTTGTACTAGTAAAAGTTATTGTGATGTGGGGTATGATTTCTTTGTTCTCATATTCAAGCAGGCAATCTTCAATCATAAATCTACGCACAGTAAGTGCATGTAATTGAAGGAGTCATATTAGGCTTTTATGTTTCTTTTGACGACACATTGCTGAAGATCCCATGACGAAATGGCAGGAACTACTATAGGGCCTATGTCATTGCATACATGCTCGGGTCCTCAAGAAGGGGCACATAAAATTGTACATACTTGGTAGTATGCCTGCACAGAAATTCTTCAGTTTAAATGTCACACTTAAATAGATTCTCCCAAAGCTGAGAACGGGAGGTGATGCCTTTGTCTTAGTTTGGAGGAAATCTGATTGCATTTCCTAAATCCTTTGGTGTCAATTTTATTCCAGTCTCTTCCAGAATTTAATCACAGACAAGATCTATCATTTGGTATTCTTTCTCTATTTCTTATTTTCTATCTGTCCTTCATACACCTACAGTTACAAAAAACTTTAGATTGTTGCAGAAATATTACATAAACTTGTATCTTCCACCAAAAAAAAGAAAAAAGATAATTGGAGCATGAACTTCCACGAACCACTCTTCTATCATCAGGCCTTCCTTGAAACTCCTCTCATTTTAGATACCAGTAGATAAGAATATCCATGAACCAGAACCCATACCAATTTATATCATTCTTTTAGGGGTTATTTCTTTAGAATGTTTCTTTTTTTTTGCCATGAAAAGAGTCCCACTTATAGTGCTACAAAATCAAAGGGGTGGTATAGTTTTGGTTGAGCTGGGACTTAAGATTTTCAACTTTTTGGGAGATAATAAGAAAGATCCTATGAAATGTTTGAACAGTATACAATTCTGAGAGGAATTCACGTTTATTTGACTAAAATTGGTTTTGTAATGGCTGAGATATCCCTAAAAATAAAAACAACAAAGAGTCTTCATAGAAGGTGAGACCCACCTTTTCTTAGGGCTACTTTGTTTTACTTTGTTGTTTTTTTTGGATATCTCAGTCATTTCAAAACTGATTTTCATCGAATACATTTTGAATTTCTCCTAAAATTGTATGCTCCATAATATTTCATTAGTGGCTTCTAATTATCTCCCACAAAGTTATAATCTGAATCCCCATTTCAACAAAAATTATACCATCCTTTGAAGCTAGAAGTAGAGGGAGAAGTACACTTTCATAACCCTTTAAACCTCTGCCAGGGACTTTAGACAGTATGCACAACCCTATGGGGTTTTCTGTACCAATATACTGTGTAAATGTTTTCTATCTGCATAGACTATGAACACCACATCATTCAATGACATTTAGCAGGACAAATAATGGTGAGGTAGCTTTATTTATGGGGTGTTTTTTTTTAGGGATAAATAGGCTGAATTTCCTTGAAGGTTAGTTATCTTATTCAAGATTATATCTCTTTCAAAAGGCAATCAGAGGAGAGAAAAAGAATGTGTGTGCATGTTTGTGTATTTGTGTGTGTGTGTATGTGTTTGTTTGTGTGTGTGTGTGAATGTGCAAGTGTTTATGTGTGCATAAACACATTTTGGATTGTGAATGAGTTTTTTTTATGTGTGTTTATATTGGTAACTGATCTATTTTTTTTTAAATGAGTGGTTTGTGTTTGGGTGGTAAAATAGCAAAATTGTAATGGGTAAGGGTGTGCAGGAAGGATAAGTAATTATGGATGGGCAGAGTGGGTTTCCTTTTATGTTTCTTTTTTGTGGGGGGGGGGGGTAGTCTATAGTAAAGTAGTATATGGTTAGGAAGGGCAGTTAGGTTAGCTAGGGGGATGGCTTCTAATTTAGATATAATATACTTCCATTTTTTTTTCTTCGGTATTTGTCATACAATTGCCATTTTATTTGTTATATTGAAACTTGAAAATGTATAATTATTTCAGTTATCTTTGAAAGAATTATTCTTTTATGTTTGTACAGCAGTACGAAAGTGAATTGATGTTTCTTTTATTATTTCATTGGAAATTAATAAACATTATTTGAGAAAAAAAGTGCATGTGTGTGCAGTATGTCATGCAGGTATTTATCATGAAGTGACAGCATAGAGTATAATTGTTTTGTTTTTTTTAATTGTGAACTCTATCATGGTATCTAGTAGTAACCACACTTTGGCACAAAGAGGAGTGACTGCTTGAGGAAGGAAGGAAAAAGCAGGAGATGTTTGTGTCAGAGAGAGTAAGGAGCTATCACACAATTGTAGCTCCTTGGTAAGAGTAAGTGAGATTGAGGTAGCATTGGAGAGAAGGACAGCTCAGGAGATTATCAGCATTCAGGCATACAACGTTGTGAGGCTATTATACATCGCTAGAAGACGCTTTTTTGTAAATCAACAAAACGGCCCTAATGCATGGCTCCTCCAGACTTAGCCTCAGGTGAATGGCTTGCCACAAGCTTTAAGATGTTGTTGTAAAACACACAGGGATCTCCTTTGACTACATAATACTTCTTTCAGACAATCCAAGGAGAACTCACCTTTCTCAGTTAAAACTTCTTGGGGCAGAACTCAAAAAAATTGCAGTACTACGTTCCTTTTGTTAGTCTGATTAAACTAAACTTTAAAGGGAGCGTATAATTTTGGTTGAGACCTAACTTCAGGTTTCTTGGGGTTTTTTTGGTGACATAATGAGAAACCTCTCATAAAATATGAAAGAGCATGTAATTCTAAAGGGGATTCAACGTTCATTTGATGAAAATCGATTTTAAAATGGCTGAGATATCCAAAAAGGAGTATTCCTAATAAAAAGGTGGGACCCACCTTTTATCACGATCACTTTGTTCTACTTTGTTTCTTGATGTCTCGGTGATTTCAAAACCGATTTTCATCTAATAAACTTTGAATTCCTCTTAAAATGGTATGCTCTGTACTATTTCATCAGTGGTTTCTTGGTATCCCGCAAAAAGTTAAAAGCCCAATTCTTATCTCCACCAATACTATACTATTCCTTTCAAGATTTAAGATGATTATCCCACCAAAGCTTTAATTCTTATAGAGCTCACCAAGATGTAAGGTCAAACTCATGACAAAGCCAGAAATATATGCAGTGTACATGAGAACAAATAGGACGAATAATCAAAAGTGCATGGCTATACAAATTTGGGTAGATGTGGTAACTTAGAGTATGAATACTGAAATGCTGTATCCGCCATGTATATTTCATATTACAAAGTCAAAGCTTTTCAGACAACTTTGTGAGTGGTTGAATTCATGATAAAGAAACACAATGGTGGAATGCAAAGAAGTACTATCACTTTCAGGATAAAAATAAGTGATTTCCTACCTGTAATAGCTCCGACATATTATGCATTTGTGTAAAGGGAGGCAATTTTTTCATGGGTTGTTGATGTTGAAAAAAATCGGCTGACTTACAAAATATGCACAATTAAAAACATTGCAAAATGTACTGCATAATAAGTACCATCTCCATCAAGACAATGCACTGTCAGTTAAGATGGCTGGTCTACCATTCCCTCACACTCAAAGACACTTACCCTATCAAACTAACAGTGGTCCAATCAACACATTCTGCATTGGAAGGATACATGAATGTGTAACATCCCAGATGTGTCATCACAGAATAGCCAAAGGTGTGTATTACACTTGCAGCAAAAAAATCTGACAAAATCTAAGACTCACATGATAACAAATGTGAGGTGCATTAAACTATGAACATTTCAATGCATTTGAATTGCCAAGAAGTCTAAAAAGTGGGCTTTGGTGAGAGCAAAAACCAAACCAAAATCTGAAATCAGATCAAACTCTGATACATCCCTAACTAAAAGGTTTTGGTGAAATGAACTTAAATTCTGGCAATTTCTGCGCAAACAAATGAAGGGTAATTCATAACAATCGGCTGGGAACTTCACAACCTCTATCTTTATCTCTCAGGGTTCCAAATTAACCTTCCCCTTCCTCGAATTGTATTTTGAACATTGGTATGAGCACACATACCATGTAGTGAACAAGAGACCCGCGGGTCTAGCGCTCACCTGAGTATCGCAAGTTCACCTTTCACGCAGTCACTAACCTAAATTACTCACAGCTCTACCAAAATTTGACCAGGCATTCTCAAGTAGAAGATGAAAATGTACAATAAAGGCCCAATTTTTTTTAAGATTCCTTAATTTGGGGGGATTGGGGCCCCCTGGGGCCCTCTGGGTGGGGCATGGTGCCCATTTTGATAAATTGAGATCCTGACCCCCTAGGGATGCTACCTGCCACGTTTGACAAAAATCCATCATGAGGTTTTCAGGAAGAAGATGAAAATGTACAATTCAGGCCCCCATTTGGACCCTTCCAACCACCCCCCCCCCCCCCTACCCAAGAGGGGCACCCCTGGATCTCCTATGAACAAACTTGAAACTACAGTCATTAATGTACTCACTCATAGTATTATCTCAGCTCTATAACTTCTGATTCTAGAGAAGATTTATAAAGATTCCTTCATTTGGGGGGGTTTGGGACCCCTGGGGGCCCCCTGGGTGGGGCATGGTGCCCATTTTAACAAATTGAGATCCTAACCCCCTAGGGATGCTACCTGCCAAGTTTTTGGTGAAAATGGGTCATGGGGTTCTCAAGAAGACGATAAAAATGTACAATTTAGGCCCCATTAGGACCCCTCCTCACCCCCTCCCCTGGGTCCCAAGGGGGGGCACCCCTGATTCTGCCATGAACAAACTTGAAACTACAGTCATCAATGTACTAACTCATAGTATTAACTAAGCACTATCACTTCTGGTTCTAGAGAAGAAGATTTTTGCAGAATCCTTAATTTTGGGGGGCTTGGGCCCCCTGAGGGCCCCCTGGGTGGGGCATGGTGCCCATTTTAAACAAATTGAGTTTCCTAACCCCCTAGGGATGCTACCTGCCAAGTTTGGTGGAAAATGGGTCATGGGGTTTCTCAAGAAGAAGATGAAAAATGTACAATTTTAGGCCCCATTAGAAAACCCTTCCCCACCCCCCCTCCCCTGGGTCCCCAAGGGGGGCACCCCTGATTCTGCCATGAAACAAACTTGAAAACTACAGTCATCAATGTACTAAACTCATAGTATTAACTTAGCTCTATCACTTCTGGTTCTAGAGAAAGAAGATTTTTTTACAGATTCCTTAATTTTTGGGGGGTTTGGGCCCCCCCTGGGGGGCCCCCTGGGTGGGGCATGGTGCCCATTTTTAACAAATTGAGTTTTCCTAACCCCCTAGGGATGCTACCTGCCAAGTTTGATGAAAAATCGGTCTTGGGGTTTTTCAAGAAGAAGATGAAAAATGTAAAAAAGTTTTACGCACGACGCACGACGGACGACGCACGACGGACGACGAACGACGGACGACGGACGACGGACGACGCACGACGCACGACGCACGACGGACGCCGGACGAAGGGCGATCGCAATAGCTCACTTGAGCCTTTGGCTCAGGTGAGCTAAACAAAATAGCAGGATGTCCCAGCCAGCATCATTGGGAAGGGTCAGGGAAAGTTGTAGAAGGGGACAGGCAAGGAAGGGGGAAGGGTTTAGGTGGTGAGGGGGAGGCAAGAGGAATGTGAAGAAGAAGAGAGGGATGAGATGGGAAAAGAGGTCAAAAAAGAAAAAAAAAAGGGGGAAGGGGGAGGGAATGACCAGGAAAAGAGGGTAAAAACTGACCCCTGGAGTCCCATTTCTGGCTCAGTGTGGGACCAGTTGTCTCCCTGGAGCAGTCCCCAACATCACCAGGGAGCAATTAGGCACCAGAAACATCCCAGGCGGCATGGTGACCAAGAATCTGGGAGGAACCCGGCCCTCCACAGCATGAGATGGGATTGCAAATCTGGGGGGCATTTTCATGAAGCGTTTTTGGTAGGATATTTTTTCTAACAAAACTGTTTACAAGCTACTGAAATCCTTGCATCTGATTGGCTGAGAGCAAATTTGTCCGGCAACTTTTGTCGGACAGAATGCTTTCATGAAAATGCCTCCCTGATGACTGGGTTTCTGGTCATAGTTTTCATTCAGCTATATATTGACAAATTCTTTTCTTTTTTCCACATGTGCAAAGAATAAGTGTAATTCTGAAACACTAGTAAAAACATACACCATGAGCTTACAATGTATACTTGGCAAACTCTACCACTTTTTGGTGGTAGACTACCTCTTCTGAGAGATTTTCAAGCTACATGATGTACAATGTAGCACTGCCTGTATAGGCAGCCTGAATTCTACCACTTTCTCTCATGAAAATGTTGGCAAGTATGACAACAAGATCTGCACTGTACATGCCACACATTATGTAGGGGTTTCATATTCATGAATTTTGCAGTTGACAGATAATCAGAAAATGAATTAGCACTATATCAAACATTGCCTCCAGAGACATAAATATATCTCATGATCCATAAGGTGAGAAAACCAGCTCTGCTTCTTCAAAGCAAAAAAAAAAAAAAAAAAAAAAATATATATATATATATATATATATATATATATATATATATATATTTTCTTATGCTGTCACTGTGCCTTACAATCATAAATCTATCCAATCGGAAAACTGACTCACAAGTCCTGATTTTCATAATTGTTGGAAGAACAGCATGCAGACAAAAATTTTCATTTATGTCTTTGGATATACACAGCAGTATCTATCACATTTTTTTTTTTATAACTCTTTAACTTTCAGTCAATGAACATGTAATTCATCAATTCTGATGATGAAAATCACAGTTGTCTCATTTCGTCAATGGTATAATGCTTTTGTGATGATTTTTTGTTGTTGCTTTTGATTGGTCTGTGAAATAATAGCAAACATTAGCAATATTTTTTTGTTCCTCGATATTACTATCCCCAAAATGAGCCACTAGGAATTCTCTCTGCACTTCCAATCCTTCACACTGCAAAAGGATTATGTGCCTGTAATGATTTTTCATTGCAGGCCAATAAAACAGAAAGAGTGGAGGAGGGGGGGGGGGGGGGGGGGGCTTGGAGTAGAAGAAAAATGTAATCATTGTCTCAGGGGTAGTTTTTCCAGGAAAAGAGAATGACAAAATGTGCCAGGTGGGAAACACTTTTTGCCAGACACAATGCCTGTAGGAAAAAAAGTACAAAGACTTTTACCTGGAAGACAAGTGCATGGCACCAACAGTCATATTAAAGGCAAAATTCTCTCTATCATGCTCGACCAGTTTTTCACAAAAATATATGATCCAATCTTCAGTAGTGAAAACAGAAAGGTTGACATCAACAGCCAGGTCTCTCGGTATTGACAGGAGGAAGAAAAAGTCTAATCCTTAAATTTTCATCTTGTTTTTGAAATGATCTAATGCTGAGTACATATAAAGAGTGCTTTTTATACTGCTTCGAAAACATGTGTTGCTCTTGTTGTGGGAAAAATAAATGAATTTTATGAATTTTAAAAAAAAAAGTTTTTAAAAAAGGGATAAGTGAATTAGTTTCTCAGTGGTGACCCATGCAGATACTTTCAGTTTTTCTTCACAGAGTTCAGAGTTCAGAGTTTCAGGCAAAACCCTCAACAACTTGCTTCAGATGAAAAAGATCTCATACCTGGCACTCTGTTTAATAGGGAGTGCAAATACATGTACAGTATACCAGCCCATGGACCTTATCCAATGACTACTCTCATCATGCCTGCATGTTATACCTGTTTATATCCTCTGTCAAATGCTCTTAAAAGAAAAACCACCATTTTCCTTTCTGGTGATGTCTCAAAACTGTTCAGCTTAATATCATATAATGTCTTCAAATAAGTTCCTTGTAGTAAGTCCCATTTTTACTGCTGGGCAAGGGGTGGGGGTGGGGGGACAAACCATTGTGAGAGTTAAAAAAAAACACATATACATTGTCCATATACATACATATATATATATATATATATATATATATATATACGGTAGTAAAGTGCAGTGGCTAAGGGAAATAATACTGGATGAGGTGACATTTAAGGAGCTGACAGTTTGTGGTTTGAATAACAAGTTGTCATGAAAGTATCACAAATCATGTTATGCACAGAAAGCCACTCAAAATATGTGGGACAATAGGACCCTCTTCATCTAAAAACAGATAGAAGTCATTCATAGCACTGAGAAAGAAAAAGATTTATCCATTTTATTTGAAATCTGATAAGATTTATTGAGTATTAAAGCTTTACATCTTGTGATATTTCATAATTTCCATTCTATCATAATGTGTACATAGAATCAATCACAGGTTAAACTGATGACAACAAGAATATTGTGTTGTTCTTTGCCTTTTGGCACAAATATCTTCATTTGCACAAGTGAAGGTATGATTATTGAGCATTTAAATTCAATGAAATGTTAAGTTCAGTCAAGTATACATTTAAATGAACTCTGAAGGCTCCTTTTCCTTATTTTGAGAAAGCAATTTTAGTACCATGTTTCTGTAGAACTGGCATTAAATGTGTGTACATGTGGATATATACGAAAAATTTTACACTTCCCACATCCAGTTTACTCATTGTGAAATAAGCATTCATCTGATATCATAGAAATCCTCTGAAAAAAGAAGAAGAAAAGATTAGGGTTAATGTCCTGCGGATTTTAATTAACCATTCATCTGCACACTAGTAAAATAGTTCAGATTACTGGTGAATTGAAAGATAATTATTATTCCATGGACATTCTTACCCCAGAGTATCCTCTGAACATGCTTTCAAAATGCATTTTTTCCTCTTCCAGACACAAAACAATTGCTTGGAATCCAGTTTTTATAGCTGCTGATATATTGATCAAATCATATTGAAGATGTTCTGGCAGTAAAAAATGCCTTCCCTACACAGTTATGCATGTAATTTGAATACATTAGAAAACCCTTATACCCCCCCCCCCCCCCCCCCCCCCCCCCCCCGCTTACATGCACCGGCGTAGCCTGGATAATGACCTTGTGATATTGGGAGGGCGGTGGTTACTATGCCAGGGAGTGAAGCGACTGAGTCCGAGTGAGCTTAGGGCACGGGGGGGGGGGGGGAGTGTGGTGTTCCCCCTCCCACGGTGAGAACTTTTTGCATTTTTATGTTGTAAATGGTACAATTTGATGCATGTTTTCCGTCTTTTATCGACTTGAAACGGCCCCACTTGTTTAAGGTATAGCAGGATATTTTGGTGTGGATTATCATTGAATAATTTGCTTATAGAGTGGTAGCATATGAATCAACTTCTTGTATAAATTTATTGTTACAATTGATTTCATGAATGTTGTCTGTTAAGCAATCAAACAGAAAAGGCAGGCTCACGAGGGTGTATATACAAAAGGGATATTTCTCCTCCTACACGAAGGTGATTTTACATTTTCAGACCTGAAATTCAGCGATCTGGTGCAAACTTTTGGTGCAATACTGGGATTTTTTTCTAGCTCCCCCAGCCCCCCTAAAAAAAAATATATATTTACGGAAATAATTTAGATTTTTTCAGGAAAGTGTTAATACTAAATAGCAAAATCACGGCATTTAGCTCTTATTCCGCGTGTGCATCATCTGTGTGTATGTACAAAGTCTAATGAGGTAGAGGGGGAGGGTGTGGGAGGGGGATGCCCCCTCCCAATCGACGGAGCTTTTGCGTTTTTGAAATCAAGATAAAGCAATCTGAAGCACACTTTTTGTGAGAAATTCGGGTAATGTGATTTTCCCCCGATTTTTCCCCTTTCTTTCTTTTTTTTTCTTTGATTTTTTTTTTTCACGATCAAAAAGTGTGTGGGGGGGGGGGGCTACAGCCCCCCCAGCCCCCCCCCCCCCCCCCCCCCCCCCGCTTCCGCGGCCCCTGAACAGAACATTCTCCTCTGCATTTATATACACAATGTATGCTCATAGTTCAGTGGCTAACAAGAGTTTAACGTTCGTTGATGTCTTTGTTGTTGTTGCTGTTGTTTTTTTTGCCAACAGGAATTCTAAGCATGCATCAATATTACTCACAAAATTATGTACTTTTGTCTGCACACCACACATAAAAAAACCCCAAGTTGTTATGGTGAAATATTGACAAGTCCACAAATGATATCTACTGCCTGATGCACAGTTATTGTTGCTTTACAGCTCCCACGTCTTGCACTAAAGACGACAAGGGGGGAGGGAGGGGGGGGGGGATAATACCAGTAGTTATAACAAATTCATGAACTAGGTGATTTACCACTCTCACTCACCGGTGGTGTAAGCCCTGGTAGAAGAAAAAAATGCACACACTTTTCACGGTGTATTTTTGGCACACTTCCCATAGATTTTAGTGTACAATTTTCATGTGTGCGAGCTGGTACTACTTTGCCAGTGCGTTGGCAGTCAAAGGCAGTGCAACACTGCAATCATGATCGCCACTGCTAAAATGCTAATGTGAAGTTTGTCGTTTCACCAATGTGAAATTCTGAACTCGGTAGTGTCACCAGTAGATATATCTAGGTACATTTTGACCTAGGAAAAAAGAATTTAATAATAACATAACAGTTCGGTAAAGTATACATTTACAAAACTGTCAAACCTCTCTACTCTCTAAAAAAAATCGAGTGAAAACATTCACTTTTAAAGGAGTAAATACAAAAAAGAGTGAATTTTGAGTGAAAATGTTCATTTTCACTCGTTTTAGGGTGATCTCAAGGATCACTCCAAAATATTCGAGTAATCCTTGAGGTCACTCCAAAATGAGTGAAAAATGAACATTTTCATTCAAAATTCACTCCGATTTCACTCTTAATTCACTCTTTTTTGTATTCATTCCTTTAAGAGTGAATGTTTTCACTCAATTTTTTTCAGAGAGTACAATGGCCACTGAAGGAAGACATGAAATGTGGTCATTACATACAGGTGGTCATTGTAGACAGGTTCAGTGTGGTAGCCATCAATGGTAGATATTTTGAACGTGCTATATGATTAATTATACAACACCTCAGAATGATGTCGAATTGTGATTGGCCAAGAACATGTCACATGACATTCAATAGAAAATACCTACCAAACTCATTGAGAGTGACAGCCATACAATAGGCCCCTGGCATGGGCCTATTGCACGGCTCGAAGGTACTATAGCATGGCTTCGTGGGGGGCTACTAATGCATGGCCGCTCACAGAGTTCTGTGGCTCACAGCAGCAAAGCGCCAGCAAACTTTACATTGTACGTGCTGGCCGGCTGCGCTGCGATGCGCTGCCGATAAACAGACCAGTCGCGGCGGAGTACTGCAACGTTAACGTGTACGCGCAGCTACTTTACCTAGCTAGTTGCATGTATTGCGGCCTACCTACTGCTGTGTTTTTAGTTTTGACTCTGATCTGCTACGTGGACCACAGTGATCCCAAAATCAAGACTTCATTTCAAGTTGAGAAACCGTAATTTGATTATTTTTCTGTGTTTTTATACAAAATCATTTTCGGAAATAGAGAAAGTCTAGACCTACTACTAGATCTACCGACATCTCAGGTAGGCTTAACAGTCAGGCCTAACTCGATCTACACGCGTTAGCGTAGAATGGGTATAGATCCTGCGGTCGAGTTTGTGATTCCTGTGACTGTGTGGTCGAATCATGACGAGTGTTTGAAAGCAGTACACAGGGTGGTTTACAATTCTCGACCTAATTGTTACATTTATTTTTGGGCCTTCCTGAGTTAGCGGTCACTAATTTAGTACTGTGATTGTGGACAAGGTGTTGTATAAAACGAATAATTTATGATTCTGTTCGTGCATTGGGGCACGTAATACCGCACTCGGCGCGAGATTCGCCACTGGTCTATTCAACGCGGCGCTACGCGCCTTGTTGAATAGACCAGTGGCTCATCTCGCGCCTCGTGCGATATTCGCGCCCTATGCACTCACAACTCATAAATTATTCGTATAATGTAGAGCACCACCAGATACCACTATACATGCAGCTATATATTGCTATGCAATCCTGTGTATTTGTATGCATTTACTATAGAACTCATTTGTGATAGCACAGCAGTTCACTTTTGATTGATCTGATTTTGATTTTATTTCTGAATTTCTTTTTCATACATAAATGAAATACAAAGTCAATTGAATGAACTGATTGGGCACAGTATAATAGAATTTGAATCAAACAGTTTTTCACCATTCAAGTTTTAGCATCAAATTGACAGATGCAACGACCATCAAAGCTATAGTATTAAGCTGGTTATACTCTGCCATAGTGCATCACTGGGCAGTCATTGTACAAAGTAGTAAACTGTCCAGTGGAAACCAAATCCATGGTTGCTGGTTTTATCAGGCAAGTGGTCATACATGGTACTACTACACACAGATTCATCACTACATATTTTGTGAAATAATCATTGCTCACAGGGATCAGATAACCATATCACAGGCCTTCTAAATATAGCAGTCAATATTTCTTTTCATGCATGATGCTAATAGTGACCAGACAGAAGTGACATTCAGTGCCCCACAGACCACTGCTGACCTAGCCATGCATCGGCCATGAGTACACAACATCACGTGGGTGTATTTTTGGACCACGGAGAGCTACATGGCAATCGATACCTCGCAAATAACATTGCGTTATGCAACATGGCTATCCACACTGATGATCCCCCAAGAGTGTGCTCCTGCCATTTGGCTGCAAAAGGTCTTTAGACAATCATTACCACTTTGCAGCATTACATTGCCACTGCTCAAATCAAACAATGATTTCATGATATATGCAGATCTACACACATTTCACAGATCATTTGTCATTATGTTTTGGAGTCTGTTTCATGAAAGTCTCATGAGAAACTTTTTTTCTGCTCATAAGACACAACTATGAGAGATGTCATGAAATGGACCCCTGGAGAAACTGATTTGTTCATGTTCCTACGATCAAAATTTGGTATATTGAGTACACGGAAAAGGGTCAGCCTGTACAAAAATATACAAATGCATCTACAAATGTATATATAAAAAAAAAAAAAAACTTTGAACAACCTTGATCGACAGCAACGACATAGCCTTCTGTACTTTCTTAATGGTCTACATAAAAATACTGTGCAATGATTGGTCATAATGAAATCATGTGACTGGTGTGGTGAGGATCAAAGTTATTACATTGCCTGCAGCGACCAAACGCCACACAGTATAATTCCAAAATTTGACTGGCTGCAGACGGGCTAGAATAAAATGATGTGTAACAAATGTAGACTATGAAATATAGAAAAATATTGCCTTGTCTATTGTTGTATGTAACATTTTACCAGTTCCTCAGGAATTATACTTTTCTCTCAAGACATAACTCCCTTGGGGATGTCTAGGTGTTATATTATACCTCTGAAAGGCAATATCTGTGTAATATTAAAGTAGGAGTGTATACTCTGCCTTTAACCTTTTCAGTGTATGGGAATAACACCATGAATTAGATATTCTTTCTTTTGCTTTGTCATAAAAAATGACCAGAAAGACCACCAGGAATGATGAATTATACCTCCAAGGAGAAGTATCATTCATCATTCAGAATAAAAAGACTTTCATAAATACCATGATATCAGTCAACAGCCTTCAGTTTATCCAGGTCATTTGACACTCCAAAATAATCCTTTTTTTATATCAATTTCATCTACGGCATTCAAATGCAGCTGCAGATGGCATTCAATTATACTATGCTAAGGTTCATTTCAAGGCGATTTGCTCCTTTACATTGATGAGAAGTTTCATCAATGTCAATAGTCATTTCTGCAGGTGCCTAACAAAATAGTATGAGATATTTGATATCAGTAGTACATTGGAGGCTCACATATGAAAATAATGATATTAATATCAATTTATGGAGTGCATAACCTATGTACATATTCTTCTGTGCTTCAAGAGTATCTGATATGCTTAACAATCATGCACAGTTAAATGAAAAATAAAAGTGTTTTGAATCTTGATTTGAAGACTGCTACAGTCAGGGATTTTCTGATTTTTAACAGTGTTTTTGTAGTGTAGTGGTTATCATGCGAGTTGGTAATAACTCATTTTACTGAGCATCTATAAACTCTACCTGTCCTGGCCTCGGTGCTCCACTGTATGTTAAAGGGTGTGTACAGTTCTGGTTGAGGTGAGGATTTAGCTTTTAATGTTTTGCGATATATTCAGAAACCACTCTATGAAATGTCAAAGAGCATGCAATTCTAAGGGGTATCAAATGTTTATTTGAAGAAAATTGATTTTGAAATGGCTGAGATATCCAAAAAAAAGGTGAAACAAAGAGATCCTAATAAAAGGCGTGGCCTGTCGCCTTTTATTATTATCACTTTTTTGGGATATCTCAGCCATTTGAAAACCAATTTTCATCAAATAAACGTTGAATCCTCCGTAAAATTACATGCTCTTTCATATTTCATAAGAGGTTTCTCATTATCTCACTTAGGAATGTTCAAAACATGAATCCCCACCTCAACCAGTACTGTACAGTCCCTTTAACCAACCCTAAGATGCTATTCTGTGACACTGGGGATTGGTTGACTTTGACATCAAAATGAACTGGGTGCGATCAGACTATTGGGTACCCATCAGGACTTTGTGTCTTTAAAGGGATGGTATCGTATTGGTTGAGGTGAGGATTCAGCTTTTAACATTTTAGAGATATTCAGAAACCACTCTATGAAATAAAAAGATGGTGTAGTATTGGCTAAGGTGATGATTCAGATTTAAAGGTTTTGCGAGATATTCAGAAACCACTCTGAAATGTTAGAGAGCATACAATTCTAAGGGGAATTGGGAGTTTATTTGGTGAAAATCGGTTTGAAATGACTGAGATATCCAAAACCAAGGTAAAACAAAGAGATTCTAATAAAGTTGTGGCCTGACGTGTTTTATTAGGATTGCTTTTTGGGATATCTTGGGCATTTCAAAACCAATTTTGATCAGATAAGCTGTGAATTCCTCTAAGAATTACATGTTCTCATTATCTGACAAACAAACAAACAAACACACACACACACACACACACACACACAAACACACAAAGATGGAAACCTGCACCCCATCTCAACCAAAACTGTACTATCCCTTTAAAGGACAACTTACTTCTTTTCTTTTATGATCTTATAACATAATATGTAGAGAAAAAAAGTGCAGGCAGATAACCTGTTACAAGAGAAATGACTTTAAGGTGCCAGGGTCAAAAGTTCAATTTACAAATCAATACACGGCAAACTTTTCATAAGTGAACACAAAATTATTCCAAGACTCTTGCATTGATACACTAGGGTTTTAGGTTTTCCTTTTGGCAGAATTCTGTTGGACAGGTAGCCTCAGAAATTATTGTGAATTACATTTTGTCTTGACTATACATTTAATACTACTAATATACATACATGGGAACTGTGTTATCCAAGCATATATAGAACAGAATTTGTAGCATGGAATTACTTTAAATTGATCCCTGACACTAAACTACAGTTTGTATGTCTGACAATCAGTATAAAATGATAATCAGTAATAAAAATTGGCGGAAAAGAAGCCTTCTCCGAAGTTTTCTCCAGTTTGAGAGGTTGTACTATAATCTTGGAAGTGTCAAATTATCATCTGTGCATTCTTGTGTACTAACTGTGAATTACAAGTAAAAAAAAAAATGAAAAAAGAAGACAATATTCATGGTACCTGCAATAAAAGTCATGAACTTCCAGAGGTTCAACGGTTTCACCTTCCATATGTTATATAACCCTCAATACACGCTGTAAATAAAAAAATCTGACCAAAGGTTGAAAACCTTTTTTCATAAGGTTCACAGTTGTTCAAAGTACATGACATTCTTAAAAGCAAGAAAATGATATCCACCTGGTACCTGCAATGCAAGCTCTGATCTACCATTGGTCACAGAACTTGACCTTTTTGGAGCATTTTAACCCTTTATCTATATCTTAAGTTGAACATTTCATCAAAGGTTGAGGACCTTTTCTGCAAGGCGCTGGTATCCAAAGTACATGCCATTGTAAGATGCAAAAAACGAACAAAACCAATACATATGTGGTGCATGCAATGCATACCATGAACTTTCGGTGGTCAAATGGCTCGGCACTTGATGACGTGCTTAATCCTTATTATATACAAGTATAATCTGTACATCATAAATCAAAAATCTAAGCAAAGGTTGAGGACCTTATCTTAAAGGCGCAGTTGCCAAAAGTGCAATGACTTTAATAGAAATCAAGTATAAATCTGCTAAACATTTACATTGACTTGAATAGAGAGAAATCTGAAAACAGATCAACAGATGTGTAATATCAAAAAGAAAAGATATTGAACAAGAAAGTTTATGGAGTTTTAAGATTTCACATGTTTTCATGAGATAATAATATTGTTCAAATGACACTTGCAAATCAGATGAGATTGTGACATCATCACTTAACAAGCATCCCCACTGACCTAAATTTTCCTATTTTGAAATGAATTTTTAAAGGAGTACAAAAAGAGTGTCATCTTTTCTATCAAAGTTTAAGTAACAATAACTTAGCAAGGATGAATAATGAGGGGATTAGGGTTATAGTGGCTGAATCTTAAACAAAAAATATGATTGTTATGATATCAAAGAAGAACAAATTGATGGCAGCATTGTGAGGAAATACTACATGTACCATCACCCTATCTACATTGTACTTTGTGTATGTAGGTGGCTGCAACTGTACACTTTATCATGAAACATGTAAAAATCTCCACTTCCATAAGTTCCATTTATATCTGATTTTGATGTGGACATATTTTTTTTAAAAGATATCTCTTTCTCCACTATAATTCACCTACTAAAGTCTTTGAAAAGTTGAAGTGACATTTAACTCTATGTCAGCGTTTCCTTGCAGTACTATCACTTAAAAACTAACAACTATAGATAAAGGCTCACCAGATATTTCAGTGTCATTGTTTTATTAAAGTATAGTCTTTTTTGCATCAGTAAACTTTCTCTAGGGTGTACATAGTTTTATGGTTAGTACCAGGGAGTGTGAATGAATTTTAAACGAAGACATTTTCCTTTGTTGCCTGGAGTATTGAAATCAACTGAAGCAAGAAAATAACACTCGGAGACAAACTTCAAATGAAGACATTTTCCTTTGTTTCTCGGAGTATTGAATTCAACTGAAGCATAAAATTCACACATGGCGTCAAACTATGTGTGGGCAGTTTTTTCCTTTTTTCCCAATTTATATAATGATAAGAACTGATGGACAGATATTAAAAGGAGGGACCTATGAAAGCTGGTCGATGACCGTGGAAATGAACGAACTTTAGCAAAATGACAAACAAACAGAAAAATGAACAAACATGACAGCTGATTGTCTCTACCGAGAGTCCGACCTGCATGAGGTTCATCGTGGCAACGAAAGCAGTCACTCGGAAGGTGACTCGAAATCGGTCAGACAGGAATATCTCAGAGAAGAGAGGGAAGTGATGCTGATGGGATGGGGGGGGGGAGGGGGGATGAGGGATGGGGGAGGGGGAGATTACACCATCATCTCCCTCACCCCAGAGGTCTGCAGTCAACATCCATCCCATTCCTATCTGGAGCGAACGGACGGACGAGCGGGGATCGAGCGCGGTCCCCTAAAAATTGGTCGGCATATTGCGAGGGTACACAATCAATACTCTGAAATACTCAGCAGGGAGATGACGTCAAATCTCTCACATCACGCCACTCACACTTGTAAAGATTTTTTCCCTGTTTTTTCTTTGTATGGTGGGGAGAATCAATCTGGCAAAATGACGTTAAAAAGTCCTTAATATGTGTCATGCACACTTTGTAATCAAAGATATTGACTCTGTATCAAGCAGTTCTAAGCAAAGTAGAATTAGTGTACGCTAATTCCAGATTACATGTAGCTGTAAGTCACTGTATCGATGAATGAGAGCATGTTATTAATATGACCAAGAGAGGGAGCCATTCATTGTTCTGAGTACTATGAATCTCCAACTTGTACGCCTGCTTTTATATACACGTGTATGCCTGTAATTTCTTGGTCAACATACATTCATATTTCTCACGACACACAAAAGTCTCCTGTGTGCTGTAATAGATACAAACAGACATACATCTGGTGCTCTCTTTAGTCAATCCTGTATAGATTTTATTGTTTTTACCATAAGAATGCTTTTTATGTTTTCAAAAGTTGAGTACTACATCTATGTAATGATCAGGAACTACACAATATACCCCATGTTTCAACCCCACCCCCTTGAATCACAATCTCCCGAGAAAACAAATTGTCAAGCTTTGATGAATATACTGAGTCATGCACACACAAAAAAACAAGCTTGTACACATGTGAATACACTGTAGGTGCATTTGTACTATTCTCACATTCATGCCCACAAGTGGCAGTAGATGAAAATGGTGACATCATTCAAACATGAATCTTTTTGTCAAAACATTCTGTATGCATCACATGGTACAAATTCATCGAAGTATGTAACTGCGAGACCAAGTTGTTCAACATTACAAAATTTACACTTTCTGTGAACTGACCAATCATATATGTATATCTGCAGGTCAATGGAAAACTTCTCCCAATACATTTGTTGACACTAAACTGTCAAACAGGCTGTTAGGTTGATTTCCCTTGGTTGATACTATGCAGGTAAGAGAACTTTCATTACTTAATAGTTTACATGGCACCAGCAAACACTAAGACCACGACTTGCTTCAGAGCGGTCAGTGCAAGTCACACACTCACTAACAAATTGTTTTGCCAGCATCGGACACACCCTGCATGTCTCGGCCATACCAGGTAATAATTAAGTTGGCATCACATTTCGAAGGAAGGCTCATTAACTAGTATTTTCAGCACTGACCAAACACAGAGGATCTGCTTACCAATGACCCTTTAATGACCCTAACCCTAACCCCCCTCCCCCTTTAAAAAAAAAGGAAGAAAGAAAAATGCCATGAAAATGTCAATCTGATATCATTGCTGGTAGTCTCACTTCGTAGAAGATCACTTGCAAGAGCAATGAAAATTAAAAGGCACAAATGACTGCACACGTGATGGTTCAGCTTCTGGCTTTACTTGATGGTCTGAAATAGGTTTTCTCATCTTTTTTTTTAAATCTATTTTTTTTTTAAAGGGCTAATAAATTGAATCCCATCTAATATGACCTACAACTGAACAAGCTTGCTTCATGTAAGCCCCATATTTCTCCTACTTCAAAGGATTATAGTCCAATACTACTACAAACAGACCACTATATTCACTTTCATATAAAGACACTTGTACATTCAGGAGAAGGTATTATGAACTATTTTGTACTTTGAAATTTCTGTTTTCATTACTTATTTTTTGGTTTGTATGATATTTATGACTGTGAAAATAAATTGAAATTGAATATCCTGAGTTTTCTTTTATCTTCACTGTCCACATAATGCAACTGGAATGAATTGAGAGGTGTGACTGTATTAACATTGGATTTCATATATCTCTAAAATGTGAAAGAAATGCATTCAACTCTGTATTCTGTCTTATCATGTTTCCAGACTTCAGCATGCATGCAATGTAATTTTATGCATATGGATGCTTGCATGAGTATGCTTGTGTGTCTGTGTGTGCCTTTGTGTGGGTGTATAGGCATGTACAGATAAATACATAGACAGATAGAAGGATAGACAGGTGTATGTACAGATAGACAGAGAACAATCAGGAAATAGTTCAGCCTCCTGACACCTCATTTCTAATAGGTTGTAGAGCACAAATGAGACCTCTCGACAATCATATCCAAGTAAAACTTGTACAGCAAGCCATCATACATCAGCCACAAAGAAATCAGGCTGCATATTTTCAACAAAAGAATCTACCGTACACCACTATATCATATACAAATCACATCATGCGACTAGCCCATCTGCAGCCCCTACTCGCTGCCCCCAAAGCCTCCCCTATCGTCAAATCAGTACAAACAGGTCGGAGACGGGTCTGTTTGCTCATGTTTGCCCAGTACACACAATTTCTATTCATCCATGCTTTTAGTAGATTAGACCTGAGGATGAATGACACTTAAAGCAGGTATACAGTTTTTTAGGAGCCATCCGCCAAATCGTTCAAAGTTATATCGTTCAGTTTCATCCTTATCATACTTTCACTGTAAACAATACGTTGCACACAAATGTAAAAAAAAAGAGAAAAAAATACATGGCAACGATCGCAAAATTTATTAAATATTGGGTTAATCAAATATAATACATATCTATAGTAAAAGAAAAAAAAAGAATAAAAACCCCTCATGACAGTATTACTGGCATATCCACAACCGTGATTGCAGCTTTAAAGTATGCTGCACTGTTCTAGACAAATTGATATAAAAAACTCCCTTTTCTTTCAAATTTGCCTATCAAATCAAAATCAGATCTAGCAGTTGAGAAACTGTTTAGTGTGCACAGTTGATCATCCTAATGGCAATCAGACAGCTTCTCTAATAATTACAGGGAAAAAAAAGGAATTGAAAGAAAAATTTGTGGGAACTTTGGAAATGCACATGGCTATATTATGATCACAGTTCTGCTCCTAACTGCTGAGTCCATTATCCATTATTTGTCATCCCGCTGCACAAGATCCTTGAATTCAGTTTCTCAGAATCATTCATCATATCTACCATAATAGAAAAAAAAGGCATTTGCAGGGTCAATTCTAAAAGATGCATATCACTTTAAATGAAAGCAAAATGAAAAATTTGGTAAGAAAAACAAGAAAAACACTGAAGAATCAAAGAAGAAGTCCATCCATAAAAATGAAGAAAATTCATCAAATAGTTGAGTTTGAAGCTAAAGTCTCTAGCTGTCTTCAATCAATCTCATATGCCATATGATGGGTAGCTAAGATATAAAAATGCCTCCACTATGCAAAATGAGAATGAGTCTCTTTGTTTAAAGTCCCTATTCATAAATTCTGAATGTCTCTGATTTTACTAACATGGCAAAGCACAATGTATGCCTAGAACAAATCATATCATTTTTATAGCCTAAAAGGTGAAATTTATGGAATTAAAGTTGGTATAAAATGTCCCATATATATTTCAGCCCTGCGATGCTCACAAAACTAAGTCAAGTAATGAAATAAAGTAATGAAAAAGTAAGTTTTGTTTGTTTGTTTGTGTGTATGTGTATGTGTGTGTGTACTTGCATGTGATAAAGTAATTTTTGGGAGTGACATCAGTTTGATGTCTGTACAGTGTGCAATATTAGTTGTTCAAACAGTTGAAAGTTTCATGAAAAGTCTGCTTTTGCAATCAAATCCACTCTCCCCTTTAAAAAAATAGAAAAGACTGACAATTGATATATCATACAATGACCACAATGAAAGGTGGAGCATTATTTTCCCTACCATATGTCTCTTCAGGTTTTTATGAGTATTGGACATAGACAGGGCAGTGACACTGGTCATTTGAATATATTGGCTCTTCCACGCGAAGGCATGTAAATAGAACATGCAAATGCCATCACACTCATCTCCGATTTTTGGAACAGTGTGTGTCGCCGTCTTTTTTTTTTAAAGTATGAGCCATGGAGTTCCAAATATGCCACGTGTGCTACTGTATATCAGTGGCTTGGCCCAGGCTGTTTGGTGGCCCAGCATAGCTCTTTCCCCTCATCCCAACCGATCAATGAGATTAGAGAATCGATACCTGCTTGCGTGGGTTCCCCGGGATAGGGGATCAAAAAAAGAGAGTACGAACAGAAAAGACACAAAAAAAATGGGGCTCGCCCCCACACAAAAGGTGGTCAGCCTGACGTGACAAAGGCCCACCCTTCAAACAGTAAATGCAGCTACATTGTAGACTGCGATGACCAGTCACCTCGTCAAAACTCCATCCTACAGGACTCCAGGGTCTTTTTTTAAGACTCCTGAGAAAAACAGTTGTCCCATACTGTCAACCAGTTTCAACAAACTCAATCTTAAGTACTAGTTCAGCATTATCTCATGATCTTACATTGTTTTTCAATATGCTTTGAAAAAAAGAGGAACACAAGTTTCCTGAATTTCCTTTCCTTTTTTTTCTTCTTTCCTTGCTTGAAATTATTTCTTCAATTGATATATACACCATAGGAGAAGTCTTCCAGTTAAGTTTTCTTGCAAGGAAAACAAAAGCTTGTTTACAAAATCATGACACTGAATTACACAACCTACTGATTCTACCGGATAAGTGATATTACTCCACTCCAGTGGACCTGGTTCTACCTGTAACTTTTGTCACATTTTACAGGTGAGGGCTATATACTATGACCATTACCCCTTCCCACCCCCTCCAGTTACTTCTGCAAGGAAGTTGGGAGGTTCTCTTTCCCAGTGCCCTGTTTGGATCCATCTGCACTGGTGCAGACAGGCCAGGAGGGGCCGCTAAAGAGATTGAAGCATTGGGGTGTTAAGACAAATCCTGTCTAATCTCTTCATTACCAGATAAAAGGACAACAAAATTCTCTGTTTAGTGATGCAGTTGGTTTGTTGGCTTTTTTTTTTAGAACATTTGTATTTTGCTACACACACAAATTTAATTTAGTTCATCTTTGTTATCACTGACAGTGTGAGAAATTGAAAAGAGTGAATAAGAATCCATTAGATGTTCTGAGAATTCCACACACCTGAAATAATCCACAAACATCTTCTAAACACTATGTGCTTTAAAAGCTAACGATTCACCTCTGGCTGGCTGTAAAAAGTTTTCCTACATCCACATGGTCTTCATCAAGTATCTTACAAAATTCTTTTTTTTTTGGGGGGGGGGGGGGGAGGGGGGAGAGGAGGGGGCTGGGGTAGAGGTTTGTAATCTCTCCCCACTGCTATATTTTTTTTTTTCACAAACACGTCACATGATATCATACATTACAATTTCACAAAGCATACAAATATAGACAACCAAACAGTTCAAGAAAACAAAATATCATTTAAATGTAATGTTATTCAAAAAGCCTGGGAAGCAGATTATGCAATCTACTATACAGTACTCCACCTCCTCCAAGCCCAAGCCCACTCCCCCCCACCCCGTAAACATGGAGTGAACATTTGGCCAATAGTTTCACGGTCTAGCTAGCATGATTAATCTACCTGAAACTCTATGGTTCTCTAGAGCCTATAAAAGGATCATTGATTGTCAAGGGAGAGTGAACTTTGTCAATATGACCTTATCAAAAATTGTGTGCAGGTGTGTGCAGGTAAGTGTGTGAGTGTGTACTCCTGCGCCATTGACAATTTCATGAATGACACTATCGTGAATCAGGTGGAATATGATTTATATGTTTACATGTAGGGCCTAATATTCAAGTGGAATATGGTTTAATGTGTCAATATATTCAAGTGGAATATAATGCCATTGCATAAAATATAAAGTATTGTTTCAGTAGTATTGCTCAGTTGGTTTGACTCTGACTGACCTTTTATCATTGGTGATGTTAAAAGTGAGAGACTATTGCAGTGAATACTGCCATATGATGTCACTTTTGTCTAAAACTGCATTTGAATTAGGGCATTTCCACAGTAAAAGGGAGCATTTCAGGGATGCCGCTTTATTTTCTGTTCCAATGTGCACTGCCATCCAATACAATACCATCTTTTAGAACCCTCCAATACTGAGAAAAAAAATTGCTCCAGCATTGCTTCAAAGAGAAGCTACATGTATCTATTAGAATTTTTGCCAGAGTGATTTATTTTGTGGTAGCATATGTAATGCTGGACAGATGTCTATGTAATAACATAACCTGTATGAAGCTCATATAATGAATGCTCATTGAAAGTTTATTTGTTTTTTACTAAGTGGTCTCATATTCCTGAGAAAATCTAACTAACTCTCTTAAACATTGTGTATTATGGCATTTCTAGACTTAGTGTGTGACATATGTAACATGGACAGAAAAAAACTGTTGCATTTTTGTCTGTCCATAACCTCTTGGGGTTAAAATGAATCATCCCCCTCCCCAACCCCAACCCCCCTTCAAAAAAAAAAAAAAAAGGACACTTAAGTTATTGTCAAATATTTTCACTAATTTTTTTCCATTTTCCTTGGGAATTCAATTCTCAAATCAAAATCACTATCAAAATTTCGTATTACGCAAGGCAATGGTATCAGTAAACTCACAAGTCTGCAACTTACCAGCACAATTGTCTTAATTTACTAGACTTCAATGGTTTGAAATGAAATCAAAAGGAATATAAATCATACTTGTATTTATTGCATTAACATATTAATTATAGATTTGGGGACCACATTATGATGACCACTGATAGGAAAGGGAGTTATAGTTCTTAAATCATAGGCTAAAATCATGATGTGTATGATATTTTAATGCCACAAAACCAGCAGTAAGGCAATGATATGAATACTTTATTTAATTTGCATGTGCAGCGCTACCTAAAATGCTGTTTCATGAAAGCATTATGTACAATTCTAACTTTGAATTTCTACAACATTGTTATTTTGTGCCAAACTGTAATTGAACTTCTATCACATTGTTTGCTTGTTTTCATATCATTTAATAAGAGTCGCCTTGATCATGGTGAGATGTTAATTCTGCGGAGAATATCACTTGGTCATGTGGCTGCACACTTGGAGTTGGGAGGACTTGCCTAACTTTATCTGGGGTGGATGTGCAACATTTGGGCAGAAGTACAGGAGATGGCCATTTCATGCATGGGAAGGTGCAAATACAGCTATTGATATCCACCTCAAAGAGAGCTGAAGTCATGGTACCTCCCCAATCCTTTTCTGAAGAGCAGAATCTATTTGGCATGGAGGATCGATATATGGAAGCTACTATCCCATTCTCTTTAGCCACTACACCTGTAACTTGCCTGTTACAACCAAGTAGTCTTTGGAACGCTTCATTGGCACTGAATACCCAAGCCCCTTTTCTCCCCTAGACAATGGACGCACCATGAAAATCAATGAATGTGGGTTGAGGGACTTTTGAAATTTATGGTTGTCAGCATTGTACCTCAAGGGGGCGCTGTTGTATTTGTTTCTGTGGCTGTGTGGCTGAAGCTGTACCAGGTACCAGGTGTTGGGTAAACAACATGTTTCAACACCTCACCGTTCTCTGGTAATATCAGTTAAATTCCTCTTCTTCTTCTTCTTCTTCTGGTTAAGTCTGCCTCCTTCAATAAGCTGAAGATTCTTGCAACAAGTACATATGCACCAGAAAACATGAACCAGCCCAGATTGTTACAAGATATTATTTTGATAACAGTATGTTAAAATGGACAAAAAGCTAGGAAAAATGGCACAATGTTGATATAAAATACACCAGGAAAAACTGCATGCACGACATATTCTTGTAGTATGGAAGTATCCACCGTATCTGAGCTCTCCCACATGTAGAAATCATGAATGTATGATAGGCATAAAGCATCTTAAAGATCAAAGGCCATTTTTTTTTATTGTTCCTACTGTCACTTTAATATAAATGGATTTCAAAAATCATAAAATCAAGGAGCACAATTACAGTAGATTGCAGGAAAATGGGAAAAAAAGTAACTTTTATTCCACTAAATAGATTGTTCAACCCTTTATACTCAGTTAAAGGGATCGTATAGTTTTGGCTGAGACTTAACTTCAGGTTTTGATCATTTTTTGGTGAGATAGTGAGAAACTTCTTATGAAATATGAAAGAGCATGTAATTCCATGAGGATTTCAACGTTTATTTGATGAAAATTGATTTTGAAATGGCTGAGAAATCCAAAACAGAGCAATCCTAATAAAGTGTGGGACCCACATTTCATTACGAGCGTTTTGTTTTACTTTGTTTTTGGATGTTTCAGCTATTCCAAACTGATTTTCATCAAATAAACTTTGAATTCCTCTTAAGATGGTACGCTCTGTACTATTTCATAAGTGTTTTCTTGGTATCTCGCAAAAAAAGTTAAAGCCCAATTTTCATCTCCACCAATACTGTACCATCCCTTTAACCCTCTGCATGCCACATTGATTACCTGTGCACAGGTTTGTGTGTGACATGTATGCATATTTGACTCAATGCCACAGAAAAGGTTAACATAGCAACAGCAGAAGTGCAGTGTAATCAATAGTGCATGTACACACACAAACTGTGGAAGCATTCATGGGTAATGGTACCCATGGGAGGAGACCCTGGCAGGTGATGTGCTACAAAGAATGCACAATGACAATGCCAAAAGAAAAGAAAAGAAAGATATACTCATGTTTCAGGGATTTCTTTTCATTTCTCTGGTGAGATCTTGCATTACTGTGCCATTTAGAAAAGAAGTAGCATCCTGTGGTGCGTATCGATGCAAAGTGCTTGGAAATATGGGACAAAGACAGGATCAGACCTCTTATTTAAACAGCCATCTGATATATTGTTATCTTTGGTCTATGGAAATGGTTCTACATTCGGTAAGAGATTGATTTTATTGATGAAATCATTCTTACTACTTGACCTGAATCATGCCCCATACATCATCTAATTCGCATTTTCCTTATTCTGATGAAACTGTAGCTGATTTGGAACTTTTTCAGTATGTATCTGTATATATCGTAAATGATTTTATATAACATTTGTATCTCAGGACCTTGATGAAAATCAGTACATTTGCTGATCATGTAATCCTGAATAAAGATGTTTTAATAAATAAATAAATAAATAAATCTAATCAAATACATTATCCCCTCCCCTCCCCTCCCCCACTCAACAATGTTGGATAAGCTACGGAAAAAGTGGATATTTTTATGTGAGCAGTATTTCGCACTCGCCCGGGTAAGGTGAATATCACATGTTTTTAATCTCATGGACTCAAAATATTCCCTAGTATTACATATAGGGAGCAAACATTTTCACATGCTTTTTACAATTTTTGCACTTGGTGCATGTCACACAAAATGAGCAAAAATTTCTATTTCCACTATTCTTGCAGAGACTGGCTCTTCTTTTGCCGTGGCAAATGAACATAGAGCAACACACCATTTATATAGTATCACATTATACAAAACTTAGATCTCTAAACTGATATATATGCCTGTATAGAACTTATTTTTTTCCTAAATAGTTGTTTGGACCTTTGGATCTTTTAAATCCACATAAAACTCAAAATAATCTTGAAGGTTATTCTTTTTTCTTTTTCTGCTCATCCATCAATTAAACTATTTATCTACCCACATGTATCTATCTATCTATCTATCTATCTATCTATCTATCTATCTATCTATCTATCTATCTATCTATCAATCAATATCACTGTCTACCTGCTTGTATCCGATACAAAGTACCTGTATACATAATGCCAAGGGTTCAGCCCTTGTGGGTAATACCTCATTTAGAAAATGGCACCATCTACTGTTGAAATCCCATCAAATCCAAGCCCCTTCAAGCTGCTCACATTTCTTCTCCCATGGCAGTAGAACATAATTAGAGTACTGAAACTGCCCTAGATTTTGAACCAGTACAGCCCACTAGAGCCTGCCACTGAGATTGACAGATTGATTATAAGCCTAAATCTGACTCTCATTCAAATAGTTGTTCAAAAAGATGCAAGATTAATTGATGGTATCTAAGTTTTATATTGATCTACGGATGAATTAGCATATCTGGGGCGAAACATGTCTGGTTTGGAATTACTTTACATGCATTGTACATGATTTGATCTCCCTTGTGTCCACTCTGTCCATTTATCTTCAAGCAGTATACCACTCCAGAAGGGATATGTGTAAGCTATCAATCTTGTCTGACATATTCAGCACATACATGGTAGCATAACACTTTTTTTTTTTTTTGCCTTACAGGGAAAGTAATGGGGACATCAAAAAGAGCAGTATCTCAGTAGGTAACAAAAGTTACAAGTTACCAAGTTACATGTTTCATTTTCCATTCCAAAGACAGATGACAGATGTTTAGAGAGCTCTCTTTTCTTTTCTTTTTTTGTTTTTTAATCATTCCCTATCTTTTAAAGTCTGTCTTTTTACTTTTCATCCTCTTTCTTTTTTTTTAATACTCCATTGGTATTTTCTTTCTTGTTTTTGTGTATGTTATTGTTTTTTTCTTACAGTCGTCATACGTGTATTTCCTTTTATCCAATATGATGTATTAAAAGTGATCTTAACACTAAACTTAACAAATCTTTTAACAACTGAGGGCGATATACCACTGCAGGAGGATATGATGTGGCCAAAGAGCTTATAATGAGTAGGAAGTAGAGTGCTTACTGGCCATATGCCCAGTATAATTGCTCTGTGATTACCGGTACATGGGGAGATGTGAGGTGGTAGGCTCACTCCTCATGCTAACATGTTAGCATACAAGCAACCCAAGTGCTGCCAAATCTAGGAGTGCGTACTCGCGTAAAAGTTCAAATACGCACTGTAAAAAAATGTTACTTGAGCGCAAAGTTTGCCATTAGAAGTGAGTAACATGTGTGGCGGCATGTTATCACAGACAGTATCGCATATAATGTAGTTCGCCCTCTATAGGTAATGAGAAAAACCTCTTTAGATGGGGTTCAGTGGGCGATACCACTGACTCTTATTAGTGTTGTCTCTGATTCTCTGCTGCCAGCAGCAGCAGCATAATAAAATAATAGTTGAAAAAAAAAAAACACCCAGAAAATCAACAGGCTTGACAGGTTTACTTAAAATCGACTGAAAAATTTGTTAGTTAAAATGTTTTGTTGATCTTGTTTATCAATACAAACAGTTTATTACTATGATTTCATCTAAAATGCATAGTACTATGTTTTTGTAGTTTTACTCTTTACATGCTCTCACAGCTACATGTAATTTGCAAAATTCAGCTTACAAAATGTTTTACCGAGTACTTTGTCTTACAAATTGTGATTTCTGTCTTTCTGTGACATTTTCTAAGTTTTCTGTCCTTAATTTCCAGCATATTTGACTTCTAAATCTCATTGACACAGGAAATAAAAAGAAGGAATTTAACAGAATGATAGATGAGCTGCAAATATGGATGTATGCATCTTTACACTATTGTTTGGCATTTTGCAGGCCAGAGTGTGCATATCAACTTTTATCATCTTATCTTGAAGAAATGGGAAGGGAAGTTACACAGAGACCAGTACATTTTGATCACTTGACCATCAAACTATGACCAACAACTAATGGTACTCATATGCAGAATTTGACTATGGACCTTTGCAAAAATAAGCAATGATATGAATACAGATAATATGGTGTGCTGTTGGAATCGTCCAAACAATTTCTCATGATGAGCTGCACTGGGGTGCTTTGGAGACAATAATTGATTGTGTCCGTGTGTCATATACTAAACTATTGCATTGAGATGACTCAAATCCATGACACAACTTTCAGTGGGGTGATGATCTATGTAACATGTTGAGCTATCAATCTACCCCAGACCTTTATAGCAAAGCAGTGCCATAGACGCTATAACATGCCAGTCTATTTGAAATTTATTTTAGTTTTTTAATTAAAACCATTTCGGTACAACTGTATATGCTTTGCTATGTGTTTAATTTTCGGGACCCTATGTAATAAACACTGAGCTTTTAATTAAGCTCCCCCCCCCCCCACTTAATATTATGACTATTTTGTATCACCTTCTGTTGCAAAGTATTGTTGTCAAAGTACATATATGGCTCAATTGTCCTTCTACATCATAAAAAGACAAAATTTTATTGTATAGTACTAATTACTGTAATTCAGTTACATTTGTTTATTTGCTTTTGTGAACACAGAGTGGACATAAATTCCAATCAATCACTCAAATCTGTGGCGTTTTCTTTTCAACAGACTGATGTAAAATTGCCTGTAAGGGCCAGAGCGCTGCAGCATGTTCTCAGGGGGAAAATACAAATTAGCAGCATGACTTTAAGCAGTTTGAAATTGCTTCAGTGCAGAGCCTAAAACACAGAGAAATTAGGTTGACTACTAACATGTGCATTCTGACATAGATTACATCAACTCTGTCTTCAAACATCTGTGGCATGATCTCACTATCAAAATGTCGATGACAGGGGCCTTTATTCCTGAATAAAATGTACCATACAAGGAAAAAACCAAAACAAAATAGAGACACACATAAGCATACACACACATACACACACACACACACACACACACACACACACACACATACACTTGAAAACAAAACATGAAGGGGTTGAGTTTTCATGGGGCACACAGAGTGAATCCAAAATGACAGAATCAGTGAAGATAGCACGCTCACAACACGATGTCCTTTGATCTGACTTAATCCTGGCCCCCTAGTACTTGCAACATAAGGGGAAAGGCCTATGATTGCATGTCTGTTTGTTTTTTATGTCACTCCACTGGATCAAGCACGTCAACGAATGTGAAGTCTGTTGTGAGCAGATGCCCTGCAATATGCCAGTATTATTATACCACAGGGGCTCAACTTTTCCCCATGGGGTAAAATGTGGAACAACACATAAAGGACATGAGCCTTTCAAAATTGTGCAGTAAAAATGCAGAATAGCATGTAACTTTTGCATGGATATAGACTAGATTTCGCTGGGCATACATTGGTGTAAAGTATTGGCTTTGATTTTGTATTTTTCCCCTTCACTTTCTTTATCATAATACAAACTGAAACTGAAACAATCATTGTCATCATCACTTCTCCCTTCAGTATGTGCAAAAACAAAAATAGACACAAAGTCAACAGAATATATATCCGAATACTACCAGAACACTGCTATAGGAACAGCCATTTTGTTTTGTTTTGTTCTGCTTTTTTTCTTGCTAGCTTGCTAGAATACTTTGATTGTGATCACTGAATAACCAGACTCAACAGAGTAATTTGAATGGCCAAAATCTAGCAAAGGAAAACAGGGTATCATCGAATGAGAGAAGGCACTAGTCAGTATATGAACACAACATAAAGATATACATTATATATTTTCCAGATGGGGCCTCTGTCTGAAACACCACTTGTTTAGCTCATATGATTCAGTGAAACTAAAAAGTCAGCTAAGAGGATAAATTTAGAAGCATGGGCAACAGGTAAGTACCGACCCAAAATTGGCATACAGGGTATTGTCCAAACAACAAAAGTCTGTGTTGAAAAGCATGTATACTCAACCTGTAAGTAGACATGCTTTGACACTGGATGTATGCTGACAGTATGTCCCCAAAAAAATTACAATCGGATTTTTGCATTGATAACTCCCAATATGATTAAACTGTCTAAATGCTACTTAAAGGTCTTAAAATATAACATCTTAGCTCTATTTTGCAGAAAACCCCATTCAATTTGGTTAAGCGGTTACAAAGAAATGTGGATTGTTGTAAAGCATGTCATGAGTCTGATTCTTCCAAGTTGAGCACTTGGATGCTTTTGGAACTGCATATTAATGTGTGAACACAACGGACAGAACTTGGAGGGAAAGGATTCGCGACATGCTCTACAAAACTCTTCATTTCTCTTTGACCACTGAAGCAAATCAAATGGGGTTTTCTGTAAGATGTGGGCAATGAGTTATAGTTTCATACCCTGAAATTGTATTTTGATTGATTCGTTATCTTTAAAGTTATCATTGCGGAGGGTCCCGTTGTAATTTTTTAGGGGAAATAAGGTATACTGAACAGTCGACTGCATAAGAAGTCATTCATCAGAAAGCATGGTCATAAAGGTTATGCTACCTATTTTGCAATTACACAGCTACAAACAAAACCAGTTACACCAGAAACCAAACATTACCTCATCATAAATGTTGTCATTCTTCTGAAAATCCCCAGGTTTGCGAGGGAGTATATGGACGTGAACATGCTGAAAGCAGAAATAGAAAATCAGAAGTGAAGTACAAAAAATACATTATACAACACAGTGAAAAAGACACAAACTATAAATGCACATTCATGTTGAAAATCAGAAAGTAAGCAACAGGCCATTTTCATATATATACTGAATGAAAATATGCCTTAATACATATCTTGTAGACAGAAATTAGCAAAAAAAACCACAACCCAAAATAGACAGGCACATTTTCAAAACCAGAAGGGATACACAGCATCATATCAGTTTAAGGATGTATTGTAAAAGTGGAAATTTTGTGGTGTGGAAATTCTTGTGCAACATGAAACTAGTGCTAAACCAAAGGAGTACAAATTTTTGACTTGTTATACTTTGTTGTATCATTTCATATCTTTGCTCTCAAGGTACAGTGTAGGTATATTGTAGGAATATGATCATTGTTATTCATAGTTGTCTTCCCATGCGCTAGTCCTGTAACATGAGTGAATTTGCTGTCGTAATGTAGTCCAGATACCTTTTATCGTAATACACACTGTCAAAGCCTTTATACGCAATGGCAGCATTGAGCTGTTTGAAGTGCTACAAGGTTGTAGCTCAATTGTCATTACTGTCCATGAAATTATTCAAAATTAATTTTGCCCAGACGAGCGGGAAGAATTAAATCACACAAAAAATTCCACTTTTACAGTGCCATATTGTCATGATTGCACTACTGTAGTCCTATCGTTGATCGTGGTGTGCAGTACAATGTACTACCAAAACACATCCAATCTACAGTTACATTGCTTACAAGATTAATACATGTGCTACGCACACACATTCATACCGACTATTCAAACTTCCATACATCCCAGCCCTTTCTTCAGTCCCAACAGCTTTGATATACAAAAAGCTTGGCTGTTTTCTGTAAATGGACACAACTGTCGCTTTTTCTTTTTAAACAGATGATGCCCTCCAATAAATAGAAGATGAGCCATGCTATTTCCACACCTTAACGTCCACTCCCCTTCCTTCCTCTTGTACATCACATGCATTAATTGCATCCAGTACCTACATGTACACCCCACCCCATTTCTCCACCCCTCTAAAAGATATAGCCAACAGATTGTTATGTCACCCTTCAATCACCAGCCTGCTTCAGTTTATGCTAATTAAACTAGTTTCCTTTCAGAGAGATCGCTCATCAAGTTCACTAATTCAATTCCTGAATTTGCCTCTTTTTCTGTTTTGCCATTTATCTTATGTTTACAAAATGTGTAGAAGATGTACCGTGCTGTACAAAGATCGTCGCAGCTACAAATATAACTTTGTCCCGAATTAATGATATGATGACAGTTTCACAGAGTCTAAAGGGTTACGACTGTCCGCAAACATATTATTCATCATGTATTGTGATGGAACAAGAGATCATGGCCGTGCATCACTCCTGGATTTAAGGGCCAGATGAGGAAATATCTCTCTGGATGCGATTAATTACTGCCATAGAGGCATGACTCAGACTGCCCAACAAAGTAGCACAGTTTTGCCCTACTGACAGCTGCACGATACCCCATTACAAGTCACAGTGGCAACTGCCCAACCAATGTGGATTGAAAATAACCCTTTGTAACACAGTGCTTCCAAAAGAGACAAAACCTAATTTCAAGGATGAATCTTATTGCATGACTTAAAAAACAACAACAAAACAAGTGAAAGACCACAAACACATGCACATGTTGCCCCCTTACCCCCCCCCCCCCCCCCCGAGACTTTGATTTCTTCAACCTTTCAAAGACCTTTCAAATGTTACCAATTACCACGTGCCTAAGCATCATATGGGGCCCCATTTAAAACAACCATCATATGGCAGCTTCTGGTATATAAACAAATACTAGGGGCAACAGACATTTAGTTTCCACGATTACTGGTCATTGCAAACATATTTGTTATTGCTTTTTGGTAGGTTATAATTATTTTTCAATGCCAAATATGCACCTAAATATTACTGAAGTAACGAAATAAGACTTTTTGTTTGGAAAGAATGCTGGGCAAAGGGTACTAATATCATAAAGAGCCCTCCTTTCTTCACCCACCAAGACACTTCGTCACGACCTACGATTGGTTTTGACAGTTCTGGACCAAGGAGGATGTTCAGAAGACTATCATTCCTTTCACATGTGGTGATGGCACAAGAGATAACCGTGCATTACTCCATTAGTGACCTGCCCCCACGCCCCAGTGGAGTATAGTCCCAATTTAAACTTACTGACATCTTCTCAACATATTGATGAGTCCTGCCAAGTTTGGCTAGAATAATAATATACTAGTACATTTTGAAGATGATCAAGATAACATACATTTTCTTTGTTGAATGCACCCCTACAAATCCTGACATCCCTTCACCCCACTGAGGACGAGTCCCGAGTATACTCGGGCAAGTATCTATGGGAAATGTGCGTTGTAACAAAATCAGCCCGTTCTCAACGAGTCAAGGATGTTACGGCCAATCCAATTTGTTCATACACTGAGATATTTGAATATATGTGACAAAAACTTGCCTCTAGCATTTCTGGATCATGGATTAGAAACAAAAAATAAAAAACTTATGTTTTGTTTCATTTTTGTACATATTTGTTTGTTTGTTTCTTTTGGGTTGTTGTTGTCGTATCCTATCTCCAGGCTCCTTCTGGGCAACAAAAAATGACCTATTTGAGATCCAAATAGCTCTTGGATGATGCTTCAATACCAAGATTGAAAACTATTTGCATAGTTAGGCATCACAGGTACCAAAATTGAGTCACTGTTGGACCACATGTGAATTTTCATACTATAACCACCAGTTCACTTATAATTTCCCATTAACAATTCCTTTTCATATCTTAATTTTGGACTTTTTTAAAAACAATCCCTTATTTTGTTCATTTTTCCTTGGAACTCTGCTCAATGCCCTTCAAAGGTCACAGTCTTAATTTGGACAATGCAAGATCTCCCTCTCCTATCAATGATTTCTTTTTTAATTCTAGGCTAAAATATGTATTCAGATGATTCAATATAAAATATGAAATGGGGAAAAATAGAAAGTTATGTATGACACACACAGTGGCCTCTGTATGATGCACACCACTTAACAGATACCAGATGGCGGGTAATCTAAATGATCTAGAAATTTAGAAGTGCATTGAAAAAGCCGTAAATCATGACCAGTGTACTCATTTTGCCCTCCAACAGGTAGCCTTCATTGTGTGTTCACCCTCCACAATATCACAAAACTATACCATACTTGGCACAGGGTCTACTGAATTAGACTGCCAGCATTCTAGCTCAAAACCCTTTCGTCTGACAACTGATTCTATGTTCCATTTTATACATTGTCATGTTTCTTTGGTTTTCTTGCAGAAAACAGCCTGCATTAGAACAGATCAGCATCATGATATGCAATACCCTTCCAGGCTATTCTGCTGTCTTACAAATAATCTAGATTTGATATTCATGAGATAATGGCAAAGAAAATATCACAGTGTTTTTCCTGAATATGATATGAATATTAATATAAAGTTCATTGTCTGATAAAACATATTTAGATAAGGTTAAATGTGCCTTCATTTTCATTCAGATATATTGTATAATCCGAGTTTTGGACTGCAGACAAGTACTCTAACAAATCATAGTAGGAAACATTTCCATTTCATAAAGGTTGACTTTTTTAACAGTGCTATGAGGTACTGTATTGTCTCATTGCAGACGAGATTAACGATTGACAAGAAGACACAAAAAAAAGGACCATATCACCTGTTCAAGTATCTCTACATAGAAGGGCGATGCTCCCAAGTGGCTCACTCATAGACCTATTACAGAACCTACTCATAGACCTACTACAGAACCTATAGTGAACTTACCCATACTGTTTGTCCAGCATCAGGGCCATCCTGTACGGAACAACAGCACATCAATATTTTTTTCATGATAAACCTTCAAAATAAAACTCAAAATTTCAAAGTAACAATAATTTGTTGTAATTCTATTAGTTCATGCAACTTGCTCTTTCTAACAGTACTTTCAATTTCACTCTGTTCGTCTACATATATTTTTCTCTTTTTCCTTTTTTTTTTTTGGAAGGGGGGTAAGAGAAGGGATCAAATTTGAATGGAATACAATGAACATCAAATATTAAAAAACAATACTGACGAATATTACTAGACATGCAGCTTTTATTTTTTCTGACAATAATCTACTGGTTTGTACAAATAAGTGCTTTTTCTATAGAAGATATTTTGAGATCTTTCAGATGACTTGATGAAAACCACAATAAACGAACAATAGCATTACAGCTTGCACTAACATAAAATAGTATAATCTGTAAACATATACACAGAGTTGGCATTTTAATATATCCCACCCAGGAAGCCTTTAATCTCATAGGATATTAACAAGATCAGTGCATGTTAGCTGAACAGATTAAATAGAATGGGATGCCAATATATATCACTTCTGACAATGATATATACTTGGGTAAAAAATAAAAATAAAATAAATAACGGCAAAAATGTCAAGGGCATTGATCATCATTCATGGGCTTCAAAATTTAGAATGACCTTCCCACCTCATGACCTTAAAAATGTCCCTGCATTCACCTCAATATATGGAAATAAATTCCCTCATTTTGCCAGCTACCAGGTAGATCTCTGCCCTTGTTCAGTATAATTATATTGCAGTGTTATATTTTTTGTTGTTGTAAATTTGAAAATTTTTATTCGAGTCAGCCATAATATCAATTCTGCTAAATTAACAACTTCTGAAAATATCGTCTCTCAGAACACAAATGGATTTTCTCTTCCATCTCCAAGGTGGAAACTCACTAGGTTTTCTCTTGGAAAGTGACAATACTTCTTTTCCATTCTATCAATGTGGTTCTTGCAAAATTGTCTTACAAGCCCCAATGGTGATATATCATACTCACAAAACATACGACGTAAACAGGATATATGTACATGTGTCTGCATCTCTTTAGTCATTGTTAAAGTGAATAGCCCTTCCCAGCATCAGAGTGCCTTAATAGATGCTTGCAAAGTACCTTTTTAGTCAATTTTCCTATACTAAATTTGAATGGAATCTTGATTTGCACAAATTGAAATGTTTCTGTGTTTGTGAAACAAACTCAACTCTCTGGCAGTCACCATATATTCTACAAAATAACCTTATTCAAAACAAATTGGACAAGGATCATCAAAAATCAGTTTCCCTGATGCACAATATAATGCATTGTCCACAAATCCACACAAACTTCTGTATAATATACATTTGTATGCCGGATATTTTGCAAGGTTTTTCCTTTTTACAGATTTCATGAGTAGGGTGCTATACGCGAATTTAAAACACATGAAAATATCAACTCTGATCCCAGTGACGTGCAAACATACATTTATCTGTTCAGTACTCTGTATCAAACAATCACAAATTTAACCACTCATGAAATTGTTGAGAAGTCCCGATTCACCAAAAAAAAAATAAAAATAAATAAAAATTGTCTCACTAAATACATGGCATACACAGTATATTAGTACTGGTACTCAAAGCACTGACCTGCATTGCTATTGACATTGATGATGCCTTAAATGCACTTTCAATGACCTTTGACACTGTCTGAGTGCTCTGGAAAAGGTCAGCGACCTCATCGCACGTCATATCGTGGAATCTCTCCACTGGCCTGAGTGGAGACACCAAGACATCTGGTGTCAGAGGACAGGTTAAGGAAAACAAGAATCATCATCACCCCATTGCCAACAATACATCACATCATCTCACCCAGGCTGATGAACTACAGCATCTGACTGGATTTGGGGCTAAAAATCTGTGACTCTGACTTTTGATGTGAAATCCATCTAATCTCCATCATCCTTATCAATCATGCATACATGGGAACTATCACCTCCAGCTGAAAATGCACTCAGTCACAGAGGTTTCACATTATCTTTCTATACTCCTATAACGCTTTCTAGCAAGGAGTGTTTCTGCTGCAGTGACATCGTCCTGATGCTTGCAAACTTCCTTATAATTGGCTTCCCTTCTACATGCGTACTTGACATTTTCCATACATAATACCACAAAGCTCTGTATGTGTGTCCAACATGTGATTATAAACACACTCTAAAAGATCGGAAAAAGGGAAGGTGCAAACATGCATTGTCAGCTGGGTGTAGATGCAAGTGTGTCCAAAACGTTGGTATTCATTTACGTATTGATTACATAATACCCTTTCGCAATTATCTGGGTTACGCTATGTAATGCGGAGTATATAAATGTGTATGCTTTTGTGGGTGTATGAAAATATGTGATGCATGTGCCAAAGTTTTTTGCCAAAGGGAGGTGTATGCTGTATGTCGAGTGTCTTCAAGAGTGTAATCGTATCAGTTTCTATCTGCATTTATGAATGTTTTAATGTCCGACGGTTTTTAATGTTATATCTGTGTTTTGGAAACAGAGTTGTGAAACGAATAAGCAATATTACAATGTTATCATTAACTATACCTGTTCTGTAATGTAAGATGTCAATGCCACTTTTTTTTTTTCCTTTTCTCTCTCTCTTCAAGTTTGCTATTTTTTCTTTCTCTCATTATACTGGCCAAGTTTATAGTCGCCTACTTGAATGTGTTTGTTCATATTTAAAGGTATAACCCTGTGAATGCATATATATAATAATGCGTGTGTGAACGCTAGCGTATGCTTTTACGCATGCGTGCGAGCGTGTGTCAAGCCCCTAGTATGTGTTCATGTGCACTAGTCCACATCATGAGTACAAACACACTCTAAAAGAGCGGAAAAGGGGAAGGTTCAAAATGCATCGTCAGCTTGGGTGTAGATGCAAGTGTGTCCATAACGCCGGTAGTCGTTTACGTATCTATTACATGATACCCTTTCGCAAAATATTTGGATTACGATATATGCAATGCGGAGTATATTATGTGTATGCTTGTGTGGGTGTATGAGAATATGTGATGCATGTGCCAAAGTTTTTGCCAAAGGGAGGTGTACGCTGTATGTGACGGGTAAAAATGTCGAGTGCGTTCAAGAGTGTAATTGTATCTGTTTTTATTTGTATTACATAAATGTTTTAATGTCTGACAGTTTTTAATGTTTAGCTGTGTTTTGGAAATTGAGTTGTGAAATGAATGAGCAATGCTACAATGTTATCATATAATTATATCTGTTCTGTAATGTAAGTTTTTTTTTTTCATAAGCAATTTATATGTGATATTGTTAATGTTATGTTGTATTACTGTGTAAACTACCTCAATTCAGCCTTGTTAGGCTGCTATGGTAGTTGTTTTTCAAACCATGAATAAATAAATGAATAAATAAATAAATATAAAAACCAAAGGGGGAAAGTGTTTCCACTGCCTTTCAATTTTGAAACTTTTTGGATGGAATGTAACACTGACATATACATTTGTTTTTTTCTTTTTTCATTAAAGGGGAAATCCAGTCCAAATATAAGTTAGTCTGATAAGAAAGAGTAAAATATTACGAGTTCAACAGTATAAATTTGATAGAAATCGGATGAAAAATAAGGAAGTTATGACATTTTGAAGTTTCGCTACTTTGGGGGGAAACAGTTCTTGAGCGGTCAATATGAATATGCAAAAGTGAGCATGTCATTTCCTCACAACTTACCATATAGTTTGTACATAAAATTTCCCATTTTTCATTCAAACACAATTATGCCCAAGGCTCAAATCCTCATATTATCTAACTGATCACTATTCTGCAGTTATCCAACCAGGAATAACATCATGTTTAAACATTGAGTTTTCATCATTTCTTTTTTTTGTAAAGGATCAATGGAAAATTGTGAGGGTATGACATGGTTTGCTCACTCATTTGCATATTCATACCCACTGTACAAGAACTGTTTTGGAGAAATCATCAAAACTTCAAAATTTCATAACTTCCTTATTTTTCATCCGATTTCAGTCACCTTTTTACCGTTGTACTCGTAAAATTTTACTCTTTTTTATCAGACTAACTTATATTTGGAATGGATTTCCTCTTTAAACATGTGAGAAAAAAACAAAACAGAAAAGGATACGACCAGGCACCACTGGTTTACGATTCACGAAGGCAAATGAGAGGCGTGATCGAAAGAAGACAACTGATGACTTTATAACATGCTGCCCAAAAGTGTAGGTGGCCATGGTGTACACTTGATCTGCAATCAAAGCAAATAGAGAAATATGCATATAAATGAAAATGTAATGTGTCTATCAATATTCATATCAAGAGAATGCCCAGTTTTGATTGGCACAAGCTTATCTAAATGCTTTACCAAGAACTACCAAAAACATTGTGTCACACATACATCATAATGTGCCACTATCTTGTAAGTTTGAAATTTTTATTTCTCAAATATAGTGTACATTATACTCTCACTGATATTGCAAACTACACAATACCCCCCCAAAAAAGGGAACTAAAGAATGTCATTCCATAAAACAATCCCACACAAGTTGTGTAAACATATTTTGTTGTCATATCAGTTACCTCATCCATTGTCACATTTGCAGGAGTTATCAGCTTCACAGAACTAGTCCATATCTCCTTAGTTTTAATGCTACAAACACTAATAATCTCATACACATATGTACACTTACATCCATTTCAATATGAAAGCATTAACTGTTCTTCTCATACTATACATGAACTGAATTGCACTTGAACACTGTTAGTTTCAGCATCTTCTACATCACATCCTCATCTTTAAATAGATGTAGCAGTGTTTCCCTACAGGTAAATATCCATGTTGCAATATCTAAGCATATCAAACTCTAACAATCCACAGTTGAAAGTCTAAGAAACAACAACAACACATCCAACTGCACCAACTATTAGAACATTATACTCAGAAAGTTCAATTTTTAATCAGCAACAAAATTCATCATTTCCTTGGTGGTGTCAACTCCTGATGGTTACAGGGATAGTATAGTTTTGGCTGAGATGGGGGATTCAGATTTTATTTTGTGTGTGTGTGTGAGATAATTAGAAACCACTTATGAAATATGAAAGAGTATACAATTCTATGAGATGTTTAAAGTTTATTTGATGAAAACAGGTTTTGAAATGGTTGAGATTTCCAAAAACAAAGTAAAACAAAGCGGTCCTAATAAAAGGTGGGTCCCACCTCTTATTGCCAAGATTCCTGCTTTTTCTTAAATCTTCTGCAACCTGCATGCTGTTGTTTGTGAGAGAGAACTCTGACCTTCTGAACTGTTCAGGTAATTATTTGTGCATTGATATAGATAGAGATACAGTCAACCTTCCTTAAGTTGACCTTGCATAAGTCAAATAATTGCCTGAGTCTAAGGTCTTTTCAAGTCCTCTTTTCTTCATATTCTATTGATTTTAATCCCTCATAAGTCAAATTTTCTCCAAGTCAAAGCTATTTTATTTCTTCTGTCCAAATCTATTTGACTTTGGCAAGGTTGACTGTACGTGATAAAGCCATGCTGTAAAGGTATCTTGATCACTGAACATAATGCAATGGCAGTGGTGCACTCAGTTAAGGCAGGGAGGGGTTGGGACTACTGCCTACAATAATGCTAATAATGCTAAATGGATTACAATGACCATCACTTGCTAGCAGACATCTACAAAGCCATCTTGTAATGCTGTATTGCATCTGCTATGATCTGGTGGATATAATGACTGGCATCAATACCTTCAGAAATCAACATCATCTGCAAAGGGGCACGATTCCAGCCTCAGAACACCATTTTGCACCAATCAGATGTAAAAATATCTCCTCTTTCTTGTTCCCCAGAATTGCCAGTGACTGGAACCACCTAGCTAGACCAGCAGACCCAGCTGACTCAACCAAACTTGTGGTATTCAAGTCCTTCTTGAGGAAGATGTAACTGCAGCTCATATTCATAGTAAAATGGCATAAATTTACTCGTGAAATTGGCTCCACCACTGCCTGTCTGTACTATTGATAATGTTAAAGGGATAGTACAGTATTGGTGGAGATGAGAATTGGGCTTTTAACTTTTTGCGAGATACCAAGAAAACACTTATGATATAGTACAGATCATACCATTTTAAGAGGAATTCAAAGTTTATTTGATGAAAATCGGGTGTGGAATGAATGAAACATCCAAAAACAAAGTAAAACAAAGCGATCGTAATAAAGTGTGGGTCCCACACTTTATCAGAATCGCTCTTCTTTGGATATCTCAGCCATTTCAAAACCAATTTTCATCAAATAAACGTTGAATTCCTCATAGAATTACATGCTCTTTCATAAATTATTTCTGAAATTAGGTCTCAACCAAAACTGTACGATCCCTTTAATATAAGGTGGCCTTCCTGCTACACTCCTGAATTCAGCCCTACGAACGAACACTGTGTGGCATTCACTGTTCATAAGCACAGTGCCAGTGGTGAGGCTTTCTTCTACAGAAGTACAGTAGGGTAAAACCCCCAGTATTCGGTCATTTAAGCTTTTCTGCAATATTTTTTACACTAAAATACTCCATACCATCATATCTACAGCAATGTATGTGAAATATATCAAGTTTCTTTGATCTCAATTTTCATTTTGTTAAATATCTCACAGAATTGCACAAAATCCCAAAATATATCACCTTGAAAATCCCCCAGAATACGGTCACCGCAACCAGTATTCAGTCACGCGATGTGCGCGTTCAAAGTCAATGCGTGTTCACGCTGGGATCATGGCAGCTGAAAAATGCGCCGCGCGCACACCTTGTTGGCGCAAAATTACATCGGGGATGTGGCGGCGCCCGTTGGTGACCGAATACTGGGGAATCGGCACTTGCATTCAACCCTTGTACATTGAGTCACTGCATCGGCACGTATGGAAATTTTGTTTTTCTTTTGCGTTTTTGACGATACCATCACACTCCAAGCTTGCGATAAGCAAAAAATCCCGTACAAGAATGGCGTATTTCTCGATTTTTAGCGCTTTTTCGGCGACCCGTACTCTTAAAACTGGGCTTAATCCACGCGCTTTGGGAAAGTCGCGACAATTCTGCACTTTAGACGGTGAAATTTGGAATTGTAGACGGATTTTTGGAGGGGACATAAGGGACTTTCCTGTTTTGAACGATTATGCAAGTATGTGAATTGATGTGATTTGCGTGTGTTTTGACTGCAGAACTTACTGGCTGGTGATTCGTGATAAATGACCGAATACCGGTATGTGACCGAATACTGGTACTCTTACCCTAGAGCTTGTGAATGCAGCCCCACCACTTGCCCACTAAACGGCATTCACGAATGAATGATGGTATTAACAATGGCAGGGCCAATTTCCACAGCATAGTATCTTGCACCCTTCGGTAAGACTTCCATATGTATGTACCCCCGCTATGCGTTATGTATAAGTAACATGAATAAGTTTAGGTGGCATGGCTTTGGGATTAGGATTATTTTAGAGTTTACTCAGTTTAGGACTAGGGTTAGGGTTAGAGAGTTAGGGTAACATTGATCTCCATGTCCTAGGGAAATGCGGACTTCAGAGGAAGCTCATACAATGTAGGTGTATAGTGGGGGTACATATGGAAGTCTTTACCATCCTTCCTTAAGCTTTATTCCATTCCCCCCCCCCCCCTTGGCTTTGTTCTTTCTTTCCTTTCTCCCTTTTATTATGTTATTCTCAGTCTCAGATTCGGAAGGACTTCCTACGTCCCTCGACTAATTTTGCCTCAGATCAAGAAATTATGGATTTCACTTGCATTCCATTGTAGATCTAGGATATCTAGAACCTATAAATTTAGGCCTAATGTTCGACTAGAATCTATATAGAAATAGACCTAGAACTATATTTAAACTATATGTTGTAAATAAATGACACTAATGTTAGACCTACTTTGTGAAAATGACTAGCGGAACAAACAAAATAATGGCTGCACACATTCTATTTCTAGACAGAAAGATCCGTCTGTCCGGAGGGGTCTTTTATATTACAATTATTTCTAATATTATACGGAGGGGATCTGTGAAGCCAGACGCAGTCTCCGCGGAACATTCCCCGACGGCCAGATACAGACTGATCTTTCGGTCAACACACGCTCACATCCAACACACACTAAACTATATAGAAGTATAGACTAGTAATACTAATAATTTACTCATAGTATGATACACGTTGGTCGTTGTACACTCGTGTTGAGTCGTGACTCGTAAAGACGTAGTACACAAAGTAGCCCGACAAGCAAGCTGCATGCAGAATTACAGAAGAAGATAAACAACAGTTTGTCAAAACAATTAGCTTTACCGTTGCTGACGTCGAAAGGAGCAAATTGCCCTAGAGAAGAAAATTTCAGAATAAGGAGAAATAAAACCACAGAATCCCACTGAAACTACTGCTGGCGGTAGCCGTAGCGTAGCCTGCTGCAGTACACTACTGTACAAGCGTCAACAAAGTACAAGCGTCAACAAAGTACAATGGGCGCAGACATGTTAGGCTCGTGTATCTTATTTCTTTTAATTGATTATATTTTTTTATCAAAATTATCCTTAAAGGAAAATGCTTACCTATTAATTATAATTTACAATTTTTATCTATTATAAAATTAATTATACTACTTTCATACTTTCTCAAATTATTTTATTTCAGTATCTGGTGAGGATGACTCTCAAAGCTGTATACGCTGCTGCCCTCTGGTGTTATGTCTGAAGCACAGAAATACAGTCAATCCTGTCTATAGTGGCCACCCAAGGGAAACAACAAAAGTGGCCACAATAGACAGGGTGGTGGCCATTTTTAATGTCAATACAAATTACTTGCATTTTATAATAGCAGAAAACAACAACAACCAGTAAATAAGTTTGCATGTGCAGCTATTTTTGGGATTTGTGTTGTATACAATTCACTTCATTTTATTCTTCTTCTTTTTTTTGGCCTTCTTCTGTTCTTTTGATTAAAAAAAAAAAAAAAAAAAAAAAAAACATTTTGGGCCTGAGGAACTGCTCTGGTTCGTACCGGTTTGCATGAACGGGGTTCACGGGTGCCGAGTTCTATGGAGATTGATAATACAATTGTGTGAAACTTACGTAAACAACAAACAGTACCCAGACAAGTACATGTACCATATTATTCTTATTCAAAGGGACTTACCTAACTTAAATTAGTCGGCATTTTTGTAAAGTTCGAAGATGTTATTGGAAGTTGTCTTTGCCTTTGTAGCATCTATCCAGGGTGGCATTACTGAAGCCTAGATCTATAGTCAAGTTAGTGGTAAGACGGCTTTTCGTGGCAAAGAGTTACACTGTATTTGCCAATCTTCTTCTTCTGATTAAGTCTGCCTCCTTCGTGAAGATTCTTGCAGACTGATTGATTCTTGCAATCGTGTCTGTGTGATTGTGACTGAGCTAGGACTCGGTAAAATTCACGCAATGAACGTAAAATACATCGCATCTATGGCTGATTTAACGGTTCAGCTAATTTTTTGTGCCCGCTATACGCAGGTAGTTATTCATCACCACGTGATACAAAGTAAGTGGCCGCAGCTGGCCGCGATAGGCAGGTTGCCGCTATAATTATAAAGAGTCCATAATACTGCAATTTCGTGCGGGGGATTTCTCAGTGGCCACTATAGGCAGGTGGCCTCTATATAGAGAGGTGGCCGCTAAGACAGGTTTGACTGTGCGTGCACTTTGAGCCGTAATAAATGAAGAAGCAACATCAATGACGATGAGCAGCAAAAGAAAGTTTTCGCGTTCGGCTTGTGCACTTCGTGTGTGAATGGAATTTGTATAGAGACAATATTATGCAACATTATACTACTAGTATTAAACAAGCAAAATATCTGCTTTTTGCAGCGCTAGTTTTCTGATAATGCGAAATGCACAAATTTCCACTTCTTAAAGAGTCCATAATACTGCAATTTCGTGCGGGGGATTTCTCAGTGGCCACTGTAGGCAGGTGGCCTCTATATAGAGAGGTGGCCGCTAAAGCCCAGCTCACACCTTTGCGGTTTTAGCTGCGTATAGTTGCGTCAGTCGAACGCAGCCTTAAAGCAGCCTAACGCAGCACTCCGTGGCAAAATATTTTGTAACAGTCACATTGTTGCGTTGTAGCTCGTATATTTTGTACAAAATGGTTGCCTACGGTTGCCTTAGTTTGCTTTTCACCTCGCTCCAGCTCGCTTTTGCTCGTAACAGTACGATTCAGTACGGAGATTGCTCGCCCCGTTGCGCGTGTACCTCGTTCGCCACTCGTTCGTTGCTCGCTGGTATCTCGCACTAGCTCGTAGCATCTCGCACTAGCTCGCTAGCAGCTCGTATGAACTCGCTTCTCCTCGTTTCACTGCTCATCCACTCGACTGTTACTCGTTCCGGCTCGATCCGCTGCGTATCAGTTCGCCCTGCTGCGTTATAAGCTCGTAGGGAGCTTCACTGGTATATAATTTTTTACATTTTACAGTTACGGGGGGGGGGGGGGGGGGGCACAAGGACTTTTTGGTTCAAATTCTTCAAAAAGCACTAAATTTGGTACACGTGTTGCCAGAACCATACTATTTCAATTTTTGATGGGCTCCAAGAAGGGCGCCCTGAGGCCATAATTGCCAAATCCAATATGGCCGCCATCTGAAATTCAAAAGTCATTTTCCATTGTTTAAAAAGGTAAACATTTCACAATAATTTTCAAAATCTGTATCATAGGTTTTCTGGGTCATAGAATGAAATCGAGTCTGAATGTTGTTTTCATGGTCTGAAGCCAACTTTTCCTTATAGGGTCAGGACATTATTTTCACCACAGGTTATTTCAAAATGGCTTGCCTATACGGTCACTATAACAGGAATGACAACCTTGCTCATTACCTGCAGTTGTTGAGAACTGAACAGAGCATATTACTGTGTTAAAAAAATTACTTTTCAGCAATATACATTGTGTGGTAATACAATTTTGAGAAAAAAAAAGATTTTCCACAAAACCTACAATAACAGCGGGAAACTCAGTTTGAGGTGTTTTAAAAACTGATATGTTTGAATCTGATGTTGCTGAAAGCACGCAATTATTCCAAAAGCTTCATGATTTGGTAAGCATATTGTGTTTCTAAGTCAACTAAGTGAATTTTAATTAAATCTAACTAGATTTTGTATGAACAGATGTATACGCAGTCATAGCGAGCTAAAGCGAGCAGCATCGAACAGGATCGAGGAGGAACGAGGTAAGGCGAGGATGAACGAGGGGGAGCGAGCGACGGACGAGCTAGATTCGCAATGAAGCGAGTTACATCCGCAACGGTCCTTGCTAATGCGAGCAGAGTACTAGGAGTAGAGTGAGGTGATGCGAGGTAAAGCGAGGTAACGCGAACTAAAGCGAGGTAAGTCGAGGTGAAGCGAGCAGGTATCGTAACCATACGCAGTGAAACGCAGTTCAAAGTAAAGCTGCGTTGGCCTGCGTTAAGCAGCTCGTTGTCGCTCGCCCTTGCTCGTCCTTGCTCGCTCTAGCTGGTTGTTCCTCGTCTTAGCTCGTATGAATTTTGATCTTGCGTTCAGTTGCGGATGTTTGAAAAAATTTCAGACTAGCGAGCTAGAACGCAAAGCCTCTGAGTTAGTCTGCGTATTAACCTCGTATTAGCTCGTTTCATTGCGTAGTGCTGCGTTGGGCTGCGTTAGACTGCGTTCGGGCAATACGCAGCTGAACGCAAGCTCGAAACGCAAAGGTGTGAGCTAGGCTTTAGACAGGTTTGACTGTATGTGCACTTTGAGCCGTAATAAATGAAGAAGCAACATCAATGACGATGAGCAGCAAAAGAAAGTTTTCGCGTTCGGCTTGTGCACTTCGTGTGTGAATGGAATTTGTATAGAGACAATATTATGCAACATTATACTACTAGTATCAAACAAGCAAAATATCTGCTTTTTGCAGCGCTAGTTTTCTGATAATGCGAAATGCACAAATTTCCACTTCTTAAAGAGTCTCAAGCACTTGGACAAAACATAATGCACGCACGCACCCACTCGCCTATGAAACACAAGCAGGGATGCCAAGTTAAAAAAAAAAATATGAGTGAGATTTTCATGACTCGGCATCTCGGCATGCGAATGTGCGCGCGAGCGAGGGTGTGGGAGGGGTCCCCCCCCCCCCCCCCCCCGTGGCCTCCCACGGTAGGGAGCTTTTTAAATTTTTAGCTCTTAATGGTGCAATCAGGTGCATACTTAAGTGACTGTTTTTTACTTATTTTGAAAGACAAAAGGGAAATATACCTTCATTTGCAACTATCACTTTAATTTTTTGAGCTATTATGCTCATTTTTAATAGGCCCAAGTTCAGATGCGTGAGAAAAATGGGTGCCATACATGAGATGGCCCCTAAATGCTTGAGTCTCACGCAGAATGCGTGAGACTTGGTAGCTCTGCACAAGTTGAAACTTTATATATGAACTATGAAACTTATATCTAGACGGACTGACAGAGAATTGAAAGTTGTAACACCTAAATATACATACAGATTGCATGGACAGGCTGGCTCCACGTTTTCAAGTGTGTGTGTGTGTGGGGGGGGGGGGCACATATTCCGGGTATCATGAGCTAACAAGCAAACAAACAAAAAAAGAAAAAAAAAAGAGAAAAGAAAGGCCTAACATTGGGTGTCATTTCCGGGTTTCTTCAGCTGACAAGCAAAAATAAAGGTCTTAAGAGCAAAAACAAAGGCCCTGTACCTCGCTCAAATGTTTATTTTTTTTTTTCCTCTAGTTGCCACTTCCGGGGTTAAAAAAAAAGTGAGGGTCCAAAGTGGTGACACCCTATGTATTCCTTGTACGGGTGCAAAAAAGACATTGTTAGTGTGTGTGTGTGTGGGGGGGGGGGGGGGGAGCCTCCCTGGCCCCCGGTTCTATACCGGCCTGAGTGTACATACTTACACCAATAAAATACGTTTTGAATGCTCTTGTTGATAAAAATTAATCATATGGGGGTCAATGCATTATAGCGCTACTCTAATGATCATTTTAGTTTTGATTATCCGATGTATAACAGATTCAGCAGAACAAAAAAAAAACTGTTCTCTAATATGCCTTTTGGGTGCAAGTGTTGTGTAAACTTGAAAAATAGGACAATTATTGAGAAGAAACAATTCCCGTTCTGTCCTGCCCGAATCACGACATGTAGGTGGTTTCGGTTCTGCATCTCAAAAATAAGTTTTGTGATTAGATTTTTGATGAGTCACTTTGTTAAAGTTCAAAAGGACATAATATCTCTATCATCAGTAACTTGTGTGTGGAGAAAATATGTTTGTTTTTGGTCTGTTCTTTTACAAAGATGTAACAAAAAATAATTATGCGCGGTGAAGATTTTGAGACCACAGTAAAAGTCGAAAATGTAGACTACAACTACTTCGTTTTTAGGTTACTGGAATCAATTATTAAGGTTCCAGAATAGTGCTCATAGTTATACCTTTAGTTGAAGATTTGTTGTTTATGACTGGGGGGGGGGGGGGGGTCGGTGGGTGAAAGCAAAGGATGGATACTGCCTGTCTGACATGACATTTCCATTCGCATCTTCTGACGGTGTTGCAATAAAGATGATAAAGATGAAGGGGTTCACCGGGTGAGTAACATCAAACAAACTATCACGGCAGAAGTTTCGGGCATAGAAAAGTTATGCAATTGATGAGAAGAAAAAAAGAAAGAAAAGAAATCCACATGCTGAGAATCAGTACGTGTAATATCATGGTCATAAGCCCCGAGTTTCCAGGTAACGTTTATGAGAACTGTGTTTTCGTCTCACAATCCCTTGACTTGCGCGCAAGTTCTCCGTAAATTTCTGTCACGAAGTTGCGGAACGGAAAGACTACAAAACAAAAGATTGTGGCTGCACAATGTTCAAAACTTTCTACTTTTCTTACTTATGGAGACGAAAAAAAAAAAAACTTTGAAGGAAAGGCCAGATAAAAAAGAAGCATCCGTCCAGCATACATATGGCGCGTATGTTTATAACTTCAGGTACCACGTGAGAAACTATAATTATGAAGATTTACAGTGGAATCTTGTAATGTTGTTGTTTATTTTCTTCCCTAAAAATCCAGTTTCTAGACACTGTCCAAACTTTGTGCCCCCTTGTAGATGATGTTGACTTTGTTATAGCAATTTTTGGTCCGTTTCCCCCGGAAGTGCGTAAGTGGCACTAGAATAGTATATAGAATGGATAGAAACCTTTTATTTTTTTGTTTTTGTTTTTTTTGTTTTTGTTTTTGCTTGTCAGCTGAAGAAACCCCCACGTGGCGCCGGCGGTGCGCAGATCTACTCACCGTGGTGAAACCAAATATTATCATCATTTATTGTTCATCTCTGACCATGTAGGACTATTGTGATCGCATCAGTGTTTTAAATAAGATATCTTTAGCCACTCATTTCCCAACAAGAGAGAAAAGAACAGCAAACAAACTATGGAGGAAGGCTGTTCTTGTCAGACAGATAGTAGACCTAGTCATATTTTTAAACAGAGAAAAAATGATGACGAAATTTAGTAATTATGATGAGGTAGTGCAGCGGTGGTGGGAATGGTGATTAAAGTTTGAAGGAAGAGTTCCTGCATTATCACATTTCGCAGCCCGCCATTCTTTGAATTACATGGTTTCTCTTATCATTAACAGATATGTATTTATTATTTCATATGTGAGGTGATTTTTAAGTAGAAAGAGCATAATTAGTGAAACATTCCCCGGGAAAAGAAGCAGATAAGACGGAGAGTGTAGCATAAAATATGTTGCATACTTTCAAAATGATGGAGCTAGGGTATAGAAGAGATTCTTCAGGGACAAGGGAAGATTTTAGAGTTGTCAAACTCGCTGTGATGTTGCTAGGTTTTTGTTCAAAAAACTACTTCTTTTGGATAATACTGTGGACAAAATGTGCGAGCTCATAGATGTTCTGTAATATAAGTAAAAGGTCTTTGTAATGTAGAGAAAAGGAACTGATACAGGTAGGTAACTAGCTAGATAAGGTTAATAGTAGTCGAGGATGCAATGCGACAAATCCGCATGACCAGTCCAGCAATTTCGCTTTCGCGTAAAAATTTTTGTCAAAGTAAAGAAAGACCCTGGGCGTTCGAGCGAACAACCTGCCCCTCTCGGTGCCGTATGGAGCACCCGCGCCCTCACACTAGAGGTTTTCGCAAACCAAATTGCTTTTGGTACCCAGCGCGGTGAAAAGCGTTGATTCTTTGACATACGCACGTACACGTCTACTATTCGCGGCATCAGGGCTTGGCTAGCTGAGAGAAGCGGCGAAGTTGAGCGAGCTGAGCTAGCTGCTAGCTGTACTGTGAATCTGTTGTGTGCCCATACCATGCTTATGCACGAAATACGTACGAGCGCTGACCGAGAGGCTGGATCACTTCGGGAATCACCACTGCCCATTTCGTCGTTGTATTCCATGAATTTCTAACTTTTTCCTCCTTCCTACGGATTACTATTGGAACTATATCAACACTCGATTACATCTGGTTAGCCTGTACGGTCTGACCACTTCAATTAGGTGGTATAAGGGAGCTTTGTTTTTGTAAACAAGTAGGAACGGTGGCTTGGTTTCGATTCATTCATCCACAGCGGTGCAAGCTCCACACCTCGGTTTCTCATTCATTCTCGCGCACTTGCTGGCTGGCTGGATGGGTGATTCAACGCAGCTCACGATGTGTAGCTGACGTCGCACGGTCGGTCGGTCGTCTGGCTGTCACTTGCAACAGTAACTTCATACCAAGAAATATATGTAATGTGCATAGACCTCTATTATGTCTCAACATTCACACCACCCAACATTGTTCTGACGAGTATCTTGAATATTTTGGCAAAGCGAAGTACTGCTAGAGTTCTATCATAATCTGCACTAGCTGATTGAGAGAGCCTTCTTCTTCGGGCCCTATTGCATTCGTCTGCAAAGTTCCAGATGTAAAAATGGCCAGTGATAGGACACACATACCGGTCATGGCACCATACTCACTTCTTTCTCTTGGTAAGTTTATGAAGTTCATCAGTTTCTCTGTTTGCTGTAGAAACTAGTATTGTCACTACATGATATACCGGTACTGCAAAGAGTATGATATGAAACTGAATTTATGAATGAAAGTTGATTTGCGCAAAAGTTGATTTTAGCAAATCAACCAAATATGGCAATGTTAATGTTTCTATTGTGAAAAAAAGAAAGAACCGATGATACTTCTGAGTCGGTCAGGATAACTTAAATTAGGACTTCCAATAAGTGATAAATATTTGGTAGATTCTCAAATAATAGTAGTAACAGTAAGAAGATAGTAGTTAGAAACCACTTGAAAAAATCAAGTGGCTAAAGTGTTGATGCATGTCACAAGTCAAACTTGACCAAACGATCGATCTGTATTTTGTTGTTAGGGATACGTTCCCCTTGAGACTACATCTGGGAGAGCTGTAAATGTCAAAAAATGATATCAGTAGGGCGGGATTCAGTATAAAATTGAAGTTGTAATCAGTAAAGGGAAAGAAGTAAGAAATTGGCACGATCCAGTTAGTATTATATCACCTGTGACAAATGACTTATCACACCCTGTGTGAAACATCAAAAATGTTTGAGTTGTGTGGCCTGTTTTATGTCAATTCAAATGGAACACTAAAGAACCCTCCTCTTCATTGTGCACACTGGATCTGTCGGTCACGCTACAGTTCAAAATTGTGTTGTACCTATTTGAAGCACACAGCAATCTAAACTTTCACACTCGACTGCCTCTTGTTCTGCTTGAGTAACCATGCAGACTATACGGCTTCATCTCCATTGTGTAAATTATATGCAGATTCTTACCATGTTCACCTGCTTGGTAAGGTAATGAGGTGCTTAAGTGGTCAACAAATCCATTTGTTTAAGTACAAAAGTAAAGAATATCAAGAAACATTTTTCAATAGGGTTACTTTGATTTATCTGAGGCCAGTTCCTCACCTAGCATTCTATTTCTCGGTGATTTTAAGTGCTGATTTACTTTTTTTTAAGTCAGTGTACTGGCTACTCTCACAAAATACCTTATTTGGGCTAAACTAGAATTTGTTTCCCTCCTGTTTGTGTTGATATGATTGTGAGAATGCAAGCTTGTACATCTTTATCCAATGACTGTACCGGGAACACATTCTTAGAACACATTCTTAGAACAATGTGTAATTTAAATGTCTAGTTGGGAAAAAGCCAGATCTCTGTAGTATTGAAGAAATAGTAAAGCATTATGTATTTTACATAGAAATGCAAGTGAGGAATATTTCACAAGCAGTTTTCATTACCACCATGCAACAAAAACACCTGTATCAAAAAACAAAAACCTGTATCTCTTTGACTGTTTCATGCAACATTCAACAACTTGAACAAGAGAATGGCATTTTCTGTGTCACTATTTTCTTATTTGACCTGTCTTTGTGTGTGTGTGTGTGTGTGTGTAATTTTGCTCACATTTCTGCACATGTTTCTCTGCAACTAACTACACTGTGCATGTATGTCATCAAAAAATTCATAACCTTTGCAAGATTGATTCTCTTGACATTTTGCAGGATTGCATTCACGTGTATAATGTTGTGGTAAACCTTGCTATTCTAAACCGTATCTACTGTTTGCAGGAGCAAGAATATCGTATAGCCTACAAATTTTGCACATCCACGACATTGTAGGTGCACACAATACTGGCAGTGGTCAGCATAAATTAGGGTGTGCAGGAAATTGTCTAATTGGATGTTTAAATGAAAGCAAGACAACACCTGTGTATGTGTACATGTGTATGTGTGTCATCTTGCATCTGTCACTGAATCACTGTGCAATTCCACACGCGCTGTAGATCTGTCTAGATTTCAGACATCTTTTTTGTTAAAAGAATTAGATAATTGTATGACCTTTGCTTGTTTTGGCTTTTTTAAAGTTCTCTGTGTGATGTACTTGTAGTCCTACATGGTGGGGAACCAACCCATTGTGTGATCCTTTTCTGATGATAAGTTTGCGTGAATGCTGTTCATGTACAGATTATATTTGATTTATGTCGCAACTGTTACCTAAGCTAAGGGGGTCATGTTACGGCAGAATTGCAAATAAGGTGACCTGTGTCAATAGTACTGTGCAAAAAATAGTATTTAAAATGTGAACGCTGTAAAACGCCCCATGGCTGGTCTCTTCTCTCATGCTCGCATACATAATGACGTTTACAGCACTCGCTCACCCTCACAGCTGTACACAGCCAGGCTGTAATATCTCTCCTTGTCTTTCTCCCTTCCTTGTATTGCCTGTCACTATGAGGGACTTCCTCTGCATGAAGCAAACACCTGTGGGGTGGGGTCACTCGGGGGTGCCCCCTTGCTTTGAGATGACAAACCCCAGTGTGAGAGCACTGTTGGTAATCCTCCCCAATTCGGGATAATTAGCATAGGATGAACTTGACAAAGGAGGGGGGGGGGGGGTCCTCTGCCTAGCTAATTGTCCTAATTGCGTGATCTTTGACAACCATCACCTTGGAGCTGCTTTATAAGTGCTTACAAAATGAATACACAACTGGGACAAAGGACAGGAACAATGGTCTTTGAATAGATTTTTGTGTGGGTTTTAATCACAAGAACAAAGTAGTTGCATACCAGATTAATTCATTGATGCCCTTTAAATACAATGTAACTGTGTACTGTGAGGATTCATACTTTGTAGGGTGTATTTGTAGTATTGTATGGTGTACTTTATGCTGCATACAGCTGTACTTTACATACAAGTGTATGTGCCATTGCATGCACTCTGCCCTGGCTCTGCCAAGAGATTGCACTGCCTCTGGTACCAATAAAGGGTAATGAAATTTTGTCATTCTTGTTGTTGAATCCACTAGCAAATATCTTGACAAGAATGAAAAAACTAAATTAAGGAGATATGTGGAAGTATACAATTTGTACATTGTACATACGGGTAGTTCATATTGTACAGTAGGTCAAGGTATATAGTAGAATCAATCTGAAAGTGGAATAAAATATCTGCTTTCACAGTGATTGTCTGATATGATAGTGAAATTAGAATGACAGAAATGTAGAAGAATTGTATGGCTGTTGAAGTTCCATCTGAGTCCCTCATACACTGTATGCCTCTTTGTGTAGCATTACATCCAAACATGCACATTGTTTTACATTGTCTGTTGTAATTGTGCTTGCATTATATGCAATGCTTTTAGAAGTTTCCTTTTGCATTGGACAGTACATTTTAATACAAATACTTGATTGCTGCAATTTTACATCTGAAGCATCATTTAATTAGTTTCTCTTCACTGATGACAGTAAAGCTAAAGTCTTTTGCCTAAAATGAAGCATTGCATGAACGCACACACAAAACAGCATTCAGTGCCATGGATATTTTGTTGGTTAACATTACTTAAGAATATGTTCAGATTAATATTGATGTATTTATGAGTATACAGTAGGCCCTATAACATGCACATTAACAATGAATATCATTAAATTACTTGTGCTTCTCCTGATATTATTCATACTCATATTATGACAAAATATGTTTTGTTCCTCCTACAAGCATGATGATATATGAGCACACTGACTTTACCAATGAAAAAACAAAACAAAACAAAACAAAGCAGAACAGTTGCTTTTATACTGTGCAATGTTCTGCAATAATGTTCAAACCTGTACAAAGAACTATATTACATCAACTTGCCCAGTGGCAAACAGTGATATGTGCTTGTGGATTTGGAGTATCCTTTATAAACTACAATATAAAGGTTCTACTCTTCACTTGGGCAAGAGATTAAAGGTGATGATGAGGCGCCGGTGTCACGTTACACCCTGTGGAAAGTCCCACAATAGATGCTGATGAAACTGGAGGGATTCTGGAGTGGTCACGTTCGTATGCTAATCTTGTTCACCTTTAACATACTCTGTAGCAGGGAATCTGTTGCTCATAATAGTGCTTCAGAATATCAGGGCATCTACAGGCTACATTTCAAGTACGAACAGTGAGGGCATCCACTGAACTAAGCTGGACAAGACTTGATGATAGGCACAATGTAGGTTGTGTGCTGCACTTGAGATTAAGAATCTAGTGAAAGAAATTTTCTAATGTCTAATGTGCAAAACTTATGTTTTTCATTTTTGTTGTGTGTATGCAGTTTCTTTTTGGATAAAATTTTAGAGTGATTCAAAGTTTTGTGAGACATTATAATTGTGAGATTATGACTTGTAACGTAAGAAAATCATTGTCTAATTTTTTTTTTGTCAACGACCCATCAGATGTCATTTACAACCCATCACCATTCACAATATTCAACAAAGAGGTTGGGTCAACTTGCATTGTAATGAGCTATAATGGATTTAAGATACAGGATATTTTACACTGTACACGTGTATGTGGCCATTGATGCATACATGAAAATTTCAACTTTGAAGGGCCTGTATAATGTCATATAAATTCGGATTGACCTGAAATTTGGTGAACATACATGTATTCTCCATAATATTACAAAGCGATTTCATGTGAAAACAATTATATCTGCTTTACGGACTAGCAAACGGATGCAAATGATGCATGCCAGATTTTGGAAGTATGCTCAAAATGGCCTGAAACATAGGCTATGCAAAACAATTTCCAAGTAATTTTGAGCATTTTTGAAATTAGTGCGTATGCATGAATCGTGTTAAAAGTTATATTTGCATAGGCCTTCCAAGTTTGATTTAAAAAAAATGACTTTTGGTTAAGGAATGATCAATCATATGACATTATTAAAAATTCACAAAATAGTACCTGGATGACATGTACATGTTTGTACATTGTAAAAGGTGAAAGACCATTGTCAAAAACTTTCAATGGCTAGATCAATGAGAAATGACCGATGGCAAAGTTCACATGACTTGGTGATGGCTTTTTAGAACTGTATTCACAAAAATTGGCAGAAAGAAAGGAGAAAAAAGAATCCAAACATTTAAACACAATTGGTGATACCCTGATAGTGTATCACCTATTAAGGTGGAAAATAGTGCTGTTTGATGGATGAAACAGGTGATAAATTTTACAGAAACATTTGCAAAAGTAATCACAACTTCTGTGTTCGCCTGTATTAGTGTTCTGGTAGAATAAATGTTTATAATACACCATTCCTGATGTTTGTGTGACTGCTTGTGAACCCAAGACAGGGCCTGTCACTCATTGTTTCCCCAGCTTCCATTCAAAATAACTATTTATTAAAGATATATTGCCCTTTAATTGTACATGATGACAAGCATGTACACACTAGTTTTCAATATCCATGCAAGTGGGTTCCTGTACATGGACCCCTCACTTTTATTGGGGAAAAATTTCAATAAAAGCAAAGCTAGGTATTTGCTTTTTTTTCCTTTTAGGAGAGATAGTTGAGGCTTGTGTCCCTAAAGGGCAAGTAAGGGGAAAAAAATCAATTTAAGAATCTAATTTCAACCATGGCCCCCAGCCATAATTGAATTGGAATAACCTGCTGCACCGTACAAAGTGTAGAGGTTTGGCTGAAATGAGACTCTCTGTCACTCACTGTGAATCATTGCAAATAGGAGGGAGTAGTTGAACTACCGTATGAACTGAAATTTTAAAGGTGGTGGCCCTTTAAACAGACATGAAATTCAGTGAGATTTAATGCCCCCCCCCCAAAAAAAAAAAGTTATGAAGCATCATCACAAAAATTATGTATTAAAGGTTGTGGATTATTTTCTATTATGTGCAAGAAGTGAATGTTGAGTTTGTGTGTGTGTGTGTGTGTGTGTGTGTGTGTGTTTGTGTGTGTGCACTTATCCATGGTGTAAAATGAGGACACACATACGAACTTGACATTTAAACTGAGGACACACAGAGAACCGAGGATGTCCTCGGTACACAGACCATTCCAAACAGTCTGCTCTTTCATGCGTTTGCATGTAGGGGTACATTATGTTTGTAGGTCCTCGATTAGCATAATATTGTAATACAAGTGGAAGTCCTCTGGTAGATGGTAATATACGAATGAGTCCTCGATTTACAAGAGTCCTACTGACACACAGGTCTTCGGTTATGTGGTAAAATTCTTATGGGTAAAACAGGTCCTCGGTTTCCACCATAGACGCGTATGTGTGTGTGTGTGTGTGTGTGTGTGTGTGTTTATGTGTTTACATCGTATGTGTTTATACTGTACACTACATGTATGCCTATGTGTTTGCAGGTGTGTGCTGAATTTCGTTTTATTTCTGTGACCTTGAGTATAATGTATGATACCATCAATATTGATGTGGTTCATTTGAAGGATATGATTTCAAAGATTTTGGCCCTTTTAGACATGAAATTTCAGTGAGATCTTACACAAAAAAAGTTAGAAAGCATGATTCAAGCAATTATGCACCAAAACTTGTGTTTATTTTATTTTATTTTTTTTTAAGGCAATATCTACCACTTGTAGATAAAACAAAAACCTAGCTTAAATGTGCTTCAAAATAGTTCTAAAATGTGAGTTAGGGATAGAAACAACCGGTGTAAAAAAGTTAATCATTATAATCACTGTAAAGTAATTGTTAAATATACAAAATGTGAACAATAGTTATAATAAAATTGTTTCTAAACTAAACCATCTACAGTTATGGTTTAATGATAAAATTAATGATATCTCCTTATATTTTAGGCTTTATTGCAAAATTGTTGTGGTTGGGTGTTTTGTGATGCAACTGACCTACATGTTGTACACACATGGATAAGCATTTCTTAAATCACTGCTCCGAATGGTAAACAGTGCCTTTAAGCAAAGAAGTGAGTGTTGTGTGTGTGTGTATATGTCTGTGTGTGTGTTTGTGCATGTGCTGAATGTCATTTTATTTCTTTGACCCTTGCGTATGATGCCATCAATATTAATAATTATGATCCTTGTGAAGGAGACCACATTCATGCAAAAAGCAAATTACATTTTATGCCTTACTCAAGAGCAGAAATGCGTACCGTACACAATAGAGGTTGTACAACCTGCATGTTGAAAAGCATACATGTATTAAAGTCTTTTCAATTTTTACAGACATTGTATCTTGCATATTGCACTGTAATTTTGTTTTAATTTTGTTTTGTGTTGTCTTATTCATCATTTATATTTTTTCACATTCAAAGGTAGGTTGCAGTGCAGCAAAATTTGATAGATTATCTTTCAATATTTCTTGCAAAATATTTGTATTGTTACAGTTAACTATGTATACAAGTGTACATTGTAAATACAATGTACAATGTATCTGGAATACAAACTACAGTATTATGTGTAATTTACAGTTCATTCATTTACCCATTGCATATTCAGAAGTCATTTTGGTTTTAAAAACCTAAAATTGAAATGGGTGTATACAGTTGTGTATGCAGGATAATCAGTTTGAATGGAGAGTAAGTTTATGTTGGAAATACATGTACCGGTACCTAAGAAGAATTGGCTTTGAAAAGCAAAGTTAATTTGCTAAATTTTACTGGCCGACAAATTTTCTTAGACTCTAACAATGATCATCAACCCAATAATTACCAATTTGTGATGTCTGTAGATCCAAAGCAAAATGTGAACTGTGGTTCCAAAATTATTCCACTTCTCATGTTAAAAAACCCAGAAAGGTATATAGATTCACATTGTACATCATAAAGCAATATGATGTGTGTATTCAATGAGTCAAAAGGACTCAAACCATTCCTCTGGTGTCTCTGTTTATAATGCTACTCCTGACTATGTACAGTGTAGATGAAAGTGGTGTGCTTGTATTGATTTGGAATAAAATACAGGGTGTCGATTTCTTCAGGCCACTCTAGTGGTATTTACTTTATTGATCTGTTTATTTTGAATGCATGCAGTACTGGCATGTAATTGCTCTTTCATGCTTATTTTGTGATATGCTCTACAGAGAAAGATCCCTTATTTTATTTTTCCAAGTTGACCATATTACTTTGATATTTGTTTATTTGTCTGGGACCTTGTTCATGTTTATGTATAATGCAAGCAGGACACGGAAATTACATTAGATTCTCATTTTATGATTTACAGTGTGTGGCATTATATTTCATACATGTAATATTTCACTCAACTGGGTTCACTTGTATCAGATTTCATATCAGATTTTATTGTGACCATAAATTCGGGCCAGACTCATATGAAGTGTACCAGTAATCGCAGGTTGAAGCCAACTATGTTGGTCAGGTACATCATCAGCCGGGAGGCACAAGATTGACACATGTATACATTGTACTATATGTATGTAATATACAACAGATTGACATAGTGAAATATTCCCTTCTTACATTGGAATATTAATGTACATTTTAGGTTTGACACCATCCTTTGTCTGTGTCACAGTTAAATTGAAATATGACTCTTAACTGCTTTGATTACATTTTCTGTTGGATATCAGGTGTCTTCCAGTAAATGTAAACAAATCATTATTGTTTTTATCAATAGTTCAGTTTGCATAAATTGCCTGTAAAATCAACACATAGCAGAATGCAGGTGTCGTTGAAACTAGATACATATATGTAGTGTGTTTAAATAGCATTGAAGTAGGAATGTATGCTATGATACATGTATATTCTGTACAGTTATTGTACATGTATTTAGACACAAAATACCTGTCAGAATTATCATTTATGTCACATACATGTTTGTGATCTTTTCATGAAGTATACAATTGTACAAATATTTACATGTACACTGTAAGTGCTTGAAAAATAGACTTTCAGTTTCAGTTTGTAGGCCTATTATTTCTCCACTTCTACAAGTATCTTTAGCTGAGAAAGGCAACACAAAAGGTAATATGATCAGACAGAAACAAATTTAAGGGACAAGAAGGGCATACAGTACCTGAATTTTAGAGAAAAGTTGAGAGAAGGGATATTATTTTTAGAAGTATTTATTTAGAAGTATGGAGTTATAAGAAAAAAATGACTCTCCCCATAACTAAAGATGTACTTTGTAAGCCTGCAGCATCAATCACACCCACAGACTGTCTGGCTTATAAAATGTACGGTACAATTGTATGTCAGCGGAAGATTTCCCAGGCAGTGCTCTGTACAGTCTACAGATCTGTCATCCTCATATTGACAAAGAGCCCCATAGCATGGTTGTAAACCTGCAAGGTGGAGTCTATGGTAAACAAGATGTGTTGACTGGACTGTCATGTTTGACTATTAAGGAGAGATATGGGGAGGCCTTTGTTTATAAACTAGATTCAGACTGTGGTGTGTAGTACAGGTACACAAGCTTTAGATGGTGGTCAAAAGAATCTGTATACTACGCAATGCACTGTACCTGAGGCTGTCTATGATTTACGCACTTGTAAAATACGCAATGCTGCAAATGATGCAAAGAAGTGTATTATCTACATGTACCTAGTAAAAAGTATGCAATGTGTATGAACTTGTATGCATGATAAACCTGTGAGAGATCGTGCAACAATGCCGTATTCCTTCATTTTTCTTTTCATGACTATTGATACACATGTACATTGTATTTTTATATCCATTGCATATCTACTTTTTAACTTAACAGTGCCTTTGTATTAAACTGTCAGACCCTCACTACTTATACATCTCTTACACATACAATACACACTCACACCAGGGAGGTGGAAAGAAAGACTACTTTCCCCCTCCCTGCTCACACTCAAGCTCGCTCACACACACACATACACTCATACTCACACTTACTTCTATTTACAGCTTGCATTTCATTAAACTGTAATTTCCTGAACCAGGGTTGACCTACTTTAAACAGAGTGAACAGGGCATTGGTGCACTTGCCTCTCCAGGCGGTGTCAATTTTTTTTGTCGTTGTTGTAAAAAACGACTGCGAGGAGCTTGATGTCTTATGTACGAAGGCAAGTGATATGGGCTTTGACATTTACCGTTGTGAAATTCACTATGTGGAAATCGAAGAAGCGAGTCGGTTGCGCCGGCATATGGGATGAAAGCTGCACAGTTTGGTCTCACACTAGTATTTTGCTATCTCTACAGTATTAGGTATAACCATTACAAATTCATAGCTGTCATTGTAGCTCATCTTTGGAATCTTGGCATTGAGTAAATAATCGAATGTTGACTGCGAAGTCTTTTATCGCGTACATGACTCTGTTCTATGCAAGATCCTATGATTAGATAAAGATATAGTTATCTGTCTCTTGAAAAGGTCAATAGTTCAACTTTCATTGTGACATCAAAGATGTTTGTTCATCATATTTTGTTAATGCAGATTCATGCTGCATTCACAGAGTGTGCAGTGAGAACAGTGTGATAGTCACTGCCAGCCGTCTTTTCTTTGAGGGTTTGGTGCTTGCGTGCTCTGTGACATCCATTATGTACATTGTACACAAATGCCAACAGGTGTACATTGTATAGAGAGTGTACTTGGTATGGAAAGGCTGGGCAGTGTTTACACTGTACACTACATGTAGGTACACTTGCACTGTCAAGAATTACTCTTCTCTTTAAACTTCTGCATAGTGTGTGCATACTTCAAACAAAAATTGACTTCCTTCTTGAGTCATAACACACCTCATGAGATTCACCTTGGGTCAGTGATTCAGAAGTTGACCCTCAGAGCTGTTGGTGCATGTCCACATGGTAGGAGTAAGCATGCCTTGAGCCTTGAAAGTTGGGAAATATCATCGGTTGAGAATGATAAGGGCGTTAAGTGACCACAAAACCCATAGTGTTCGAGAAGACTTAAAGCCCTTCTCATTCTCAACAGACGATATGATATGTTAAATATATATATGTATGAACATATAATAATATATTTGTAGTAAAATCATCAGAGATGTAAGAAGTGTTATAAATACTGGATTTTTTGTGTTTTATGCATGTAACTTGTTTTGGTAACTCTCTATCCATTTTTTAAATCATTGAAATTTCTTTACATCTGCAATGTAGATGTTGCAAAACTCGGACAGAGCAAAGAAAGGGGAGGGCGCAAGGATAGAGTTTTGGTCTTAAACCCATATTATTACATCATGTACAGTAGTACTGTATGTCAGTGACTGGATGATGAAGGATAGCAGATGTTAAAACTTGTGCTCATGTGAGTGCAAAACTCTTGATGGGTGTCTTATTCCCTCATAGGGTATAGTGAGAATGATGACACCAACTGCCTGTGTGGAAAGGAGCAGATTATGCAACATCTCCTTGTCTGTCCACTTCTACCAGAGCCTTGCACAAAAGAAGATACCCTGGTAGCTCTAATGCCTTGTGCCAGGCAGTGCATCCAACATTGGATTGGAAGAATCTAACCTTCCCTTTGCATAGTGACTTGAAAAGAAGAAGAAGAAAATTATCACAAAAAGCACTAATTTGTGGTGAAATATACATGTAGAATCCTTACTCCGACCTTATTAATGTTGCATTTCAAGTGTTTTTAGGTCATACTGGTCACCATACAACATGGTGACCACCTGTAACATTTTTTGAAGTTTTTCCCATGGATGTCCCTGATACACTGTATGTGACAAGATACTAGTCTGTATGACAGTAGGTCTACATGAGGAAATCCTTCCCATTACCGGTAACCCTTTATCAGTGTCATTCCAGCCTACAAAAGCAACCTGTAGACATGTACATGTACATGTATGACTGACTGTAGAGCACCTGCAGTGAAACAGTTGCAGCACCCTGTATGTACAGGGTGCTGCCTACTACATTGTATGCAGGCCTAGAGCGGTGGTATTCATGTCACATTAATATTGAGGCAAAATTGTGCCAGGTGTTACTGTAAATTGGAGTGATGTGTGATGAAGTCCAATGTGGAAATTTAGAGACACTTCAATGGTGAATTCGTCAACCCACCATGTTATGTATAATCAGTCAACAGTAAAGATTCTTTAGCAGAAAAATATGTTGAGAAAATCACTACAATTCAGTATTGCTGCTTGATCAGGAATTGAAAGTGCTGTATGAAATTTCATAAGTACAGATTTGCATGTGTCCTCCTTATAAAATTTATTGCTCTGAAGGAGTGAAAAGCTTCCTCAGGGATGCTGTATCTTTCCTGGAAGTGTAATACTCGGCAAAACGTATCGGGCGCTGTGTTTGAATTCCACAGATGATCAAGGCCTATTTTGTGGGATGCAACTTTTGTGGAGCTGATGGGGTGTGGAATTATCCCTCTGGAAGAACTAGATCAATCCATGGCTTTTGACACTTGATACAAGCCTGATCATCATGAGCTCTGCTGACCAGAAATCCTTTCAAGGCAGTTAGAAAAAGGGATTGCCACCATGCGGACGACAAGAATTGAAAGGAGATCAGAGGGGAAGCAGGAAGAGTTTCATGAGATGGTATTTGTGTCTAGACCCTCGTTAATACCGGCCCCCTATTGTTTGCCTGATGTGGATTTTGTGCCAAAATTGCTCAATTTTTGGTGTTCTGACAATAGCAGTTAGTCATGATTGGCAACAAGGGCCACCATCACATCAGTTTGTTTGTTTGTTTGTTTGTTTGTTTTTTCTTTCTGACAGATCACCATATTGAAAATTTGCTGAAAGAATGCATGGGATTGTGGTTCTTTTAAGTGAGACTACCCGTGTTGTTTAAACTTGAAGGCAAGATGTACAACCTTGATATATGTGGAAGAGGATGTAGAGGCATATTCAGTTGTATACGTGGTTAACTGAATATCACAGAGTCAGAGAAAAGGCATGGCCATTTACATAATCAGTTTATGTGGATAATGAGAATGCAACAATCAAACTTGGCAGGAAATGACTTGCCATTTAAATTTGGGAACATATTAAAATGTCTGTGAAAAACTGTGGCCTAAATTGCGGTGTCTTGTATGCCATTATCCCCTCAGCTGCCTCATAGTGCAGAAGTACTGAAAGCTTGCCTGTGTTGCTACAATACTCGTCTGATGTATACACACAACTTTGTAAAGTGAATCTGGTATATCAGCAAGTGCTGTGTGTCTATGTGGGTACGTGTATGTGTGTGTGTGTGTGTGTGTGTGTGTGTGCACACACTAACCATGTTTGTCACAAAGAGGAACGGACCAATTAAGATATGACTAATTAATATCCTTGTCAGTGTGTATCTCGAGTCCATTCATTCACTCCCTACAACAACCCTGAGAATCTTCCCACATAATATCATGCACACAGATGTCTTTCAGGAATGATCCTGCTCCAGTGATGACAACCTTGCAGTGACATACACACCATAGCCCTAAATGCCAGATGGAAGAGATCCTAGTAATCAAACATTCTTCTCCTATGGTAGCATCCTTCAAAGCATATGGAAGCAGAATAACTCACACAAAGTATACCAGAGAAAAAAGGATTGAAAAGGAGAAGGTCGTCAGTATAGACATCATGTTTCATTTATACCCAAACCTTGCTTCCTGCTTACTTACAATCTTGTCTTTATTCACAACATACATGTAAATCTTGCCCTTGTCTTTAAAGTGCAAATTGTTTTGGAGCATGATTTTTTATTTTTTTATTTTTTTTTGCTAAAAAGGTTTCAAATATACATTTGCTGTCTTACTGTTTGTAAAGTTCATTTCAGAAAGCTTTCTTCAGTATAGTCTCATAGACACCATTTATGTTTTCGCAGAAATGTGGAATCACTACAATTTATAGAATCCAGTTTTACAGAATGAAGAATTGTCTGCAAACAGTGCTACAGTGATGTGACCGAGAGAGCTATTTTGAGATGTTTTGTAGGATGCTATAATTGATGACTTACTTAACAGTAAAAAAAATGGGTTGAAAAAAGATAGTCCAAGGTCTTCCATGAATATTGCATAGGGGCAATAAATCTCATACTGCCAGAATGAAGTGAGATATTTTGCCATGAGGTTGGCAGAGTGTTGTAAGAGTTCATACAGCATCTCTGAAGAATTCTGCACTGCCTTTATTTCGCTATCAATTCAGTAAACAAAGTTTACAAGTAATTTAGTAACAACAATGTTCCTCATGGTATATTATATGATCATGACAAACAAATCTGAAATTATAGGGCTATAGCCACACACTCATACCTACACGTTTCCAGTTGGGAATCCAGGGGGGGGGGGGGGGCACACCGGGTGCGCCCCCCTCTTTTTTGTTAAAACAAAAGAAATAAAATGAAAAATGGGGGGGGGGGATGCCCCCCTCCCTTAATTTCGTAAAGGTGCCTCCCCTTTACGGAATTCCTGGATCCGCCCCTGTGCTTCATTTGTTGACACACATAGTGGTGATACAAATACAAATAAAATGTATTGTGAGACTTTGTGCATCTTTAAAGTAGGTCAGTATATTTATTCTGTATCCAACTTCTCTAGGAAGTAAATTTTCATAGCTAGCAGTAATGAGGATATTAGATTGAATGTGTAGGAAAAAAAGCAAGAAGAAACATTGTAGATAATGGACTGCATCAGTGATTAGTATAGTGTGGAATGATCAGAGTAATTAGTTTAATACTGCAAAGTGCATTTCAGCAAGCATGACATAAACTGGCCAGCTCAAATGAATAGCTCATTAAGATGAGCTATTATGTAACAGTGTGAATCAGATGCATCACCCATTTATTAAAGTGTCACATCATGTGTATAGCACCCATTGATGAATAATATTCAATTTAGAAGGGTTTTCTGCCTTCCCAATAAAACCTTGTAAGGTCTGTGTGCTAATGCTATAACTTTGTCCTGTAGAGAAAGGTCTAGAAATACTCCAAATGCAATTTCACGCCATAGTCAAGAAAGCTTTAAACATGTGAATATATACATTAGATAAAGAGAATGGCAGGAAATTCATTGAGATTTGACCATCACTTTGACTGTTATGGAATTCTGAATGTGTTATGACAGTGCAAGTGAAATGATGTAAGCGTTCAGAGGGACACGAGTTTGGACTGCTAGGGAGTGATGCCTCGGGATGGACAGTAACATCATCAGTTAGCAGTTCTGGGGATGTGTCATAAGGCTGTTCTTAAAGTTACAAACGACTGAAACATGTTCTGATGTGCATTAACTTATCAGAATTTCAATAATCAGCACAAGAACTGATCCGTCGTTCGTAAGTCGTTCGTACCTTTAAGAACAGCTTTATGAAACACCCCCGTGGTCTGCATACAAGTGGTTAATAGTTGTGTGAAGATGAGCATGTACTTCATGTGAACATGTTTTTACCATCAAGTCAGGTTTATAATGCTAGTCCAAGACGAGTCTCGTCATATTTTGCCTGATGTTACAACATGACAGCAGGCTGAATGCCTGATTGCAATCTGATCGAGCGAAAAACGTATCATTTAGATCTCTAATGCGACAGCCAGTCAGAATTCTGTTGTCCCTTTTTTTCTTGTTCTCCCCATGAACATACTGTGCCAATGCAGCATCTTTACTGCGGCAGATGGCGGACATTAATGTATTGGTATGTCAGTGCGTGTTGTTGTCCTCCTCTTCTCCGCTGTGGCATTTAAGGAGCGGGGTTCACACGCTGTCCCCAGGGCCCGGCTCCTACTCAGCCTTCTGCCTGTCCACTGCATACAAATGAGCTCCGGGAGCCAGGCAAAAAGAAGAAGAAAAACACACACACACACACGCACACACCGAAAAAACGAGCAGCACAACGGGAATTAAGTTGCAGGGGAGAGCGAAACCGTCGAAACTCTTCCATTCCTTGTCTGCTTTGCTGCCAAAACAAGTCAGACGGACGTCACACTTTGACTTGCAGCCCAGGGATTGACTGGCAGCTGGGGAAAACAAAAAGAGGGAGAAAAAGAAAACACAATTACACAGACAAGATGATGTACATTGAGCCTCGATGGTAGGAGGTCAATATGTTGTCCCACATATTGATATCTGTGTCAGCAGCTTGTAGAAGACGTATAGTACATTGTAGCTTGTAAAGTAAATTTTTGGAGTTTGATATTCGTATTGTGGTTCTGTATGATGATCAATTTTCCCTGCATTAATAGTCATCCAGGGCAACTTTTAAAGAGTTTGTGGCTGGTATTTTGGTCACCTGAACTGTACCTGGGATTTAAAAAGATAATACAAAATGTATGCCATCTGGAGACTCAGTTATATTCCTGAGTGGCACCTCAATAGTTCACTCAAACTACCGCACATGATGTACATGTATGATTTGAGAATCACTAGTGCCAGTGTATACTGTATACGCTATATATTTCGCGGGGGTTTTATTTTCGCGAATTTCGCGAGAATAAAAAAATCACCTTCCAAAATGAATCCCTTGCCTCGATGATACGAACATTTCAGTACTAGTATACCATGTCATGGCTTACCGAACAGACCATACTGGCTAAGCTTGTTTACGTACATATAGCACGTCCACGTCTACTTACGAATACTGTAGAGAGCCAATCCATTATCGCAAGGGGACCCACTCGTCAGAAATCTAGCGCGATGGACTTAACCACTTCAAAAATGTTGAATTCTAACTTACTAGTTTGCAGAGTTTGGTAAGTTTTTTTTCATGCAGTGTATAACTAGTATCATTCTCATTTAAAGTAAGTTGAAAATTCACACATTCTTTGCCACTTCATATTTTCTCTGGTCCCCCAATCGCGAATTTAACCACTCACGAAAATGTGTGACAGCGGCAATTCGCGAAAATTTATGTACGCGAAAATTATAGCGTATACAGTACACTGTACAGGCCTATGCAAGGAATGAAGAGCAAACATTTATTCAACATGTCTCCAAAGAAACTAAAGATGAGCATAGGAAAATATGTGTTTTTTGTTTTTTCATGATACAAAGTGTATGTTATTTCTTCACTACGGACATGTATCAATGTCTTGTATCTAATATAGAGAAAGGAAAATGTTGCCTAGGATTTTACTAACTTCTAAGTAACATATAGTTGCCCTACACTGACTGGGACATAAGGTTGTTGTTGTTGTTGTTTTAAATACTGTCATGCCAGAATGTCTGCAGCACTTGATGGATGAACAGTCATTTATCATTGTTTATTGTTTACAAGTCTAGCTCGATGTAGTGTCCGCTTCTCTTCTCTTATTGGTAGGAGAACTTGCCTCTAACTAGCTGCTCTTTCATAGATCTGTACTGGATGGTGTTGGCCAGTGTCTCAAGTTGCGTGTGCACCTGCCTTTGAAACATACTCTTCACTAGATTGTTTCCTGTTTTTGGGGTCCGATTTCAGGGCTATGCCACATCTTCCTGGCTTTGTCCTGTTCACACGCACAGCCAGTGTTAAAGGTACTGGTCACCCATAAGTGATGGACACACCTCAAGATTTGCCGCAATATGCCCCATTGGGTAATAACATTTAAAGCAAAGGCGTTGGAATATTGCATGGTTTACATTACATTGCTTTGTAGTATATCACGTGTGTTATGTTTCCATCAAACCTCTTTTTATTTTCAAATCACCCTATCACAGATGAAGTAAATTTCTGGGAATCATGTATTCATAAGGATAAGTGCTCATGAGCATTATATAGATATTGATCATAAAAGTAAAAAGTGTCATAAAGAATTCATTATAAGCTTAATGTTTAATCAATGGCTACAGAAAGTTGAATTGTACAGTAATTTATAATCAAATCTCCAAATATTGACAGTGATTTACTACTCTTTGACATTTGCAGACTGATAAACACATTTATGAAAAAATTATAAATGTTGCTTTGTTCCTTTAAATATGCTTGTAGTTTGTGTCAGCCCTGTTGTTTCATGTCAACCCTTTCAGGGCTAGAGTCTTAACATGTCATTGCTAGTGCTTGTTGTATTCCGGTGTTTGGTGTTGAGAGGGTCAATAAAAAGATGGACAATGCTATGTGTTGCTTTGCAGCAGCTTGTACACTTTACATGCATAGTTTGCTGTTACTTCAGAGGGGTATTTTGGTGCAGAAGCAGACCCTACACTGTATGTTAGATTTTTATGTGTGGAGTCATAGAAAACCATGCCAGAGCACAGGATACGTACAACTGATAGGTTTGAGGGCACATCCGATATCTGGCAGCCGGCAGGAAATTGCCGCCGATCAGAGTATCAAATTTTAAGCTCAGGAGGATAATCTTGTGAATTGTGATTATCTGGTTTTTATTGTTTCCCGCTGTCATTGTGAGAGGCCATGTTTTGTTTTCAATCCTACAAGTGGTGGGCGTTGTTGGCCTGCTACTTTCACATTCAGAGGCACAGGATTCTCCGGTTAATATGATGTGTCCCTAGAACTGGCCATTTCCCCTGTCCATGATGACACTGGGGAAAAACACACCTACAAAGAACAGCATTCTTTCTGCTTTTGCCCTACTGTCAGGCCCACACATCTATGTGTCATGTACCAAATGGCTCATGTCTGTAGTATGCTGAAATTATCCTTTTCTCTCTTCTTAAAAAAAAAATCAGAACTATAGTTTTAATTGTTCAAAGTAAGCCTTCTGTTTCGTCACACATCAGTGATAAGTATAGGGTTGGTCCTCCTTTCTGTTGTGTCCTTTTATTTGTGGTTTGTTCCAGAAATATTGACACTGTCAGGGTCAAGGTTTAGTTCATAGGTGTGTGGCTTTACCACTCCCGTGATTGATCAAAGACAAGTAAACTAATGATTAAAGTGTGACAGTATGAGGAGGTATTTAAAAAGGGGGAGGAGGGAGGGGTGGGGCAGGGGAGAAGGGGAGGGGAGGAGGTGATTTGAATCTGGCTATACTTCCTGCATCACAAGGGACAACTAGGGCCTACAAGGTACATACAGGTTCCACCTCCGTGGTACATGTAATGTTGCAGTTTGAAAGGAGATTACTGTGCAAGAAGACAACAACTATCTGCGTAGGCCCATGTACATAAACTGAAAAAGCACCATTCTAATCACGATTTAAATCACATTTTTGCATTTTTGTTCACATGTACACAGGCAAAATGAATCACAATCCAAATCGCACTTGCTCACAAAGAAAAATTGTGACCTACATTGTACATGTAGATTGTAAATTCCACTGGTTCTAGGGAGGCCAAACTTTACATGCGAGAGTCTACCAGTTTGACCTGATTTTAGCCCAACTGTCCTGTGTCCCATGTCCAACATGCACATGGCATTATGCGATATGAAAAATTGTAACAAAATTTCACAGGGACTGTTCATACACACTTTGCACTACAAATGATTACGACTATTTCAGAAATTTCACACTCTTAGGGGTGCAAGGGTTGGGAATTGAATCTCACTATTAGGAGTGATTATTATGTCCACACATGTTTTAGATTTGGTAATAATGTGTAATTGTGACTGTTGATGGCTGTGTGAAGGGGCCCAATATCTGGTGAAGTAAGGCAAGGGTGGGCTCTATATGAGTGTGAATAAGCACCACAGGTAATGGGTTGAATCAGACTCCTGGCAAACACAAAACATGATTTCCTGTTTACTCTGAGCAAACAGATTTTAGTTTGCACACTCTATGCTTTATCACTTGCATAGTTAGATACCTGAGGTGGATGAGTGGCTGTGAACGCGTCCCTGATTTTTAAGTATACAGGTGATAGATGTACAGTACGCGCAATAAGAAACGCCTCCGTCAATTTCGTTTTCCAACGAAAGTTCGTTATCGATCGAGTAGCAACGAAATCTGGACGAAATTTGGACGAAATTTCGTTATCGATCCAGTAGCGACGATTCTGACGCTTTGTGGACGCTTTGTGGATGATTTCACGCACGACCGCCTGCTCAATTCCGTTCGGTAAATGCGTTGCTCGTTCGGAAAATGCGTGTTCGGAGCTCGGCAGTTTCGTCCAAATTTCGTTAGAAGCGTCCGTGATCCAAGGCGCACATGGAATACAGTACACACGTGTGTGTGTAGTGGCCACAGCCGCTAGCCGGCAAGAATCACTGCAAGACGAAGTAGCACAGCGGTCGGGAATGAGAACAGTAGACAGGCGTGGAATTCACCTGATAAACATGATAATATTAAAATGGTAACATGTATACATACACTATATCGATGCCGTTTTTATTGAAGCAATTTGTAAAAGTTTTAGTTTCCCTTACCCTAGCTGTATACGGTACCGTTATCAGATTATTCACTGCATTAAAACCACCTGATACATCACATGGATACATGCGGGCCGCATGTAACCAGGGAATGTGCACGTGTGGGAAAGGCGAGTGCGCCGTGTGTGCGTCGCCATTGCTATGGCATGGCTCGCTCGGCTGAACGAAACAGAGATGTACGATGTACTGTGTAGTTCACGTGTTTGTTTGTTTTTTTACAAGCAGAAAATAAACAACTGTTGATCATGAAATAGACTAAATTACCAATCAGAGATCATGTGATTCGGGTTCATAGTATTTAAGAGAAATCACGCAATTTTGGCGAGGGTGAACCCACAGGAACCTTATCGTAGAATGCCGACCAAAAAGAAAATGGTTTCACTAAAATTGCGTGAACGTAAAATCCATTTGAGTATAGAAAGAAAATTAACCCCCAAAAAGAGGGAAAAAGAAATTAGAAGGATTTGTCCGCCGTTATTTGGTCATTAAATATATTTTCTTTCTTCAGCAATTGCGCGTTACATTGCCCATTTTTTTATTAAATCAGGGCCCTGTTGCATAAAACCCTTACCGCTGGACTACCTCTCCTTTCTAGCGGTAAGTCTTCAAATTAGCGGTAAATTTTATAATCCTTGATGCTGATTGGCTGTGATGCCTAATTTTGACGGTAGTTACCATTGAAATTCAATGGTAAGTTTTATGCAACGGGCCCCAGAAAAGCAAAAAAAAAAAAAAGAAATGTTCAAAACAAGACAATAAGTTTAATTCTTAGTTTGATATCGTTTATTTCTTTATTGGACAGAGAGATAATTCAGACGGTATACGTGGAATTTTCAAAGCGACTAATTCAGACTGATTCTTAGTTTGACTTGGCTCGCTCTTTCTTTCTTTCTTTCTTTCTTTTTTTTTTTTGGGGGGGGGGGGTTGAGGGTCATGTTCGTTGTACCCATGCACCCATAAGGTTCGTTAGTACGAAAATGAAACATTCAGATACACGCGACTTCCCTACACGAAAAATTAGATGTTCGTAAATGTGATAGTCAAATTATGATTCATAATCTGAAAATGCACGAATGTTTGTGATTGGATAGGTGCGTTTTTGTCGGATTAGCAAACCTTCGGAGTAATGTAGTATCGAGCATGTTGTATTCACGGATAAACGAACTTTTAAAATAATGAATTTTATATTCAGAGCAAGACAATAAGTTTAATTCTTATATACTTGTAGTTTGACATCGTTTATTTCCTAGTTGTGAAGCGGGAAGCGAGAGATAATTCTGAAAAGAAGTATACAGACGGAACGTGAAATATTCAAAGCAGCTATGAGATTAAATCTTAAGTTGTTTATTTGTATGTTTGCTTGCTTGTTTGTTGTTATGCTCAAGTGTTGGTGTATTATATACATTTTTTTTTTTTTTTTTAGGGGGAGGCATTTTTGTAGTACCCACTGCACGTAAAGTTCGCTGATGCGAAAGTGATAAAATGTTCCGTATAAAAACACGCAAATTCCCTACACCTTGTAGATGTTCGTACGTAGAATAGTGTGAAAATAAAATATATTACTATTATTATTATTTTTTTTTTTTTTGCCATTGTATATCGATTAGCAAACCTTCGGAGTGTCAATCCTTTCGTTTTCGGATAAACGAACTTCCTTAACTCACAACACCACTTTCAGAGTAACAAACTAGTCATTATTTTATTCGGGCATTGGGAATAGTTCAGGAAAGAAATATAGAAGGGAGGAAAATCTTTATAAGGCAAGAATTACGATGGATTCTTAGTTTGAAATCATTTATTCATTTCCGTGGTGTTCATTATTCCGAAAAAGAAAACGGGTGCCCTATTCCGATGGTTACGGCGTTATTTCGAATCCGAAACACGCATATTCCTTGTGCCTATCCATGTTTGTTGATTCGAAAATGTAATCATGCTGCGGGTAATTGCTGTAGGGCCATATATTGTTTTATTTCTGTCTATTATTATTATTATTATTATTATTATTATTATTATTATTATTATTATTATTATTATTATTATCGTCTTTAACATTATTAACCAATATTTTGATTAACGAGCATTTTGTGGGCTTTTTTTTGGGGGGGGGGGGGAATTGCCCGATTAGCAAACCTTCGGAGTGTCAATCCTTTTGTTTTCGGATGAACGAACTTCCTTACCTCAGAAGAAGAAATCAGAGTGACAAACTAGTCATTATTTTATTCGGGCATTGGGAATAGTTCAGGAAAGAAATATAGAAGGGAGGAATCCGAAACACGCATATTCCGTGTGCCTACGTCATGTTTATTGATATGATGCGGCTAAGGGCCTATTGGAGGTCGTTATACCTCTCGTTTGGTGTACGATTTCTTTCGTTTCATATCACTTTATTTGTTCCCTTCATATTCTGAAATATTTAAAGGTAATTCTTTCAATTGCCTCGCACTGTGTACACGCATTTTCGTAACGGCGATTTTCCGCTTTGCTGCGGTATTTCGAAGGGTGTTTGATCCCAGCCGCTTCGGTGTGCTCTGTGGTAATGTTTATGTAGTTGTCGGGGAGGTTGCTGATAATTTGTCTGTTGTCATTTATTTTCGTACAGGCAGGGGCGGATCCAGGAATTCTGTAAAGGAGGGGGGAGGGGCGCAACTAATATTTCTGGTGCCACTTCCGGGTTTCACTTCTATTTTTTTTTTCCACGATAAATAAAGGCGCGTGCGCCTCATGCGCCCCCTCTGGATCTGCCACTGCTACGTGTTTATCTCGAGTGATGGTGATCGTGTTTCTAAATGTTTATAAGAAAAGGACAAAATTATCTGAGTGATGCCTGATGATAGTGTCACACGTGATGATAATCAACGATGCTGATGTAAAAGACTGCTTGCTGTGGATGCTGAGCGTTTATACGTGCCCTTCGTTTATTTAAATAAGTTTCCCCTCTTTTACTCTTCTTTCCCCTCCCAAGAATGATTAAAAAAAATGAAAATACCTACACCTCACAACAAAAGGAACCACGTGTGAACAACCATCGTTAAGTTCAATCGAAATGTTCGTTATTAGCAAAGAATAAGGGGAAAACACGAGTGACGGAAAATGATAGGTTAAGCGACGAGATTGTCTTCTTGTGTCATGCGGTCTCTTGGAATTGAAAAACCCCACCCTCTCCCTTTGTGGAAATTTCCACAAAACCAGGTGCGTGCCAGAACCCAGGTGCCAGACGAAAGAATGCGCGTAATGGTGTAGTATATTGATCGAAGAACTCGCTGGTGAGTTGAGTTAAAGGAATCATTGCAAAGATGTTCTGATTCTTTCGCCTTTCTTTAGGCGCATACATCGAACAGTCGATTATTGTGTACTTGATCTAAGTACAATGTATTGATATGTTCCCGAACTGTAAAAAGGAATTGATTAACCACTCAAAAATGCAATCACAGATTTATATGAAAGGTCTCATATGCCTAGACAAATTCACTGAGATGTCCTATATGTGATGCAGCCACCACCCGATTAAACAGCAAATTCATGACAATAAAATTTCACGCTCATCAAAACTGCCTATTACTTTTCATATGAATTTTGGTTATCAACACTCGTTCGTGGATTTGTTTGTTTTCATGTTTTGTGTGTATCATTCCTCGGTCCTGAAAGACGTAATAATTATTCGCATCGAACGTAAACTGTTTACCGTAACTAAGCCTATGGCGCATTCGATCCATTCAACTTGCAGTAACCTCCAAGGCAGTAAGTAGCACATGGTGCATTCCTTTGAACCACGTGTTTCGCATATCGGCACATCCAAACACATTAGCGATCGTCGTTATGGCAAACTTTCCGATTACAGTCAGGGGAGAAGAAATCGTAATACTGTACATGTACTTACAAATGAAATGAAGAAGTTTGAAAACAACTTGGCAACACTCAATCAAGTTTTGCATTCTCTCACACAAAAGCTCTCTTGAGAAAATGAAAGCATTCCCCCTCCCCTGCTAGATAATGGAAGTTTTCATTACTAGCCCAGCAAGTTTTTGGATTGTACATGAATGTTTTTAGGATAGAGTCAAAAGGGACCTAAGCTTTCGATCATAGCAAAATCTTCGTCAGAAGCAAAATGGCAAATAGGCAGAAAATGCAACCACATACATGTAAAGCGACTTCACACAACAAGAACAGTCAGGAACAGGCAAGGGACACGGAACAAAGAAAACAAAAGGAGAGGGTAGGATGTCATGGGCAAGGAGCCCAACAGGTAAAGGGAGGGGATTAGAGCAGGAGGATGGACAGACAAAAGGCAGGGGAAGATAGTAATGGCCGTGAGGGCCAGGGGGCAACCATTGAAGGAAAAGGATGAATATGGAGGCAACATCAAACAAGATAAGGAACAACAGAGAGATAAAGGAAGGTAAAGTGTGAAATAGCAACAGCAAAGGGGGGGGGGGGGGGTGAGCAAACGGCAAGCCCTAGAAAGGATCTGTACAAGTACCAAGAGGAGGCAACAAAATGAAAGTGAGTCAATCAACAAATGCAATTAACCATATCAAAGTATGGTGATAATAATACAGCAATAATGATGATATTGACAAAACAAATTAGAATAATAATCATTAAAGCACATAAAAAAAAGGGGGGACACAAAGTCCATGGGAGAGAAAATGTATACTTGCAAAGCAAGTATCAATAGGCAAATTAAATACGTTTCAAAGAGTTGGTTCATATGAAATCACCTTTGATTTATGATTTTACAAACAAGAATTTTCATCGCTTACCTATTTCTTTTATTACTTTAGTAATGTCATGATATTTCATGATGGTATGTGTTCTGTCTTTACATGGCAAGATAGGTTTTTTTTTTTTTCCATCCAGGGTCAAAGAAGAAAGTGATAGAAAGATAATTGAAAGGATAGAATGAAACACCTACTCAGCAGGCTCTTGATATAACACAAAAGCAATTCATCAGAAATGCAGTACAGTTCTAAATAATTTATCAGTGGAAAAACGAGCAAAGAAAATGGGATTTCGAGTTTAATAGGAGTAGGAACATCGCAATTTACAGACTTAGACCTGATGCAAACATATTGCCTAGCTTCTGGTTGAGTTTCTTCAGAGACATAAATTTTGGGAGCAGTAAACCAGAGTGAGCAAGCAAAAGGATACAATTAAATGAAAAAATAAAATGCAGGTCTCTAGACCACTCCAGTGCAAGATCGAGCGAGCAACACTAAAACAGCCCCAAGGGCCAGGCCATGTCGTCAGTGTCACTCTCGTCTTAGATCATACAGGCCTAAATGTATAGACTACTCATTTCGTACTCGTCATCGCCAACGTCATGATGGTCGGTCACACGAAATAAATTGCATCATCATAAGAGCTCTTATATCAACACCACTAGATAGTAGAATCATTATCATTATCACTATCACTCCAGTCAATCTCATCCACTGCGAAACCCTCAAAATCCTCAAAATCATCGTGGTTAATACTCTCACAAAACACATCTGTAAACGATTCAGACATCGCAGACCTAGCTACACATCTTGCACACAAAAATGAAATGGAGGTGGAAAACTACGATGAATACACAAAAACTATCGACGATGGCATTTTACCGTAGCAGAAAATACACAGAGTATCTTGCACCGGAAAAAAAAAAATGGATGTGGAAAACTACGATGAGGAAAACTAGGGTGAAAACCCGATGCGTGAAGACGAACGATGAAGACACTTTACGGTAAAAATACTAACACGGAAACAAACGAGTGGGTACGATGGTCTCGCACACACGAAGATAATCGACACATCGTTCAATCGAAAAACTCAACAAACACTCGAACAAAAACTCACCCCAAATTGTGGCAAACAGGGTAATCACTTAATAAAAATGGGGAAAAAAACACTCTCAGAAGTATGATTGTACTCTGAAAAGAAAGGGATACAATGATACGAAAGCAAAATAGAGAAAATGAGAGAAATGGAGGGGAAACCTAGAGAACTTCGACGAAGGAAGAGCAAGCGATTCGCGATTAGAGCGAACTTTGTATACACTTGAATAGCTAGCTGTGTGTGTGATCGCGTGTAGAAAGGGTCGAAAGCGTTGAAAGCATTGAAAGCGTTGAAAGCGTTGAAAGCGTCCACAGCTTCGGAAAAGCGTTCGGGGATTTCGTTGAATTCGTTGAATTCGTCCAAAATCCGTCCATGAAGTCTGGACGCAAAAAGCGTTGAAAACGTCCCCGGCGAAATCAACAACGCTAAAAGCGTTGGGACGAAATTTGGACGCACTTTCGTCGGGCGTTTTCTATTGCGCGTACTGTAGGCTTTGTTACCATGAGATTCTCTGTTGCTTGCAAGCATGCAGATCTTTATAAATATATCATGTAAATACTGCTCAATGTAGGAGCTGACTTTTTTGGATAGACATAAATAAAACAAAGGGAATAGAAAAGGTTTAATTAAAATCAGAAATAAAGTTGTGGAACTTCAAATTTTTGTCTCTTCATAAAACTAGTTACAATCACCTAGTGTTGCATGCAGCAAGTATGCAAAGTGAACAGAATAATAATTTTGTGATTTGGACAGTTTCCCATTGACCTCTACACAAGCATTTACTCACTAACTTGAAAATTCTCTCGCAGATTTTCATGTTTTTGGTGGCTTATACACTTTTGTAGCAATCATTTTCAAACGCACCTATTTCATTGCTTCATTCTCAAGCAGTATCAGAGATACAAGTCCCATTTTGGACCATACAGCTCATTTTTCTTCCTGATTAAACTTAAAAAAAAAATGTCAGAACTTGCCTGACTTGATTCAAGTTTCACTGCAATAAGTGAGTCGTACCCTTGTACTTGTAAGCAGTTGCTTGTAAGTGTACTACACTGTATGTCACAGAATCTCGTCTGGAAGGGGGGGGGGGAGGGAGGTGAAGGGTGTGGTACATTTGTAGTATGCGAAGAATATTCCTAAGATTCCACCAACTGGACCAACCTTCTGGCATGCTCCATCTTAAAACTGAATGACATGTTTGTATGCTTTTTACAGCTTGTATGACTGCAGGCCTGAATATAGGGTTTGGATAGAATCAAGAAGTACAGTATTGAAAACTTTTGCTTGTGTTTTATAATTGCGTCAGAGATGGTATCATTTTTGTGTTTCAGTTAATGTTAGAACTAGAGTAGCTTTTTTTTTTTCTCAGATCCAATATGGGTCAGTGATCGATTTTTGTTTCTCTGGGATTTTAGATATTTTTTATGCACTGGATCCTGCTTACCTCAAGTATTCATTTCCTTGTCTGTGGTTTTTGTGAAAACGTCCTTGGACAGTTGATCATCTTTCTTTCTCTCTCTCTCTCTCTCTCTCTTTCATACTTTGATAAAAGTTTGTTGGTTACTCTTTAGCATGGAAATTTTCATTTTGGACATAGCCAACCTTGATAACAAAATATGGCCAATTTGTCTTGCAATGCACTAAAAATGGTTTGATTCAATCATTCCTTACCAGATTTACAAATGTATCTATTTTCTTACGCAGGTCATCATTGTAACCAGAGCTGTCATATAAAGACTCTATTGAAATATTATATGGTGTAGGCTACTAATAGGGACGTATCATCTTGTCACTATCACTTCTGTTGTAGAGACTGGTCTGGGTTTAAGGTCAACCCCTTGCCTCCTCAAGTCCAAGCAAGGGCTTGGTCATCCAACACAGCTGCAGATCCCAGATCTCTCTGCACCTATCTTTGCAATATGTGGTAGGAAGTGTATGTGCGTACTGTGCCGGGGATTGCCGCTGTGGTGGAACCAGATGCTTCGTCATTTTGAATTTTTATTTTGCAGTGTAAATGGAAACCCAGACATCTGTGCTAATACTCTGTGGCTCGCTGGCTGTGTCTGGCCAAGGGATTGGAAGTGGACGCTTGCTCACTCTCATCTGCTTTTCTCGTACTCTGCGCGCTCAAATCGCAGAGAAAAAGATGGCACGGTATCATCTTTCTACCACAGCAAATGGCATCGACAAAGATATCTTACCGGGCACATTGTGCTCAGGCAAAGGAAGAAGATTCACAGTTGGGGGAGGGGATCATTAGGTGTGGTTGGGATGGGGTGCATATTGGGATAGGAGGCAGGAGAGATGCGGGTAGGGGATGGGGTCAAATGGTCTGTGAAAGTGGTGAGTTTGAGATGCTTGGAGAGAAAACATGCATGCTTTGTGAGTTTGTCTCAATAATCTGACTTTTAAGACCCTGCAGATATTTTCTGCATGTAGATGATGAACTTACCTTATTTTCCAGGACTCAGCTTCATATTTATATCAAACTGCAATAGGGGTCAAGTGCCATATAGGGCACTTTCATTAGAAACCATCATAAACCATTTGACGGATTATCATGTTTCTACTAACTCTGCTGCATCTACTGCATTGATCACCAAAGGGCAATCTCCCCTTCCATTTTACTCTGCAGGGAAATGTTTGATAGTGGACTTGTTATTATGGTAGAACAGAGTTTCAAACACTTGCTGTTGATGTATGTGCTGAAAAGTACTATTACACTGACATGTTCGTGGGAATTCTATAAATATATGAAGTTTGTAGTAAATATGATGGATGTATGATAGTCATAGTAGTTTGATGGTATATACAGTGTTGTATATTCTTTTATGGGATGCTTTTCTGGTATGTTTATAATGTCTTTTCTTTCTTGTTATCTCTGTCAAGGAGGTTCTGTTATTGTTGGCATGTGTTTATTTGTTTCTTAGTTAACCTGTTTGCAAAATAACTCAAAAAGTTGTGAACAGATGTGGATGAAACTTCAAGAAAAGTTGATAATGACCCAAGGAATAGATGATTACGTTTTGGTAGTGATCCAGATAACCCTCTGGATCCAGGATACTTTTTAAACTGTTTTTGAAGTATTATCAATGGCAGATATGGCCAACAAAGAAGGGAGTTCAAGTTGTAGGTAGTTGAGGAGTGCATAAGTGCACTGAGTGCGCGCTCGAGGCGCAACATGCAAAGGTAGACTCAACAGAAAAGTTTCTTTATTATTGGGAAATATGGGCGATTTTCAGCACTAGTGTATGGGTGAAAGTGAGCTGCTTGTTGGAGGTCTACACTCTCTGAGTGCTTTTCTAGTTTCGTTTTGCTTTATTAAAGTGATCAGAAAAGGAGAGCAAGTTTAATATTGTTGTCATTTGTTTTCTGAGGACTTTCCAAATCTGTACTCAGAGTGGAAGTGATACTCCTGATGCATTTTATGTCAGCTATAAATCAGCCCACGTCATTTCCCTTTTACATTACACAGTGTTGCTAATTTTAGTTGTGTGGATAAAGACCATGACAGCGATCATCATTTCCAATCCATCTGAATGTGGTTGTGATCCTACTTCATATGACTTTATGTGCCATGATTTTCTATATGTCTTTTAAAATTGTGTTGACATTTTTGTGACTTTTGAAATTGAGATAGTGTGACCAGTGGTTCACTGCATAAATAATTGCAAATAAGATTTTACTTTGCATAATGCTCTAGACAAATGATTACTATGATGAGGATGATACAGTATTGAATGATACAGAATAGCAAGCAGTCTGATTATGAAAGCAGATTAAAACTGAAAGAAAGTTGTAGTAAAATATTATATAAAGTATGTAGGTATGTTTTGTTTAAAGCAAAAAGGTTTGGTGAATGTAAAACTCAATGTAATGAGAGGACATTCATGTGACTTTTGTTGTTCTGGTTGTAAACTTGTGCACTGCCATGCTGCTGCTTTGCAATAATTCTACAAGGTATATGTTGCAATTTTTGTGGCTCATGTATAAATATCAGTCATGTATTTCCCCCGTTTTGTCACGCAACTTTATCTCCCTCTCTCTCTCCCTCTCTTAAATGTCTATCTCACTATTTTTTTTTCTATGTATACCTGAGTTTCACACTGATTAAAAAAATATAGCAGTTATTGTTCCAAGTCTTGCTCTGGTATTGACATGACTTGGTGAGAAAAAATCCAAATTTGTCTTTTGTTTTACTTCTTGAGCGGACACACCTTTCTTTGCTGTTTACTCTTCTTCAAATGGTTCTAAAGTGGACTATATTGTAAAAAAGTGGTCATGAGACTGGTAAGGCAAACATGTCTTATGCATACATGCCAGATGTCGTACTAGTTTCAAAGTATATATGCAGATATGATACCCTGTCATTGGCGTCTTCGTCAGTAATGCCAGAGCTTGGACAATACATGGCCTAGGTCTTGATGATGTCAGGCCCGTTGTCTCTCTCATGTAGGCAAAGCAGCGAAAAATTGCTCCTGGACACAGTGCAGGGATGCTTTGCTCATCTCCCAAATGAAGATTGATGAGGAGGAGCTAAGGAGGAAGAGCCGAGATGAAGGAAAGAGGGGTGGGATGGGGTTGGTGAGATGGAGGGGGTGGGGGGTGGGTAAAGGGAAGGGAAAGCGGGATGAAAAATTGGGAGAGGAGGGGAGGGGTGATGGCAAAATTAGACTGCACTTAGCGCAAGACACAAATAATGCGCCCGATATTTGCTCGCAGCGACTTCCCTGTCATCTTGATTTGGAGTTTGCCAGTGGGCTGTTACCGTGACTACCACTAGAGTGATTCCTGGCGATGACTTACAAACATGGGGAGGATTAAGACATATTGAATTAGCCCCGAAAAAAAAAAAAATCTTGACGGGCCATGCACAGATTGTGACGGATGATTGGCGAGTTGTGTGTTTTTATTTTTTTTGTCTTCAATCAGCTGTGCTCGCTTCGCAAACAACATGAGTCACAGCCGATGACGTATAATACAGCAAGTTAGGCACATGCTATTATTGATTATGAATTGGATTATGAGGGTATCATCAAAGCATTAGTCTGTGACCTCCATTTGTAATTTTGTTTGATTTTTGGTTTATTTTACTGTTTTGAAGGAAGGAAGTTTGACCTTATATTTCTGTCAAAATCTAGTCATAATGCCGATGATTTTTCTCTGTGTCAGCGTAAAATATGATAAGTTGTACTTACAGTCACTGGCCAGAGTCTACTCTCATGGTAATTCAAATCAAATTTGTGCCTGTCTGTGTGTTGGTATGTTCTATGGGATACAAAATAAGGAATATGTTCCAAGGAAATACATTTTCATAATACAACATGAAATAGTGTGTTGGGTATGATATAGATTGATTCCAAATCTATTGAAAATATGGCAGAAATCTATACACATCATACTCCCCAGTATTTTTGCATTCAGAAATTGATATACTGTGTACTGTACATACTATGTAACTTAAAGGGATCGTATAGTTTTGGTTGAGACCTAATTTCAGGTTTCAAACATTTTTTGATGAGATAATGAGAAACCTCTTATGAAATATGAAAGAGCATGTGATTCCATGAGGAATTCAACAATTATTTGATGAAAATTGGTTCTGAAATGGCTGAGATATCCAAAACAGAGCGATTCTAATAAAGTGTGGGACCCACACTTTATTATGATCGCTTTGTTTTACTTTGTTTTTGGATGTTTCAGTCATTCCAAACCCAATTTTCATCAAATAAACTTTGAATTCCTCTTAAAATGGTATGCTCTCTACTATTTCATAAGTGTTTTCTTGGTATCTTGCAAAAACTTAAAAGCCAAATTCTCATCTCCACCAATACTGTACTATCCCTTTAACTTACATACCCTCAATCTCTTTTGGATAACCAGTAAACTGTATGTGGCAACTTCTAGTATACATGTACATGATCATCAGGAAAGACATACAGTGTAGGTTTGCCTGAAAAAAAAAATCTACATGATTGCAATGTAAAATATAAGCATATTTGGCAAAGACAAATCATATGAAGAGCTAAAGTGCAAACACTGATATATTGATTTTTATCAATTTGAAATTATTGAAATATATGATGATTTTAACATAATCTTCTGAAATATTTCTTGTTTTATAACAAGTTTAGTATCATTGAAAAGATTTGACTTTCTCTAATTGATGATTACTTAAAAAATGTGAAAGTGGAATATATCTGTTTTTGCAGTCAAATTCTTCATTATGCAGGATTTGCTCTTGAGATGAATTTTAGCCACACAGGGTGGCATGCAATACATGTGTGTGTTGTTCAGTATGATTTACACACACAAACTATATGGCAAGATTTTGCTTAACTACAAAATCTGCATGTGGCATGATATTGCTCTACAAATCCCTGTTGCTATGGGCAACCAAGCCATTTCTTTACGCACAATTTTCTTCACAATCCTAGCTTGACGTTGAAGAAAAGGTCTTGAAATCTACCAAGGAGAGTTTGGTTAGCATGAGTCATACATTTTTTTTTTTTAGCTGCCATGTGGTGCATACCTTCATTTGACATGTAGATGACATTTACAAAGACATATTAAATGGATTTAAATGGAGTACCTTCATTTTGCAGCATTTTATACTGAAGAAAATGAAAGGGAAATTTGAAATGTAGATACTTCTTCTTCCATAGTTTAAGGTTTAAGAGGAGCATAGTTGATAGTATACAAATATACTTGGCCTTGAGAGTTTCTTGTTAAAACTATGGGCAGAGGTGACTCCAAAATAGTACTATTCACTGAGGGGCGCAGCCCCGAAGTAAATAGTACTATTTTGGAGTCACCGAGGCCCATAGTTTTAACAAGAAACTCGAAAGTAGGCAAAGTATATTTGTTTTATATTTTGGATCAAAAATTTGAATAAAAAGTGAAAATTATTATTTAGGCTTAGCCGCACTGCGGCGGCAGCGCAGCGCCTTCAATACGCAACAGTGTGAGAGATCGGAAATTGAAAAACATAGTAGCCGTGACACCGCTAGAGTTGCCCATCGCATGTATCCAAGCGATCGTATGGCCGCTGCAAACCTGAACACTAGAATTCGGGACTGGACGGGTACACTTGATTGTAAACAAGAGTGATTGTGACATCAATGGAAGACAAATTTTTGATCCAAAATATAATAGTAACTATTTTAGAATGTTGGCCTGTTTGACACTCCATTGTATACTATTTGGAAAATGATAAACTGTTTAGTGCTGACATTTTCAAAATAATGCACAGTTTGTAAAATGATGTCACAAAGCTTTCTCTTTGTGAAATGTAACAGAATAATTGTAACACCATAAAGGAATTTGTAAAATGTAACAATTTCTAAATAAGCTATTGTGACATCACAAAGCAATTCCGACATCACGCCCTGCTTCATACAGACACTGTAGGAACCCTCCACAATATCGCATCTACCATGTGACGTCTCGCCTTCCTTTTACCCCTTCCCTTGTTTAAATTTTTGATCCCCAAAATAAAACAAACAGATGTACTCTGCCTGATTTTTAGGTTCTGGTTAAAACTATGGACCACAGTGCCTCCCAAAGTACTACACTATTAAGTTTGGGGTTGTGCCGATCAGTGAATAGTAGTATTTTGGAGTCACCTCTGCCCATACTCTTATTCAGACACTCACAAGGCAAAGTATATATGTTATTATAATTATGAGAATATGAATTAATGTATCTAATTATTGCACTTTATATTGACATAATTTGTGTTTATCAAATTATATATATAGTATATGTTTACATTCACTGAAACTAAAACAAACAAAAATCATGAATGTTGGGATTTTTGCAAGAGAAAATGATGTGAAAGAGCTGCTCTGATCTCAGATATCACACTCAGCAAGTGAATTTTAGGATGTTAAAGCAGTTGAAGACTGATTGAGTTCATTCCACTTGACCTACACTGGCTGTGGAGACTGAAGCTCCACCTAGAGACTTTGCACAGAGGAAATGACAGATGTGAGACAAATCCATCTCCCTCCCATTCCAGCTGCTGCGTCAATTTCCCTTAATGGCTGCGGCCCAGGCAAGATCTCTGACTGGCTTTTATATATTATGTACGTATATAATCTAAATACGTGATATGATGTGCGTGATGTTATGTATATATACAATGTATGTGTGTGAGAGAGAAATTGCTTGTAAAAACAAATGGAGTAAAATCTGATGAACAAAATGATAAAGTTTCATTGTAATCAGGCATGATATCAGAAATTTGGAGAATATATTTTCATTTTTTTTTAAACAGTATACATGCATTTAAGCATACAAATAAGCACATAGATGTGGGCGTGCCATATATTATCCAAATTAAGCATACAAAAAAGGAGTTTAGTAGTGGAAGTAGTATGGCTAGAGATGCATTTTTATTAGCTCTGATTTGGTCAAGTAGCCTAATTTTCTTTTGATTTGGGAAATGAATTCCTTTTTTCTTTTAAAAAAAAAGTGTTTTCTCTGTTAAGTTTAGTTTGGGTAAGTACCTTCAAACTTGCCTACAAACTTTTAAGAAATGATTATTCAATCTTTTGCGAGCACCACTTCCTTCATGAATGCACCTTCTCTCATATGGCAATGATGTGGAATGCAGCAGAATTTCAAAATGTCACCAAAGTTGACATGGCAGCTCTAATTCTGTTTAGGTCACATATAATGTATGTATCTTATTAGATTGAGATGCTGATAGATGCTCACATGAAGTTTCTAAGGTCAGAGAGATGTAAATATGACAAAGGCCCACTCTAGTCTATGCATACTTTCCATTTGTTTTTTTAAAATAGATTATCATGGTGACCTTGGGCCGTAGAAGGAGCTTTACACAGTACAATTCTGTCAAGTTCTTATGAATTCATTCAAATGTCTTGCTCCCATTTTTGTAAGTGCCTGTCAGAATATTGCCGCTTCTGAAGCCGTCCTCTTTATGGAAATTCACTTTTGTAAATGCATGTCCCTCTTAATACTGACAATTTATTTCTACCATCCAAGTTCCTAAAATATCTGTCAATCAAAGTGAAGATGACGAGGCAGGAGTGATTTTTAGCAGTCAAGTTCCCTCGTGATTATTCATTGTTGAAGGAAGAAGGAAGGAAATCTCTCTTTTTGAGAGGCAATTCAGTATTTGATAGAGGAAAAAAAAAAAAAAAGATTTGCCCGAAATTTGAGTCTGATAGAACCTGTTGACCACATGGGCCATGAAACTTGAACTAGGGAAAAGTTTCCTCGAAGAGAATTTCTCAGGGTACCCACATTATGCTGTGAGAGCTAGTGATGCAGTAGTCACATTTTGGCCCGCACTGCGCGGTATGCTAGCTCAAGCACTTGACTGCCCATTACCCTGTGTACATGGTGGTTGTGTGACATGGATTCCCCTATGTCTTGAACCCATCCCCTTTCTTACCACTCCTCCCCATTCATCTCGGTTGCTGAATTTAACCCTATTGCAGCCATGGGTCGGTCCTATAAGAGAGTGAATGTGGCTTCCTGGTGGAATAGGAGTTAGGCCTTCTTCCCTTCTCTTGTGTAGCTGTTCAAGGGAAATTCCAGACCAGTTATAACTTAGTCTGAAAAGAAAGAATATAATTTTGTTAGCACAACAGTGAAAATTTGATCCCAATTAGATGAAACTTTGTGGGAAGTTATGAAATTGTGAATTTTGCTAATTTGCACAACATTTTTTTAATAGTCAATATGAATATGCAAATGGGAGGAGGGAGGGGAGGGAGGTGTGTAGGGCTTTATTTAGGTTCATCTCTATTAAAATGGTTGACATATATGCCATTTTTCTTCTCACCTCCCTGGCCATAAGCTATATCCTGTGGAAAGGATCCGAGTCTAGCAGTTTTCATCTAGTCGCTGCAAAAAAAGTGAGAAACTAAACAAAAGGAGAGTGAGTGATGTCCAAGCAGTGATTGGATGATGGAGTGGCTTGGATTTGAGTGCCGCTGTCTTTTACATCTTGCTGTCAGCGGGGCCTCTGGAGAGGAAAGGTGTTTGGATCGTATGGGGACCAATCTGGGGGCAGGGAGAGAGAGAAAGAATAGGGGAGCTTTCACACTTTCTGGAGTGCTTGCTCATCATAATATTTCTGAAACGTGCTCCTAAATATCTTATGAGTTCGAGACTGCCTAAGACAGTCACAGGAGTGTCCTTGCTATTGCTGCTCATGAAAAGTGTCATTCCACACAACAGATATTGTGTGGCCTGTCAATCAAACATACAAAGTACAACTCTTAACCCATTGAGGACGAGTCCCTAGTATTCTCGGGCAGGTGTCTATGGGAAATGCGTGTTGTAGCAATATCAGTCCGTCCTCAGTGGGTTAATAAGCACGAGTGAGTACCAATGCACACACATCATGGTGGAAGTGAATACCACCAGGCCAAGCTAAGCTCTTCCTTGACAAGCATGTTCTAGGAGTCAAAGTACTCCAAACCTCAAACATTTACCCAGAATCAAGCACAACTCAAATGGATTACACCTCTTGAATGAGTATATGTTGTGGAGCAATGTGATTCTAGTTTGTCTTTAGGCACTATAATAAGAAAAACAAATGTATGTATTGCATGAAAAGTCTCCAAACGTGTTTATAAACAAATTCTGTGTCAATCTGAAAGTGCTCAGAAAGACATAGAGGAGAAAGGGAGCCTTGGGGACAGAGGGAGAGTCAGTAGAAATGGCAGGTGTCCAGTTAATCCGTTGAAGACTAGACCCCAGTATACTCGGGCAGGTGTCCATGAAAAATATATGTTATAGCAATATCAGCCCATCCTCAAAGGGTTAAGGGAGGGGGCTAGTGTGCGGCAGGTGGGGGCAATTTGAAGGAGGAGCATTATAACTTTGACCCTCTCATTATCGTAGGCAGCCTGCATACATTCACTCTCAGTGGCACTTTCAAGATGGTGGTTTTTGACAGGGGGTTAGTGGAAAGGGAGAGGTGAGGTGTATGGTTTCAAGAGGAGGGAATCGACCTGACGGGGAATAGGGCACAAGGATGTGCAGGATTGATGATGCATATCTGATCTGTTCAAAGAATTGGCAAAATTTAACTTCAATTCTTTGTGGGTTTGCAATCTTTAAATCATAAACACCAGACAAATTATTAAGTATGTGATTCACTTCGACTACGCAGTAAGAGCAAAGAGGTGCAGTACGAAAAAAAGAGGGACAGTCTTGCTCATTAGGGAGTGGAAGATGCAGTAAGGTCAATGGGCAAGTAACCACAAGAGAATCTGTAATACATGCAGTACATCCAAAAGCCTGTTCATCTATACTGGGAGGGTGCCTGGCAGATTTGGGGTAATAGGGGTCACAAGGTATACCCTGGAACAAGTGCATTTGGCTGTCATACCTGGTCTCCCCTGGTGCTAGAAAGTGACACCTCGGGATATCAACAACTCAAATTCTGGGAGTAAAAGAGGGAGAAAAAAAATAGCAAAAGACAGAAAAAAAAACCCTATGCAAACCCTTATGCTGTTAGATTGGTGGTGACTCCTCGAGCTTTTCGAATGCGATGACTCATAGCGGTGGAATTTAAAACGAACAGGTGAAAGTGAGGCAAAGATGCCGATTGACCCGAAGTACCTGCATCTCAGCAGTGCAGCCATTAGCCATTCTGGTGTCCCTCTAGAAGCCCCAATTCACATGTGAAAACTAAATGGTCTTACAAAGCTCATTCAATCTGCATATGTCCAATCTGCAAGTCTCACTTGTTGAAGCTTTTCTATTTTTTTTTAAATAAAAATTGAACTGTTTCTTATCCAGTTATTGCATTGTCTACTTTCATAGTAATTACATTTTAATTATGAGTGCTGCGATTTAGATTTGAGGGCAGTATGCGTGAAATGTTTCTGTCAGGAAGGTGTGAAATGAGGGACACCACATGAAAAAAAGTGTGAGAAACCTTGTGCATGTGACTTCACAGTCACATGACCAGAGAAGCTCTTTCAAGGTCCCAAGAGGGCACCATCTTCAGTGACTCACTAGCACTTCACTGTAATTGTCAGAACTCTCATGATATTTCATTCACTTCTCACTCAGATTGTCATTAGTCTGTTTCATTTCTCTACTTCTTTTAACCAGTGTCGATTCCTTTTGAATACATTCCAGTTTAAACAAGAAAAGAAAAGAGAACTTTGTGTGTGAGTATGCATCATGTCTGCCATTGCGAAATGTGAACTCTGTTATGTTCAGTGCGTAACTGTGCGAACTGATTCATACCTGCACCTTCAGATAAAAAGGATATAATGCAGAATCAAGGCAATGAAATACTGTAAAACGAGGAATTTTCGCGTGCACTTTAATATTTCGCGAATTTCGCGAGCGCCAAGATTCGCGAAATTAAAATGCACACGAAAGTCCTTGTTTACACTATTATGCATTGAACGCCAGTGGCACTTCGCGAAAATTTCATGTCACGAAAAAAGCTGCCGGTTCCAATTCGCGAAAAATTCATGCCGCGAATATATCATGTTTTACAGTAGAAAACAAGCCTAATGATGCAGTATTCAGTGGCTCAACTTACTTGTACGGATACATGTACCACAAATCTGGGCAAGGTTATTTGGAAGTACAAGGACATGACATAAACGTGTACCAACATTGACAGTGTTGGTCAGTTTGTAAGGTATGAAATAGTGTTTCGATTATGTAGGGAGCTGTGGGGAGCATGGTATGGATTATCAAAGTTTATCAGACGGAGAGTTGATGAATGGGAATCGGGCAGTGACCTGTCAGCGTCCAACTCGACCTGACAGACGATGACAGAGGCTGGCGATGAATTAGTTATCAGTTCGGGATGATGTCATCCGTTCTTGCTGGTGTCAGGTTAACACTGAAGTGGGCAAACTTTGCATACATCTCATGGTTGATATCTATAGAAACACCACTCCTTCTGTAACAAGTTAAAAAAAACACAACAACTCCCCCCCCCCCCCAGTATAAATGTATAAAGGGCAAAAAGTGGGTAAATTGGATCAAATTTGCCCTGAAAAGGGGGCCATGAAGTAGTTTGATGGAAGGGGCACTGACCTCATAAGAGACTGATTCTTCCCTCTCTGCACCTGCCCCGCCCCCACTTTGAGGCACACTGTAAGTTTTGGCCTGTTTTCCTTTCTTTTTTTCCTTCTTTTTTTTTGAAGGGGCACCTAGCAAGCAATTGAGCTCTTTCTATCAGAGGCAAAATTATATTGTACTGGGGTCTTTTTGTCTTTGTTTCAGATTTCCTGTTCATAATGTGGAAAATGTGTAGAGCAAACGAGGAAGTATGGTGGATGATTTATTAAAAAAGAATAATGATGATAAATGGAGTGTGCAATTTACTATCGAGAAAGACTAGAACGAGTCATTAATCACATGCATACATACATCACATGTACCATGAATAATACATTTCATTGCAAGATGTGATTGGATGTATTTTTTTTTTAAACTGTAGACTGCAATCATGATGTTCTCGTTTTTGCTATTAGTGATGGGAGGGATGCACATTTTTTTTGTAAATTGTTTTCAAGTCTAACAAGGAAATCTAATGCAGATTTGATAGTGGGATACATTATTACCCTTGTCACATTTGAATATGTGCTTGTGGCTGATATCATTGGATTGTAAAAACAGGAAACTGCAAAGATCTTTATTTTTCTTAGGGGTCTAGGTCCAATTTCATGAAACTTTAACCTTTTTGCTAACCGATTTTAGCCAATAAATCAAAGCTATAACTTAAATGTGGGATGACACTTATAATTCATTCTTCTACTTGCTTTAATACTTCTTTTTTTCTGAGTTGCTATAACTAGTATTGTCCGCAGTGCAGGTATTTCTCTTTGTACTCGCACCTTTTTTTATGTCATTACTAGGTGCCACCAATTCTGGCTGGAACAGACATTCAATCTGGCCCATTGATTGATGCCAGTGGGTGAATGTCTGGGCTATGTGCACTTAAATGTTGTTCCTTCTCAGCTGCACGTGTCGATGTGCATCGTATGTACATTTCTTGCATATCCTTGTGTTGTCTGTCACTGTCAGTGGCAAAATTATATCATACTGGGATCTTTTTGTCATTGGTTTATTCTCTTACCAGGCAATGGACCCTGGACAGCTTGGAAACAGAAAATCACATCAACACGTACACAAAATGGTGTTGTAGTTTCAGATCTCAAAAGTGGTTATGAGTGGTCAGGTATGAGGAGTCGTCTTGCATGATCTACCTTGTACACACACAAAAAAAGAGAAGCATTTTCGGCTCTTGGTCTTACTGGCACAAATGCATTTGAAAGTGTGGTTCAGGAACGTGCTTTATATTCCACAGTAGATAGTTTGTGTGTGTGTGTGTGTGTGTGTGTGTGTGTGTGTGTGTGTGTGGAAAAACAACAAGAAGAAAGCACCTAGTTAGTCCTCTTGAAAGGCATTTGTTAAGGCATATAAGGTTTCAGATCGTCAGGTGTGCCAAATTACTATACAATAAATTTGTAGATCTCATTAGTGCATGCTGGAAGGCTTTCATCTTTCACAAACCTTAGTTCTCTGTTCTAAATGAAAAATAGAATGAGAGAGAGAAAAGAAGAAGAAGAAGAAGAAGAAGAAGAAGAAGAAGAAGAAGAAGAAGAAGAAGAAGAAGAAAAAGGAGGAGAAGAAGAAGAAGAAAAAGAAGAAGGAGGAGGAGGAGAAGAAGAAGAAGAAGAAGAAGATGATGATGAAGAAGAAGAAGAAGAAGAAGAAGATGATGATGATACAACAATTTTGTTCATAGGGACTGGTCTATTGCAGTATATCTGCCAATCATGTGTAATTCATTTCATGATGAGTCTGTATGCACATATGCAGTGACCTTGAAGTGGTACATTTCTGCTGCTGATGCAGAGTAGTTTGTGTGATGATAAGTTTGACTGGCAACTCTACAAAAATGAATGGATTTTATATATATATATATTTTTTTGTGTTCACCTTAACAAGCTTAATGTATGGTTTGGGAGAGAACCCATGTTCTTCCTTTCTGTACTGTGATGCATCTAAAATTAATAGTATTATAGTTCTCTCCAGCACCAAATGAAGAAATATAAGGTTAGCATTTTAACATCTCTAGGATGCAAAACATGATATTTGTGATGATGCTGTATGTGTAGGATAAGTCCCCATGTATGTACATGTGGCATGAATGCCTGGATTGTTATTTTTTGTGCGTTCTCGGGCAAAATCCGCCCCCCCCCCCCCACCAATTTGGACAATAATCTCAATTTGGCCTGAAGGAGTGGACGCCAGTCTTTCAAGGAGTGTGTTAGCCATGTGTGGGAGTGAGTCATCAATTATGTTCTTTGTCTGTTCATTTGTTACGGTTCCCCCCCCCCCCCCTCCTGACTGCGAATGGTGCACATTCGCCATTGGATTTAGATGAAAATGGCTCGTAAATTTTCTTGTTGCCCAATCAGTTTAATCAGCATAGGAGCGTGGTCCCACCTGAATAATTCATTGTGGGATAATTTTTGTGTGTGTGTGTGTGTGTGTTTATGTTTGGGAGGAGGGGTTCTGTTTGGGGTGGGGGTTGTGGGAGAGTGAAATAAGCAATTCCAAATTGGGATTCATTTTCAGAGTTGTAGTGATGCAGTGCATAGGATATTCGCCTGAGGAAGGTGAAAACCCAGACGGTAAAACTTTGTGACCTACAGATGTTGTCCATGTGTGAAGGTGCATTTCAAAGTGTTTTGGCAGAGTGGTGAAAGGGCTCAGACATGTGCACATTGCTACAGAGATGGTGCAGAAATTAGGACCTGGTGGCATTTACCCCTCCCCCCCCCCACAACACCCCCACCTTTGCCCCCTCCCCTCCCAAATCTCATTTCCGTTGATGGAGGAGGGAAAAAGAAGAAGAAGAAAAAAATCCCCAAGTTTCTGCCGATTGAAATGGAAATAAAGTGCGAAGGAAGGGGGAAGTTTTGAAAGAGATTCTGGGTTTGGGAGTTGTGCTGAAAGAGTTGTACTTTACCTAGTTCATTGCCACGAGCAAACTGTGTGTATGCAATGTCTATGGCATATTGAGGTAATGGGTCAGGGAGGGTTAAAGGTTTCCACCCAGCGAAGCGAATCAGGGAGGAGAATCTCAAGTTCAGGCCCGCATAATCAACTTCTCATATCTCCATCCCAGGGTATAGGGCTCAGAAAACCCAATCTCCAAGGACTCTAAAATTCCTCATCTTAAAAAAAATAGGGGGAAAAAAAGTTATGAATATTCGACATCTGATCTGGGTCTCCCCTATCCCTCGCTCCAGGTACCAGCTGCGCTGAAAGGGATGTGAACTATGGTAGCTTCAAATAGCACCTGCTCATTGAGAATTTATGTTTTGTGGTGCAATAAGATGCAAGGGAATATGTGTGCCAAGATGGCATATACATGTATATATTTTTGGAACATCTTCATACTAATGGATTTCACGTATAGATTTCCTTAGACTAAACTCTCTTTATGTTTTCTTTCTCTTTTTAAAGATTTGTTGGTTGTAATCTGGCATCAATATTTATTAACAGTGGCTCATATAAATAAATTGTTCTCACTTTTTTTTATTACAGTTCTTGCTGTGTCTTCTTGGGGGAAATGCAATCACAAAATGACATACAATAGGTCATGCAATACACAAATATATTTTCATCTTTCCCACAAATCTTCAAACTCCTGACTTCCTTTCTATTCTATACCAGATCTGTAATGCCATTTAAATTACATTCTGTTAAGAGTAGAGAATACAGTTCCATAATTCAATCTTACCTTGCTTTTTTTACAATCTGCCTTTTGTACATCACCAAAACCGCAATTTTGATTTAAAAAAAAAAATTTCAATACTTGGAAGATTTGAGACATACAGTATACATGGAAGGGGCCGTGCATTGTAGAACAGGGAAGGTATGGAGAGTCGTCATTCGATACTGGAGTCTCCTGAATAGCACATATTGTGTGACCATTTTACCATTTACTTCCAGTCATCCAAAAATATGCAGGTACTCTTTACAGCTTGCCATCACTGAAGGTTGATTGGTGGCTGTTCTACTCTTGACAAAAAAGAAAAAAAAGAAAAAGAAAACAAAGAGAGAAATAGATTGTACTTGAAATAATGCGCTGATTTCTTCAGTCAGGTTTTGACAGTTACTGCTTTTCAAATGACATCAAGTGGCCGGAGTCTGTAAGATATTTGCCATGATTTCTGTATAGGCAAGTGACTAAAATACCCATTTGTGTGATGTAAAGTTTGATTGCTGTAGCGTGTGTTCCTTTATTGCAGACACAAACAACAAAACAAAACAGAACAAAAGAAGGATTTTTTTCATATTGTTGTTGCCCAGTATAAAACACTGTCATCTCTGAATATGTTCCTGCTATGATTGACATAGGTCCTTTCATCAGGAACACTACTACAAGGACTCAACATTGCACCTGCCTTGTAAATATTTTCTCTGCTAACAAGGAACTTTTATTCACAAAGAAACGGGGTATAATTTTCCTGGTTCGGCATCACAATTTGCCAAGCATTTTTTTTAATGCCATTGCTACACAAACTTTCTTTTGTGTAGCAGTTTCTTCTATATAGAAGTGTATAGGATACCATTTGAAATAATATTCATCAGCTGAAATTGCTCATCAAATTCTAGTGGGAAGATAATTCTCTCAGAAATGAGGGTAGTGCGCAGGGAACTGGTATTGTAGGCACTGTGTGTGTTGTAGTTACATTGTTGGTATGGCAAAAAGAAAAGAAGAAGAAGAAGCAGAGGCAGAGGAGAATCATGTTTACCCATGTGAACTAATTGAGCCAGAATTATCTTCCCATGGCTGATCAGCCCACCCCCCTTAAGTGAGATTAGCCTCCGAGTCCATCTGTCTTGTTAGAACAGAACCCGTGTGATGCGGAATGAAGAGGAAGGAGGGGAGTGGGTCTCCACTAATGATGTATGGATTTATGAGAAAAACAACTTCCTTCTTGGCTTTTGTTTGTTTGGTTTCATTTTTTTTTTTGTCTCTCATGCTTGGCAATGGGTAGGATCTACATGGGGCATCATTTTGGGTATTGTCCAAAGAGTTGTTTTGATAGCAGATACAGTAGATATTCTCATCTACAAAAAATGAAACAAGACACAACAAAGGAAAACCCAAACCTTGCATCATTTAAAAATATAGACTGCAACCCCCCCCCCAAAAAAAAAAGAAGAAGAGATATCTGTAAGTGACATTTCGTGATACCTAGAACAACTCTCTAGTAGTTTTCTTTTGAATGATAATGCAACCATATTCAACTTTGACCAAGGCTAGTAATCATGTGTACCAACATTGTGTCGATGTGTGTGTGTGGTGGGGGGGGGGGGGGGGGGATGGGGGGACCCAGGGATGTCATATCATCAAACTCCCCCCCCCCCCCAATATAAGATGCATATAAATTTTTGGCAGTACACTACAATAATTAACCATAAAATGCATTCGTCTTCCAGTGGTAGCAAATTTTGGCAGCCTCAATTTGCAAGGCAGTGAGAGCCCATCTTACAGCTGTATGCTCAATTACAATTGAGATTGAAACTCGCCGTCTTGATATGTAAGAGATGAGGTATTTTAAAAAGCAGATATGTATAGCTACAGAGGTTTATGCCCACACTCTCCCTCTCCCCCTCCTGCCCAACTTTGCCAGTCAACTTCATGTACATGCAAGCCACATGAACACAACGTCTAGCTTTCATTAGTTAGAAATCATTATCCAATTTGCTGGCTGCTGATAACAGCCTCGGAGCATTAAGCGATAATGTAAAGAGAGACCTGCCGTCTACCTCCAGCCATTTGATGGTTGGTTGGCTGCTGAGAGAACATCCTTTCTTGAGTGACATGTTTTTCCCCACTTCTTGGGGCAGGGCTTAAGTTGATGTCTGTAACTGGATACCAATATTCTTCTTTTTTTTTTTCTTTTACAAGTTGTAATGATAGCACTCCTTGTATGCTAATTCTTTCCCTTTTAACAACTCCTTTTATGCTACTCTTTCTATGTATTTATTCACAAAGAGGAGGGAACAGATCTAAGTGTTATTTACTATCAGTTTGGAATATTTTTATGGTTTTGAAATAGCTTGGAATGTTCATAGTTCCAGTAACGCTTTGCTCACTTATACTGACTCGTGTCAAAATTACTCATAATGAAGAAGAATAGAACATTTGCCATATTTCCAAGGTATTGATTTCAAGCGACAGTCTTTCATGTTATGCGCCCAAATAACCACACAGTTCTTTTTGATAGCAGGTACATAGTACCTTTTAACCTTGCTGTAGCAATAGTGAAATTATAATTCTGCGCCTGAGTATGGAGTATGTATTTAGGTCAAATGATGCAAAGCACATCAAATATGCAAATTTTATTCACAGATTGTTCTGTATCTTTGAGCCAGACCCTTCATTGCCAAAGCCACAGCTGAAGAAGGTCATGTGTAGGTGAATTCTGACTGTCATTTTGCTATCAGTATGGCAGTGAATCTCATAGTATTTCCTTGCAGGTAGTTGCTAATATAATGGCTATGCAGTTCCTTCTTGTTGGGTGATGGTCTGAGATGTGCAGTCTAACACAATGCATATTACCACCCATCCACCCACCCTACCCCCCCCCCCCCAAAAAAAAAAGGAGCATGTGATTTTGGGAGATCTCGGCCGAGTTGCGATAACAGGAAGCAGAGACAGGAAAGTGGTCAGAGGAGTCTGACAGTATAAAAGGGATGTGGAAGGAAATGGCTGTGAATATCCAAACGCTGGGCAGGAGGACAAAATTGTAAAGGGAAGTTAGCCACCAAAAGTCACATGACCAAGTTGCTCCAGTTTTTTTCCCCCCAAGGTATCCACTGAATGTCACGTGATGTCAGTTCACTTATGTTCAATTGGTGGAATTATGATAAAGGTTACAATAATGACATTGTTGAAGGTGGATAATGAAAACGATGATGATGGGAATGATAATGATAGTACTGTGTTTATCATAAGTATCATTGATATCCCCATTTTTGAAAGTAATGGAAGTGACATCTGCAATAGTTTTATTGATAGTTTTATATGATAACATGTATGACTGCAAGGCTGAAGAGGATTAATTGATTATTTGAGCAGCCTTGCAGTTGTCATTAAGATCAATTATCATTTGTTGACAGGTTCTCTCTATGACTTCATTTTCATCTATGGAGTTTTGTATCAACGAGATGGATTTCTCTAGGACGATACTATACTCTAAAATGAGGAATGATCGCATGCATTTTAATTTCACGAATTTCGTGCGAGCCAAGATTCGTGAAATTAAAATGCATGAGAAAGTTCTTGTCTACACTATACGCATTGAATGTTAGAGGCAACTTGCGAAAGTTTCATGCCGCAAAAAAGGCCGTCGGCTCCAATTTGCGAAAATTTCATGCCACGAAAATATCGTGTTTTACAGTTTTACTGTTTGATCAGCTTATTTGACTTTTTGGTTATTCTTCACACTCTGATGTCTTGTCACATCAAAAGCCCATTACCACAATGCGCTGCAAGTCAGAAAGGCTGTAAATTATTTACTATCAGATGAAGCTAACTGACTGGAACAGATGCAGTAAGATCATAAGATGAGAGCACAGCTTAATCAGGGCTAGATCAAGTATGTCTTGCAATGACTGACAAGAGCATATCACGTAGCCTTGTCGATTCTTTTCATGATTGTACATGCTGCTCATCATGTATGAGCTGTATCCTATGCCCCGCTGATTTTTCCCCCACTTGGCTGAAAATGTCATTTGAAAGGACGTTGATCCAGTTTTGTGGTCGAGACTCTTGATCTCAAATGCTGTTACACGTTTCTGCCATTTGAATATGCTTTAAAAATGTCACAGTGAAGCCGTACATGATGTAGAACCCTGTACATTGCTCTACAGAGGTCAAGTTGCTTTGTCAGGAGGTGTGCCCCTTTTCTCTGGGGTTTCTTTACTTAATACCCCTTTCACGCTTGACAAATTTCGCCCAATATCTCCTGGGTACACCCAAGAGATCTCTGAATTACGAAAGGTCTCAGGGATGAAATCCTGGGTAAATTGCAGGGTGACTTTTGTGAAATTTTATGCTTTTGAACTGTCCCTGGCAAACTTTGGAGTGTCCCTGGGATATCCAGGGTGATGCTGTGAGTGTGAAAGGCATCATAGATAAACTAAAATCTCCTGGGTGAAAAGCGAATATCAGCATACCAACTATGTCTTACGGACCATTTCACACATGTGCCATAATGTGTACTTCAACTGCAGAAAAGCTGACGAGAGATATTCAACCCGGAGCTCATTCTCTAGTTTGAAAGAAATTTTTTCGTGGGTGTTCCATGTCTGATTTCCTGTTGAATCTACTGGGGGATCCCCTGAGTGACCAGTATGAAAGGGGTACTAGTATTTTATCCTTTATCTTGGCACTATCCTCACGTTGTCCCTGCCCACCACAGCCCCTTGCCTCTGCCCCCCCCCCCCCCCATCTCTTGCATTTTCATTTCTTACCATTTGTATAACCTGGGCATGCTTTTCAGTTGATAGCATAGACTCCATCAGGCACTGTATGATGAATATTCATGAAAAGTACACTGCACAAGAGCTTTTTGACCAGTGGCATTTGGACTGTCTGCAGTGTTAAAAGTTTGTCAACATCGCTGCCCTGTGGTTGTATTTGTTGTGAATGTACATGGTGGTGCATGTGCTCGGCAACACTTTGCTATCTGCTACTCTGAGTTGTAGTATCACTGTAGATGTGTGAGCAGTAGAAGCCTTTCCATTGATGATAATGAGTTGAAATTATTGATCATGACAGTGCTGTCAATCCCAGGTGTTAGTCCAGGACTGTTTAATACCTTCTTTTTTCTCAGCATCTTGCAAGACCCTGCCTTTCTGACATGGCAAGTGTTGCCAAAAAAAACAACAACAACAAAAAAACAATATTAGCTTGACCAGCTTGTGCCAAATGATTGATTTTGTGAAATATCTAAAACATAGATTTCTCAAATTTTGTGAATTGTATTAATATGTAATGTCATTGTTTCAATCATCATACAAACAGTGCAGAATGATAATAAAATGATTGGTTGGAAAGTATTGTAATATTAATACTGTGATACCAATTGCTGTGATTGTTCTTTTTTGGTAAACAGACAAGCCCACTTTTGGGGATGTTTCACAGTATGGATAAATTATTGCACACCAGATCTTTTTATTTTATCAAATATATTTTTGAAGAAGAGTGAGAGCAAGATAGAGAGACAGAGTGGGAGAGAGGGAGAGAGAAAGAGAGAGAGGAGCAAGGCTATATTTAGAAAGAAAGAGAATACAACAACAAAAATCATCTTTGAACCTGCATTGCTGTGATGACAGTCGGCTATCGCAGAGGGAGGGGTGCTGCCGGACGATTTAAGACTGCCGCGTGTTTGTCTGTATCATTATCTGCTCAAAACAGTTGACAAAGATACATTCGGCAGTTAAATTGCATCTGTCAACGGGCCGCGGCCTGTCGGGCAAAGCACGCGGGGGAGAGGCCCCCCCCCCCCCCTTCTGCCTCTTCTTCCCCCTTAACACATCCGCGCAGATCCCCAGGAACTGGCTTGGTCCAGCACGATCCTCCCTTACCTAAACCTCTCATTAAAGTCTGCGGTCGTCTGTGTGGTGTGTGTGTAGTACGTAGAGTGATGAATACAAATTTTGATGCTTGGAGGACATCACTTCAATGTTACAACCTGAGGTATATTGAATTGAAGAATTACATTAAGAGGACACTAGGCCAGTCATGGAATGATTGCTGAATGATAACCAGTATGGATGATGTGCTCATTGCATAATTGCGTGGTTTAATTCTTTCTTTATGTTTGTGGTTTGCCATGTTATTCTGCCATATAAGATTTCTTTCTGATTATGGTCTAGGATGTAAAATCTGAGATTCAAGTAATCGAAAATTTTTACAAACCCGTCTGCTATTTATTTGTCTATACAGTAAAGTGATCATTTACTTGTATTCACAATCACAAGAAGTGTTACAACAACAATATGCTAGGTGTAGTACATGTTTGCTTAGCTTTTGTAAAGCACAAGGTCAGTTCATTGATACATGCTAATTTGACAGCTTACACAGCAGATGTTACGTGAAATGTGAAGAATGACAACAGATGGGTTAATTTGCAAAAAACAACAAAGTAATGACTTTGTGGAAGTGGTAGATCTGTAGCAAAAGAAATCAAAGTACACCCACAAAACCTTGTCCCCTTTACCTATATTCCTGTCCCTCGTTTAGTGTCTGTTGCTGTTTGTTTTCAGCTGTGTGTACTTTTTGGTAGGTTTCTCAGTCAAGAATTGATCATTATTTGAGAATCAGAAGGGCATAACTACAGAGCAAATTCAATGGTGATACTCAGTCCCTTTGTTGTCACTTGATACACTACAGAGCCAATTGAAAGCATTTTAGTACGAACCTTACATCAGCTTTAATGTACAACATGAGCCCATCAACAAAATACTCGAAGCACCACATTTGGTGTAGCATTTGCTTGAAAAGTACAAAGAAAAGTTACCGTGCCACGTCCCTGTGAACTGGAATTAGTAGCCTAATTAACCAGATTATGTGGAGGGGTGCAGTGCCAAATTTCCGACACAAAAAGTACCCTGGCAGAGTTTGACCACAAGAGGCAAATAATGCCAGTTGGATATTTTGTTGCCACAATGATTGATACTGCAACTGACAAATTCACAACATATGAAGTTCAACATTTATGGAGTCTTCTGTATGCTAGGTTCTTGTGAAGATAATTGCTTTTATCATTTTTATCAGAGTATTACCAAAAGTGCCTGGTCATAACTACCAAGATTTTATCATCATGGACAAGCAACTTATTCTGCCTGTGTACACTCACTGAAGCCTACAGTATGACAAAAACTGTACTAAAATGTGTGCTCAAATTCTGGACTTTTTCCCTTCTTTTGTAGTGTATGCTGCTATTCCTAGTGCTTTTTCCCTATTGTCCATTACAACAGAAAATGCTAATTTATGTGAAGCATGAATCTGTACAGCTCTTAAAGTTATTTGCCCATTTGGTCAAGTTACTGTCTTATAACAGAAACAAACTACAGATCTACATTGGATGTACAATGTAGGTATGGTTTCCTTTATCTAGCTGTCTACCAACAATTGCATTGTGCATGAAAATTTGTGTACAAATGGTTTTAGGCATTTTATTTTTGTATTTTCCATGAGATGGAAAATGCATTACCCTTTCCTGTTACATATTGAATAAAAGCCAGCTATGAATACTATTAAAGCACAAAATTCTTACATGATGTTATCAAGTTTGTATGTCAATACCTTTTGATATTTTTATGCTTAATGAAAACAGAGATCAATTCAGAATTGTGGATTTTGAAAATTATGAAATTACTATCAAAAGTAGCTATTTAGCTTTATTGCTGGCAATAGATAATCACAGACTTTGTATACAGTAGTGGAAAATACTATAATCACTCTATGGTACTATCTATTTCTGCTTCCACTATGCCTCATATGTGCTGTTCTAACTGTAATCATTATTACTGGAGCATTATAGTTGTAACTTTAACATTTTTTCTAGATATATTTTTTAAAACTGAAATTATAGCCATATTGATTTATGTCATGTACATTGTAGTACTAGTAAGTGGACAGTTGTGTCCCATTGATAGAATCTCGATCATATCATTGTGAAAGGGGACACAATAGGTAATTCTACATGTACACGTACACGCTGTACTTCCCGAATTGCTTATCGGAAGGGCACTTTGGCAGACTTTGACATCAAAGTTAACATTTGTGTTTTCGCCCTGTCAGGTGGTATTCTTGGTGACACGAATAGGAAAGAGAGTGCGTGTTCCATCGTGGCAGCCATGGCAAAATTCCCATCATGCCACCGTGCAGGCCTTTTGTGTGCTGCGGAACACACTGCATCCTGACTTTCCTTTTTGGTTCTTTTTTTTTTTCCCCCACCGTTTACCTCCGCGAACTTCCTACTATGAGAGACATCTCAAAGGAAATAAAGGATTAAGGGCTGTCTTGCATAATATCCTCGCCCTGCGGAACTTGAGAGGGAGCTTGTTTGAACGCCCCCAAGCACAGGCCCAGGCTCCTCCACCCCCTTTATACGAGGAGAAGTGGAATTTGAGCATCCGATACAGCCTCCATGAAAAACACCTCATTTGTGGTGCAGGGATTTATGTGATTCCACATCCCAGTGTCTCACCGATTTGCAGTGACAGTACAGCAAGAAGTCTTGTTCCTTACTTTTTGATTATATGTATATATTATATGTCTTATATATGACACATATATCTCGTCTAATTCCATGTAAAATTAAATCAAATATCCACGGCAAAGTACAAGCAAGTAGTTTTAAGTCAGTTCAACTGACATTGTTATTCAGTTTCAAGAATGGAAATTGCTCCCTGCACCAAACATATCAGAATCATGTCGTAAAGAACTGGAATGCTACATTGTTTATTTGATATGTTTTCAAAAAACAAAAACAACACATATCCAAAGTTTTTCTCTTGGTGAATAATTCATCTGAGACAATCTCCCTTTTAACTACTGATATGAGGCAAGGAATGAATAATTATGTGCAGTATATATTCTTCATTCAAAATTTAACCACCTCATTTTTTCATATCTTGCATGTGTGTGGTCTGTGAACAACAACTCACAGTTACAAGCACATATTACCACATAAAATCTTCGCAAAGAGAGAGAGCCCCTGTATGATTATGCACTATTTTTACCCAAATCGTGACCGAGGATCGAACTCTCACGAAATGCACCCGGAAGACGGAGGGCCACAGTCATAATACCTGTACGTCAAGACCTCAGTTCATTCTTGTGTAGTCCTTCGGATTTAAAGTCTAAGTGCATGGCTGTATTGTAACATCCCCCCTCAATGTAACCATGACCCACATTCGTTGGCCCAGGCAGGCCGGTCCCGACTGTGGTACAGTAGTGGCAGGATGTTTGGTTGAACGAAAGAGAGGAGGTAAGATAACAGGTATCGCCTTGGGAACACTGCTCCGAAAGGATAACCTCCTTAGACTTCTCCTTTGCAGTCATTTTTGTTTTTGATACCGTAGCCAGTCTCTCTCTCCCCCCCTCCCCCCCCCCCCCCCACCCTCTCTCCCATGAGCCCGCTTTCATTCTCTTTGAAGTATCCATTATATGGTGATCAGAACTTGGAAAATAAATTTTTGTTCTGGTGGGACCATTTAATACTATTCCCACCTGTAAAATGAATACAACCCACAAGAGTGAATTCTGTCAAATTGTTGTATTTCTGTAGAACTATATTTTTACCTTGCCCCCCCCCCCCCCCCACGTGAAAGGGCTTTTGGTCCTACAGAATTTGTAAACTTTAAAGACTACCGTAAAACGTGATATATTCGCTGCATGAAATTTTCGCGGATTGGAGCTGACAGCCTTTTTTTCGGCATGAAATTTTCGCGAATTGCTACTGGCATTCAATGCGTATAGTGTAGACAAGAACGTTTGCGTGCATTTTAATTCCGCGAATCTTGGCGCTCGCGAAATCAGAATGCACGCGAACATTCCTCGTTTTACAGTATTTATATTTTACTTAGATTGAGTTCTACAGTTTTGACAGCATCTACTATTGGTTTCACTTATGTGTCTTCAATTGCTTTCATTATGTTTAAAGGAGACCAAGTAGTAACATTCTTCATTTAGTTCAAGGAAGCTATAGAATTTCATGTGCAGAATTATTATTTTTTTTTTATGCCTGGACTGACATTGATAGTCTAGTGATGTTTAAAGTAGCAGACAGGACTCAAACCCAAGATCGCCTGTTTCAGAGTCCTGAATCCACTATTTTATGGTGAATTCAATTCATCCCTCACAATTTAAGATTCATAGAGCTTCCACAAAGCTTTCTCCTTTCACCAGGTTTCCGATTACGTGCACATTTTCTGCGATAGTGCCAGGAGCAATTTCGCTCGCCAACTGGCTTGAAAAAAATTTCCTGGAGCAAAGGTGGAAGTGCTTTATTCATCATTTTTATGGAAATGCTACTTTTCGGCTGAAGAAATGGTCTCTTGAAAGAGTGAGTCATAAATCTGACACTTGACCGTAGGGGAAAAAAAATCCCCCCTTTTTTAGGGCAAAAGAAGAGAGGAAAGATAGTAATTCCACTTAAAATGCTGAAAGGCAGAATAGAAAACACATGACACTACCTTGTGCTGTGTAATGGGGTAAAGTGGTCTATAAACCTGGTCCACCACAGTCAGGGTAGTATTGCATCTTTTTTCTCTCTCTCATAGAGTGTAGTCATAAGAATCCTTTAGAAAAGTGCACATCCCGGTGTGCAGGAATGATTATGAAAACCCTCATTAGATAGGTAAGTTAATTGCATCATTTTAATTTGCCTTGAGTATCGGTGTTACAGATGAATAGGTGGTAAGACACACCACAGCATAATTAATCACATGGTAGATATAGATTGATGGGTATGGTGCGAGATGAAAAACAAGAGCAGGAGAAAGAAAGATATGGAGATGGAGAGATACAAAAAAGTGAACCTGATGAGTGCAGCAATGCTTAGTTTATGTTATAGTAGAGAGAGAGAAAGAGAGAGAGAGAGGGGGGGGGGGGGAGTGAGAGAAAGAGAGAGAGCGATTACACAAAATAACAAAGGAACACAGCCAAAGTAACACAGCAACATGTAAAGGAAATTATGTAAAAACAATTTTGTTTAAGAAAGGTATACCTTTTGTATAAGATTTAAATTTGTTAATAAATTGGTCTATTGTAACTGATATCTGTGTTCATTCATATACATTTACAAAACAATTGTTTTTCTTTTCAAACTTCACGAAAGTAAATTATATTGAAGGCTTTACAAGAAGAACATTGGATGGAATGGAAAGATTTGACCATTGATAGTGGCCGCTCACCCTCAATCTACGATACCTTTGGAAAATTGTCTTTCCCCTGTTCAATCCCCTCCAATCCCGCCAAACGAAGAAGGGTTGATGGATGAAGATATATTCACATTTTGGCATCAACTAAAATGCATCAATGCTTGAAGCAGAAGATGCCCACAGGCAGAGAGATTCTGCATCAAGGGATAGACCTTTTTTCTTTCAGTTTCTTTGGATTATTTTTTTAATTCCAGAAATAGGACACAAGAAATGAGTTATGATTTGGCTTTTCTTCAAACTAAATAAATAAATAAAAAGACAGAAAGAGAGATGATGCTCATGATATCAAGCTCAATCATTTGAATCTTGGCAAACATATGAACTGGTATCTCATAACAACATCGGGTTAGATGATCTGAAGGCAAATATCATCCAAGTCTGTTGTCGCATAACTGTGAATGAAAAGTTTCAATTCGTGATCTTGTTTTCATATGTTTTCATCCCCTGAGAGGCTGTTTGATGTAGAAGAAATTTGATGCTCTGTTCATACTGACTGCAAATTGCAAAATGACTTGAAGAAAATTTGATTCATCTTCTCTCCTGTGGTAAGGATTTCCATGTTTGTTTATTTTTTTAGATGGGGGGGGGGGTGAAGGGATTTTGGTTGGATATGTCTTGAGCCCAATGTTTTCATTCATTTTATCAAGCATTGACAGAACTTCAGTAAGCAATTCGATTTTATATTTTTGTAAACTCCACTAGGTGGATCGGGAAAGTTGAGAACATGTCTTATCAGCACATTATATTCATCCTTGGTAATGACAGAAATCATGGGATGAGAGTTATTCAAATTTTGTATTTTTTAACTGAATTATACCCCATGAATGATGCTATATGTTGTGTCCAGCAGAGATTAAAACAACAGCAGCAGCAGCAACAACAAAACATCTACTCTTCTCTCCACAATTCCTGGGGTGAATATCATACCCCTCTTGCTTCTCAAGAGCTCAAGAGATGGCATTTCTCTTTCTAGTGGCAATCTGTGTACAATTAACCTGTAGCAGAATTACATCTAATAAATTGTATATGACCTTAATTTGCAGAGCTACCGATTAGTTTTGATATGTTTTTTATCAAGTAGATGAATATTTCTACCTTTCATGTGATCTCTCAGGTAGTTTTAAAATTATTTCCATGAAAATTAGATTTTTAATTTGTTTTAAAGGGATGGTACAGTATTGGTGGAGATGAGAATTGGGCTTTTAACTTTTGCAAGATACCAAGAAAACACTTATGAAATAGTACAGAGCATACCATTCTAAGAGGAATTCAAAGTCTATTTGATGAAAATCGGGTTTGGAATGACTGAAACATCCAAAAACAAAGTAAAACAAAGTGATCGTAATAAAAGGTGGGTCCCACACTTTATTAGAATCGCTCTGTTTGGGATATCTCAGCCACTTCAAAACCAATTTTTATCAAATAAACGTTGAATTCCTCATGGAATTACATGCTCTTTCATGTTCCATAAGAAGTTTCTTATTATCTCACCAAAAAATGTTAAAAACCTGAAATTAGGTCTCAACCAAAACTATACAATCCCTTTAATATAATGCTTAAAAATATCTGTCGTATAGATATGTATATATATAAGTTAAAAACATTCTGTCTTTAGTATCAGAGCTTAAAGTGTATCCAATCAAGGAAATGGGAATGCACAGCTATTTACCCAAATATAGATTACAATTACTCTTCACTGGAGAGTTAGAGAGAGATAGATAAATTGATAGATAGAGAGATAGATAAATTCATACAGAATGAGAGGGAGGAGAGGATAATGACAGAAAAGTGAAAGCCAAATTGATAGCGCCATATTGTTTCTTTCATTATGTGGCGCGTACATTGTTTGACAGCGAGTGTGTTGTCGCCATGGCAATGATGACACACGTTCAATTCGGTCGTAGTCCCTCCCGTCTGCCAGAATGCTGCACCGCGATAAGAAACGCGGAATGCAGGTCAGCCATTGTCAGCGATCGTCGTCGTCACCGTCTCTTCATTTATCCTCCCCCCTTGAGGTGTGCAGGGGTGCCTCCATCTCCCTAGGGTGTACGCTCCGTGAATGCTGTGCATGAATGCAAAGCGACCATGGAATACTATGGGCTCCCTGCCAGTAATGAAGAGTTCTGAAATGTGTGTCCTTAATGGAGGTGGGGAGGCGTTCACACTGTAATGGAGATCTCCCGTGCGTCAAATTTTATTTGCTATGCGCACATTGTTCAAATATCCCTCATATCCTACCCCCTCCATAAACCAAAACCAAACCGAGCAAAACATAACAAAACCAGACCAAACAAAATGACAGATAAAAGGGGATCACAGACAGCATTGTTTAATAGCCACCATCTAAATTCATGAGGAGCTACAATGTAGCAGGTGCTGGAAAGAAGAGCAGTCTGGCACATGGCAGAAATTGCTCCCTAGACACAGCAGATGATGCACCAAGATTCGCCAAATATAACAGATGCAATGAGATCATAAAGCATTCCTAGCTATGTACATCTGCTTTGCGTGATAAATTGTAGTTTGCTTGTAATCATTGTTGAAGTATATATGTCTGGAGTTGAATATATGCAATATATAACAATAAAACAAATATGCTGCTTCTTTCGAGATTGGCTTAATTGTCCTTGGTATACAACACAGGTATTCATATATTTACACGTAGCTCTAAAGCAGTACAATTGGTGCAACATATGGACAAGATTTAAGAGAAATACTACCAAAAAGAAACAAGATTACTCAAAGAATATGACAACAAATATTTCAATCTCGAACTCATAACCTGAGTGCGATTCAGGGAATGTCCCTAGGTAGGTCAGAATGCCACGATTCCATTTCTATGTGCAGGTAGTGACTCATCAGCAGGATTGAATAATGCGGCTGGTGATAGTAAGGCGGCAGTAGTATGGAGGGAGTGTGTGCAATTGATAGAAGAGCAGCATGCAGACAGCATACCACATGCAAAGTGTGCCAGGTGAATCGTAGAATATTGCTGTGGCATTGTTAAAGCATGGAGTTTGATACCAGCCAGCAGTATACCTTGCCACGTGTATGTGATATTTTTTGGAAAAGGTATCAATTGATTATTCAGTTGATTCATTGCTTAGTTGATCAATCGTTCTGGCAAGTCACCTGTGTGATGTTCAGTGTATTCATCTTGTATGATGTAACCATAAGGCAGTGTATCGCTGTCACTTCCTCTCACAAGATGTCATATGGACGACGAAAATGAGACTTTGGATCGAGAGTAATCTGAAGAAAATAGTAATTTTATTTTGTTATCAAGTAGGTCCTACTTGTACTGTTTATTGCTCTGAAATTTTGTGTCACTAGGCCTATGTAGTTTGACAGCTGGCGGATAGTGAAATACATTTTTAGTCCTGTTGCTGCTGCCATCATAAAAACAACTTAAATTATTGTTTATGATGAAGGCAATATATTTGTAGATAGTTAAGAAGCTAGATCTGGATGAGAAAGGCAGAAGAACTGAGGGAGAAGAGTAGGGGAGGAAGCAAGCTGAAGGTGATTTTGAAATGGTTTTTACGTTCGTTCGTTCGTCGCGCACTCAGCTTTGATTTACAGTGGTTTGTGCGCGTGATAAAATTCTGTTCCATCAGGGGATCAATGCAGTGCTCCAGCTAATCTAGGAGTAGAATTACAGCCAGGCAAGTTACTCTTCCCGCGGGGAGGAGTCTTGTCTGGTACAAATAGCCTGAGTGCCTCCACCCTCCCCACAGAGCAGTTTCACTCAGCTCAGCTGTTGAAATGGGGGGTCAACGAACTTGCTCTCCTCCAATTATTCGCGGCATGTATAATGACGCATTCTTGGCATTGCCTGTATCAAGCTATATGACTCCTTTCCTCTATGCCCCCCCCCCCCCCTGCAGCCCTTCCAATTGTAATTTCTGTCTGTGCATTTGAGAACAATGCCTTGCATACAATAACCTCATAATTTTAGCAGATGTTTGGTTGGAGTATGTATTTTTCTCTGTAAAGCATTTATATTCCCAAGTGTATTATATGTTGTTTCATTAGAGGAGAAATATATCCATGGAAATAATATTGGTTATATTTGTCGGCCCTGAATCCATTTTATTCTCCAGGAGTGACTTTGAGAAATTGGTTCTGCTAATTTCACTAAATAGACAGTTATTCCCAGATATGTATAATCAATCTGAAAAAAATAAGTTGTTGCTTTCGTTTTGTGATAGCAGGCTATACCTTTAAAAAAAACACCCCAAAAAACAAAACAAGATATTTGTACAGGTTTGTTATGGGTTTATACATCTATCTTGACATCAAGGCTGCAAGATTCAGTGGTGAATAACTTTCTTGATATAGTATATCAAAGTGTACATCATATGTGTAAAGATATTGATTATGCTTATCCTTAGAGTGCAAGAAATACATAATAATACATCTATATTTTTACTGGGTAGATAAGCTTGGAAGGATAGAAAATACTGTGCTTTGCATGTACAGTATACATGCATTTGCAATGCAGTCAGAAGATACAATACTGTAAGAAGTGACCATAAGATTTACAGTGATGCAGCAATTTGACCTCTGCCATATATGGAGTCCTATAAAGGGTGATGAGGTTTAAAATTGATGACCAGTGGACTTACGGAGGAGGGAATTTCACCGACTCACAATGTGGAACCACACATCAGTGATCTTGTGGTGGTCAGTATAGTGCTTCATGCTATCTTTGTAAGATGTGTAAATAGTGAAGTGGGAGGAACAGAGAGGAAAGACCCAAGGCTATGTAATACCATGGGTTTCTGGTGAATGGGAGTATGCCCATCATGTGGTTTGTAACTAAATCACAGTTTCCATCAATCATGCCATTAATTCATGACCTTTCATGATGAAATTGATACTAGCTGAGTGGCCCGTTGCATAAAACTTACAACTTGTACCATTGAATTTCAATGGCAACTACTGTCAAAATTAGGCGTCACAGCCAATCAGCATCAAGGATTGTAAAATTTACCGCTAATTTGAAGACTTACCGCTAGAAAGGAGCGGTAAGTCCAGCGGTAAGGGTTTTATGCAACAAGTCCCTGATTTCAATATTCTTGTGATTTTGTATTATACTCTCAATGTCTATGTACTCAGAGACAGATTCCTTTTCTGAGGTGTAATGAAAAGGAATGTTTTCATAGTAATCTGTATGATTTTAAAAAGGTGAAATTACAGGTGTCACTTCTATTTCTCAGTTCTTTGATCAGAGACATACATTTTCAGGTCATGACATATAAATGCAGTGTTTGTAAGGTGCAAAAGCACATGTTTTGTGAAATATATGTTAGGTTTTTGTTTTGTTTTTGTTTTTTGTTTAGCACATAATAATGACACACACAATTGATGCATCAGCTTTCATGTGATACTTATAGGTGTGTGACATACTCCGGTGTAAGATTTGTCAGATTTGTCAGATTTTATTAACTCTATCGGTCCCCCTCTTGGGGTATGAGAGTACAAACATATTTACAATATATGAATACAAAAATATAAGTGATATTCATTAAGCAGGACAGCTGTGATGCAAGTGAATTGTCTGTCATATTAGACCAGCAGCATGGCACACAAAACCGTCATTTGCGCTTGACCATGGTACAACGTAGTGATGCTCCCCGATGTTTATTTATGTCTGTGGTGTCCTGGAATTCACGAGGTTCCGTGGGTAGAAAATGAAATGGCTTCAACACGACACGACAGACGGCAGGTTGGCTGAACGCCTTCCCCCCCGGGGGTTTTATTCATAGGGAGAAGCAGCCTCGATCTTTTCTGCGCACAGTGCCGAGTGTGTGCGTGTTTGCTGCCCACATGCAGTACTCAATGTTTCCGAGAAAATGTGCAAGGGATGCCCGTGTGGATAGGAAAGCCAATATGCACACAGGCCTTCAGTGCTGGCGGTCTAGCTCTCCTTATGCTTGCATGAACAAGTTAAGACAGTCATCCATACCACTGTGAATCATTAGAATGTCCTCATTGAATGACATGCATGGATTCAGAGAGAGAAGGGAGGAGGGAGGGATATATACATTGAGACAGAAATTGAGGGAGAGGCATGGCTAATATTTTGACCTTGATATCTTCGAAGCTCATTTTTATGAGAGATCCAAAACTATCTATTTTGACCAGCTTCTGTGGCAGTATAATTTTTGGAATAATTTCATTATATCCAGCAGCTACATAAAATGTCTTTCATGAGCAACTTTGACATGTATGAACTCATCAGGTTGGCCTTCTCCATAAGTATTTTGACTGTTCAGTCAGAATGAATATTCTCTATATTTGTTCATACTAGCCACTGGGCTTATTGTACACTATTGCAAAGCTGATTTGAATACCATAATAAAACACTGTGGTTGATAGCCACCACATCAAGGTTACTACAAGCAACATTAAGGAATTAGTTTGCCATTATATTGGAAAGAGGTAGATGAATGAAATGCTATGTTGATATACCTTATATTGATATGTGAAACAGTGTAGAAATAAATGTTGGGACTTCTTCCTATCTCTTTATCTATCTCCTCACCCTAAATATCCAACTGCCCCCATGCCCCACATATACAGCCAGTATGCAGGTATAGGTTGTGGATTAAGCACATGCTGTTTTAATTGACATGCTGTTAAAATTCACAGCGTGTTGTATTCTAATCAAATATACGAGACTAAAATTTAAATTTGAGTTTGTAAGCTGTATTGTCTAATGCACACATGCTATGAAAACTTGCCCTTATTTTGCTTCATCGTGGATGATATTTAGTCTGGTGATGCGATCATTGTTTACTTTTCTTGTCTTCATTAAAGTCATGCCACTTCCTGGTCTGTGTTTCCTCCTTGCACCAATTCTGGTTAAAGGGGCAGATCCACTCAAGAATGTGAGAAGGTATGAGTAATAAGTGTGCATGCTGAGTTGATGCTCACCAAACTGGTGAGAGGATCACAGACCCCCCTGAGGCACTCCTAGCCCTTCAGATCGAGGCATGGGACGCTTCAGCTGATGTCGTTGATGGATCCTATACTGGCTTCTTCTCGTGGCATGGCTGGCATCCTTCACTCCATCATCTCTAGATGGAAGAGAGGGACTTGATCAACCTGCTTCCCCTCATTACCAGCCCTCATTACAGAAATATGATTTGGGGGGGGGGGGGGAGGGGTAGCGGCATTTAGCAGGTGTATTGAAATGTCGGGCTCCATTAAACTGATCTGGTGTTTGTGTACGTGCAAATGAAAATGTGTTTGCAGAATTCTGCAAGACTTGTATCGGTAAAAATCGAGGAGTTGTGGAGGAGGAGGAGGAGGAGGAATGGTGGAAAAGGGGGCAGCATGGATGCCCTGCGGGAAGCAGCGGTGAAAGGAAAGTGGTAGCATACAGACCAGGAACAGTAAAGTGAAGGAGACAGAAGTTAAGAGAATTGTTGTGGAGCAAGCTTGCCAGTTTATGCAGATGAGAGAGAGAAAGGGAATGATACACAATTACATGCAAATCATGTACACATACCCACCACAGATCACACACACGGCATTCACTTCATACCTTGGTACTCATAACCTTGGTACTCATACATTCATGACTAAACAGCACTTGCCCACCTTGCACCCAAACACACATGCACACACACATTACGTATAAATATACACCCTTTACCCATGATATACACAAGGCATACCGGCATGCACTACAGTGTACACTAACCACAACACACGCAAACCTCTAATACCTCATGTGTCATACTTACACACACACACACACACACACACATACACACATACACACACACACACACACACACACACACACACACACACACACACACACACACACACACACACACAGGCCACACACATAAACACAGAGAAGAGAGAGAGAGAGAGAGAGAGAGAGATAGAAAGAGAAGGAGAGATTGAGTAGGAGAGACATATATTTTGAGACATACTGACAAACAGAAGCAGAGAGTTAGTGCTGTAGAGATTTATTGGAAGTCATATATTCACATCTACACCAGATTTCTCATCGTTTAATCATCCTTGTTCTTGTATGGGAAGAGCTTGGATAACTTTTAGCAGGATTACTGAATTTGCTTGAGGAAGAATGATTAAAGAGAGAATGCTGAAGAAGGTGCTTCATGAATTTGAGTCTTTTTTTAGAGTATCAGTAAATCAGAATGAATGATAATGATTTCTCCACAAATTTGAAAATCTGTGTTTAACTCCTTTATTCATACAATGAATACCCTTTGGACTTCTTAAATCGTTGGCTGAGAACCAAAAGAACAAATTCGCAATTTTGGGGGGTATTGAGTTATTGGTATCATGTTTTAGAGCTTGATCTCTTCTACATCGTGGTGTCAATTTTAAATTGTGTTCATTTTCAGTGAAATGTTCAAAAAGCAAAACCACAAGGATACTATTTTACCCATTGGTAATGCTTACATGAATCTACTCACTTTTGATTAAGTAGACTTTTTATTTTGTGAAGAGTGATTGTGTCGTCATTATTTGTGCTGAAATCTTGGAATGCAATACTGCCCTTTTGGTTCTCAGCTGACAAAATATCAGTGTTATTCCTGGTAGTGGCATGAATAGTACAACTTTTTTTTTTTTTTCATTTTAAGAAATATTTGTTTATGGTCTTATCTTCTAACTGTCCATTCGGACATGACCCTTAAAGATCGCCCAAGGAAACAACCTTACAATGTCATTTACTCTGAATTCCTCATTTCTGAGACTGAGTTTTTAGAAGAGCACAACACTGGATAATACAAGTGTAGGCTGAACACACTGGATAATATGCTGACTATCCTTCATAACCAAAGGGGGTAAAAAAAGAAAAAGGATTATTCCTGAATGATACTGTATGTGGTATCACTGTAATAAACATGGCATAGTTTTATAGAGTTGTGGGCATGACGTACACGGAAATGTATATGTCCCAGACTAGAATGCCCAGTTCTGGCATGCAATCAAGATCTCAATTTGTTTCCCTCTGCCTCCGATTGTAGGGCCAGACAAATATTCAAAGCACTTGTGCTTTAAATATAGAGGATCTCTGAATTATTTGCCACTGCTTTGCAAGCACTTTGCGGCTCCTCCTGATCCAATTTGCCTGCACAGTCATCGAGCCAACATTATGACCTTTTCTCCCAATCAAATGTTCTGATTAAACGTCATGATGCAAGCGGCTGCCGATAATTCAGCACTCTTTGAACATATGAGGGCACTGTTCTCAGGCTCTCTCTCTAAATGAACTGCATGGCTAAAATTGCGAGGGACACGTGTATCCATCATGATTAAGGCCATCACACTCTTTCCAATCTTCGTTAACAGGAGAAATATTAAATGTTTGATTTTTATCTGGTTTTCCGGACTGTCTCAGCTTGTTCATTTCAATGGAACTTAAGTCTCAGATGAAAGAAAGAAAGAAAAAAAAGCCAACAACATCATTGCAATGAGCTCTTGAGAATGTCTAGAAAGGTCACAGAGTGGTCGCAAATAAGATAGCAATCTGTCGGGATCCTTGAAAACCTTAATCAGGCATCGCAGTGAAACAGGGATGCTGGTAGAAGGGGAGAGAGAAGTAAATGAAACTCATGAGGTTTGTTATGTCTGAAGGTAAGAGCTGCTAGTTGTTAAAGGGGAATTTCACACCAGTCAAACCTTTATATAAGAAAGTTTTCATAAGCCCAATAGTGAAAATTTGAACAAAATTGGACAAAGATTCCTACTGAGATGACAAATTTGTGAAATTTTGCTAACTTTCACAAAACAGTTCTTTTGCAGTCAGTATGAATAGTCAAATGAGTGAGTTGATGCTGTCATTGCCTTACAACTTGCCATATACTTTGTACACAAAATCTTGAAATTTTGATTTTTTTTTTTTCAAATGCAATTATGCCCCAACTTCAAATCCTCATACAACGTACATCGACTGATCATTTGTTTTGTAAGTTATTAAGCCAGTAATAACATTATATTTTACACTTTTTTTTTGCAGAAAAGTGTGCATATTCATATCAACTGTTTGATATTTGTTTTACAAAAATTAGCAAAACTTCATCATTTTATAACTTTCCGTAATTCTTATCCAAATTTGATCAAATTTTCACTGTTGTGTGTGTAAAATTATACTTCTTTTCAGGCTAAGTTTTAACTGGTGTGGAATAGTTGAGACCTAGAAGAGGAACGTTTGAGGTGAGACTTTGTCTCGTCTTGGTCTAGGCATCATCTGGGCATGGATCCACGTTCCGTGTCAGCATGGTCTATGCCAAGGAAGAGGCATAGTGTTACTTTTCTTATGAGAGATCATTGCTCAAGACATCCATTTTACTGTTGTGAAAAAGAACATTAGCTTAGACTGTCTTTGCCAATATAATCTTGTAGTCATGTAGTCATCCTCCCCTATTTCTTTCCCAGTCTAGCTAAGCCACTGTGTCTCCACCATGAAAACCTGAGAATACAGTTTCCCCCCAGTGCAATCGGAGCTCCCCAAAATCAATCACGCTTTTCTGTCGAGACTGGCTGAAATACATCCCCAATTGATTTTCCGTAAAAACAGTGTATTCCTTACAACAATCGCAAATGTGGTATTGATTTCAGATCATATAACGTTTAGCTCGGCTCACCAAATGTAAACGTAATCTACAGCTTTGATGTGGGTGATAGTTCTGTCTGTGGAATGTACAGTCTGGGTTAGACTCCTGGGGTGGTATTCTGAACACCGTTTTATCTCTGTTGTAACTTGTGTTGTAACTTGTGTTGTAAGTCTGTGAGTTACAACACCGCTAAAACAGTTGTAAATCGGTATTCTGAAAACTGTTTTAACGGTGTTGTAAGTCATGATAACCACGCCCATCGCAATAATCATATCCAATAGGAAGTATTGTTAGAAGTAGCATCTAAGACATTTCAACCAATAAGATTGCTCCCTTGGGCAAATGCGCCTTGCTTAACTCTGCGCGTTTTAACAAGCGCTCATTCTCTGGCGTGCGCACAAATAGGACAATGGTATGCGCAGGTGAAGAGAGCCAGAGATGAAATAAAGTTACAACAGAAGCTTGATCATTATGCCTTCTTACCGGTTTTGACGTATAGTTGGTGCAGTAGGGGATTCGCAAAGCTATCTCAGATTGAGTCTTTTTATCTGAAATTTTGTTTAAAAAATAAGAAGATATCTGGCCTTCATAAGAGAAAACCAAATTTCATGGTTTATGGGGAACTAGACGCTTCTAAATTAAGTTAAGCCCTTGCAATGCCATGTTATTATTATCATTATTATTATTGTTGTTGTTGTTGTCACTATCTTCACAAGATATCTCTTGGAAATCATTATCACGTCAAGTTCCATCATGGAACCTTAGACTTCTAATACTTTTCTCAGGATTCGCGCCATCCCCAGCAATAAATATTTTTGAAACACCCAAAGATACTGATAATGAATTCTTATTGGTGAAGCTGAAGCATGACTTTGTATTATTATTTTTTTTTTGCCAGTATGCGCTCCTATGTTTATTGATACCATTTTTTAATTAAGACAAATGTTCTTTGTTTATGATGTAAAACTTGATCGATCTTGTGTTATATTTTTGTTGAAAAAGAAAAAAGAAGAAGAATGAAAATAAATGAATTGAATTGAATTGAATTGAATAGTGAAATCATATTAAAAAATATTTAATATTTTGTAAGATAATTTTAAAATGAAAAGTGCTTAAAACAAGTTACTGCCGACGGTGCCGGTAACCTTTCTGTTCATGTGTTTGTGTTTTTATCTATGTGCATAATTATGCTGCGCGTATGTACTTGCAATGTTACTGTTACCAAATTTTGTATTGTGGAATGAGCTCACATTTTGTCAAACTGCTATATCATTTGCCTTTCTGTACATACATTGTTTTTATTTTTTGTATATCTTTTTTATTTTGAACTCGCATACCACAATATTGACTTGATGAATTATCTCACTATCTAACATAAGTTAAAACGAAAGTTACAACGGAGTTAAAACACCTTCCACCCTGTTTTATCTCAGAAGCATAAATTTGCACGGGGCGTGACTTACAACAGAAGATAAAACAGTTTTCAGAATACCGTGTAATCTAATGGGTGTTCAGGTTTGCGCCCACTGTTACGCGCGTGCGCATACCCTAAGACAATGGTATGCGCAGGCAAAGAGTGCGCAAGATAAAACACAAGTTACAACAGAAGTTACAACAGAAGTTACAACAGAGATAAAACGGTGTTCAGAATACCGATTTGTTACAACAGACTTACAACAGAGATAAAACGGTCTCAGAATACCACCCCTGTAGTGCACTCATAGGTTTCCTAGCCAACCAAGTCACGGTGGACTGTTCAAAAAAAAAGAAAGATACACAAATACTGTGTCTTTGTTTCTTTCTGTAATTATTTAGAATCATGTCTGCCTTTGCACTAATTGGATGGTATGTTGTGGGATAAATCTTTTGGCGCAGACAAGAGAAGGTCCAGCAGCAAATCATGCTGGAAAGGCCACTTACATGCTGCAGTGAGACTTGCAAGTACAGTGTATGCCAGACGATAGGCTGTATGCTATGACAGCTTCATGGCCATGACAGTAGAACAGGAAAGCATGAGAGTGCTCTATATGCTGTGCGGCAACGAGAAAATTGTAGAAATTTGCACATCAAGGAAGAAAGTATATAAATCATTTTGCACTGTAGACCACGTTTTTTAAAAACATTTTCCATTTAGGTGAGAAATGAGTCTGACGCACTAAAAAAGTTCATCTAAGACAGAGACAAGTTACATTACGTAATAGATTTACGTAGTAAATTTACGTAATGGATTGTGCATTTTAGGTATTTGCAGTATTTAGAGTTTCAACAAATAAATGCGCACCTTGGATGTAATATTTAGAAATGCTTTTGAAAGAAATGAGAGAGAAAAGTTTCTTTTTGCAGTTCATCATTTCAATGTAGCCACATATACTGTGTCGTCATAAATCTGCGGTAGTGTGTGATTTCAGTAAAGGGGTCAGGAGCTGAGAGGAAGCTGAGAGGAATTAATTTTGGGGTGCACGATATCCACGGGGGGCCCCCTCCGCTTCCAGGAGGTGGGGGGTTTACCGACCCCGACACTTTGGAATGTGGAGAACTCGGTCCAAGATTTCGGCGCGGTGATCCGGTCTGGAGGAAGCGAGTGATGAGGGGCTGATACAGGGAGGGATCTGGGAGGGAAGTCCCCTGTGAGGATGTCGAAGATTTGGGAAGATTTGTCCAGTCGGCTTGTTTTGCGACGGAGCACGAATTCGATGAAAAACGTGCCTGAGACGTACGGCAGCATTGATTAGCATGCATACTCATTCCTGTCCGCTGGGATGAAAACAGTGTCAATTCCTTAGCTTGAAGGTGAAAAAAAACAACTCTAAAGTTTACCTTCTTTAAATCACCTCACACAGTAAGAAAGTGATGCAATTTAAGAGCATAATTGTATATATTCCTTCCGTCGCCCCATACATTTTTGTATGTATACGTTTATGATAGATAAACGATATGTTACTAGCCTACATGCAATGCATTACTACATACTGTGAGAGATGAACTTTTAGATGATGTTGATTTTTGGAACTCTTGTTGCCTTGTACTTCACTTTGTTTTGCTCTTTGCCTTTTTTGGCATCTGCATTTATGAATCTAATGTTTCATGATACCAGTATAATGTATTTGAAATATGATATGACATGCAATTCTATAGCTATGTGAGGCATCAAATGCTAACAAAGCTCCAAATTTTAGAGATACTGATAGATGGTAGTACTGCACTATTTTATTGACTTTTCTTTGATATGAGTCAGTTTCAGGAAAATTCTGTCATATACTACAGTGCATCAGCATGATTTAGATTTGAAGGAAGAAGAGAATAAAACCAGAACAAAAGACATAATTTTAAGATGAAAAATATGCAGCCATGAAATACTTTATTTTGCGTTAATTCTTAAATATAAGTTTTTGTTTAAGCCGTTTTGTGCATATTTGTGTTTGTGCTTTTGTGTAACTTGTCATGAAATCACAGTTAATATGTGTCCCATGGTATCAGTCAATGTGGTACTAGGTAGATTCATAGATATGGCTGTCAAGTACTGATGAAGGTAATTGACTGTTGTCTTCTCAACCAAGACAACATCCCCAATGTCTGTTTAGGCGTTCCTACCCAGAACCACTCTGGGACAGTGAGAATCGCCAATAGCTCTTTGGCGGTCTACCAGGGTGCTTAACCCGTTGAGGACGAGTCCTGAGTATACTCGGGCAGGTGTCTATGGGAAATGCGTATTGTAGCAAAATCAGTCCGTCCTCAACGGGTTAATACTGTATACGCTATATATTTTGTGGGTTTTTTTTATTTTCGCGAATTTCGCGAGTCGGGAGCTATTCGCGAAATTAACAACACGCGAAAATATTACCTTCCAAAATGAATCCCTTGCCTTGATGATACGAACATTTCAGTACTAGTATACCATGTCACGGCTTACGGAACAGACCATACTGGCTAAGCTTGTTTATGTAAATATAGCACGTCCACGTCTACTTATGAATACTGTAGAGAGCCAATCCATTATCGCAAGGGGACCACTCGTCAGAAATCTAGTGCGATGGACTTAACCTCTTCAAAAATGTTGAATTCTAACTTACTAGTTCGCAGAGTTTGGTAAGTTTTTTTTTCATCCAGTGTATAACTAGTATCATTCTTATTTGCTAGTAAGTTGAAAATTCACATTTTCTTTGCCACTTCATATTTTCTCTGGTCCCCCAATCGCGAATTTAACCACTCGCGAAAATGTGTGACAGCGGCAATTCGCGAAAATTTATGTACGCGAAAATTATAGCGTATACAGTAGTCTCAGATGACAGTACTTTTATGGGGATACCATGGAGTGGAATGGCTGTCCTGGTTTGAATATATTCAAGAATCTCACTAATAAAATGTGTACAGCTTTATCACTGACCTCTATGTAAAGTAAATACACACAGCCAAAGAATCTTGACTTGAGTCAACTGTTACCAATGAGCATACACTCTGATGCACATACAACATGTATTTGCTGATACGAGGCTGACGGGCGCTGTATGTGTTTTTCAAATGTACCCTGGTGGGCAGCGAATGGAGATTAATCAGTCGTACCACCTATGTTTCCCAACACTACACCGGTCTTTAACGTCCTGTGTTGCTACTTTTCCCGATGTGATGACCATGATGACTATTGCACATTGCTCAGCACAGTCAGCCATGGACATATTGTGCATGATGTGTCTTCTTGAGATCAATGACCTCTACACTTTAGCTCACACAGTCAGAGCTGATCCATACTGTATGTGCCTTGTATCTTGTGGGTATAATATTTCATGGACAGGGACTTGTAAAACAATTGTAAAACAATTGTAAGATAAGTGCTTGAACTCTTAATCAACAACCATATTGATGAAAAAAGAAATAAGTATTATCAATTTTAAAGAAAAAAATTAATCATTTTCCACCCAAAATACAATATACAATGCACATTGGGTTATGGGAAGCAACATTTTCATGATTTGCCACTTTTGCGAACGTTGGTCTACTTGCAACAGTTACAAATTGTGAAATATACTGCGTATACTGTATTCTCACCCATAAAAGCTTAAGCTTCAGATATTTGTTTGATAGACATCCTTTTTTTAAGATTAAATTTTGATTTAATTTCCTTCATTTTTGTGTTTGTCTTCTTTCCTGCAGTGCTGCTGCTGTGTATATCTTCCTCACAAGCAACTACGATCATAGCCTTCCGGGGGCAAACTGCCAAACTTCCCTGCCAAGCGTACCTCCACATGCACGCCAGAGTCAACCCCAGTACCGTTATTGTCTCATGGACAGAGGTGAGTAAATGTAAAGACTCGTAGCGTATTGTCAATGGCAAGCAGTCTAAAGAAGTGACAACGTTATGGCCACAACTAGGGCTGGTTTAAATAATTAAAGGTATTGTTTACCATTGGGAGCAGTGACTTAGAAAATGTTCGAGTATCACATTTGATGCGTAAGTGAAGTCAGATATGTATCACAAAACATCCTACCATATAAAAATTTAGCAATAGAGCCTGAAATATAAGGAGATATCACTATATTTCTCAATAAACCATAACTGTAGACGTTAAGTCTAGAAACAATTTTATTATTATAATTGTTGTTCACATTTTGTATATCTATTACAATACTTGATATTGAATTTACTGATTAAAATGTTTACATTGGTTGTTTCTATCCCTAACTCACATTTTCTGTTTTTTTTATCCAAAAAAGTGATATCTATATGTTTTTGTCGAAAAGTGAAATAAATATTGAATTGAATTGAATTTTAGAACTAATTTGAAGCACTAAAGCTGGGTTTTTGTTTCATCTGCAAATGGTAAATAATGCCTATAATTTATTTGCTCTGGCTCATGAAGTCCAGGGTTAATTTTGTTGTAGAAATTAAACGATCTCTTCCTCATCAGATTGGTAACTTTGAATTTTACTGCCTTTTCTACACTAGAGAAAGATCAGGTGGAAGTGGTTAAATATATATTAAATCTGCATAAAATCAGAATACACATGTACTCTATTTTTGCAAATTAGATAGAGAAACATAAACATTAATCCTGTGAAATATGTTGCCATTTAAAAATCAGTTAAAGATTTGGAATTGATAAGCTCTTCGAAATTCATAAATAAAAACAAACAACCCATATAACGGTGGTGAAGAACCAGAAGGCTGCTATCGCCTTGTAAAATTTGATAGTGAAAAAAAAAGTAACAAGCCACATAGAATTGACTGTCACATTCAAATTTTGTACAATTGTAATGTCAAAAGTCCACCAACTGGTTGCATCATGATGTACCCATTTGGGGAATTTATTCAATTCTTTTTTTCTTTGGTTAAAACCACAATAGCACTTTCTCTTTTGATTAAAATGAGGGGAATTTCCATTTAATCAGGACCTTGATGAAGTGCAGTAACCTCCACTGCCATTATTACATCATCGTCCAGCATGATAGTGAGTATGAGGAACTGAGAGCTTGTGTGAAGCTCATACATCCACAGCCAGAACACAGAATCAGCACTTCAAATCAAGGAAACAAATTGATGTTTATTAAACAAAGATATGTTGGCTTTCATGTATTGTCTATCTTTTCATTTCCAAAATGAATGATGAAATTCTTTAATCTTTAATTTAATCTTTCATTTTATCTTTCTTTTTATCAATGGAGTTGACACTAATGGTACATTTATTTTCGTTGATGGCCAAATTGTCAAACAAATTTGAGTGATTTGACATGCAGTCAAAAACAATGCAAAGTAATCCATCTTCAGATAAACTGTTTGTAGGTATTGGTTTAGAAAGCAAGAAGAAGAATGTCGCAATTCTTGAGATACATGCAGTCCATGCATGGATCTCTTGTGACTACACAGAGGCTGCCTTTGGGATATTCCCAGTCCCATGTACCCAAATTTGTGTGGTTATAGTGTGATTAGCATTATGATGAAAGAAAATGTTACATCGTTATGATTTTACTATTACTCCACATGATCCAGAACAGGACAAAATGTTACAACAGTTTTTATCTCGCAATGCTATGTCATTACCAAGGACGGGGGTGTGTGGCAGAGAAAACTGTACAGAAGGGAAGGGGAGGAAGAGAAAAGTCACTAAACTCGCCATGACCCTCTTTTTAATTTCATTTCCTGTAACACATAAGACGTGGGGCGGACATCCAGCCACTCAGATATCCATGGGACATTCCGCCTAATTGAGTCGAAGATGAACCACTTTACTCCATGCTGCTTTGAAATTAAAGCCTCTCCAAGCCCATTTTGAGTACATGACAGTACATTTTCAAGAAAGAACAATGCCCACAAATATTGGATTATATGGCTGGTAATGCATTAAATACATTTTGTTGTCTATTCAGATTTACAAGAGCAGCTACATTGTATGATAGCAAGAAACTATTAAAAAAATGCTTTGCTGGAAATTGTATTCTTCAATAGCCACATTCGCCTAAACAGTATCACAGACCAACATTTGTCTGGGTTTGTGCTGTCTTTCTGTATTTGAGTTGCATAATTATGTGCAATTAAAAAAAAAAAAGGAGAAGGAAGTATCAATGTCAGTCTATATTTATGTATAGGTTTCAAGTCTATCTCTCTACATTTGCACACATTTATACAAACACATCATCCCTCATACACAGGATATCTGTATTTACCACAAATGGAGAAATAACTTATAAATAAAACATTATTAGGAAATCATTGGGAAAGTAGACACATCGCTGCTACCTGTGACACAAACACATATAGGTAGCTGGCTCAGCAGCATCTTGTTGTACATATGTCCAGTGATGGCCGACAGGGTCAATGATATCTGTCCAGGGGTAGGGCTGTCAGAGGGCCAGGAAATTGGCCTAATAACTGTACAAGGTTTCAACCATCTGGCCAAATTGGGATCTCAAAAGTGGGTGATATATGTTATATATATATATTTTTCCTCTCTCTCATTCTCCCTGAGCTGAAGGGCAGACAAATCAGCCACTTCGCAAGTGACCAGGTGAGAGGTGAATGAGCGAACGAGCGAATCTTGTCAAGAAGATTTGCCTTCACCAAAGTAATAACATCCCACCTGTGCAAACTCCCAGGGATTGACGGAAAGCGTTCCATGTACTTGGCAAAGTTCCCAAACTCACCCTTCAGCCACGTCCTGAGACGTTGCCGTCCTACAAGTATTCTTGTAAATTCAATGAGAAAAAGTTCTCAAGAGCACTGCTGGTCCTTGTTGCCGCTGACACTTCAATATTTGATAGCTGTTTGGAAACTTTCTTTTTGAAACAGCAGTGATACTTGGAAACATGCCAAATTTTGTCAGGTTTAGCGCTTACTTCAATGCATCACAGATGCGTAGTATGAAGTTGACACTAAAAATAATCATCTTGATCGTTTGGGATATAGTTTATCTCTCAGATTTGTTATTGCTAAACTATTTACATAGCTCTCATCGGTAAGGGACATCGAAAAGAAAATTGTACAATAGTGCTCCAAACTTTGACAAAACTTCATTATGTAACTACTTTGATAATATTCTCTTTGTTATCAATTTCCTGGTAAGCATAGACATACACTAGTCACTTGTTTACACTGAAATAAAAACAGTTGCAATTATTGACCACAACTCCAACAATGTCCCATGTAGGAAACCAAATCATGAAGTGTTTCTCTGATTACCAAAACTCTATGAAGGCACTTGGTGTTGAGACAAGGAGTATAATAGCCAAACAGAACAATAATTGAAACTTCAATGAAAGGGACTCCAGCTCTCTATTCATATGTACTCATCAATCAGTCAAGCAATCTCTCAATCAAGTTGGCTCTGACCTTATTAACAGTATGGAGTCATGTGTATGTTTCTACCGAAATGCTTTGCATACAAGGTGCGAATGAGCTGCCAGCTACTGTTTTTACTCTTTTCGTTATCTTTTTTCATAGTCTGAAAGAAGAAAATTTGTTTGTGATATTGAAAGTATATTATTCCTGAAATTTTGTTTATTATGCTCTGTATATATATAATTTCCCCATTTTTTTAAATAAATGCATTCATGACATCATGATTTTTTTTACTTTTTCATATATATATTTTCATTTTTTTTCTTTTTTAATGTGAGCATCACTACCTTCTGCAGCTTGCAGAGCCTTGCAATCCTGTCGAGCATTTCGTGAAGTGTTTTGTCCAACAAATTTGTTGTACAAATTTGCTCTCAGCCAATCAGTTGCAAGGATTTCTGTAACAGTTTGTCAGAGAAAATATCTAACAAAATGCTTCATGAAATGCCCCCCCTGTTATATTCAGGATTGAATGCAACTTTCCCAGATATGTCAGAAGTATTCAGATCTTATCCTGACTGCCTTTGTAAATTCATGGGACTAAAGCTTTCTATTGTATTTTTTAATTACTGTGTTAAAAAACAACAACAAACAAACAGATGGACACATCATTGGAGCTGGTCAACTCATCCCATCCAGTCAATGGACGATACCAGCTGGACACTCCACAGTACAGCCTGCTGGTAGTCAATGTGGACCCGCGGTACGACAACCGCACCTTCCGCTGCATGGCCAGGGGCATCGCCGACCCCGCCTCCCTCAGCACCCCTACGGCCGGACTGACCGTCGGGATCACCCAGGCCACGCTGACCAGCACAGGTATGGTATGGTGTCCCACCTCCCTTTGGTGGAGCAAAGAGGATGGGGTAGAGCATGCGGTACTTTGGAGCATCTTGACTACGAGTTGTGCCTTTAATTCTTAGGCTGGCAGTTTTTGTCTTATTCCACAGAGCATTTCTGACACTTGACAAAATTTAGTCAGATATTTACCCAGTTTTCAAACAATTTTACCACATCAGAATGCAGTGTTTGCTCCAAACTTTTTTTTTTTCCTGCAGACGAGCTCATCAGGCCAGTGAAGCTTTGAAATGTTGACCAGCCCACCAGAGGATGAGCGATTGATCTTGCAGCCATTTTTAACTAGCTGCTGCTGGTGGGCTGAGTATTTATTTTGACTATAATTCCTGGAATAGCGCCGTGTCAAACGTTATGATATGACAGGGAGTGTCTGAGATGTGTGCTGGAAATACATTTGCTGCCTGCCTACACATTATCCTGCTCTGGCATTACTTTGATCTATCACTGAAGTTTATAGTGAAGATGATTATGGCAACACCACATTACCATTTATGCTGCCCTGGACCATTTCCGAATGTTAAATCAATTTCTGTAGATGTCGTCACGATGATTTAATGCTTCCTGGGATTTTCACATTGAAGAGAACAATAACGAGAACATTCAATATTTATGTACTAAAAATAAAGTGCTGAATTTTTCATGCTTCATTTTACAGCGAGTTATCATTTCGAACTCTGAATAAAGCTATATTTTCAACACATGACTTGCATTGCAAAGATATATGATACCTAAGTGAGTTTTTTTTTCCATCCCATGTTTCATTTGTGATGTCATTATTTTGTTTTATTTGTCGAAACAATAAGGAAATGTTCTCTGCATCAACATGGTTATTTGAATAACTTTTTTTTAGAGGGAAAAAGGATGAAGCTTGTCAGATATCTTGGAGAACTCTGCTATTGAAGCTGAGGAAGATTTCACATTTGGAAGGAGTTCATTTACTTATTGAAAATCATTCTAGATAAAGTGTCAGAGCAGGATCTTGAGCCCGGTTCCGAGACTAGCATGCTTGCATCTTGCCCAATCTCCTTGCGATTCATGGAAACTATTACCAGCTAATAACCAGAGGGGAGCTAACACTGTACCAAGTATATGAATTTTGAACCCTTCTGGTTTTAGATCAATTTTTATATACTATGTAAAGCTTTGTTGTTGTTGTCTTTTATTCTGGTTTAAAAAATGTTATCTGATGTGACCATCAATTGTGTATCTCATGACTTTTTATTCCCCCCCCCCCCCCTTGTCTCTTTATCCACAGTTTAGGTTTTAAAGGCAACATGGTTCATCTGTTAGCAAATGATTTCATTGTTTTGCAATGACAACACATGAATGTATTGATTTGCAGTCAAATGAATGTCAAATGCCATCAGTGATAGATTTTGTGCTATAAGCTTTCTCATTTGCATACCTTACTTTAAATAATTAAAAAGAAAGATTGACCTAAAAAGACTATTGTGCTGTATTATGGCAACCATGCTTGCTGTATTATACTAGTTCTTATACTGCAGTTACACATTGTAATTGCAATTTTAATATACACTTAAAAGGAAAAATTTCCTGTTTAAAAAGGTACTTGTTATGGTGATTTTACCTTATTAAGTTTGGTACACAAACTTCTCTAAAATATTTATGTATTTTTTGTTACTTAGGAAATCATGTTTCATAAAAGTAATCTTTACACATGTGTAAATATGGCTACTCTGAAAGACAAAAGGATTCTTGAATTCTCTGTCATTGACTCTGATAGTGGCAGTTGCGTAGTGGAAAAAAAAAGTGGAAGCAATGATAGGGGTGTCACAAAATGCTTTATATGATAATTTGGATGTCATGAATGTGATACGTTCATGACACAATGTGATGGCATGGGAATTCCTCACTGATTGTTTCACCACAAATCACACGTGACATAATGCCATTAACGTGGCAGGAAATGGCTCAATATCGGTGGCAGTCCAATAAAACATTCCATCCCCGCCGGCTGCGTTTCCTCCCAAAAGTTCTTTGAATATGTTCTCCGCGATGGTAAGCTGCGTGTAGACACATGACTTTATAGTGCACTGGGAATGGATATATCGATACAGAGAAACTGTGCACAAAATTTCTTATCAGTGCAGAAATGTGGTGTCTGTTTATGTCTGACAAAGGAGAAAGGTGTTATCTTCAAGCAGAGTTATATTCCATTCTGTATGGCAATGAACCGAGTGTGTCTCACATGTTCTTTCGAGTCTCCTTTTTTGAAGGTTTCTCCAGGGAAATACTGCATACGCCACATTTTTTTGGGGAGTCTGGTGCTATATGCAAATCTAAAACAACATGAAATATTAACTCTAAACCTGACGTGAATGTGACGCATGCACGTACATTCCTTTGTTCATTACTATGCTCCAAGATCGTGAATTCAACCACTCGCAAAATTAGCGGGAAGTCCCTATTCGCAAAATATTAGATTTGCTAAATATATAGCATATACAGTAGCTCAAGAAAAGTTTTTATCCTGAGAGTACATAATGTGCAAGTTTTAACTTCTTTTAATCTTGGGCTTCTTTTAAAAGGAAAGACAAAAATTTAACAACTAAATTTTTGAAATAAAATGAAATGATCAACATGGTTCAGTAAGATATGCCAAAATATCAACAAGCTTGAATTTAAATGCAAACTTTTTTGTGTGTTTGCTTGTATAAATGTATATATATATATCTATATCTATATATATGTGTGTGTGTATGTATGTTTCTGTATGTATGTCTGTATTTGACACAAGTAATAATGTGAATATCCTGCAAAATAAGCCATGCCAGGCAACTTGAGAATCCGCAATATGATACCTCTTAGAGGTCCCTTGTAATCTTTCTGAGAGAAGTTTGCCAAGAGATTACGTACAGAAACCAGTTCTTGGCTTCCTTACAAACAGATGTCGAAACTGCAAGATTGTGCTTGAGTTCTGTTTCGAGTGTCAAGCCAGTAGTTTATGGTACAGGTCCCCCCATTTTTAACACAGTTTTTTTTTACAGCTATGTACACATGTCATGGGGCCTTTTCATAATGCTGAGCTAGAAAATGTAAATTGACCGCATGGTCATGCAATTGTGTGTTGTGTATGAAAATCTCATCAACAGAATCAAAATGCTTTGTATTTCCAATAGGCTGCCAATCAAACTTGTTTCTTATGATATATCAAATTTCATGAAACTGGCAATTCAAGAAAGAAATTGAACTGTGCTTCAAGTGAGCACTGACTCTGCGTCATACATTCATTCTTTTGAATTTCAAAAAAATATTTTTGTTTTTTGTTTAGTTGTTTGTTTAACAAACATGTTCTATTGTTTGTTTTTGTTTTAGTTTTTGTGGTTTATGTGTACCTGGTCAAGACAATTGCAAACAACAAAAATGTAATTTAACAGACAGTAAATGATACCGTGTGATGTTCATGTTGCATAATCCTGTTTTGCCAGAACGTGACCAAACCAATAAGCATTTGTGGGCTTATAAATAGACTACATCTGCCAGCCAATGTGCTGGGTTACATTTGGAAGTTAAGTTTGCCTTGCTGTTGGTTTTCATGGATAAAATCATTTGATCATCAGTCATTATTTTTGGAATTGAGGTTACTAAATGGAGTTTCTCTTGTGTACATTTTATAAACAACAACAACAACAATATATATGTATATATATATATATATATATATATATATATATATTTTGTTGTTGTTGTTCATAAAATGTACACAAGAAATGTTTTCAATATATAACTGTAAATGCTGCAGTGTACATTATCAAATGATTTTGACATCGGCCTGTCTTGGTCAGAGATGGGAGAATGACATGCATAATATGTGAATCACATTTATTTCTGAAACATTTTTTGTTTTTCTATTTTTGAAACTGGGGTGATCAGAAATAGCCGACTATTTTTGTAATGAGAACACAAATAGTTGACTGAGTGCTAGAAAAGAATGAGTTAGACATTAAAGGGATGGTATAGTTTTGATTTAGATGGGGTATTCATATTTTCACTTTTTGTGAGATAAGTAGAAACCACTTATGAAATATTAAAGAGCATATAATTCTAAGAGGAATTCAAAGTTTATTTGATGACGGTTCAATTTGAAATTGCTGAGATAGCCAGAAACAAAGTAAAACAAAGTGGTACTTAAAAAAGATGGGTTCCACATTTTATTAGGACCTCTTTGTTTGTTTGATATCTCGGCCATTTCAAAATGAATTTTCATTAAATAAACTTTGAATTCCTCTTAGAATTGTATGCTCTTTCATATTTCAGAAGAGGTTTCTGATTATCTCACAAAAAAAGTTGGAAACCTGAAGTCCCACTTCAACCAAAACTATACTATCACTTGACCAGCACCATGTTGTCATGTTTCCTGGCCCTGTTTTTTGAAGAGTTAAGATTGATTATAAAGTTGATTTCTATCATAAGTCTATGGCAGCCTGTGTGTTAAAGGAAATTTAAAATCGATTATATATTTTGATAAACCAGTGCCCGGGGGTGGGGGGGGGGGGGGGGGGGGAAGTGGTCTGTTGTGAATTAGGGACATGATTTATGTGCATTGCAATAATTATTAGTTCTCATGGTTTATACCTCCATTTTTAAAAAGAAATTAGACAAGAAAACCAATTAATTTTTAGTAACTGTCATTGCTCATCTGGAGTCAAGAAAGACCACCTTGTAGTTAAGCAAGATGAACGTGTGGTAACCATAACTTTGTCATGTGACTTAAAAAACTAAGAAATCCAGTATTTTGTGCATGATTGTATTAAGAAGTTCCAAAACAGAAATTTGTTCGCAAAATGGGTTTGATGCATTTCCAGATATAATTGTGAAGGCCAGGTCAACCATCGCCCAAGAAAGAAAGAAAAAAAAAATGGAGCAAAAGTGTACATTATGCATCTTCTTAATCCAGAAGTATTGCAAGGTTGATGGTTTTTAGCAGATTCATTTTGTTTTTCATTTTTTCAATATTTTATTGATTTTAAGAATCACGAATAACACAAGTAAATATGAACAATTAAACTTTCTTACTTTACATGAACATGGCTAACCAATAGCCTATCAATATTATCATAATAAGCTTCAAGTTCTTAAAACAGTAAACATACGCATGCACTTCTACTATTACTGTTAACTAATGATAGGTTTAAAAAAAGAAAAAAGAAAAACTAAGAAAAAAAAAGAAGAAGGAGCAACCCCTTGTTTGATAACACCGATTCTTTGTTCAGACAAGAGACGAGAGCACCCACTATACAGCATACAACATGATTACGGCAAAGTGGCGATTTCGCCAGTTCCACAAGTTTTGCCGTGTCATGTCATTGGGCATCAATAGGCATTCAGCGCCTCACACGTTGATATGGAGCTTCTTTGCTGAATTTCTGTGAAATGCTCCCCTTTAAGCCTTCATTTCCTCAAACGGGATGTAAGGACATCTCTGTCACTCTGTGGTAACATGGAATAAAGGTTCGGGACAGGTGTTTGCCTGCCGTGCGTTACTCCCGACCTTTTGACGTTAACCTTACTTTTTCTCCCCCTGTCCCCAGCCCTTGATTTAAAGTGCAACTGAGTTGAAACCTGCTAAAAGACCCCATTAATGACATTAGAGCCATCCCTTTTTGGTTTATACCTGGAAGGGTAGATCTAAAACACCTTGAATATATTGAACTATTCTGATCTTCATTTTACCAGCATCAAACCTGAAATGGAGGCTAATTCCTCCCCCCACTATAAAGTCTATAACAAAAAATATTGCTCATTCATTTTGTGACATCCCGATTGTGTTGCACCCAGAAACGTTGCTGCTATTTCCGACTGGGTAAAATAGGCTAGTCTGCTTTTAAAAGCTACGAATGTAAAAAAAGAAGAAGAAAGAAAACAACAACAACCAGAGCCCAAAAGCTAGTCTTCTTGGGCGAAGGTCTCTCTTTTGCTATCATGTATTGTTAACAGACATCTAGGCTAATAAGCTTTTCAGTCTGATCCCTGCCACGCATGAGAGAGGGACATCCATGGAGGTACATTTATACAAAGTAAGTATGATTAATTATGGCGCCTCTCATGGCTATTTGTGCATGCACTATAATTACCTCTTTTTCTCACCACGTTTTTTAATTTTTTAATCAGAAGCGGACCAGCTTGTAGATGGCAATGAAACGTCCACGTACATGTACGATGAAACCAACACCACGACGACAACTCCTGTGCCCCCAGCGCCACTGCTGGAGACTGAGTTGAGGAACACCAGCGAAGTTGAGCTGGTGGTTGCAGGTAAAAAAGGGAGAGACGATGGTGCATTTGTCTGTGAGAAGGGAATGTGTGGGGGTAAACCGGTAATGGAGAGGTCTTTGGGGAACCTTTCGGATGAAAGTCGTCTCAGTGAGCAACTGATTTGATAGGCTGTTTCCCATCGGGAAATACGGCTACAGCAAAATTTGCAATGTGCGACCTTATGTGTTCACACTGATAGGAAAAACTGCAATGTTCCTGCACCAGGGAAAATTTTGAGGGTTTGGGTCTGGGTCTGGGTTTGGGTCTTGTTTTGTTTTGTTTTTGTTTTTTTTTTTTTGTTCTTTTTTGCCAGTGCATTTGCACATGCGCTATTGGCTCTGTAATCTGCTTACAACCATGGAATGTTACATGAACAAAATACTAGCTAGCCGGCTAGCTGCAATTCACAGGTGATATTTCTGTGGTAAGGGCCGTTACTCCAAATTGTTGTTGGTGACTTCATGTGCGTCAAGAGAAATTATGCTTTCAGCGTGCAATGTCTCCAGTAATATTTCAGCAGGTTGTAATCACAGTTGCTGAGTAACTTTCACCAGTGTTGCCAGATTTTCTAACATTGCGATATTTCACTGATGGTGTAAAAGGCCCCCTCATCTAAAACAAAAAAAAAATATATATATAGACTTTAAATTGTCCCATGTAGAAAATAGAAAAAAAAAAGAAATTGGACTGAAAAACAACCCTAGAAAATGATTACACTTGAATCAAGGGGGAAATCCCTACTTCTTCCTCTAGTTAATCCCTGGTGATACTTTATTGGAATTATGGTGCCACTGGGATTAATTTTCATAATAAAAGATAAGGCATTTTTTTTTTTTTAGCAATACTGTTACAGCCTCAAAGTAAACTTTCAACAGCCACTAGTTGAACTAGTGATACTTCTCAACAGCACTGAAATCCTTGTAAACAATTTTTCTTGTCTTTACTCCCTTCAAAAAAAGAACCAAAAAAAAAGGGGAAAAAAGACCTCTTGCCTTGAAGTTGGATGTTTTTCATCTGCTGTTTAGTGTGGGGGAGTTTGTATTATTTCTTTGTAATCATTGCAAGGGATGATGGGGGAAGCATAATGTGGTTGTTTACAGTTTTTGGTGCAATGAGCTGCTATGTTTAGCCAATCAAGTCTACATTTTTTTTTTTTTTTTTTTAAGAGTGAGGCTGACATTGTTCGATATTGTCCAGCTCACATTTTCCATCTCACGTTTTCATCTGTAGAATCATTGCATCATATACAAATTATATTTCAAACTTGATTTCTTGTTTTCCTGGGTTGTAGATTCCATAGAATCCTCCTATCTCTTCCTTTTTTTCTGTCTGTCTGTCTGTCTGTCTGTCTGTCTGTCTGTCTGTCTGTCTGTCTGTCTGTCTGTCTGTCTTCCCCTTCTCTCTATCTCCCCCTTAAATCATTCCCTTCTTTGTCGTTGAGACTGATTTAGGGATGTAGGTTACCGAATTAGCTTTTCAAATTGGCTCTGTAGTTGGTCAGATTGGCTAAGTCCTCTGTCATCTGCTGTGCTTGAGCCGTTTTTTAACTTTATCATGGGCCTGGGAACAAAAGACTGTCAACGGTTCACGCTAACTGCGTGATTTATTGCGTAGCATGGCAGCATAACTTGTGAGCTCGAATCGGGGACAAGAAAGAAGTACATGACATTTATGTCTGGAGACACCAAAGTTTCTGGCAGTAAAAAATAAAGTTCATTTACCTGTGATTTGGCAAAGTAAACTTCAGGAAGACAATAGTGTAACGCCATCATGAAAAAGAAAATGAAAGATATATTCTTTGTTTTAAAAAGAAAAAGCAGTGAAAGACATGGGCAAAAGGTGAGTTCATATAATCAACAGGTAGACTTTCTGGTGCATGAGAATGCTCTCTTTGATAATAAAATAATAGGGACTGCATGCATGCATGCAATTTGCATCCATTAACAAAACTGTAGAACTGGAAGCACTTTGTGCATGGCAGAAAGGTTATCTGTAATTAAGATTTGATTTGGAATTTTGTGGGTTCTGTTTGAAATTTAAGAATGAATAGCTATAAAAGCATGTTTCGCATGATGAGGAATTCCTTGGTATTTAGGTCTCAAGTCAGCATGTTGCAGTAATAATCTCAATGAAAATCAGAATATTTCTTTTACACAAAATTTTACTGTGTTTTACCTAGTTACATGAGATATCACATCAATTCAAGTTCATGCTAGCTATTTCTTTGATAGCTATTTCTTTGCTATTTCTTTGATCAATATTTACAACAGCCCATATCTGGGGGAATTGTGCCTCAGATTTGAACAAAAATCTGCTGACGTTCAGGGATGAAAATTAGGGATGAAATGCTAACATTTAAACATTTACTTTAAGGGGCTAGTAACTGATGAAAGATAAATACAACATACTTTGGAAGACCACAGCCATATGCACTACGATGCATAAAGGTATGCCAGTGACAATTGTGATGTAAAGAGGTTTCTGTTTTTTTTTTTTTTTTTTTTTTTTTAGTAGTAGCCAAACAGGGTTCAAATTATCTCATTTAAAGAAAGTTAGCACCAATTAAAAGAAAAATATTTTGAAGTTTCTCTCATAACTCTTCCCCTCCTCCATTTACCCTAAAGAAAAAGAGGTTAATTGTACGTAACTATTTCCACTGTTTTCTATTGTCTTTGGAATCAGAATAAATTTGAGTTTTGGGGGACTGCAGTGAATTGGATGATAAAGTGATCATGGTGTGTAGGTGCAATTTTGCAGTGAAATGCAATTCATTTTTTATTCTTTATTTTTTTCAAAACAGAAATAAAGGTTTTATACTTCACAACCAATACAACATTTGGACACACCCCTACACTGTATGTCTTGAAAACGATGATACATTCTTACTTTAGATTTCCCCGTTGCCTTCAACTCCGAACAATGTCACATGGCCTGAAGGAACTGCCCAGCTTTATCAAGCAAATTGAGTGAAAGAATCGATAGTGCACCTCAGAAGAATCCAAAAGGTGGCGGGGGAGGGGGTAATGATGCACCTAATGGGGTTGTTTTGCAAATGTGCGAAAATCAAACTGTCTTGAGAACATATATAGGACAGTGTGACGGCCGTAAGGGGGAAGTTCCAAGATTATGCTGCATACTACTGCGATGGAAAAGGTCAAACTTTCAGAAGTACGCCCACTCGTGAATGTAGAGTAGACCCCCGACATTATGCTCCTTGCTCCACTGATCTCCGGAAAGTTCACGTGGTTCTCCACCCCGTCATACACATTGAACATGAAAGCAAAGGGAGGCTAATTTGGCATGGACCTACAGTAATTGCCAACCAGCACTCATGCACATTCATGCCCTAACTTCTTCAAGCTGTGAGCATAGTGAATTGATGCATATTTGCACTATACCTAAAGAGTACATGTTTGAAGCCTTTTGCTGAAACATAAAAATGGAAATGTGAAAAGCTAACTTTGCTTCTCTTTTGACTTATCTTGAAAGTGTGACAAGAGTATTTCTCCCCTCTTCAATGCAAATTGATTAATAGCCATAGAATTTCCTTGGAATCTCTTACCAAGATAGTGATCTTATTTATTTGAGAGTGATGTATCTAGCTTTGCTCAGCATATTTACATAATAATTCCTTGTCATAGGCTGGATAAACTCAGAGCAATGAATACTACAACCTAAAGAATCTCCTCCTTTCCAGGGCCCTATTACTTCCATCAGTTACCCTCACCCATTCTGTGTTATTAGAAACATTAAAATGTAAGAGTAGAGAGGGGGCTCCTTCATCGTCTGCATCGTTTACATTAAAAGAACAAGCTATATCATGAATATTTTTGATTCAATACCTCCTATAAAGCTTTGGTAAGCCCCTCATGACCCTTGAGGTACAAACTCATCGCACCAGATGAAAGTGCAGAGTCATCCAACTAAAGGCCCCTGTAAATTTTGTTTTTTTTCGATGGAAATGTACTCAGACAAAGAAAATTATTGAGATAATTGTTTGAATGATCTTTCTAGGAGGTGAAGCTGTATTTGCATTTTCATTCAGAAACACTTTGTTGACAAACCATATATTGAAGCCAAACTATATTGTCCAAAAAAAAAAAAAAATGAAGAAGTTGTTGTATCACTGTATGAAACAAGAACATTTGTTGGTATATGATACGTGTCGTGAATTACATCAGATATTGATTTTCTATTCATTACAACAATTGCCTGTCTGAAATTACTTTTTGTTTGAACTGTATCTTTACTGAGGCACTTCATGAATTATTTTCTTTGAGCGTGCCATGAAATAAAATGACAACTGCGCATTATTTTTTGGGTAGCATTTCAATACTGAGCTTTAACTGAGCTTTCAAAAATGAACTTTTAAAAACGAATTAAGTTGCAGACCTGTGTTACACAGGAGAAGGAACTGAGAGGGAAGACGGGAGATTACCGAATCAGAGGGAGCAATCTTGATTCGAGAAATAGCCAATTAAACTGCCCCGAAGCTTGCGCTTTCACATGGCCCAAAAAATTCTGTAAATGATGTCGTGGTTATATACTCTTGGTGTTATGTATTCTGTATAGCTAATGATTGATTTGTTCTTTAAATAGCTATGTAAAGTATTGTATGCAGATTTTATTGGTAAATGACATAGCTTCATCCTGGAAAGCAGACACATGTGCTCAGGTACACATGCACACACATACCATAATTTTAACCCAGCACACATAGCTATACCACATTAACATGCACACATACCATTAACTCGTTGAGGACAAGCTGCTTTTGCTGTAGTACACATTTAATGTAGACCCCTGCCTGAGTATACTCAGGACTGGTCCTAAACAGGTTAAAGTAATCTGACATACTCAAATCTATAATACCAGTAGGTAATACATGCAGCTTTCCAAGTGCTATGTGTACTTGAGAATTTGTTGCCTTCACAACTGTCTAAACCTTGAATTTTGCTGCATTCCTCCTGTGTTCTGTCAGAACCCAATCCCCCAGGCCAGCCGAAGGCAGTGAAAGTCAGCAGCAAGTCTGTCGTATTGTCATGGTTGCCTAGCAACGGGCCCGTCTCCAACTATACCGTCAGCTACAGGTAAGCATTGGAAAATCCTTCAAAAGGGCAGTTTAAAATTAGTTTCAAGTCCTTTCCAACTTTAATACATCTTATTTTCTGTTGCACACAGAAAAAGATGATGCCCTATATGGCATAGTGCAAGACTAAAAAAAAAGAAAGAAATAAGCTTCAAAGTAAAGCTTCTTTCAAATTAGGGGGGAAAACTGGGAAAGGAAGGGAAAATATAGATTCTTGAATGCAGAAAGATGTTGAGCATGAAAACATAGCAGCTCTATCCCTCTTTTTGTGTGTGGTAATTATGTCATTCTGCATGATACAGAGTTACTTAACAGTTATTTTAATTAGACAATTTCCTTGCAAAAGTCAACTTTTTTTGTTGTTCTTATACAACTGTAGTAGAATGATTAAATGCCTTATAAAAATCCCAAAGGATATAACTGTCATACAGTTTAAACTATTCCATTTTCCCCTTTACTCTGACTTCAGTTTTCAGTGTTGCAGTCATTGTAGGGTAGCTTTCATGTCATTTATGCTTTCTACACTCAAACTGCAGCAATACAATGTACCTGTCTACTTAAAGAATTGAATTATTACCAATTGAAAGCTGTCTCTTTCTCTCTCTCTCTCTGTCTATCTCTCTCTGTCTGTTTCTCTTTACCTTTTTCAAGCTAAAGAAAGAAAGAGAGGAAAAAACAACAACAAACAAATAAGCAAACCAGAACCTGCATGGTCATCTATTCAAACCTTTGCAAAGCCCTTTCCTCTTTTCCAATATGACACCAGTACTTTCTGTATAGAGATTTTAAAACCTTAGCAGTTCCCCTCGTCCTTTTCACAGTGACAGCAGAAGACATTTACTTATTCATACTTCTTTGTAATGAAAGCATGAAACAGTCTCTAGTATTAAAATCTTGAGATGGTTGTAGAAGGTTGACAAAAATGATATCTTTTATCTGAACGTAAAACAAACTAATGCAGTTTTGAGAAAATTCGCTAAAATCAATCTTAACCCGTTGAGGACGGACTGATTTTACTACAACACGCATTTCCCATAGACCCCTGCCCGAGTATACTCGGGACTTGTCCTCAACGGGTTAAGTGATGAAATGTGTAAAGCTGCATGAAAGTCTGAAATTGTAGAACTTGTGCAAAATAAAGCAGCAAAGGAGACTAGTGTACCGAATATGAGCCTTATTCGTCTAAAAAAAAAGTCATGTTGTGTCCAAAAAAAAAAGGATGTGCAGTTTACAATTGTACAGCCATCATTTACTCTGTGAACCTCAACTTCATTATGATAACCTAGCAAGGAAATAAAGAGTCAGGATTTTGGAGACAATGAGGGGAGATCTGCCCCCGCCCCCCCCCCCCCCCCAAAAAAAATATATATACATAGGCTGGACAGCATGTAACATTGAGGTGACAAGATCTTTTTTTCTCCTCTCTCCTCACGCATCCCTGACTAACAGCATTTTCTAAACCATTATAGTCCACCATCATTACCTGTGTGGAAGTCATACATGTCCTCTCTGCTCATAAAGCACTTTTTGCTATATTCATGATCAGCGGCATATGTCAGAGCATGCCAATGTTTTGCCAACATGTCGGAGTAATGTCGCAAACTACGTAGTTCTCGCACCTCCAGTAGCGTGATCACAACACGTCCATAACTAATCTGGGCATCCATGCTTTCCTGTGTGGTTTGTGGGACCGAGAATTCGCAGGGTTAAACAAGCAGAATCTCTCCTTGCACTTGTCATCGCTGGCAGCGTGGCTGTCCACCCCTCCATCCCTCTTACTTCTTCTCCCGTATTATTTGCCAACATCTTCGACAACGTGCTGCCTGCACCGTTGCCATGACTACAGCCTGCAAGCCGATGCATGAAAAAAAAAAAAAGCGTAGCTCGTCGTAAATGGAAATGTCATTCGATCCTGCGGACTACTCTGAAATGGCTCTGAATTTACCTTTCTTCTGCCGCGACTGATAATCTGATTACGAGCACATCCCTGAAGGGGGAAGAGGGGGGGGGGGGGGGGGGCTTGGCTTTTAAAATATTCCTCACAACATGTCTGTAAGGATCATTTTTATGCTCCTCTCTTTTAATGAGCCATTAAGGAATGATCTTCGATCTTCATTAGGCACATTTCTCTGGAAATTTAAAGTCATATTTGAATCAGAGACAGAGAGATTGGAAATTAAAGGTCATGTTTGAATCAAAGACAAATTAGGTATAAAGAATTTCAACAAACAAAAAATTGAAATTGGATTCTTACCAAAAAAGATAGTGCAACAGTTACTATAATAGGTATAATGTGTGTAAATACTTATGGAGGGTGCCTGTACTGTTTGTACCTCTGAAGAAATTGTCACTGATCTGATTTATAGGCAATATCCATTAGTTGATATTTGTACTTTTCTGATGTACTGGAATGACATACGTGTAGGTCCATGAATGTTTCCTTGATAATGCGAGACAGATCATTTTGCAGTTATTCAACCTTGGTTGTGATTATCTACATATATACAATGGAATACAATACAATCAGATCATTTATATAGTGCTCTTACACAGTCAATGACTGGTTTCACAGCACTTAGCAACAAAATTCAGTCACAGATTGGCATTAAAAAGAAAAGTCTGAAGATTCTTCTTGAAGACATCAAGGCTCTAGGCTCTGGGTTGTGTCTTGTGACTGTAGAAACTGTCTTCCTCACCTTTTTTGTCCTTTTTTAAAAATACTTTCCTACTATATTATTAATGATATTCTTATGCATATCATCATTATCATAATAATATCAATAATGAAACCAGCTCTCATCATCATCATCATTACCATCATGATTAAAAAGTATCGACAAAAAAAATCATGATTACGTTGCATTCGTTTTGACATTCGTAGTGCTGGAAATGAGACGTACCAGTGGCAGACAGCCGACAACCCACCTCCAGGCAACAGCTCCACCTACACCGTTACCGGCCTCCAGCCATTCTCGTACTACTTCTTCCACGTGAGGGCGCACTTTTCCACCGGCTACTACAAGGACAGTCCTGTATCCACTCTCATCCGCACGGCGCCAGCCAGTGAGTCGTTCATTACCCCAAATTTTAATACCTTCCATTTTTTTCTTCTTTCTTTTATTTATTTATTTATTCATGTATTTATTTATTTATTCATTTATTTATTTATTTAATTATTCATTTATTTATTCATTTATTTATTTATTTATCTATTCATTTATTCATTTTTTGTATGGGTGAGAGTGAGGGAGAATCATGCATTTCTTTATTATGCTGATATTATGCCATTCAGCAGTAGGATGAAAGTAACTGTGAGAGGGTGGACAGTTTGTAATATTTGCCCATGGGCAGGACATTTTGATATGTTGAATCATTTGGAGAACATTTTTGTACTATTTTATAACAAATGGCACCAATTAATCAAATGGCATCTTTAAAAGCAATCAATAGAAGATAGTCTAATTATTTATGCAATGCTAAAAAAAAAAAAACACGCAGGAAAGAAAATTGTGGTAATATGTGGCACATAGGGAAATGTGGTGTACAGAACCTGCATACATGTATGTCATATGTAATATTATTATAACTACTACTAATTACTAAAATGACAAGTCACTGTCTGAAGACAATATCTACCTTATATTCTTTAATAATGAGTGAGAAAATTTACCATTTAAGTATTTTGTCTTACTGACATAATATACATGTACATGTACATTAGTGATGCATCATCATGAAGGCCATATAATGTTGGGAAAGTAATTTTTTTGTTTGTTTGATTGTTTTTGGCAGATCTGCAATGAATTTGTCACATGTTAGGCTTTAAATCTACATATGATTTTTCTACTTCATATCAAGAAAAATATTCAAAAACAGAATAAAAACAGAATTCTGTCAAGGTTACATTGCCAAAGTCAGCTGTATGCATATTTTTCTTCCTTTTATGACCTTTGACTTTATAGGCCTATGGGTAATGTAATGATGCACCACATATGATACTGATGGTTTTTGTTGTTGGTAGTATACAGACTATTTTATCCTCTGGTTTATTGATCCCCCCCCCCTTTTTATACCCCCGCCAAACGAAGTTTGAAGGGGGTATATAGGAATCAGCGGACGGTTGGTCGGGCGGTCGGTCGGGCAGTCGGGCGGTCGGTCGGGCGGTCGGTCGGGCGGTCGGTCGGGCGGTCGGTCGGGCGGTCGGTCGGGCGGTCGGTCGGGCGGTCGGGCGTCGCGAACTACTTCCTCAGTTTTCAACCGATTCCCATAAAACTTGGCACAGATGTGTGCCTTGGGTTGTAGATGTGCAAGACGTATTTTTTGACAGTACCCAAAAGTACGTTGCCATGGTAACGGCATATTATGGGCAAAAATGGGTTCAAATCTTGCGTCGCGAACTCCTCCCACAGTTTTTGATCAATTTTTATGAAATTAGGTACAGATGTTCATCTGAATATGTTAATGTGCAAGACACATATTTCCGCAGTGGCAAAAAGTGCGTTGCCATGGTAACGACATGTTATTGGTAAAATATAGGGCAAAATGCTTCATGGCAAAACTGCTTCATCAGTGTTCTTCCAATTCTCATGGAATTCATATTGAATGTTTGTCTTAGGATATAGGTCAGCATGACACATTTCTTGACAGTGACAAAAAGTATGTTGCCATTGTAACAGCTCACATATTATGAGCCAAAATGATGGAAAATTTTGTGTTGCAAACTACTTCCTCAGTTTTTGCCCAATTTCCATGAAACTTGGTACAGATGTGTGCCTTTGGTTGTAGATGTGCAAGACGCATTTTTTGACAGTACCCGAAAGTACGTTGCCATGGTAACGGCATATTAATGGCAGAAGATCAAGGAAAGATCTTGCGGATTTAACTACTTCCTCAGTTTTTTGACCAAAGCTTATGAAATGTCGCACACACCTTGATCTTGGTGGGAAGATGTGGAAGACATATTTTTCGGACGTGTCGGAAGCTGCGTTGCCATGGTAATGGCATATAAATGGCAGAAGATCAAGGAAAGATCTTGCGGATTGAACTACTTCCTCTGTATTCGACTGAAGCTCATGAAATGTGGCACACACATTGGTCTTGGTGGGAAGATGTGCAAGACATATTTTTTGGACGTGTCGGAAGCTGCGTTGCCATGGTAACGGCATATTAATGGCAGAAGATCAAGGAAAGATCTTGTGGATTGAACTACTTCCTCAGTTTTTGACAAAAGCTTATGAAATGTGGCACACACAATAGTCTTGGTGGGAAGATGTGCAAGACATATTTTTCGGACGTGTCGGAAGCTGCGTTGCCATGGTAACGGCATTTAAATGGCAGAAGATCAAGGAAAGATCATTCCTTGGGTAAGACTGTCGTCACGGGGCGGGGGTATTAATCACCTTAAGTGATATTTCTAGTTTTTTTTAAAGTTTATCAGTCCCTCAATAGTATTTCAAACCATATGGATGGCACATTCTGTGTGTTCCCTTGTGCACCTATCATCTGCATTGAATGATTGAGATGAGAATGTTCACTCAAATTTCTGATTGAGGCCTTAGCCAACCACTGTGTGGAATTCTGTGTATTTCCTCCTCTAGAGTATGAAGACACTTCAAAATTGCATTGTGCATTGTATTTGATAAGACTCGAAGGCCAGTGTGAAGGAATGTGTCGGCATATCACAGTCACAGATCATCATGTGAAAGCTCCACAATTCTTTTGCGAGTTATAAAACGATGAGGTCAATGAGGGGATAGCCCTATATACAAGATTTTAAAAGTCAAGAAATTGTGCATGCATGACATCTTTGCCAGAGAAAGCACATGTGTTTGAACAAATGAAGGTCTTCTCGGTGTGAAAGACTCCATACCAGCTGTCTATAAAATAGTGACTCACTGACAACCTTTGAAAATTTAAAAACGTGCTGTTGGTGTTGTGCTCAAAGAACTGATAATGTCTTAAAACTTGGCAAACAGCGGCAATAATGGTGAGGGAATGTGCTTGCTAAAGTCGTGTGTGCAACAAACTCTTTTTGTCATATGATACAAAAGTCACACATATTTGCAATGTAAATGATAGCCAAGGTGAGCTACATTTAAGGGCTCATTTTGGGCTCTTCGAATGACTTTCAAACATGGCAACAACTCATTCATGGAAAGAGTCTGTCTTTTGATTTATTACCTCCGCCCAGGAGGTTATGTTTTTGTCGGCATTGGTTTGTTCATTTGTTTATCTGTCTGTCTGTTTGAAAAATAACCCCGAAAGTTGTGAATGGATTTGGATGCAACTTATAGGAAAAGTTGATGATGTCACATGGAACAGATGATTAAATTTTGGTAGTGATACAGATAACCGTCTGGATCTAGGGTACTTTTAATTTCATTTTTTGTGGAATGATTATCAGTGTCAAAACAGGGCCAACAAATGAGGGAGTTCAAGCTGCACATATTTGAGGGTTGTATATGTACACTGAGCATGCGTTCAAGATGCAGCATGCAGTAAGGTGTTGATTAGATAGATTCTGAGACACAACAGAAAGGCTTCTTTATCACTGGGAAATAAGGGCAATTTTCATACCTTCTGTACATGTATGTGTGTATGGATGGAAATGAGCTGCTTGATGGAGGTCTGCACTCTCCGAGTGCTTTTTTATGCAGAATGTAGTTAGAGGTTCATTAGATTGTTTCCTGTGATGTAATTTTTAGAGAGCAATGCTACCATTTTGAGAAGGTCATGGAAACTTTCATATTTTGCTGTGGCAGTCCTTGATATGCAGTGAGATGCTAGCTTAATAGTGAAGATATAACTTTGTAAAGGAGTTAGCATTTTGCCTGTGTGCATTTGTTTTTTTGTAGTGTGTGTGTGTGTCCTCGTAAACGGCTTCGGTAGGGGATAATGTAGTGTCTCACTCCAAGCAATTGGGGATACATTTTACACTAGACATATACCATTTGTTCAGAGTATTTAGAATTAAAAGCACCCTCTTATGGCCCTAGGGGTACTTTAGGGGTACAGTTATGTGTTGCACCTGCCAGTTCTGCATATTTAGGACCTGTTTGTAGATGAATTATTTTCTCACTATTCAAATAGGAAAATTTGACAATTTTTACACGTATCCTGGATTGTATGCTCTCAGTCAATCAATCAATTGTTGTTTATGCACATATATACTACATGAAGCCTAATTTTTTTACTTACTACATAATTATACTGAATTTGATTATCATTTTTATCATTTTCAATATCAATTAGTCAATTTATCAAGAAAAAAAAAATTCAGGAACAAATAATGGAAATTGCCCGGATACCTCGAACAAACCATCATATCCCTGGTTGAAGCATCTTACATGCATGTGTGTTTGTGTATGTTGGCAGTGTTTAGCAAAAATCAGCTTACAGATAGATTTTGATTAGAGAGGTTAAGTTTTGGCCAAGGAAGGAGCAAATGACAAGACTTTGATCATGATCCAAATTGCTGTCGTGATATAAGACTTTGTTTTAAAGTATTCATCACCGTTTTGAGATGCCGTGGCGTATGCCAGGGTTGCATTTTCTGTCAACAGGTTGGATTGATAAACAAACACCAACTGTTGAATCTTAATTCACATTAAATGCCTGATTCACATTAAATGCTTGATTCACAAGAGTCGATATTTCTATACTCATGTCAGTCTGCATCAGAAAACAGATAAATTTTAAAAAAAACCTAATCACTGTAGATTTTGGAAGTGGATTATTCAATTTGTCCCAGATTTGTGTTTCAAGCTACTCTGTAATCTTGTAGATGCACACATTTCAAGCTGTCTTCAGAGATTATTTATACAATGTATGCATCTTGTGCTGGTGTTTTCAAAACAGAGACTGATTTGATTTACTTAACTGATAGCATAGAGTTATATTTACCACAAGAAAAGGCTACATACTCGCCTCCTTCGTTGATAGACAAAACATGTGTAAACTACATCCTGAATGTCTGTTCCTGCTTTTCTTGTGCATGACGTTCTGTGTAAAACGTGATCTTTAATTCTTACTTTTGCAATGAGGTACAATATTTGTACATGAGACAAAGAGCTTCACGTATGTGGATTAATGACAAATCTTTCAGGACCAACGGAACCTCCCAAGAACGTGACAGTGGTCGCCCAGGGCCCCAATGCCATCGCTATCTCGTGGAAGCCGCCCTCGCCCAACAGCATCCGGGGTGTCCTCAAGAAGTACAAGGTCATGGTGTCACCAGGCAGCCAGGTCATCGAGCTGGGACCCAGCACAGAGGTACACGTATATCATGTTGAAAGGTCAAGGGTTAGAGGTCACACTCATCAGCTAATGAAAAACATCAAATCTGTAGTTACTAATTTTTTATTTGTTAGGGGAACTCCAATAGCAATTTTCGCAAAGTTGTGTGACATGAAAATAGTGCTAAAATAAATGCAAGCCAATTTAGACCAGTTACCCTATACCATAGTATGTGCTGTCACAGGTTGCAATGGTGAGATGTTTGAAGTGCTTGCTCAATTGTCATAAATGTCCATGACATTAAAAATGTGCAAAAATTACCTTACCTGGCCAAGAGCAAAAAATTTAATCACACAGAAGCTTCTTTTTTTACAATAGCCCATGTAGGGCTTTCAAAGTTAGTGAGATGAGATATCAGCACCAGTGTAGTAGCACTTATGTTATATATGTTACGTTCTGAGGCACAGTGATGGTGTTCTTGCTTAGCCAACCTATGTTGTGATCATGTCAGTATTGTATCTATGACAACAGACAATTTAATCTGTTTTTTGTTTTTAAATGATTTAATATTGTCATCAGATTTTTGATTTATGTATGTTTCACCATTTCCTTTGTTACTTGTCCCCATCTTTGAAACAAATTGAATTCATTGGCCAAGTTTTGTGATTAATTTTGAAAATATATTTCAAATAGCTAGGTCCATGCCAGTAGCCAGTGGCCAAGGTTGGAAAAAAAAAGTTTCTGCTGTGTTAGGCTTGAATCTGATATCAATTGATTTATAATTATATATAGATTGAGAAAATGTGTATAGACCTGTAGCAAGGGCATGGAGGGAAGTGAATGAAACATTTTCACTGGACTACAAAAAATAAATGGTTCTCAGCGAAAAATGTGAGGTCACATCCTTTAAACCACTTTGTTGCTATCACTGCTCTCTCTTTCTCTCTCTCTCTCTCCCTCTCTTTCTCTCTCTATCCCTCTTTTTCTCTCTCTGTTTCTTCCCCCCCCCCATCTCTCTCTCTGAGTTTGAGGCTCAGTGTTTGTAAGGAGCCAAACTTCCTTGACTATTTTGGGGGGAATCCATTTTCATTTAAGGCTTCCCGCCTGCGCGTGTGCGCCAGACTACGCTCCCCTCTCCCCGTCACCCTCCCCGCAATGAAACCTGTTCCAACTGTTGACAAACCCCCCTTTCCTTCTCCAAACTGCAGATGCAGGTTTCTACGCGAAATTAGTTCAACTGCACTTCCTGCTGTAATTATTTTTTCCCCCCCTCCCCCGACTTTTCCGCGGTTTTTGTGCTCCGCTTGACATGCAGAATGACCCTGCTAGTGACATGTTTAAAGACAAATATTGCGTCCATAAAAAGCTCCTCCTTAACCAGTGAACGTGGGAAAAACGATTTATGTTGTTCGCGCCGTACGTGCAGTGAATGTCGTATTTCCTGCAGATGATGCCCTTATTTACAAGGTGTTGTTTAGGGTCACGTACAGAAATAGTGTCGGTGCGGTTCTAAAATGGCTTTGCACGTCAGTCGCAGTTTGGTCATGTTAAAAAAACACTTGACATTTTTGGAAATCAAATGCTCCTGAGGCAGGTGGAATGCAGTGTAGATCTCTAATGTGAAAGAGCAGAAGTTGCGGTGGTATTAAACGCTGATTTGATAAAGGAAAGTTTTTGCATATTCTCATTCATCATTGCAAGGAATATCTCATTTCACTACCAGCTCTACTGATAAACAACATTTAATAGTAGTACTAAATTACATGTTAGTCATCTAGTTGCTCTTACTGCTGCATATTTACACAAAAAATTCAAATCAAATGATATGAAAGAGCAAATTTTGTCTTTAAGTATCTTCCACTCTCAGTGCAAAATGTGTGCATATTTTACATGCATAGCTCACACCAGTCTTGTGTGTCATGTTTTGGATATAAAATAGCCAAACTATGGATTTTCTTTTGTTTTGATTTGTTTCAGTGGCAGTAATTGGTTTCTTGAAGGTGTTCATCAGAACATAATTACAATATGCCTTGAACTGATAAAATGATAATAATGTTTGTCTCCAGAAGATGTGAAATTTGTGACAGTTTATGTACAAATGGCAGCAGGTACTAGACATTTAAAGTGATAACGGTCACATGATAACAAGAACACGCGTAGAAGTGTGCTGAGGTTGTTAGCTTAAGTGGCACAAATTCCAAAATGTACAACCTTGTTCATATTTGTCACAGATTTTCTCAACACATTCAGCATGCAGTTTTAGATGTCATCCCAATTTGATTTTTTTTTCTCAATTTGAAGCTGAATTAAGGTATGTGGGCTCTCTCTTGTGGCTCAGGCTGTCAGCTCAGTTCCACAGCAGCACAGCTTGCCTGCAATAAGTAAACCTCTCTGGCCCGTCTCATTCTGATCTTATCCAGAGCACAGTGATACAGGACCGAAAGCCCTTCACGCGGTACGTGGTGACCATAGCCGTGGTGAACAACGCCAACGAGACGGGCCCGTTCAGTCCAACAGTCAATACGACGACGAGTGAGGATGGTGAGTGAGACTTATAGTAGCTGCTGCCCTCTATCACATTTCTCCTGCTGAGGTTGACCTGGAAGTCAGGACTCCACAATGTAGGCTTCTCTCCTGAATATTTCGAATTAACTCTTAATTATGTTGATATTGATATTGTGATGATAGTTTCATCACATCTGACACCGATAGATAGAGAATGTTAATGCTGAGGGGAGATTTGGTGTAAGAAGTTGTTATCATTTGTCACCCTCTCTGTGTTTGTTTGTTTGTTTGTTTGTTTGTTTGTTTGTTTGTTTTTTTAAGATCACAACTGCTGATTTACATTTTAACAAACATGTCAGAAAAAGGAACCAGCAGAAATTGAACCTGTCATCTACTACTTTCAGGGCAGCGACACTACCACCAGGATGTCCCTGGAGGCCAGCAGTGACACAACAAATGTTGAAATTTTTTTTTCACAGCAAATCTGACTGTAATTCTAATGTCGGATATTGATATTGATATAGATACTGTTGTATGACCATTAGGATGTCTGGATATTAACTGCTGGAAAACATTGTGGAATGGATCATGTGATGCTTTAACATTGGTCAGTGGTGGAGAGTGGTACAGATTTCTTTCATTTCATGAGCAGGTCAAGTAACAAGCAAAAGAATTCTTAAAAAAAAAAAGAATCATATTTCTGCTTGTAAAGCCAGAATATGTGATAAATATTGCTTTTGAAACTTTTTTCAAAACCAGTATAATGGCCTTACAGTAACCAGCAGAAATAAAGATCCTCAGATTTTATGGTAAACTAAAAATACCTTGTGTATCAACACTACCCAGAATTTACAGTCTTGAGCTGTTACCTTGAAATTGCTGAGGGTATTAGCAGTAGTGTTTTTCTATGTCATTCTTTCGGGACGTGCCTTTCTTTGTTGTTCCACTGTATAACCCTCCCCCCCCCCTCCCTTTACAGTAACCATGAACCAGACTGAACCAAAATTTTAGCCAAATTAAAGAGCCATTCTACACCATCTTCAAGTTTGCTCTGTTTTGATTAAAGTCCTATCAAGCACAGAAATTTGTCATCAAATGCAATATAAAAGGATGCAGTATTTCAGAGATGCCAGTTGTAAGTTGGTTGTTGTTTTTTTCCTTGTAGTACCAGTATTTTACACTTTTTTAAAAATCCAAAAATACTGCCGGTTTCAGTGAAAATTTGTTTTCCTAATTTCTTTTACTACTAATGTCTATTGCAGGAAAAGTAAGAATACTGTTTTCCACCAAAGATGCATTTTCAGCCCTTAGCATACTGCAATATTAAAAAGTTATATAAAGAGATGTCGCATCAAACTTTAGAAATGTGGTTTTCTCAGACTAGATGGGTTTAACCCTAGTGGCTTTTGAGGAAAAAAAAAGTCCCCCCCCCCCAAAAAAAAAAAAAAAAAAAAAGTTTCTGGCCTGGGGCCATGATCAGATGTACCGTTTGAAAAGAGAAGGAAAAAAAGTTGTACGCCAAACGATGAGCTGGATCCAAAATGCTGTACATGCCTAATTTTAGATATTCAGGGCAGGGTGACAATTTTTCCCGTTTAGATGAAGCGCAGCTGATCTTTGGGGAACACGTTCAGGGGGAGTTGTGAAATCTTGGAGAGGGTTCAGGTTCAGATCATTTCGATCCTCTACAGTGATTATGCCATTTTCCATTACCGTTGGTGTTCGCTCAGAAATGTATATTGCAAAGTCGTGATTGCAATACGGAATGGATGCCTTGATATCCATGTCTAGTGATGGATTGTGCAGGATGCGTGACAGATCAGAATGACCTAAATAGAAAGAGAGAGCAAGAGAGAGAGAGAGAGAGAGAGTGAGAGACGAGAGGGATATAGTGTGCTGAGTAAACACAATTTATCTATCAGAGAATTTACCTTTATTTTTTTTTGAATGATCAATCAATGAAAAGAAAAACAATGAAAATGATCAGTTAGAATTAGGAACAGTCAGATCTACAAGGTGGGAGGTTCTGCCAATATGAATGTAAATAATTGAATGAATACGTCATCCTTGTAGCATCTGAGAATGGCCATTTCGGCTGCATGATTGTGACAAATCTTCCATAGTGCACAGTTAGTTTTGCACAAAAGAGACGACTTATTTTAATTTGACTTTCGATGAACTTCTTTTTCCTGGAAAAGTTGTGTGAAAATCATAATTTTTTTTTTTAAATCCTACAGGAGAAGTAGAAACAGAAAAGCAGAATGTGAAAGGGGGTAAAAAAAAATAAAAGGAGCCATATATTCTGTAACATGTATAGATAGCATACATTTACACATACGCTGTACATACACTGTATCTATAGGCCTATATGCAAGGAACCATACAACAGAGTGAAAGTGTAAGTGCTTTCAACAAGTTTTGGAACAACAAAAGTTGTATGAACATATGATTTAGAGTTTCATTCATTTTTACTGATAGTGAACAGGAGCTGGATGTCAGATTCTGTGAATATTTTTCCTTCAATCTCCTCACCATGGTCAACACGAATGAACCTTTACAGTGCTTCTCTGAATTGAGCTCTGTGTAGAAGTCATGGGTTCATCGAGATGTGGTTAATCTGTGTGCGTCATATATTATGTGTCATATACCCCACGAAAGGTCAAATGTGTATGTATGTTGTAATGTGTATGTATACATACATGTGCATCTGTGTGTGTGCACGTGTGCGTGTGTGTCATCAAACTAGCATGTGTTACTACAGGGCAATAGTGATGACTGACTGTTTATGGGCGTAGCCCTAATCACAAGCCCCCCCCCCCCCTTTTCCTCATCAGATTTTCATCTACAAGGTTGAAATGCAACTCAAATGGCATACACATTCACTTTTATAGGGATCAAACTGTCTTCAGGTTTGAAAATGAGTGAAGGAAATGTTCTGTAAATAAGCTAGTTTGGCATTTAATTCTGCACATAAGGAGACCAAGGTCATCTGAAAATAACACAATGAGACATAGAGAGTTGTAATGAGCAATGCCATGGATTGCAGTGAAGGAACATTCTTTTCTTAACATTCAAGCTTGTTATCAAAAACATAAAAGAAAGTTTGATTACGTAAATGAGTGAGTGACTGATATCTTTACTCTTTTGATTTGATGGTTTAAGATTTTGGTTCATTTGAACCATCGTTAACTGGTATCTGCCCTAAGGGTGTCAGGAGCATGATTGGTCATGATTCTCTTGTTATTGTTACAGGTATTTTTGAGTTTATATCTTTGTCAAGATTGCAATAGGTCCATATAAAAGTCTACTTTTTTTCTATGCTTAATTTTCCTTCGTTTTTCTTTGACAGAGCAAATGAATTTTGTAGCATTGGTCTACTTATGCAAGGATGACTATTTAAAGGGTGGCCAATTTACCCCCTATAGAGGTAGAGGACATGGTCAAAGGTCAAGGTCATTATGAATTTACTTGACCAGATACACAAGAATTATTACAAGTTTGTGCTTTTTTTAAAACATGTATTTATAATTGTTTCACAAAGCCATAACAGAAGTTTGATAAGAAAAAAACCCCCAATTTCTTTATATTAAAGTAGCACATCATTTACCATTCAATTATTGCGATACTATGAAGCAGAAGTAGTCTTAAAAACCTGCCATTTTTTTTTCATTATAAATCCATGTTTAGAGACTTCCCACTGGTAATTCAGAGAAGTAAGTGCTTCTTGCTTCAATTTGTAGCAATAACTCATGTAATAGGATAACCCTTGAGGTACACTGAACTGTTGAACTGCTCCACTACAATCCTCCAGACCAGTGACTGACCGAGGCCTGTGCATTATCACCTCCCAGACTCTCGGTCAAAGGGTCAGGAGTAAATCAAATCTGATTTAATCTGATCAAGCACATGTTGGCACCTTGGCTCTATCATTAATTATCACTAAACTGGGCTAACTCTACAGACAGAGGGAGTATATAACATAAAAACAGAAGAAGAAGAAGAAGAAGGGAAAAAAATCTGTAGAGCTTATCTAAATGTCCTTGCCCCATTGCCAGTTATCCCATTACAACTTGTTGCCCTGATTATCCAGGTCAAGTTCTCAAGAATGTTAGTAGGCCTTTCTCTCTCTCTGTCTAGCCTTTCGACACTAGGACTGCGATTTTGTACCAAGATCATAAACCTGAAAATAGAAGCGTCTTCTTGTGGCCCTTTGCATTGACATGACACATCAGGTCATTAGACCAGAATATGGAGGTTGTGAACTCAGCATTCAAAGATGGCTCCTGTTCACAACTTAACCAGATGAAGATTAGTCTTGAGTATGCTTCCATAGAAGGTGTTTGAAGGGAAATATGTTATTAATTTCTTTTTGCCCTTATCTCATCCCTTCGTGTGACTCCTGTCATTTTCATGAAGCCTGGAATATCCACATAGGTCCCCATCTATGTTCATTGATTTCTTTTCTTGAGAGAAAAAAAAATCCATCGAACAAGCCTCTTCCATAGCACCACCACCCACCCCCCCCCCCCATCTTTCTTCATCATCATCAAGACAGAACGTCACCCAACACTGACTGACTGACTGAAGCTCCGGTCATCTACCTCTACCCCTGCTCCACCGTAGTGTCCTCCGCATGCAGTCCAATCATCATTCAGGAACCTTCTCCCAGATATATTTATGCAGCTGATTACCTCATTTCTTTCCTTCCTTCCTTCCTTCCTTCTACTACTTGAGAGGAAGAGAAAGTGTGGGTTTAGCCATCATGTCCTGATAGTTTGATCCACAAAGGACAGTTTCATCCGAGGTTAATATCGCGATATCTTCCCTACTGGCCCACCCTGCTCAGATTCCTGAAGGAAAGGGAAAAGGTGGCATTAACCTATTGCATTTCAGAACCTGATGAGCCCCGTACAAAGTGAATGGAGATTTCAAAGTCTGGTAGGGAATGGATTGCACTCAGACAAAGGAAAGAGAGTTGTCTTCATTGTGTCTTCCAAGCTTCCACATTCAGACTAATTGGAAATTAGTATCAGTAGCTTAGTGTCTGTATGACTCACAACAGCTGGAAATGATTAATTCACACTGGGAGACTACATTTGCAGTGTGTTGGAATTTGTAGCGTGAAATGTGAACTTGCCCGATTTCAGACAGATAGAGACGGAAAATCACTTTCCCAGATATGTGATATCTGAACAATTTCATTCACATGCCTTCAGGAACTTGAGGGAAACCAGTCACTTCAGGTTGGCAACTTTCAACTAAAGCGTGATAAGAAAAAGGTGTAATAATCACCACTCAAAGAATTATAGTAGAGGATATATGGGAGAATGGCCTACACCAATCACTGTCCCTCTGTTCCAATACCACACTGCCTTATTTTACTCAACTGCACTTACACGTACATGTACCTTGCCAACAGTTAGAGTAGGAAATTCTGAGATGTCTAAAATTAGAAAAAGCGTGGTTATAGTAGGCCTTATCAGATGAAGAGTCAACCTTTAAAGGCACATGGAAATAATTTTGTGCTTGCTACCCCCACGCTCATGATATTTCTTATGTGTGTACCTTTCCAAGAAATGAAAATGTGTCTATTTTTATTCCAAGCTGATATTAAAGGACAAGTTCACCTTCATATACATAAGGATTGAGAGAATGCAGCAATATTAGTAGAACACATCAGTGAAAGTTTGAGGAAAATTGGACAATCCGTTCAAAAGTTATGAATATTTTAAGTATATGCGCAGTCACTGCTGGAAGAGAAGACTACTACAGTGTATGATGTCACATGCGTACAACTATATAAGGAAATAAAAAGAGAATTTCACAAAACTTTACATTTTGAATAAAGTGCACATTTCTTCGACTTGCTACTGACGTATGTTAAGGGTAATATTATTCCCCCTGCCTTCTGAAAGAGAGAAGTCGAGTGTTCTTTTGTTATGCGAGAAAAATGGAAATATGTTGAATTTTCTTTATTCTTTCTTTATATCGTTGTACTCATGTGACATCACAAGCTATAGTAGTCTTTTCATCCAGCCGTGACAGAGCAGAAACTTCAAAAATTCATAACTTTTGAACGGATTGTCCGATTTTGCTCAAACTCTCACTGATGTGTTCTACTAATATTGCTGCATTCACTCAACCCACATGTCTATGAAGGTGAACTTGTCCTTTAAAGATGAAATAAGGGAGGCAATAAATATTTCTGTGTTTATCACATCTCTGCATGCACATTTAGCATCTCACTAAATTATGCTTCTTACCCTGCTGCTACTCTTTTATTCATTCTGAATACCAGAAGATTTAGCTGTCTGAAGTTCTGAAAACTAAGAGGAGTTTTTTCCTCACTTATTTTACCATAGAGACACTTTACAGAAATCCTCACATACACTTGTTAAAGCTTGATATGCACCCTGTGTTTAGAGTTGATCCACCCCTGATATTGACCCCACCCATGCATCCTAATATCTGATAGTCACACCCAACATCACTTGCACCCCAGCAAGATCAGACATAGCGTATCAGGGCACTTACCCCCCCCCCCCCCCCCCCCCTGGGCAATTACCTCCCAGCTAAATACTGGTTAGTGGTAAGGTTAGAGTAAAGATTAGGATTAGGGTTAGGGTTAGGTTTAGGGTTAGGATTAGGATTGGGGTTAGGGTCAGGGGAAGGCTCCGGGGTAATTGCCCAGACATAGTATTCCATCACTGATGCCCACCACATCCCTGGTGTACAGTACATGGCATACCCCTTACAACGATGATCTACCCCACCTTTTGACCGTCTTGACCCCACCCTGACGTGTACCCAAACTCTGAAGACATCCTGCCCTGCTCGCGCTGCTAGTGGCTGGAGACATAGACACACATCCCTTGTCACAGGAAATGTAACAGACAGTGGAGTGATGCGTCCATCTCCCAGCTAAGCCCCAGTCTTCCAGTCTGTACCCACTGAGCTGCCCACTAGGAATGATAGGATGTGTTGACTATGTATATGATGCTTGCAAAGATTTTGTCAAGTAAAACCAGTGGAAAGCTTTAATGATAGAATTATATTTTGAAGGGAAAAGTATATGATGCTTGCAAAGATTTCATATAGAGCCAGTGGACAGTTTTAATAATAGGATTATGTTTGGAAGGGAAAATGGTTTATGTTGGTCAAGATTCATTTCATGACACAGAAAGTTCTAAATCTCTGTGTATTACAGGATTTTAATGGACCAGCTTCAAACATGCAGAGCTATTAGGAGGGGGAAAAGTGCTTATGTTGGTTAAGATTTATTTTGTGATGCTGAAAGTTATAAATCTGAGTGTATTACAGGATTTTGGGGGACCAGTTGTAAGCATGCAGAGCTAACGATATCCTGTTGAATAAAATGTGCTCCAAAATATCTCCCTACCCTGACATGGTAGTGCAGGACATAGAATTATGAATGCTATCATCCCAAAGTCAAGTGATGTATCTTGAGTTTGGGAAACCCTGCAATATGGTTGTATAGTGATGTTTCTTTAGGTTGCACCTGTTAGATTGTTAGCTGATGTTAGCAATGGACTGGACAGATTGGAGTATGTCGAAAATGCTGAGTTTTGTGTTTGGTTGTCAATGTGGCGTGTCTTCAATTCATGAAGGTTCCAAGTAAATCTGAAGAACATGTTCTGCCAGTATGTGTGTGTGTGAGTGGTGGAAGAGTGGGTGAAAGTTTCCTGTTGATTTGCACCTGTCGTGGTGGCGACAATGTTTTAAAAAATGATTAACACTGAGATAGTAGCAGGTCCAGGTGATAGAGTGACTTTAGCAAGGTCACATCAGTTGGCCCCTCTGTGGCTGGGGATTTAGTGAGAGAATTGGAAATGTAGAAGTTGGGCAAAAACAAAACAAAACAAAACAAAACAAAAGAAAAAATGTATGGAAGGCCAACTTATGTCACCTGTGAATAACATAAACATGTACCTGTTGATTTGTCACTTGTTGCTATGTGTTTTAATATACTCTGTGTGTCTGTGTTTCTGTCGCTTAGTACGTTTGTGAGTGCTGTACTGATCATATGCCTTCAGTGCTGGTAATTTTTGGCACTGGCAACCAACCCTGTGGGACCAGGTCAGTGTGGGAATGCCCAGCACAGTGGTGTCGTTACCACTGACCCATGGGAGGCCGGCCTTCCCAATCAGGCTTCACACTCAGGCACGTGTTCCGACAAAAACAAGCCATTATGACTTGTTTACAGGGAGCTTTGGTTGGGGAGGGCGGAACAATCCACTTATTCCTTTTAAACCAGTGGAGGTGGGGGCTGTTAATAGTACATCTTCCCTTGCATTGTGTTAGGGAGGGGTTTGGGAGGACAGTGCATTCTGTTCCATACAGGAGTTATTAGTATTATTTTTGTTTGTTGTTGTTGCATTGGGTTAATAATGAAGTATGTATTTCTCATGTCCATGTTAATGGCATGCATATGAAACATGGTATAAGGCTATATAAAAAGCCCTTTATGTATGCCCCATCAAATTTCCTTTTTTTTTCTGTCATTGTGTGGGAAGCATGTAAGTCACTGGCAACATTCCATATACATGACAATGTTTCGATTCAGTTGAGTGTGTCATGCATCACTCCGACACTTGAAACAGGAGAATGCAGATAGAGCTGTAAGGACATGAAGCCCAATTATATAACTTTCTCTTGTTTTTACTTCACCATATCTTTTAGTTTGTAGTAAATTCCCAGTCTATTTTTTGTGGGTTGTCAAAAGTTAAATTGTAGTTTTTTAAGTCACATACAAAACAGGTGTTGGAAATTATGTTTCTCAGAGAGAGAGAGAGAGAGAGAGAGAGAGAGAGAGAGAGAGAAACATGGGTATGATTGCTTCAAACATTGAATTGTTTAAATCTAGATATGAATGTATTGCTTATGAATTATCATTATGCCAACTTAACATTCTGCCTATAAGACAACTAGTGACTCCAACTGGAGAAAAAGAAAGTTAATATTTTCTTCACACAAGATAAACCCACTAAACATTTGGCTTCTTAAGATTACCAGATGTTATTACTGACTCTAACCGGACCTTCCTCGAAGGTAAGGTAAAATATGGTTTAAGGCAGTAAACATTTACTAAACAGATCTCTATTTCAATAATCTTCTAATCTCATGTGGAGATGGTATAATAGGTTTATTTGTTTGAATATCAGTATTTTGCAGAGAAAGAAGTAAACCCCTCTTTTCCCCCTCTTCGCTTTCTCAACTGAAAATATGGCCATTGTTTCTGAATGTGTAATAGAAGTTTAACCATCTGTCGTAATGCATCAAAGGGATTTGGAACACGGCACTGTGCTAAATGAACTGATGAGTCATGGTATAAATTTATGTACTACTCATTCTCTTCATGGTCAACTGTGATGTTTACCCCCCAAAGTGGACCCTTTTTGGCACCAGATTGGATATGAAAGTTACCTCATAGTTCTGATAATTTTGTGGAGGAAACCACCACTACTACCACCACCACCAAAAAAAAAAAAGACAACAAAACAAAAGGCTCTTTGCTTTTTGTAATACACAATCATAAAAGACATATGGCATTTTGTATGTGCAAATGAGTTTACAGAACATAATTACTTTGGAACCATTTTGTTTATACTGGACAAGCTGATATTCTGCAGTAAGATGTATCACTATGATCATAGTTGATTGTTATGATATATCCACCATGGAGTTTAAAACAAACACACACACAAAAATCATTGTATAAGCTCTTTTTGGCAAAACTTTAGAGAAAGAGCCCCTGACAAGCCTTGCAATTAAGCACTCTTGCATATCTCTGTAAGAAGAGAAGGTAACAAATCAGTGTGAATAGGTTCAGGAAGAGATTTACATAGTAAATGTGATCAGGGCCAACATGCTTCTGCTCTGAGAGTAAGCATTGCAGTGCATGTCCCTTTTAAGTGGAGGTAGTAACAAATCAGTGTGAATATGTGGTAGAAGGGGTTTATATAGTAGATGTGACTAGGGCTGCTCTGAGAGTAAGCAACTGCTGTTAATATCCCTTTAAGTAGAAGAACATTGTAGTAACAAATGGATGTGAATAGGTGCCGGAAGTGATTTATATGATAGATTAGATGGGGGCTGACTTGCTCCTGGCTCTGAGAGGAAGTACTGCTGTGCATAACCCTTTAAGTAGAGGTAGTAACAAATCGATGTGAATAGGTGCCGGAAGGGATTTATATAATAGATGTGATGGGGGGCCCGACTTGTGCCTGCTGTGGCTTATGTGGTCCGTGTCATGTCTCCTAAAACCAGGCTGCGATCTCTGAGCAGCTGCTTCGCGTCTGTCATGGTTGTCATGGCGACATGCTGCAGAGGTTTGCTCTATCCACGTCGGATGTCATTCATTCAGAGTAGCTGCCCGGTTAATCCCTGGCAGCATTCACCCGTCATTCCCCCTCTCAAACTGCAACAGCTCAGTGAGAGAGAAAGATGGTTTGATGTTGGTATTCTGACTAGTGTGATGGAAAGAAAGATAGAAGGACAGATATATAGAGACATTGATGTAAACATACACACATGGATGGTTAGATAGAGAGATACATGTAGATCAATCAATAGAGAGAGAGAGAGGGAAAAAGAATTAGAAATAGGGAAACAGCATGAAGGAAGAATATATCAAGAACAATATAAGTGATGATTATATACTTGTGTTTCCTAAGATGTCACTCTGCATCTTTGACCTTTTTGAGTCTGCCATTATTGTTTTACTAAGCATTAACAAAAGTGTGTTTTTATTTTGCTTGTTTCTATTGTTTTCCCATATTTTTTACAGTTATAAAATATCCTGGTTCTCTCATGAACTGATGCACTCATGAATGTTTGATCAGCAATAATTTATTGGCGATAATCAAACACAGAATGGTAAAGTTTCATTAAAATTAAGACACCAAAATTTAAAAATGTGGTGAGTGGAAATTTCAAGCTTTAGTTTTATTAAACAGTGACATTAGTTGCCATCATATTACATGCAAATGAGATAAAAAGATGATATCATCTCATCGCAGCTATTCCATTTGTATTTATACTGATTTTTTTTTTTTTTTTTTTTTTTGGTCAAAGTTACAATTACTCAAGAATGACCATTGTACAGTTTTGCAAGTAATAACGACACTGCAATACATTGATGCTATGGATGCTTGTAAGTTAGTCCCTTTTTGACTTCTGTAATTTCTGGGAAAAATGAAATGTGTACATCAATGAGAGCCTTGTAAGGCAATAAAATCATCACCTCATGAAATTTGTGTGTGTAGTTGTGACTAATGGTACTATTTCATTAAAAGAAAACCAAAACAAAACAATGCTCTTCAGTCACATAACTTCCTTACTTCACATCCTAATGTAATGGATTTCCTGTCATTCTGTTTGTTTATGGTTTCACTCAAATTTATCCACTCATATTTTCATTCAATTCTTCACAGACAACAGGAATCTAGAGTGGATTGCACTTTCAGTTATTATGGTCTCCATCAATGTACATTGTAAACCACAGCTGTAAATTATGGATGATTTTTCACTAGTACTCCTATCCCACATTTGTATCAGTTTACCAAATACCGGTAAATATCCACACCATTTGTGGCTGCTTTTTCTTCGCGTACAAGATTTGATGGGAAACAGAGCCAAATTGAATGATCTTTCTGGCCACATTTTGCTGTTCTGATATCAGTCTGAAGTTGAGGGGGGGGGGGGGTAGGGAAAGGGAAAGGGGACAATTGAAGTCATTAGACCATTTCCTGTGAAATCTAGCTATACATGTATCTTTGCTGTTAGGTTATTTTGAATAACGGCAGGGTAAAATGTGTTTGTCGTTGACAAGAGGGATTGTCTTTATTCATTTTCTTTCTTTCTTTTTTAGGGGGGAGGGATGGTACTTTTTGTGCCTATGATTGATATTTATCACATCTGTAGGCTTTTAAGGGTGAAAGGTAAAGCTGCCAACTAGTTGTTTTTGTTTAACCATTTTTAGTATAAAGTTTGTTTTGTTTTGCATCCAAAAGAAAAAAAAATTGTTTTTTTAAATAATTTCACTAGTCTTCAAGTATATGTGGCATAGTATATATACTTTGCTTGTACCATATCAATATTTTGCCACCGTATGTGTATTTTGCCTGCAGAATACACTTAAAAAATGACATGGAAATTATATCAGAATGTGTGGTTTTGTTGATTTGTTTTGTTTTGTTTTTAGTTTTGTGGAGGTTTACAGCTCTGCAAATTGTTTTGTTTGGTTTAGGGTGATTAAATTGTTACAGACTTTCAGAATATAGCTTTTAAAAGGTCAATAAGTACACGTACAGCTATGTAACAGTCATTTTTTTAAAATATTTGTGTGTATTCCATGTCATGTGGATGAGAAATAATTCAGTGTAAGACTACATCTAGCTGTAGACAATGTTTGTCAACAATTCACCAGTGTAGATATGTGCCTGGCTAACTAGCGCTTATGGTTGCTGCTGTTGTTGGTTTTTTTTTTTCTTTTTCCCAACTGCAGATAATGTTGAAGTATACTAAATTATTGTATATCCAACTTAGATCAGTGTACATGTTTTCCTTTTTCTTTTTTTTTTTTTTTTTTTGATACTCGCATACGTAGAAGATGCCTTTTCACATGATTTTGGACTGAAATATAGTTTTCAGCTGTTTTTTTTTTTCCTTTTGGTTATTTTTCCCTTATAATTGGGTTAAGGAAAAAAGGTAAACTAATGATAAATTGGTCAGGTGTTAATGGCAATTGGTTTTCTGGCAACTAGAATATATCTTTTTAATTTTATGTATAATAGTGTTTTTTTTTTTTTTTGGAAGGAAACAAATGAACTCTTGATAAAATAATCACATCATATGAGTATAATTTGGTTTGTTGGAGCCTCTGCCACTGACTGTTTACTTCATTTTGCAATTTAGCAGTTCTAGCATGCAATTGTATGGCCCAGTTGGCCTATCTGTGGTTATGTGATTGATAGAGCACACTGAGTATTCCACAGTACCACAGATTCTGTCTCTCTTATTGACCAAGAGGTGGCAGCAGACAGGCTTTCCTTTCTGCTTATGTAGAGTGTTTGTGTGACTGGAAAGGTCTTCTCTGTGTATACATGGCTGTTTCAAACAAAACAGCATGAGTTTTTAATGCTAGGTAAAGTCAAAAGGAGGAAATTTTGTCATTTACTCATTTACTCATTTATGTCACTAATGTCAATGTTCTTTTCATCTGATATAAGCAATATACAATGATTTGTATTGATTCTTGTGCTTTTGTTGTCTTGACCTTTGAAAACTATTGAAGGGCTAGTTGCATAGTCATCCCTGAAATGAACAGTGTATGATTTAATCCACGAACTTTCTTTCAAAATTTGGCTAGTAATGACATTAATTCAGTAATAATTTTAATTTCAATCACAGTGTAAATCCCAGTGTGTGAAATGTGTTGTATAACTTAACACCTCTGTTGAGACTTTTGACCTTGCTCTTTTTAAATGTGAAATTTATTTCTACCCTGCACACTGTGTGTTTCCCTAAATGTAACCCCCATAAAAAACAACAGACAAACAAACAATATGATGAAAATGAATGTATTGAGATTTTTATATATAGTTGTTTAGTGAATTATTCCAAAGAATGACTGTGTATACCATGAGAGTGCTGCTGATAAGAGGAGGATTATTTTTTGAAGGCTGATTTTTTTATTTTGATATTATGATCATGGAATTTCTTTAAATTACCCAATCCAGTTAGATAATATGCAAGGTGCATTTTGAATATTACGATATGATTATTATTTATCATTTTCTGTAACAATTATGGTAAAAGATATTTTGTTTGTCAGATGTTCTCTGCAGTGTGTTTAATGTATATGATATTCTTTGAACAATTGTTATTTGTGTATAAATATTTCTTGTGTATACTATCACTGGTGAAAAGCATATTTTTACAGTCTTAAATTGTATTTGTGGACAATGAAATTTTCAGCTCAATTCAATTCAATTCAGTTGGAAACTGTTGATGAATAGAGTTTAATCCCCCTTGTACTGTTTATACCTCCTGTCTTATATTCAGCCCCCGGTCCTCCCCATGGTGTAACCCTCGTGGGTAAGAACCCGACCAGCCTCCAGGTGTTCTGGAACAAGCCCAACCAGGAGAATGGCAAGATCGTGTTCTACTACGCCTACATCAAGCGCCAGGGGGCGTCCTCGTGGAGAAGGTTCAAAGTCTTCCAACAGCACCATCTCTTCACAGCCCTGGGTAGGTATACCATTTGTGCTTGCCTCCAGACTCATATCCTATCTCAGCCTAGTCTATTGGCTGTCATTACACCTGTCCTTCTGCATAGCAGTAAGGTTGTAGACTGTAGAACCCAGAAATATTCACGGCGTGAAACTTTCGCGAATTGGAGCTCACAGCCTTTTTCATGGCATGAAACTTTTGTGAATCGCCATTGGCATTCAGTGCTTTGTGTAAACAAGAACTTCCGCGTACATTTTCCCTTCTCAAATCTCAGCTCCTTGAAAAATTTGCAAAAGTTTCACGCACACGAAAATTTCTGGTTTTTATATTACCTTTTTTTTTCCTGCCCACTTCTCTTTTTTTTTTTGTTCGTTAATTCCCCATTTTCTTTTTTTGATCTATCTCAAACATTAATCTAATCAGCATTCATCAATCAATTATTCATTCATTATGGTTTTATGTCTGACTCTCTTTGTGCCGACCATATATAAATCTCAATCTGTCTGCCTGTCTGTCTGTCTGTCTGTCTGTCTGTCTATCTATCTATCTATCTTATCTATATATCTATCTATCTATTTGTCTATCTATCTATCTATCTTATCTATATATCTATCTATCTATTTGTCTATCCATCTGCATGCATCTATCTATCTGTCTGTCTATCTATCCTTTTATCTGTCTGTCAATCTGCATATGCTTATCTGTCTCGCAGTGTTTCTATAGTAATAGCAATAATGACACTAGGTAACAGTTCTTGAAATCATGCTTCATATGAATCTGTCTGAGTGCTTGAACAGGACAGCTATTTCTTATGCATTTAATACCATCATATTGTTGATAATATGCATTTACAATAAAATCTTGATTAAGCCATGTTATGTGTCACTTGTATATCCTCCTGCAGAAATTTTCACGCAGTATAAGATCAAGGTTTCTGCCTCCACCAGTGCTGGAGAGGGTACCACCAGCACAGAGCTTGTCGAGAAAACTGATGTAACAGGTAGGGAGAAAATATGCATTGTTGGATTTTTTATTTTTTTTTCTTAAACTCACCAGTCCTGAGCCAAAGGCTGAGGTGAGCTTGTGCAATCATTCATTATTCTTCGTGCATCGTATTTCATGCGTCCTGTGTAAACTTGTTACATTTTCACCTTCTTCTTGAAAAACCCATGTTGAATTTTCACCAAACTTGGCAGATAGTGGTATTTGTGTACTTTCAACGAGTCATGTTATCAACCTCAGCAATGCCCAATATTTCTGCATTGAAATAGAGCAAACAATGAAAACATTATATTTTCATATATATATATATATATATATATATATATATATATATATATATATTTATTTTATTTTATTTTTTTTTATTTTTTTTTTTTTTCTGGACAGCCTTAGGCACAGGATAATCCTATCAGAATGATCATGTGTAGTGAGAATGCACTAATTTTTCACCATCATTCTGTATGTACAGTGTGGTAAGTGAACATTGTCAAATTCCGAGACTACATGTACAGTGTATATGCCTTTGAACAAAGAGGGTGCCATGCCACTGATCACTGTTCAACCTTCAAATAACGTGCACCAGCCCAACCAACATCACTTTTTGTAATAAAGATACCAAAATAAATCTGGAAAAAAAAAAGTCACACAAGCCTGTTAAAAACTAACAACAGGTATTGTTGATGAGGGTAGACCCTAATAATACACCCCATTTGGAGGTAGAACACTCTCTCTTTTGTATTTAGGGGGACTATATTTGCTTCAGTGTGAAATTAGAAAACGTGAAGTTTTGAGCCGTAGTCGTTCTTTAAGGACTTTTGAGCAGAGTTTGAGTAGAAAAATCCCCTGCCAAATTTCAGGACTGGAGTAGAATAAGTTTGTTGCCTAGGTATAACACACCACAGACACTGAATCTTATGTGTCTTTTATATGATTTTATTAAGTTTTTTTTAACGTGTGTTTATGGAGAATTATTCCCAGGTGTGAGATCTTATGAGTTTAGCTGTTATTTCCTCTGCCAGGGCAGGAGGTTTAGTGATCATCGGCGTTGGTTTGTCTGTTTGCAAAATAACTCAAAAAGTTGTGTACGGATTAAAATGGAACGTGCATAAAAAGTCGACATTGACACAAAGAACACTTCATTCAATTTTGGTAGTGATCAGTGATTTTTATTAATATTTAAAGGATTTTTTAATCTTTTGGCATATAAGGTCAACGAACTTGGGATTCAAGCTGTGCGTACTGGAGGTTTACATACGCGTACTAAAGCATGTGCTCAATCTCTGCTAGGGCAAGGTGCCCTGTAATGACGTAAACAAAAGGCTTCTATATTGGGAAATTGCAAGCGTGTGAGGGTGGACATGAGTTGCTGGCTTGGCGGAAGTCTGTGTTCTCTGAGTACTTTTCTAGTTACCAATTTTGTGAAGTGTAACCACTTTCTGTTGCAAGTGAATATAGTCAATATCTGACTTTATGCATTTAAACAAAGAGGGCGCCATTCTACTAATCGGTACTCCCCTTGCTGAGTTCCAGGTTCAGCTGTTGAGACCAATTTTGAGCAGTGCAACCACTGTCTGTTGCAAAGTATGCCTATGGACAGAGAGGGCGCCATACCACTAACCAGTGCTTTCCTTCACTGCAGTTTCAGGTTCAGCTGTTTTGATCAGTTTTGTGCAGTGCAACCACTGTTTGTAGTAAAATAATGAATATGATCATAGCCCCAGACTATATGTCTTTTGGACAAAGAGGGCGCTGTGCCACCACTTGGCGTTTCCTTTCACAGCATTTCTGGGTTCAGCTGTTTGGAGATGAATCATTGGATGTGGTGTATGTATTATGTGTAGTCTTCAATTCATTTGCACGATGACCACTTGGAGTCACAGATGTGTTTAAAAATTAGTTTTCTTGAAGACACCGTTTAACAGTTTGTTTGCTCAATGTCAAAAGCTTTAAACTTTGCAATGATAAGCGATTTTCATGGTGTGCAAATGGATGAGGAAACTCTTGAGCATCTACAAGTTTGAAGAAAAAAAAAATGCTGCCATGATCAAGATATTTGTGAGGATGTGCTAGTATATATGTATCCAAAATGGATTATTTTATTAATGGGGGCACAGTGGATAAGACTCTGACTTTCACTTGGAGGTTCAAATCTTGTCAAGTTAGCTTGTCCTTGGACAGGATGTTTTACCCCCCATATCCCATTTGATCCAGGTGTACAAATGGGTACCTGGCAACACCAGGGTAATGATAATGGCTGGGCTCTGTGGTAGAGTAGTGGCAATACTGAAGAGGCTACCCTAAATCACAAAGACCATATCATTATGTTGTCAGAGTGTTACATTTATTATTCTAACATTGCTCTCAGTAAAAGCAAGTACGGTAAAGTCGGTCTTTTACCGACTTTCTCTATGTGTCCAAACATTCAATAACCAATTAAGATGGTACCCAGTGGGTTTTTCATAACTTTAATTTGACACAACATCAGAGACAATGGCAGCATGTGAAACCATTCAGCTTTGATTTTTGTTAGGTTTTTTTTTTCTGTTTTAATAGAAACTTTGGTCAAATAATGCATGTAAAAAATCCTGTTTGTATATTTTGTTAAACCACATCCTCCAGAACAGTAATCATTGAAGATATATGAGAATGAAGCACATTGCACGTGTCTGCGTGTAAACTGTTTGTTGAGGTTTGCTGATGTAAAGCACATGTCTAAGTAATTATTGTTTTGTGGTTCTTATATGACAGAAATGTTATTTTCCAAGTGGTTTTGAAGGAATGAATCATTTTGTGAGGTGATCATGTGTGTAGAAAAATGACTCAAAGCTTCTTACTCATTGACTGATCCCACAACTTTGGAATTCATTCTTGATAACTGTTGTTGACAACGCAAGCAGGAGTCACAACAACAGCAATAACGAGAACTGCATCTGAAATTCTTGGAACCTATAATAATTCCTTGTTGCCAAGTGCACTCATACCACGTACAGAGTGTACAGCACAGTGCGACCCTATCAAGCTTAAAGGGCAAGTCCAGCCTAGTGTTGTATTGCTTGGTATGAACGTAGAAGAATCAGAGAAACAGACCAACGAATGCCTGAGGAAGATGCATGGAGGACACTCTTTAATTTTTTTTTTTGATGTTTTTTAGATGTTTTTTTTTTTTTTTTTTTGGGGGGGGGGGGAATGAAAATTGGTAAATATTTGTGTACAAACCTAATGGAGAGCTGCTTAATACCAGTATCACATAGAGCTGCCAATTCGTCTTACCATTGACACTCTCTAAACTTTTACAATTCATAAATTTCTTTTATGTGTCAGATCGTTTTCCCAAATTTTCCTAAATCTGTTTTCATGTAAAGCAGCATATCACAAGTATTCCTTAAAAGTTTAATTCTGCACCAAGTGGACTGTAATGAACTTAGTAAAGTCAGACACAAACTTAGAGGTCTCATTTTATGGTTCCCTTATCATCTTATGAGAATTTTCTTAAAGTTATGGGCTCATGGGATACTGTACCATTTAATTATTCGTCTTATTTAAATTTCCTCTCAAAGATGAGAATTTTTTTTTTTCCAAAAAATTGTGCGCCTGTGTTTTTTGTGCTTTCATATTTCTTTCCAAAGACAAAGTGCGAATAAGGGAATGTCTTGTTTTTGTTTTTGCAAATATGAACAGCTTCTTGATCCCCATGTTTCAAAATCATCCAAACTGAAAATTGAAGAGGAGGTGCTTTTTTTTCTTCCCATGGAACACTTTTCCAGAGGCATTCATCACCATCAATCACAACTACTGAGTTGACCTTAAAACTTGTTTTCCCTGTCTTTTTAGAAATATCATTCCTCCCCTGTGGATTAGTATCATATACAAAATTCAAGCCGCAAGAGGTTGAAGTGTGAGGTGCATTGTATTTCCGGTTGTGAGATTCAGACAATACAATAGCAAGTGGCAAGAGAACTAATCCACTATGTCACTATGTAATGCAGTGCTTCCTACAAATGACGCACTATTCAATGTCATCGTTTTTTGGGGGGTAGGGGGTGGGGGGGGGGGGGGGGGAGAGCGGAGCCAGGCCAAAGGTGTCAGACACTTGATGTCTAGTCTCCAGACCTCTTCCCTCTGGTTGGGATATATAATGCCCTGGATGTTTCCCCTTGGTAACATCACAGGCTTGTGACTGAACATGCTTCCTTATGTTTTTCAAAGACCCCCACCTCCTTCTCTTCTATCTCCTATATTTCCCTATTCTGGAATAATGGATAACCACCCCCTCCCCCACCCATCCAGATAAGAGAATCGTAGTATTGGTATTCCATGTGGATATATGTCACATCAGTCTTGTGCATCTGAATCACTGTGTATTGATCTGTAGTATTAATATCTTTAATACATAAAACTTATATATGCTTTAACATCATTTTGTATTATGGCACATAAAAAAATAGAGGCTTTTTTTTTGCGTATATTCTGGAGCATCATTTTAGATTATGGTACAGTAGATTGAAACAATCAGGGCAATTGCCCCCCCCCCCCCCCCACTAAATACTAGGTACATTGTAGGGATAAGGTTATGATAAAGATTAGGTTTAGGGTTAGAGTTTGGGTTATGGTTAGGATGAGGTTTAGGATTAGGATTAGGGTTGGGGTCAGGGGAAGGGTTTGGGATAATTGTTCAGGGAGTAATTGCCCTAGAACCATCCTACACATCCATACCAAGACATTGTTTAGTTTGTCTCAAATGATTTTGTTTTTAAATTGTTGTTGCTTCCTTTTGCATAGAGATAATCACTCAAGACTTGGTCACTTATATGACATATAAACCAAGCGTAAGTGTTTATGAAAGTTTGTGATTTGTGATAGATTTATGACCAGTGCAAGTTTCAGGCCAGTAATCTACTTAGCAGCTACACATTTGTAGCTGCATGCACTCCCTGCTTCTGCAGGTCTGTTGGAGAGGTTGTAAATCATCCAAGATGAAACTTTGTACTCTTCTGGACAGGACTGTAACCCTTTGGCACCCAACAGCCAATGATCACCCTTGTATGTGGGTGTGTGTTTGTGTGTGTGTGTGTGTGTGTGTGTGTGTGTGTGTGTATGTGTGTGTTCCTTTGTTCCTTCTGCCAACATGAGCCTGAAACTTATCTGCATTTATTTTTACACTGTGTTAAAGTGAAACCGTTATGGGAATTCATAATTAATTATTTTGATATAAATGAGTTAAGGAATATGAATTGGAGAGATATATTTGGGGGAATTTCTGGTTATTCAAATAGATCAAAATGTGTAAATACTTTGATTATCTTAACAAAATACATCATTTTTAAATCTAGAACGGGAAATAAGTTACCCACTGGAGAAAAGATGCAAAAGATTATTGTTGAATTAATAAATGAGGAAAAAATCCTGGCGACCAAGGCTGGGAAGCTACATGTACATTTACAAAAATGGGAATATTTTGAGACTTCGTTGAATAAACCAGTCTGAAGCTACGTGCAACGTCTGTGACTTTTATGAAAATAGTAATGTTTCCATAGTATTCCACTCTTTCTTTTCTTCATTGTTTTTCCCTTTCCTTCATTCCTCCTCCTCTTCTTGTTCTTCTTCTTTTTTTTTTTTTTCTCTTGTGTTGTTTTGTATTTTCTCCCCCTCCTTTCCCATGCGTTCCTGTCAGCCTGTTGGCGGGCTGATTATATAACTATATTTACTATATTGTGATGTGTAGGCAAGAGCAGTTAACCAAATTAGGTGCATGTGTATGTGTGTGTATGGGTGTGTCTGTGTGTGTTTGTGTGTTGCATGTGTACAGATAGGGGTGGGGGGAGGAAACAGGAAGGGAGGGAACTGGTGGGGGTGGTCATAGGGACTCAGTAAGGGATATGAGTTAGTAGGTGGGCGGGTATTGGTTGATAAATAATATGGTTCCATTATTTATTACTGTATAATTTTGCTGCATAATTCATTTGGATGATTATTAAGATTAATGCTAGAAGAATTGAATTACCACTGTTAAATTTAAGCAATTTTTTTGAGAGCATAGGGGAAGTGACTGTATGTAAATTGATAATTGTTCATGAAAATGTAATTTTTGTTATGTCATTATGTACAGCAATAGCAAATTTGCTATTATGATCACAAATGTATATTTTCGTCATTTCAATTGTAGCAAATGAAAATTGTTATTTTTTTTCTATTACTTTGAATGGAACAGAATAAACATCGTTGAAAAACAAAAAAAAGTGTGTGTGTGTGTGTGTGTGTGTGTGTGTGTGTGTGTATGGGTTGTATATGTTATTTTATTCTTTTTCTCTGTTTTTTTTTTTTTGCCAGGTTAATGTCATTCCTCTGTACCACACTTCTGTACAACTAGAAATTTTTATGGTGTTTAAATTTTTGCACATTTAGAGATGATTAATACAATTTTGTCATATCAATATATATATATATATATATATATATATTTTTAGGGGGGGGGGGAGGTCAAATTGTTAATGTTGCAAAATATCAGTTGATACTCAAATTTGTGAGAATAAAACAGCTCCAGATATTCAAAAGACATTTTTTGATGTATACAGTAATCTCTGTAAATACACCATCTATTTGTCTAAACTTGTATAAAATAGTGTAAAAGCTGGTACTTCCTCCATAGGTAGAGCAGGGTTGGCGATGCAAGGAGCCTCAAGGTGCTGATCTATAAAGGGTTGAAGTGATACTTGTTTCTGTGTCGTTGACACAGAGGAATCGGTTGAGACGAGAAGATTCAGCGTGCAAGTCTGTATATCCACATGGGAACATTATTAACGAGCACGCGAGGACAGCACTGATTATTTTACAAATGTCCATGAATAGATGCAGCAGTTTCACTCTCATTAGTCAACATAAACAGACAATTTGCTTTAGGGAGTATATACTTCTGTGACAGTTCTCTTTTCTGCCAATTCAAGTTTTACTTCATTGTCTCTTGAAGTAAACACAAAAGAAACTAGAAAAGCACTCTGAGAGCGCAGACCTCCACCAAGCATGCAACTTATTTCCACCACCATACTGATCTTGTTCTTCCATAGAGATATCATACGTACACACAGCATCGGTGCTGAAAGTCGACTGATTTCCCAATATAGAAGCCTTTGTTACGTCATAAGCCCTCAGCTGCACGGCGCACCTCGCCCCAGCAGAAACTAGAGCACGCACTTTAGTGCACGCAGGCAGACCTCAAATACACGGAGCCTGAACTCCCAAGTTCATTGACCCTACCTGCCAAAACATCAAAAATCCCTCATAAATTCCCAAAAATTATCGGATCATTACCAAAAATTAATCGTTTGTTACTCGTGTCATTCTCAACCTTTCCTGCAAGTTTCATTCCAATCTGTTAACTACTTTTTGAGTTATTTTGCACACGGACAAACTAACTAACGAACGAACGAACGAACGAACGAACGAACACACAAACCAATGGTAACGAAAACATAACCTCCTCCCTTGGTGGAGGTAATTAGTGGGGTGGGTATGGGGGTTCATGCCAAGATGAATTAAAACCATGCATATTTTGACATAAAAGACATGTCATTATACCCCTGCCACACTTAGTGTGAAGGGGGTATATAGGAATCACCGTGATGTTGGTCGCGCGGGCGGTCGGGCGGGAGGTCGGTCGGTCGGTCTGTTGCAAAATTTTATGTCGCGAACTCCTCCTACAACTTTGAAGCAATCTAAATGAAACTTAGGGTAAATGATGATATTGAGGTATAGATGTGCAAGACATGTTTTTGTGTTTGTCGGACAGTGTGTTGCCATGGTAACCATAATTTTACCAAAACCTTGTGGATTGAATAACTTCCATAGTATTTAAGCAATCAATTTCAAAATTGGTATCTACAAGATGTATGATGATCTATAGGTGTAGTTATGCAAGACACTCTTTGTGTTTGTACTTGACAAAGCGTTGCCATGGTAACCGCATGTTGTCTTCGAAATCTTGTGAAGTGAACAACTTCCACAGCTTTGAAGCAATTGAAATCAAATTTGGTAGGCATTATGGCCTTGAAGCATAGATGAGGAACACATAATTTTTGTGTTTGTCGGACAAAGCGTTGCCATGGTAACCATAATTTTACCAAAACCTTGTGGATTGAATAACTTCTACATCATTCAAGCAATTAAGGTCAAATTTAGTATGTATGATGATCGGGAGGTGTAGTTATGCAAGACACCAATGTGTTAATATAAGAAAAATGTTTTGCCATGGTAACCACTCATTTTTGTATCAAATTGAACCATTTAATCTATGAAGGTGAAATTTGGTGTGTATGATGCTCTTTAAGTGTAGTTTTGCAAAATGTCCTTTGTATTTGTATCTGACAATGCGTTGCCATGGTAACCGCATGTTTGTTTGTTTTTTTAAATCCTGTGGAGTGAACTTCTTCCACAGTTTGTAAGCAATTGAAACCAAATTTGGTACAGGCATTATGGCCCTGAGGTATAGATGTGAAACACATAATTTTTGTGTTTGTCACACAAACCGTTGCCATGGTTGCCACGATTTTACCAAAACCTTGCAGATCGAATAACTTTTCCATCATTCAAGCAATCAAAGTCAAATTTAGTATGTATCATGATCTAAAAGTGTAGTTTTGCAAGACACCAACGTGTTAGTTTAAGGAAAATGTGTTGCCATGGTAACCACTCATTTTTGTATCAAAATAAACCATTCAAGCTATGAAGGTCAAATTTGGTGTGAATGATGGTCTTTAAGTGTAGTGATGCTGGGTGAAAGCATGTTTCCATTTGCTGTAAGTTTAATACTCGGTGTCAACTCTGTAATTGTACAGTAAACTAAAATTATTCTGTTTCCAATTCGACAAGTGCACAAATTTGGTATTAACGTCATTGCCCTCATGACATCACGTACTATAAAGCAACACCAGGGGTGGGGGTATTAATCACCTTCAGTGATAATTTTAGTTATGTCATAACAATGACATCGTGAAGTAGTGCCATGCGAGTGATAAAATTTAGTGCTTTTGATGCAGCAACAGTTTGTCAAACAGAAGTGTCAGGCAAGAAATTTAATGCAGTCATTTATCACACTGGATTCTGAGGTGGCAGTTATTATGGCTACTGGTCTTGAGTAGGGATTATTTTGGGCAAGCCCTTTTGCGATCAAAGCAGTCATAATCAAATCTTACATCAAACTGTCTTTGATGGGTAGCCATTCATAATTAATTCATTTGGTCAATGTATTCATAGTGATTTCCTTATGCAGCATGCTCTTGCAAGCTCTTTTATGAGCCGTCAAAATTCACACCTGTCCAGATTCATTGATGTCATAAGCAGAAGAGTCAAATCTTGCATCGCCCTCCCTCCCCTTTTAACATCCTTTTATGTTAGTATAAAGTACAATTGCATTTATGAATAAACTTAAATGTTATGCATAATCCTGACTCAAGGTGTACTGCCAGAATTTTCTCAAACCTGTGAGGGTATGATCAAATGATAATTCCATATGATACAGATTGGTATTGAGTATGATTGCCCGAGATGTATGAAGATAGAGAGACTATTAACGCTTCATCTGTGGATTTTATTTTTTTTCCCCCCAAACATGTAGGATATGTTTGGCAACCTGACATGTTAATGACTGTTAATGATCTGCAGAACTGTCGGTGAAGGCACTATGATTTAGTATCACTTTGACGTGTGAGCTACATATTGTAACTTGATATTATTCCATGGGGTCTGTTTGTTATTATGATGCATCGTAAGATTTTTAACTCCATATGTGCACAGACACTTAGCTGTAAGTAGATTGCAAATCTTGTTTTGTCAGCATTCAGTTAAAACTCATACATACTTGACATGGTTGTAGATTAGCAAGCCCACTAAGTGTAGCAATGTGCCCTACTCAAACCAGAAGGTCATAGTGACACTTAAGGATTAGGGGATTAGGTAATCTCTTTTCATTAACAATTATTTTGTCGACATATCTGTGCCTGTGGGTGAAGAAATTGCTCTAGCATTCAGCTATAGCAAACAGTGCATCCATAGTGAGAACTAATTTTTTTTCCCTTGTTGATACTGATTAGGACTAAGAAGTGATCCTGTCAAGCACTTGATGAAATATGATATCAGATTGTGAAAAGAAAACAAAATGAAGGAAGAAATATGGTAGGGGGCCAGGAAATCATAGTCATAATGACAAATTCTCCATGGGCAGAGTTTTAGTTTAGAATTGTAGAGCTCCCATATAGCCCATTACCCCAGATCTTGTTCTGGTTTCTGTAGCATGATGTGAGTGGAGAATACTTGGTTCTCCTGGACAACTTGGATGTTAGCCCATTTATTAGAGATTAACCCCTTAACACCCTTCCCACTAAAAAGGCAATCAGTAATTGTAGCTGAAAGTGGACTAGAGCAGGATGGAGCATCGGTTGTGACATGGAGCAACCCCCTCCTACATGTGGGACCAGGTCCCGATCTCAAAAGTCGCAACCTCACGATCACTTACGTCCAGACAGCCTGATGGTCAACAAAAGTTTTGGTGCTCCAAATGACCAGTTCAGTTTCTGTGCGCACAGAAATCCAGTTTCAGCAGGTGGAGAAATGAATTGTGGTATATATACAGTTGTAGTGTGTTCTTTAATGAATCGTGATTGCTTATTAGATCTTGGAGTGGAAAAGTGATAATAGTCAAGGGAGACCGATTCCTGACAAAGTCTTTCAGCATGTGAATTATAATTGTCTGCGGCATCATGCACTAATGAAAGTTCCCAGTTCCCTACGAGTCACATGTCTGCATTAACTCCTTCTCTTGTATGATCAAAACAAAAGCAAGCTGTAAAGAGCAATTACACAAATGCATGGCTGCAAAAAATTTGGCCATATTATATGCCTAGTCCCTCTTCCCTCATGTGATGACAACAAAGCATTCAAAATTGGATTAGCAGCTGAGCTAAATGGATTGTAGAGTGTCTCCTTCCAAATTTCCCCAGGCCTGTCCCACTGTGGAGTCTACTGGCTGACAGGGAATACTGGACCAATTTGATTGGCCCCCAGGACTTGTCAATTAGCAGAAAACATACAGAGTCTAGGCACCTAGCTAAGGTGTACAGGACCAGTCTCCCCTTCTCACTTTTCAGTCTAGAGAGTATAATGGGGATATACAATTGTAGGATATTTTTATGTGTCTAAATGCCCATGCATTCAAACATCATAGGAATAAACTTTGTATATCAAAACGATGGTTTGAGCATACATTTTTTGTCGTTTATTTATATACGGTATATCAAACTGATAGTATAGCATTGGTGGAGATGAGGATTGGGCTTTTAATATTTTGCAAAAAAGCGAAGAAACCACTTATGAAATAATACAGAGCTTACCATTCTAAGAGGAATTCAAAGTTTATTTGATGAAAATTGATTTTGGAATGGCTGAGACATCCAAAAACAAAGTAAAACAAAGTGATCATAATAAAAGTCTCTGTGACTGTCAAAGGAATCTTTTGTGTTTGAAGTTTATGCTTAATGGGTATTAACCCGTTGAGGACAGGCTAATTTTGCTACAACATGCATTTCCCATAGACACTTGCCCGAGTATACTCGGGACTCGTCCTCAACGGGTTAACAAACACAAAGAAAGTTAAATAGATATTTTTGCGTCAGTAGTTGTTCATGCTCAGCTGAATGAGATGGATTTCTAGTGTTTTTGATACTTGGAATCAAGATATTCATGACTGAAAATTACTTAATTACCAAAATTTCCACACCATAAAAACTGCCACTCTTACAGTAGTCGAATTGTCTATCGCACATTGCTGACAGGCAGTGTTTTCCTGGAATCTGCACCCATGTTTCTCCAGGGGACACTGACTGGATATCCACTTGTTGTTGCACTTAGGAAGAAAAAAAAGGGGGGGGGGTTAGTTAGCTTGATTTGGCTCCACTAAGTCTGAGGGGAGACTATTAGCAACCCATTTCCTGCCAGTCAGGAGGGCTGATGAAATGGGGTCAATGTACCTGCCTGGATGAAGGTGTGAGAGTTTCACGCCTTGCCTTGTACTCCTCCTCCTCATCCCTTGCTCCTTTTAAGAAGACTAAGGCACCTGTTCTAACTCCCCAGATCAAGCCGTGACACTGAGGAAGGATGAGCAGAGAGACATTTCGCTGGAGCCAAATGTCACTTTGCATCCCACAGGATTCTTAAGTTGATGTAAACCCGCATGATATGACTTTGGAGCTTTCTTGAATCATCTTGTGCCTGTGATTGGCTGTTTGCCTGGCTCGTGTTCCTCCCAGCTCTTCGTGAATCGTTTTGTGCTGGTGTTTTTGCTTCCGGAAAGTTCATTGAGTGTAACTTCAGGAAAATAGAATTCTCCTTTTTTTTTTCCACTCAAATCAAACATTGTGGCTTTTCATAAGGGTATTTCTTCATGATTGGGATCTTCGTAATTTGAGACTTCTGTTGGTGAGTGTTCTCTCGTAGATTATTATTATTATTATTATTACTATTATTTATAGTGCGCTTTTCCCACAAGGCCCAAAGCGCTTACAATCAATTCAAAACATGTACGACAGTATGTAAAATAATGGATAAATGTTACAGCTACGAACTAGTTGCTACTGAAAAGATGTGTTTTCAAGGCTTTTTTGAACACACTGACTGATGGAGACTGTGTAAATTGTTCCAGTGCTTTGAAGCAGACACAGTAAATGTCCTATCACCGGCTAAGGTGCGAGAAACAGAGTATGTGAGATTCTCAGATATTGTTATATTTCTAGTCTAACTGATATCTGCTCCTTTTCTCTTTTTTTTTTCTTTGAAGTGCTGTGTGAAAGTGATTTTTGTCTAATGTTACAGAGACTCACCATCCACTTTACACTTTTTTGCACACCTTACTTCTGTTTGGTAGATTCCTTTGAGTAATGTGTCATGATATAAAAGCACTAGTTGAAAAACAACTGTAAATATGATAAAGGTAATGGGAATAATGATGACGATACTACTCTTACTGCTACTTCTACCACTAGTACAATTGTAGTAGTAGTAGTATTTTTGTTTATCTTGGGAAGTTTATGTGACTTGTATAAGATGCAGGTGCAAAGATAATGAAATCACACTGTTTTCTTTGTTCTTATCATTTTTTGTATGCATAACTTAATGATAATTAATATTTTTACTGATTATTGATTATAAGATGGGATTAAGAATGGAGCTAATCAGAAGCCTTGAAATGAGTTATGTGCTCTCTTTATTTTTTCCTCCAATGCACTGGAGTGCAAAAAGTGAGCAGCAAAACGGCATAAGCTCATTGCTGCATGTAATCCCATTGCAAATTGCTGATTGCTCTGTGCAGTGTTTGCTGTGTGCAGCACAAACCCAAATAATTGCTTTGATTCACACGGATGTCTTTATGGTACAACCAATCAAAATGTAGCCCCATGGTATTGCAGTACAAAGTTTTACTAGGTGATATCATAGTTCATAGATCTCTTTTATAAAACAAATAATGCACAAGTTTCAGGTTTTGATGTTAGTGGAGATGCAGCACATTCTCCGGTAATCACAATGTTGTGCAACATGCACTTGACTATGTCTTGTGGATGTTGCATCCTTGAGTGCACTGCATCTCTACAAATGCACCCCACCTTTGCATTATTTGTATACTATTACATGTACATTGCTGGTAACGATATCATTCCATTCTAAACACAATGTAGTCTTGTGGCTCTCACATGTAATACTCCAATAGTTTGCATCTAGAGGCAAATTTGTAAATCATATGCATAGCATGTGACTTAACACCTGATCCACTTTCTTGGGTGTGTCTGAACATTGCCCCAGCACTTTCAGAAGGTACAGACTATTCAGAACTGAGCACAGAAACCCTTACAATGGTCGCTAGTTGTCGATCTATTGAATTGTCATATATACTGCACAAGAGGTCATGGTCTCCAGTGTGAGATCAAATGAATTAATGGAGGGTAATTTGTAATCCATTAATCTGTGACAAGATAATGGACGTGTGTAACTCTAGGAAGGTAGTAATAACATGAAGATAATTTCAAGTTGTTCTTAATGGCTTGTCAAGTGTTGAAACTGGATACACATCTTTTTTTTTTAATGCAAAGAAAGGCAGAGGCATTTAAAGAAATATTTTTTTTTCAGTCATTGTGTCATCTGTACCAGGATGATTGATGAATAGATGCAATTATTATTATTTTTTTCTTAATGGCGGTATTATTCAAAGTATCGCACTACGATATAGATGATGTTTTGACAGGTCTAAGTCTTGCAAAACTTGTGTAGGAAGTGATGTATGGCTGTAAGTAATGACTTTAGTCGTGAGGGAAATTATGCGGTGAGCGTTTTGATTGGACGGGTGTACGGTATATCACAGATGGGAACCTTGGCATTCAAAGTTATCTATGTGTTCTTTTGTTTTGCATTCCCAGTTTCCCCCTCTGGCTTTATTAAAGTGAGAAAATGTCAGGTTGCTGTCAGCTATAAGGGTATTAAACCTGTACATGAAAATGTCCCCCCCCCCCCTCCTTTCTTCCTTGTGATCCTCACTCCTCACCTGTTCTGATCAATATACTGTATATGCCATAATAGTGAATCAAATGGATCGGGACTTTCTGACAATTTTGCACATGGTTATATTCGCAATTGTGGAGTACAGTTAATGAACTGAGAAATGTATGCTACACTGTACATGTTGCATTCATCTCTGGATCAGAATTTATGTTTTTGCATGTTGTTATAAATTCATGAATATCACGTGACTCGCAAAATTTACAAAAATTAAAAACCATGTAAAATAAATGCCATATGCAGTAATATGTTATCATGTCCAGTGAGTTCCCTGCTACAGTGGTTTTGCAGGGTTTTACACAAATTTTATTGTCTGTGTGTAGATCCTGAATGCAAAAGTTTGGCACTTCCGATGGAATCAGAGCTGCTGTACAAAAAAAAAAATCCCATGCACATTTTCATTTTAAAGAGAACATGGCAGCACAGACAACATTCGTGTCATGTACAAATGTATGCAAAAGGATGTCATATGAATCGTATGTCAACTATTCTATTGATGTGAGTAAAGTGAAAGAACATATCCCCAGTCTAATATAGCATGTGTACAAGTCACCAGCAACATACTTCTACTGTGGTTGTGGTGGTTGATGTGCCTAAAGTATTCAGAGTTTTATCTGAATATGTCTGTAGTAGACGGCACAGACACAAATGAACACCCATTTTTAGTGACAAAGGCTGTGTGTAAAATAGTAAGGTTGCATATATTGTAGTTCAGTGCCTGGTATTTCCATGTAGTTTGACCACAGCGGCAAACAGCCTCATGTACTCAGGATTTTATGATGATATCACTTATGATTTCAAAACTCTTCATTTACTGGATGCCTCCTTGTAATTGGAATGTAATTGAAATCAATGGCTTTATTTTTTTTCCTCCCCTCCTAATCCTTGTCCCTCAGCTCCTGGTCCACCCCGCAACATCACCGTCAAGATCGTTGCCCCGAACACCGCACGCATCACCTGGATGGAGCCGCTCATCTTCTACAACTCCATCGACAGTTATACCATCTTCTACCGCGAGGTGAACAACACCGACTATGCCTACGAGATGCAGGAGTACAACACCAGCCACGTCCTCCGCAACCTCGTGGTGGACGGCATCTACGAGCTGACCGTGAGGGCGTCCACCATGAGCACGTTCCCCGGCCGCGGGCTGCTCCTCGGGGAGGCGTCCTACCCGCAGAGGTTTCGGGTGTCGTATGTCCGTAAGTATGATCCTTTCCTGTGTAACGCTGGAAACTGCCCTGTTCCTCCTCCTTGCTAACCGCTTTCCCTATACATCCTATCAATTTCCTATCTCCATTTCTTCCAAAAATCACCCTGCCTTTAAGTTAGACAGCTCGTCTTCTTTGCAGTCTTTCCCTAGCTTTTATACTTTGGCCAATCCTCTCTTCCTTCTACATGTTTCAAGATACCACTCAAATTTGGGCTATGGATATATCCTCTTCAGGTTTATAGTGCTTGCCACAAGGGGGCGACATTTCCACTGATATTGGCTGTCATCCAAGTTCTGTGCGCACAAACTCTGCACTTTTGATTATTGCAAATTATACAATGAAAGTTGGTATAATTTGCAACTTTACACAAACACACATGATCTCTCTCTCTCTCTCTCTCTTCATCTCTATCTATCTGTTTGTCTCTGTCTCTCTGTTTCTCGTACTTTATCTTTTTATCAATAACAAAATGTTAGTTACTGCTGGTATCCAGGTAAGATTGTAAAAGAGTGCCCATATGTTATTCAATGAGATCTGTCTCTTGCTCTGGAGTGGTTACAGGAAGAAAATGATAAAAAAAACAGTTTGTAACTGCATAGCAGAGGTAAAAGGTCAGACCTCAAGGCCAGCAGAGATCATTGAACTCTGACTCAAAATGTGATATTTCCAGCCATAACACCTGCCAGATATGTCCAGTGAAAATATTCTCTGGTAGAAAGAATGAAATGAGAGTAAGAAGCAAATTTTCCGTGCAAGAGGTCAAAGGTCATTTGTGGAGGTCAAAGGTCAAGATCTATCATCTTAATCTCCAAACTTATGTACTACAATGTGTATAGCAATGCTTAAAGTTCCATACAGTGAATGCGTTCATCTCACACCCCTCCTTATGACTCTCTACTTTTTTATGTAGTCATGCTCCCTGAGTTTAGTTTATTCTTCTGTCTCTAGTGTTTGTTTTTTCTTTCTTTCAAGCCTTTGAGAATTGGTTTCTGTTGCCAGTGTATGACATATAAGGAGTAGCTGTCTTTCTTTTTCGGTCTTTACAACACCACAATAGTGTGTATGTGAAGCGATGTTATTTCCCTTTATCTAATGGGGATGAGAATTAATTTTGTTGACTGGCTTCATCCAAATTTACGAATGTATTAACTTATCAGAGGATTGTATGTTGTAACATGAACATGAAAATACCCGAGTATACAATTTGACTAATTTTCACTTTCCCAATAAGAACATGAAGGAGCATCTCTTCAGATGTGCCTGTGACAAATTGATGCATATTTTTTATGTACGATGTGTAGTAGTCCTACTGTTTTTGTCTTTCTTAAGTATCACCTGTGACCTTTAAAGACTTAAACTCTAGATATATGATGTGTATTTCCGTATTTTCTTATTGATTTTCTTTCTACTTGATTTTCTCCTTGATATAAAAAAAAAACAACAACAACAACAAAACAGCTGCAACCCTTGATCCTAATCCTGGCCCTGGAGCCACAATAAACCCCAGGGAGGATGCTGGGCGTGTCATAGGCGTGGTCTTTGCCCTCCTGGTTCTACTGGCCGTCACACTGGGTGTACTTGCTTTCGTGGTCTTCAGGTGAGTCCAGTATTCAGTGCAGAAAGAAGTTTAGCAGAGTGTCAGTGGGTCTGTCTGTTAATTCTGGTCCAAGTGTACTTCCATGTGGTGAGTTTAGAGAAACATTGGCAGCATGTACTTGTTTTTTGATTTGTTTTGTTTTTGTTCATGGGGGAAAAAATTATGATGTCCCCTTCATGTGTTCATGGATGTCCTTGCAAAGTAAACGGATGGTTTAGTTTTGCTTGAGAAGGGGATTCGGGTTTTAACTTTTTTTGAGATACTACATTGTAAGAAGCCACTTATGAAATGTTACAGAGCATACCATTCTAAGAGGACTTCAAACTTTATTTGATGAAATTCAGTTTTGAAATGGCTGAGATACCCAAGAGTAAAGTAAAACAAGTTATCATAATAAAAGGTGGTTCCCACCTTTCATTAGGATCTCTTTTTTTTCTTCTTTTTTCTTTTGTTTGATATTTCAGCCATTTCAAAACTAAGTTTCATCAGATAAACGTTCAATTCCTCTTGGGATTACATGAACTCTTACATATTCCATTAGAAATTTCTCACTATTTCATCAAAAAAAGCTTGAAACCTGAGGCCAAGTCTCAACCAAAGCTATACCATCCCTCTAAAGAAAATCCCTGCTGGTATGGGAAGTCAATCCTTTCCCCTCCTACCAAAAGAAAAAAGAGAAATAGAAAAATTGTAGAGCTTCCAACAGATAATTTCATGTGATGATAATATGTGTGTATGTTGGTTTTTTTTTCTCAGATTTAGAAATGAGAAATAATATTTTTGGGATGAAAAATGTCATTTTGAGATTTGATTTAGCATGCTCAGTATTTTCCCAGTTGTTTTTCACCAAAATATAATGTTCATCCTCAAAATCAATATATATTTTTGCTGTTCAACTAATAGTTAACATGCAGAGATTGGTGGCCCTGATATCAGCTTTCACTTGCGTGTGTCTGTGCGTCTGTGTCTCTCTGTCTGTCTGTCTCTCTGTCTGTCTGTCTGCTAGATTATTAAAGCACCCCCACTGCGTTCATCTGAGCATGCAATTAAATTATAGTCTGAAATACAAACTGAACTTGAGACTGCCATCAACACTCAAGAATTGGTGAAGTGAGCCAACTTAGTATAACGCTATTCGGTGCAAAGAAGATCAGTTGTGTGAAGAATATCCTGGTATGTCACACTGTCATATTGTTTCCTTGCTTATTTTGTGACGTGTTAGTTAAGTGCTATGTATGTGGCAACAATTCGTATGAATGAGTAAGCGCTAGTAACATTTCATATGAATGAGTAAGCGCTAGTTACATTTTGTACCAGAGGTTTTGATAACAGGAATGATAATGCACTTCATTATTGGCAATAAGGATGCAGAATGAAATGCAGATGAGAACGTATGCGACCAATCACCACGGCAACCTCATAAAAATGTCAAATACTGATTTCCTATTAAGTTGACTTATAATGTGAAAAGGCAGAGATTGCTAATTCAGCTGAGTTTTGGCATTGCATTATGGATGAGATATAAGGAATGAGAAATTACTTGCTAAGAATGTCAGATATTTGTGTGAAATTTCCAGGTAATCATCTTTGAATGCATCTTTCCAGCCAACATTGACAAAGAAAGAGTCTCAGTTCAAAGGATGAGATTGATTTGATGGTGCATTAAATGATGGAGTATATACACAATGTGAAGTGAATTGTCACACAGTGCCAGAGACCAGTTTAGATGAATTGTATGCAAATGAAGGATGCCAAACTCCGTAAATTATTCCAGGGTTCCTCACTGCATTTCGCAAGTTCTTTCCATGACAGAGTAGCTCCATAAGAGTAAGAGGAAATAATTCACTGGAACTCCAACAAAAATGTTTATCTTGCCCTCGATGTAACGAGGACCATCACCAGTGAAAATTTCCTTGACAGTCAGAGATGCTCCTTGCACACGTTGTGTGCGCTAAGCTTCTGCGAGGTACTGTCCTCTACGGAGGGAAATCAACACAACAGTGAGAAGAGTGATGCCAGGAAAAACACTTCATAAAATCAGCCAGACAGAAATGATATAGCTCTTGATATCATCATCTTCCAAAGTGCGATGTAGTGTTGAGTCATTGATGGTAATTAAGGTATTACATCCTAGCGATAATGTCCTAAAAACACTTAAAATCTCGTAAAATCCAGACACACTTGGATTAAAAATACATTTTACACAAAGTACATTCTGGGTGGTTTCAGGGATTATGAATACGTTCTGTTGGTGTTTTTTTTTTTATTCTTCTTCTTCTACTTCTAAAAGTCATCTTTTACATACACTGTCCAAAAAAAGGTCAACCATTGAAGTTAGACTGTGGTCAGCTAGAGGGTTTACTTTGAAGCTTGCCTGACCTGGCAATAAATGATTTAGGCAAGATGGTATATACCAGCAGTAGAAATACCTTTGAACAAAATAATTGCAATGAGTAAGTGGGGACAAGACACATAAAGGAGAAATATGTAGTCATCCCGATGTTTAAAATAAGTTCATGAACTGATTCGTCTGATCATGAAGTGACCCCAAAGTTAACCCGAAATTGTCTGTGCTTACCTGCCTAAAGAACAACTTACTTGTGTGTGAATTTGGAAAAAAAGAAAGAAAGTAAAATCTCGATCAAAATAGACAACAAAATGGATATAGAATGATTGAATATTTACAGCTCTTCATTAGGCAAGTTATCAAGTCAATAGCGCACTTTTGTAGTGGAATATTATCTGCTTGATCTAGTCTCTGTCTTTTCTGTTATCATCAAAAAAAGAAAAAATTTATTACGGTCTTACATGTGACAAAAATTGTTGATTTTAGGACCTTGCACTATCCGATTGTAATTCTAGAGTCAGTATTTCCTGTATGGGTATTGATATTAAGTCTTTTTTTGAGAAACCTGGACAGGAAATCAGAGTATGGAGTCAGATATTTGAGGAAGCAATATATGTATACATATCAACCATCTATAAAATATTGCACCGGAATTCACCAAAGGAAGTGTGAATGTGATGTTGCGTAGAAAATGGTTGTCCTTGCTGTTTATGCAGAAATGAATACAAATACACAAGCACAAAGTTTTGATTCCTTCCTTGCTTGAATGGATTGTATTTGTTGGTTTGTTTTGATATGTTTGTTTTTGATATATTCTGATCAATTCCAAAATATTCATCCTAAAATTTTTGATTTAGTGATGATGTTTGGTTTGATAAATTTGTTTGATCCTTGAGTACAGATACATCTGCACAAAGATTTGATTCCTTTCTTCCTTCTATTGAATGCATTTGTTGTTTTGTTTGGTTTTTGGCTATATTCTTAACTATTCCAAAATAGTCAACTTGAGCATTTGTATTGGTGATAATGATTGATTTGATGATTTTTTTAACCCTTGAAGAAGTGGTAATCATCTATGCCAATAGATTAAACACAAAAATTTGTAACAGTGTTCAGTGTTGGGTTTGATGAATTTCTCCTGACTCCTGAATACGGATACACATGCACAAAGTTTTAATCGTGTCTCTGCTCCATGTAGTGCATGTACATGCACACAGTACATTGTGATTTCTTCAGTGTGGATTATTCATCATAGCCAGAAACCCATACACACATCATCTCTGGCGTGTTGACAACACACCATGCGTGCTTCGTCTTTACCACCCAATTGTCTTTCATGGTCACGAAAATACTGAGTGCAGATTAGATGAGCAGCAAGGTGATGGCTTTGTGGATTTATTATGTGTAATTCATAGTGTGTAAAAAGACAATTAGCCCTGTGCAGTTTGTGGGTGTTTGAGGACATGAGTATTGCATAGTGGAAGGAAATAAAGTGACAATAGCCATTAGGATGGGGGGGGGGGGGGGGGAGGGGAGAGGAGGAGGTTGAATAAGTCACACCACAACGTTGGTTTTGTTATTATCAATGTGACCCCCATTACGTGTCAGCCGTAATTACTACAGATTGAATCTCATTTCAACCTCCATCCCCCTTACCAGCTCAAAAGGTATATAGTGGACGGGAGTTTTGTTTTCGCAACGTGGTCCGCAAACTCTCACTTCCTCATTGCCACAACAAGCCTGTCGTTCAGGTTTTACGTCGCCCCGGTTTAGGTGTCGCTTGAAATATTATAGCCAGGACATTCAGAACTGCTGGTTTGCTCAGCTCCCTTGCACCCAGCATAGTTGGGGATAGCTGGCAAAGGTGGGTTGTGGACTCTTCTCGAGTGCATGGTTAGATTTTCGCAAGCGATCTACCGCAAGTTTACGTGCGCCACGTGACAGAGAGACGGGTCAAAATCAGGGAGACTGTATGGCTTCAATTGGGGAGGAGTTGCATTGCATAACACTCTATTTCACTGCAAGATTTGTGTGTGCTTAAAGGTCATTCTACATGACACATGAGATTGCTTTCTGGTAGTTGACGTCGATCTTGGAGTCTGACGGAATTGGTAGTGCTTCTATGGTTTCATCGTCTGGACCACCAGCTTAATGTTCATGATGTGACTGCATGCTGAGCCAGGCCAGTGCTCCTCCACTGCTTTCTGCACATGCTACGACAGAACACCTAAAGGAAGTGAGCGTGATATCTTGTGGTTTTCCCGCGCGCACTGCTTGAGTGTGGTCCGGAAAATTTTGTAGTTGAACACACGCTCCCCTGGATTAATATCTTGAGGATTTCAGGCAACCCTCTTTTTTTTTTCCAAGATGGCAGAACTGACGAAGGAAATGTTCAACAAGCTTGAGAACGTCGTGCGTCGGGGAACAGAACTCCTCAGGGAGCTGCCTGCCAGGTACATCAACAGACCTCCAGGCCTACACCTTACCCCTCTTAATGCCTGTATTATAAAATGTGGCTGACCTTTGACCTATCAAGTTCTTCAACCAACACTTCTGTAGTTAGGTGCCATGTCTCTACACCATAGTCTTTTACTATTTATTGCCCTTTTTTCTTAAGATAGAGAAGCAAAACAAACTTTTATTCAAGCCCTTTGTTCTATATGTGACCGTGCACCTCAAAACGAACATAAAGTCGCACACACTGATTTTGCTTGAGGACTGAAAATAAGTGAAATGGGTCAACCTAGCCGAACTTGACTTTTTCATACTTTCTGAAAGAGCGGGTCTACTTTTACATTATGCTGAAATTTGGTATCATAAAACGGGCAGGAAAGTGTTTTTTTTTTTAGCAGTTTATCTCGAATATTTTTGGTAGAATAGTGTGATTAGGTGTGTCTTTAGAATCCCTTTTTCATTTCTGAAAAACCTTGTCCACACTCTTTACTTTCAACTCTAATAACTTTTGAAAAGATACTGCTACTGCTTTGAAAGTTAGCATTGATTAGGACAGAATGTGTTAATGAGGCATGCTTAATTTCAGTTTAATTTGATAATCCCTTCATTGTTGTTACTCTTGTGGTTTATTTCCTGTTTTTTTTGTCCCATTCATCGCACAGCCAGCACGGTTTGGCAAGGATTAAGCGCTTGAATAGACACTGTACTTTAAGAGCCTCTTTTCTCAGTTCACACTTTTCCTGAGTTTGTGCTTTCTTTCCAATATTTAGATAGGTTAGGAGAGTCCATTTGATTTGAGTTATACATCATTTTAAAGCTTAAAGTCTGCTCTTTCAGAATATGGTCTTAACTAAAAATTCATGTCTGGCGACTTTTTGTTTGTTTTGAGGTGCAGGGTCACATATGGAATCATCTTTGTGGGCGGCAGAAAGTTCAATAGGTTCTTAATCCATATTAAAACTAATTCTTATAGCCCCTTGCTAAGATTTGCAGGAGAAAAAAAGCAAAAAAAGAAAGTTAAAAAAAAAACCCAAAGAAAAGCAACTTTAGTGCTTCAAAGTAGTTCTAATAATGTGAGTTAGGGATTTCAAAAAAAAAAATGAAAATTTTTATCAGTATATTTCGTGATGAATACTGTTAAGTATACATGTACAAAATGCGAACAATAGTTTCATTAAAAGCCTTTTCTAGAATGAACCATCACCATGACAGTTTATTGAGAAAATCAGTGATGTCTCCATATATTTGTTGCTTTATTGCAATTTTTTTGTGCAGTAGGGTGATTTGTATAATTGTCTTGTCGTAGAAAATGATGTTGCTCTTCTGACTCAATGATTTTATAACAGATTTCTAACATGCCACTGATTGACAAACTTGCTCTACATCGACATAAGTACAATATAGTGTAAGCACTGATTATTTCGTGTTTTAGTAGTAGCCATGATGAAAAAAATAAAAAATCATGGGCATACAGTTGTACATGCTTGGATTGGACTCGAAGCAACAATTTCCTGATTACCAGACAGGCGTCACATCCACTAGACTACTGTACCGAGCTTTCACCCGACAGCCAGTGCTGGTTGTTATTCCTGGTGTCAGCGGGTACTGCTAATTTATTCAAATTAATGAATTCTTGCATCAGGTTGATTTTATTGCAAGTGATCGACAAATTGCCCTACCTAGGTTTGTAATTTGAAAACAATTTGTGAATTACAGCACAAATTGACCTCAAAAGAACTCTTTGTTTTGTCTCCATGTTTTATGACAAGAATATTTTCTTGCCCTTTCCTTTGAGACATGAGGTACAGGTATTTCCACGCTTTATCTTCTTCAGCACTTTCAGTTATTCTTTTTTGTGTGTAGACATGAATTCCAGAGTGTGCATTGCCCAAGTTTACAATTTAGGTTGTTGGAAGGTCACTAGTTCACTGCCATGGCAAGTGCAGGATGTTTTTGCCCATTTTCCCTTTCCTTTTTTTCCTCTGGCAAAGTTCTCAAAATGTACTTTCAAAAACATGTTGTGTATTGTAGCACCAGGTGAATGCCAGAATTGTATAAGAGATTGGCTGAGGTTCCTTTTCATTCTTGCTTCTCCTTCTTTGTTTGTTTTAATTCATGTAGCAAATCTTTCCTTCTACAATGTAGCATTGATTTAATGATAAATATTTTTTCCTCATTATTATCATCACTATGACAATGATATGATCATCATCATCATGTATTATCTTTATGATTATTATAGCTTAGTATTTTTGTCATTGTTATTTCTATTATTCAAATCCATGACATTGTTCTAGACATACTTCTTGCTTTCACCATGATTATCAGTCAGTATCATCAGAAGCAGCACTAAAAATCAAATTTGAGTGGTCATCGTGCAATTAGTGCAATCATATTTTTTAATCATTCCTATTATTATTTCATTTTGCAGAAAACATACAGTATAAAATCAATTACAAAGCTGAAAAAAATTAATCATTACAATAACACAAAAATACTTAAACACTGGATGCACCTGACAGGGCTGCCAGACATTGGGCAAGTTAACTAAATAACTGTAGTCCGCGGACCACCCTAACCTATATCCCTGCCAGGTGCATTCAGTGTTGCAGATTTATGTGGCATTGATTATCGTAATATAACATTCATCACTATACTTTTTAAAATATCTTGTATGAAAAAATACAAACCACATTTAAAAAGAAACCTTCAATATTTCAAAAGTATCAAATCACAATTTACAAAGCAATGAATACACCAATGAAAGGATGGCAAGATTGCAAAACAAAACAGAAACAAAAATTTTCAATGCATTTATTTGATTCAAGATCCATATAAAAATTGAAAATTTTCTATCTTGTCACCGTGATTGTAGTAGACCCATATGCATGATATCTGTAAACAGACCAAGAAACCAATACCCATATTTAAGCAGACTTGTTACAAGCCAGCATTTGCCACTTTTGGTACAACGTTATCATGTTTTTCATCGACTCTGAGTCATCATATTTAGGTGTAGTTCCCTTTCAATAGTAGCCATCAGAGCTTCCCCATCTAGAGACTGGAAAATAAGAAGAATGCCGGGGCAAGATAAGTGTGTCTGCGACTATAGATTGACACGAAGGACATAATAAAACTCAGGTAGCAGCATGATGGCTACCTCCCCACCTAGAGTACCTTAACTAGAAAATCAGTTGCTATGTGGGATATATATGAGAACAAAACCACTGTGAAGCTAATTTTCCTCCTGGAAATTGCTCTTGTCACTTTGAGGAAGAAGGGTGCTGATGGTGTGAAAGTAGTGAGCTCCATGGAAGAAAACACTAAACAAAAACCCAAATGACCCCCCCCCCCAAAAAAAAAAAGAATCCCCACACATGTTGGCGCTGAATCAAAGTAGGTAAAAAGCAGTTCCTATGCCACCCAAGCTGCATGAAAGTGTGACATGTATCACGTGAAGTATGTTTATTTTCTATAAAAGGAAAATAAAGTGCGTTTGTTAGCCTTCTGAAGTACAAAATGTTTAATCCATTTGTAAGTGAAGAAATGGTTTTGTAATACTTAAACTACCTAGAACATAGCTGCATTCACATACACCCGAAATTTACAGTCTTTGAAGAAGAAAAAATGCGATGCGAAACCATTAATTTGTGTGTGTGAACACACATAAATTGTGAACACACATAAAATCTGTTAACTTTGGCGATCAACAAAAATCAGTTCAGCTTGATTTTTTTAAAGTTATTGTAAAAATTTGCCATGTGTTGTGTGTATACGAACAGCACACAGAGACTTTATCAATTTTTAAATCCCATACTGCAACTCGCCACGGTACAGTAGGTCTACACACTTGTATGCCCTGAGTCATGTTACGGCCACTGATGATTTTTTTAAAAGTCTCGTGATAATTGTCCTGTGCAGCGTGTGTGAACAGCAGCAAGTAAAATAAATTTTGCATAACCATCAAGCAAACCGTTTAAAAAAAAAGAAACAACAGTATTCCTCTCTATCCGAGGTATAGAATTAATTTGTGAATGCTATTGTGGTCAGATGATGACATGTTATGGTGCATAATATTAATAAATAATGACCACACTGTATCAGGATTGAAAAGCCATTATGTTTCATAATCCTATTGTTTTTGATGGACATACAATTGGCCTAGCTGCTATGGAAAGCTTGAATTGTGAGCCGATTTGATAGTTAAACATGCATTTCTTGAATCAATGCGATCTAAAACCATTCGTAATGTGAGTGTTGACAACTAGTGTTGTAAACAAATTTTCTATGTGGAAATGCTTCCAGTATTTAGTCAAAAGTTTCCAAATTATCAAAATCTACTACAAAATTCATTTGCAAAGTGTGGGCTTCTGTTATTCCATTTGAATGTAAGTGAAATGAGGATTTCATTTTTCGAACCATCTTATAAGTTAACACTTGGACTCACATTTGTCGTCTCTCACAAAGTTAGTGTATTGTATGAGTATGTGTTGGAAATTGTTTGTAAGTGTAAAGTCCTGAATGATTGATTATAGCACTTTATGCTGGTAATTGTGTCTGGCCTTTGTTAGTTTTATCTTCTGTCTTCTTTCTGTTTATGTAGTCACATTTTGTTGATTTTGTTTCTTCCCCTTCCCATCTTGTGGTACATGTACATTGTATATTCTCAACATTGCACGCTTGTAATGTGTAAGATTTTGGCTAAAAGGGTGATGAATAAGTCTTAAATTGCCCCCTTCCCCCTCCCCCGAATGAGGAGAAGAGATGGCAGGATGCATTGTGTGTGACCTGCGCAAGAGATGCGTCCGTACATTTCAAGCCGTGTGCAGAGAAGGGGGTGTGTCCGTCTGCATGTGTTTGTGCAGCCCTCACCGTAGCTGCGTCAGCACCTTTGCTTCTTGCAGAGTGCAGGCGGAGAGAGCGGCGCGGGGTTGTATAGATTTGTGCGAGCGATGAGCAGGGACCGTGGTGTGGCGGAAAGTCGAAAGGGGGAACTGCCAAAAATAGGCCAGAAGGAGGAAGCCAGTGGAAAGGGCCGAAAATTGGTGCCATTCCTCCCTTGGCCGTAGCCTTTTCTTAACCTTCTCCCTCGATCTGCCTTTTAACCGCGTTGAGTGTGATGCGCCATTAACGTAAAAATTCTGCAAGATACTCCGCTTGCCTGCATGTGGCCAGTCTTTTCAAGAGTTGAAGGACGCCCGGCCTCTTTGCAAATAGATCTGACAAGAGGGCTGTCTGTGTTTTGAGGAGAGCTCTGCTGCTTTTTCCCCATCTCCTTCCTTATCTCCCAAACTTCGTGTCGGACTGCCGCCTTAAAACTGTCTGCATGTTCGATGAATTTGAAGAGATACATGAATGTGTTGAAAATCCGGACACAGATCAGGCCATTTGAGAGGACTTTTTCCATGTTCAGACTATAAGGAGCGAGTCGTACTTGTATAAGTACAATGCAGGAGATGTCCATACACCTTTCTCTCAAGCGCAGTGGATGAATTCTTGCCGAGTGGACTTGGAAAAGCAACAACAGCAACTAAAATACCAATCTAGAGCAGGGATTCCATGATCGATAGCTTTCCTTGTGTTTTGCCACTACTGTATGTCTTTGCCCGTGTGCCTTGTGGGTCCTGCTGGCCGGCAGATGTAACTCTATGATCGGAAACCATAAACATGCACAACTTGTTTTGTTGAATGTGTGCAGTCGAGGCTATGGGAAAGCCTGGATGAATGTTGTGCTCCAATTTCAATGAACATATCCCGATGTACAAATACATTTGTATTTGTTCCTTATTTGGAAAATGAATTATTGTGTTTAGCACTAAATAACAACATATCGTGGGCCTATGCCATATGACTCCGTAGATCTGGTTCCAGTTTCTAGAAAGCTTTAAAGCTCACCACCACACACCAGCCTTCTCCTGATGTGGATAAGAGAGAGATGATTGTCATCTAGCATTGATTGGAATCTCTACCTGTTTTAATGCAGCAAGCAGGTGTCGGGGCGAAGCATATTGTTTTCAGTGTATCAAACAATTCCAGTACAGCTGTTGTATGCCCATGGAACACCTCATTCTTTGGTTGTGAGGGTGACGAAATATCACAGACTCGCTACCACTCCCACTTTTCCGCTGTGCACCGGCATCCAGACTCCGCCCATCTAGTAGCAATGGTTCCCTCCGCAGATACGTGCAACTGACATTGGTGCCCTATACCCTTGGACTTGTGAAATCATCATAAAAGTGGGTTTTCCTACCCCTGTCTCTCTCTTTGGGAACTGCTCTGGGAACAGAGTTAGTTAAGTCACCATGCCGATTGGAAAGTGGGCGGTGACCCTTAAGAATCCCCTGAAGAAGTTGAAGCTGGACATTCCGTCCATACCAAATCTCCTGGAGGATTTCTCCTCAGTGCACATGCTGGCACTATGGGGAATATGGTGCTGGTAAGTCCCCTCTCCCCCCTCTCTCCTTCCCTGTACCGCCCCTTTCTGCCCCATCCCCCCCCCCCCCCCCACACACACACATATACACAAACAGGAGCAATATAGACATCCTTCAGCTTTGATCAATTCTTTATTTACAATATCCCCTCTGTTATATTTTCTTAATTACCTAGTGCAGAATTGATTTTGCGCAATCACTCATCAATGCAGTTCTGTAACTAATCGCTACTTTTTTAATTACATGCCTGCCCTTAATTTCACAAACGATCTGACCATGATTCATGCCTTATATTTATTTTTCCTGTATGACTCTTTAAATGTCTACCATTTTGGTTTCATAATATCTTTTCGAATTCCGGGATGCTTAGAAATGTCTGTGTTGCATCACTGCATTGCTGGCGTTTCATTTCATGTATACTTGACCATTTTGTATGTGTGTGTGTGAGTGTGTTCAGCTTGGGTTGAGTCAAGGTGGGATTGGTTGGGAATGTCTGTATAGGCCATAGTCATTGGGTTGATATTTTGTTTCCAAACCCAAGCAGCTCAGTCTTGTGAACCCAGGATGCAAGATAAGAGTTAAAGGCATAATTTACCATTTGCAGATAAAACAAAAACCCAGCATTAGTGCTTCAAAATAGTTCTAAAAATGTGAGTTAGGGATAGAAACAACCACTGTAAAAATTTGAATTGGTAAAATTGATGTTAAATATCCCAAATGTGAACAATAGTCATAATAAGAATGCTTCCAGACTAAACCGTCCATAGTTACGGTTTATTGAGAAAAATACAGATATCTCCTTATATTTTAGGCTTTCTGGCAAAAATTTTATATGGTGGAATGTTTTGTGGTACAACAGACCTACACATTATGCATTAAATGTCATATTGAAAAATTTTGAATTCGCTGTTCCCGAAGGTAAATAGGGCCTTTAAGAGGGGCTAAATCCTTTTTTGTTTGTTTGTTTTTTTCCTGCAACTTGCATTTACATTAATTTCTTGGTTTGAATGAACATCACTTTTGTGTCAGTATATTTGTGCCAACATTTTCATCTTGTTTGAATGTTAGTAAGATTTTGTCCTGGAAGAACTGAACATTAGTGGAAGTAATGCTGAAAGCTTCACTTTTAGGTCATGATTCCCAACTGCTGAACTTACAATTATAGTCCAAGTATGGTGTTCATTTTGATGGTAAGACTAACTTTTGCACATACCAACAAATAATTTGTTGAATCCATTCAGAGATATGTCTCATACTTTTGCTATCAGTGGTTTTCATTGTGCGTATGTGTGGAAATTTGCTATTTTGTAGCCTCAACTCACCCTGAAATTTGCATCCTAAGGGTAGTTTTCTTGTGTGGAAAGATAGTCCTAGTAACCCTACACCCTTTCTTGTGTCATTTGTTTGAGTTGTGAGTGTGTGTGTGTGTGTGTGTGTGTGTGTGTGTGTGTGTGTGTGGTTTGTGTTAAAGTGAAAAGGCCATTGCTCAATACCAGTAATACAGCCATTATGACATTTTAACCAGGAAAAATGTCTGTTCTTCCTTTACATATCAACCCCCCTCCTCTTGGCCATCATGGTTCAAATTTGAACAGAAATCTATCAAATACAATTGTACTTTCTTTAACATGTGAATGAAATGTGTGTGAATTTAACGTCATGTTGTTAACCCGTTAATGACGGACTGATTTTGCTACAGCACGCATTTCCCATGGACACTTGGGACTCGTCTTCAACGGGTTGAAAATCTTCGCAGTATCACATCACAATTTACCCTATTGTCACGTAAACAAAGTGCATGTCAACGTCATGTGGTCTTCAGCAGACTCCAGTTTTGCTTTGATGTGATTTATGTTCTCACGTCAGGATCTCGTAGCCAAAGTTCCTGGTCAATCCCTATTAAGTATAATCCTGCTGTGTCTCCCACGATTTCATTTTGTCACATGGCGATTTTGTTACAGCTAACATTTGCCATGTCATATACCAGTGCAAACTTCAGGAAGGGAGAAAAAAGAGATTGCATCCTGTTCCAGAAATGTCTATGGTATCTTTAAGTCAATGAATGCTAAGTTTGAATATAACTGTGTGGTCAACTTCCCCTCTCCCTTGCTTTCTCCCTCCCCCCCCCCCCCCATCATCATCATCATCATCATCATCACGTCATCAACATCATCATGGTCACATTGCCTCTGCCTTGCTGCATCCATAATACCCCCTGCACCCCCCCCCCAAAAAAAAAAAAAAAAAAAAAAAAAAAAACTACCGTGGAGGTAGAAGTCTGAAGGAAGAAGGGACGCAGGATGGGCTGGGTAGAGCAGGTTTGCAGCGGAACTGTGAGACTACCTGAAGAAAATAGGAGCTCACATCAGGTTAACGATGGCCAGTCTGTCTTCACTCTTTTGTGCCATTTTATAGAGTTATAGTAACACGTGATCGCTGACTCGAGTCTGCTATTAAATGTAGTTCTGTGCGCTCATATTTCCATTTTTTACATCACGTATTGAGCAGAGTACTGTTGTTGGCCTATGTGAAGGGATGTTGGATATGTACAGGATATATCAGGAGCAGGGGAAGTACTAGAGGATCACCCCTTGCCATTGCTGGATTGATGTGAAGGTTTAGTCCTTTTGGTTATGATAACTTCTACCTTAGATCTGTCATGATTACTTTTGTTCTGCATCTTTGGTTACTTTCTCCTTGTTTGCTACATTTGGAACCCAATGTATTCCACATCATTCCTAAAATGTAATGCACAATTTTTTTTCTAAATTCATAACATGCAGAAGATTTCACCAATTCCAGTATGCTGAAGGCCCATTAATGTGCTGATAACACAAACCACAGGATTGTGTCGGAGTGTAAGGACTTTTCTAGGGCATCACATTTTTGATTTGGTAACCCCTCCCCTGTATTGTTTATGATCATGTCCTTTGTACACTGGCGTGTGCATACCGTGAGTGTTTTTGTGTCAAATGTTGTGAACCTTGGAGCTTCGTTAAATGAGTCGAGTTCGTAGGAACGACAGTCGTAGGAACGACAATCGCAGAGTGATATTCTCACTGACCTTGACTCTGTTGATGAGTGGTATGTGGCGTGATGCTATTCTTGAACCGTTGATTTGCTAGCAGCAAGAATACATAGTGGGTTTGTATCTCTCGTAAGTATCAAAGCCCATGCCGACCGCATACATGTATGTGATGACAAGTGATGTCAGATATTGCCAGTTCACATATGCTGAATAATCCATTATGAAGCTCTTATGTGACTTCCTTTTTTTGTCTTTGCCTCTGACCATCGCCAAAAATAAATTTGCATGAGCATAACAACAACCAGCCCCACTTCTCTCTCTCTTGTAACCTTGCTCCAGTTGATCCAATCAAACAGATCTTCTTCTTCTTTTTTTTTTTTGTCTGTTGATTCTGAAGTGTTGTCCATATCTTAGACGGAAAAAAGGGAAAACAGGTTTAGGTGGAGAGGGACCAAGATGAGAAGAAGGGAGAAAGAAGGAAAGCATCATTCAATGTATGCCAGGATGCTATTATTAGAAAACTAAAGCAGGCCCCCGAAAATAGTGCCATAACCTCATGACGATAATATCTCCGTGCCCTGATGAATTAGAAGTCTTCCTTAGGGTAGCATGTTCGCTTTCTCCCTCTCTCTCTCGGTCTCTCTCCTTCTTTCTCTCATTTCCCCCGTTCCCCCTTTCGCATCAATTCCATCTCTGCAACAAGAAAGTAATGACTCTCAAAAAGCGAAATCTATCATTCCAGTTTCTCCCCCCCTCCAGGGGGATCGGTAATCCCGTCTTCCCCCTCGCAGACCCTGTGTCCAGATATCCACCTTTGCTTCCACAGAGGAAGAGTGAGCTTTTCTCACCTCAAGCCCAGGCACAGCCGGTAATGGTTTACTTGTGATCTGAACCCACCCTCGACCTAAACAGCCCTTTCAGATCGACAGTAGGCACTCGTTCGTGGCTGCGTCAAAAGAAATATGTGTATTGCCAGTCAATGTAATTTTTCACAGGTGTCTGAAAGCAAAATAGAATCACTTTTATGTTTTCCT